>NC_089240.1:117876154-118485449 GCF_963924675.1 Phocoena phocoena
ATAACTTTTAGGCAGCTGTAAGGTGAGGGTTTAGGAAGAAGAGGGGCAGGGGAAGGAAGATGTAATATAAATGTCTGATGAGGCATTTGAATAGGACCTGTATACCAAATATTCTACCTACGTGAATTGGTAACATTCAGATTTTCAAAGCGTATTATAAATCAGCTTAAATTTCTCAATAGCTATACGTAACAAAGATACACTTACTCCCATATACTTAAATTGTCAAAAATTCATAGAAAATGAAATCATGAAATATTCATTGAGTGCCCTACTGTGTGCATAGCAGTTTGCAAGGAAGCAGGGATATTGCAGAGAACAGGACAGACACAGAAAAATATTTGTGTGACATTCTTTACTTGTCCGCTGTGCTATTTCTGTACTTTAAAAAAATGGAAGTTCACAGTAGAAATATTCAATTAACTGTTAAACACCTTCGTCAATTAAGAGATCATTTCCAAATCTGATGGATGAGTTCAAAATATCCAATTCATTCTAATCATCAGGCGGAAGAACAGTCCTACTCTCAAGGAGAAAAGAGCAGATAAACATGTAAATGAACTCACAAATCTTTCAGAAGTACTCTGTCTGGAATGACTGAATATTAATGCACAAAATTTTCCATGTGTTAAATGACGAGCTGAATTACATTGAGCAATGCAACGTTCAATGATAATCTAATTAGATTGTATTTTGTAACATATTTAATAAGAACTAGATTATAAATGTAAGACATTGGGGACACAGCTAGGACAAGAAAAGCTCTGTTGAAAGCTCCAGGGACCAAGACCCATAGCTAGTGTAAAGCTTTGCAAGTACCACAGTTGCTCACCCAGTTTCCTTTTCTCCATGGTGCTTGATTTTCTTCCTCATACTGTCCCTATCTGCGAGTAGATTATAATCTTATAAGCCAGGTCAAAAATCACTAGTAAGCCTTCCCTGACACTTAACCCTTGAAGAGCTCCAACTATAGGGAGCATAACTGACCAAGAATCCCAGCTGCTACGCTTCTGTGAAATCCATCTCCAGGTTTGCATCAAGGGCTGTGTCTCATGGGGTGCTCCCAGTCAATGACTGAAGACCAAAGGGTTGCTAAGGCAGACTTGTGCCTGGGAGACATGGCTCTTTTTTGATTTTGACTTTGGTTTGTGGAGTTTCTATCAGCAGCTTTGTCAAACTTCCTTTAGGCTACAATGGCAGTCTAGGGTGCTACCACCCAACATTTTCTCCCTCTTTACTTCATTCATGTCAGACTTGCCATCATGGTCCGATGACTCTCCCAGTGCTTTTCTGGCTCCCTTCCTAATTTCTCTCACACAGGCATTTGCTCTAATAAAATCCTTGCTCCTTTAATCCTGTCTTGGCCTCAGCTTTTCAGAAGACCTGAGCTAATACAACTCATCCTTCTCTTAGGTACTTCTACAATTGCCCTTATTTCAGTCTTGAGTGGCCACTTCTTTGTTGTTTTCACATCTGTCTTCCATTCTCTACTGTGAGTTCCTGGAAGGTACGGTTTGTTGTGACTTAGTTATGATTTTATTCTTGGTGCTTAGCATGTATTCGGTGCATAATCAATGTTTGTTGAGTGAATGATGAATGTATGAAGACAGTAGAATTGTTAGGAGTCACTGAGTCAGAAAGATGTGATTTCAAATCCTGACTTTGCTGCTTTAGTAGCCCTGTGACCTTGAGCAAGTAAATTATTTTTTACCTCATTCTGCCTCTCTTTCCTAATCTACTTTCTGTCCCTGTGGATTTGTTCTTCTGGACATTTCATGTAAGTGGAATTGCACGATATGTGCCTTATGTATTTGGCTTCTTTCGCTTAGCACGATGTTTTCAAGCGTCACGCATGTGGTAACGTATCACTACTTCATTACTACTGTGGCGAAGTGGAATTCCGGTCTATGGATAGGTCACATTTTGTTTATTCATTTGTAAGTTGATAGATATTTCGTTGTTTCTACTTTTGGCTATTATGAATCATGCTGCTATGATCATTTGCATACAAGTTTTTCTGTGAACATATGTTTTCAATTCTATAGGGTATATATGTAGGAGTAGAATTGGTAGGCTATATGGTAACTTTATGTTTAACTTTTTGAGGAACTGTCAAATTTTCTTCCAAAGCAGCTGTACCATATTACATTCCACTAGCAATGTATGAGGGTTCCAATTTCTCCACGTCCTTGCCAACACTTGTTACTTTCTGTCTTCTTTTTCTTTAATTATAGCCATCGTGGCAGATATGAAATGGGATTCTATTGTGGTCTTTGTTGGCATTTCCCTAATGACTAACGAGGTTGAGCATCTTTTCATACATTTATTGGCTATTTGTATATCTTCTTTAGAGAAATGTCTATTCAAATCCTTTGTCCATTTTAAATTGGTTTTTTAATCTTTTTATTATTGACTTGTGTTGTTTATGTAGTCTATATACAAGTTTAAAAAAATAAGATACATGATATGCAAATATTTTACCCCATTCTGTGGGTTGTCTTTTCACTCTCTTCATACTGTCCTTTTTTACTATTTATTTATTTTTGGCTGCGTCAGGTCTTAGTTGCAGCACATGGGATCTTCATTGAGACATGCGGGATCTTTTGTTGTGGTGCACAGGCTTCTTTCTAGTTGTGGCGTGCGGGTTTTCTCTCTCTAGTTTAGGCGCGCAAGCTCAGTAGTTGTGACACATGGGCTTAGTTGCCCAGTGGCATGTGGGATGCTAGTTCCCTGACCAGGGATCAAACCTACGTCCCCTGCATTGGAAGGTGGATTCTTTACCACTGGACCAATAGGGAAGTCCCCTTCATACTGTCCTTTGACCTACAAAAGTTTTTGGTTTTGATAAAGTCCACTTTATCTATTTTTTCTTTTGTTGCTTGTGCTTTGGATGACATATTAAAAAAAACTGTTGCCTAAACCAAAGTCATGAAGATTATTATTATTTTTTTTGTGGTACACGGGCTTCTCACTGTTGTGGCCTCACCCGTTGTGGAGCACAGGCTCCGGACGCACAGGCTCAGCAGCCATGGCTCACGGGCCCAGCCGCCCCACGGCATGTGGGATCTTCCCGGACCAGGGCACGAACCCGTGTCCCCTGCATCAGCAGGTGGACTCTCAACCACTGCGCCACCAGGGAAACCCGTCATGAAGATTTATACCTATGTTTCCTTCTAAGAGTTTTATAGATCTAATTCTTAAATTTAGATCTTTAAACAATTCGGGGTTAATTTTTATATATGATATGAGTTAGGGGTCCAGATTCATTTTTTTGCATGTGGATATCCAATTGTCTCAGCACCTTTTGTTGAAAAGGCTATTCTTTCCCCGTTGAATTGACTTGCCACCACGGTCAAAAATCAGTTGACCAGGGGGCTTCCCTGGTCATCTGTGAGTAGAGATAGTTTTATTTCTTCCTTTTCTTGTCTAAATGCCCTTAACTTTCAGTACAAATGTGGCAAGAGCAGATATTCATGTCTTGTTTGTGATCTTAGGTGGGGAAGCATTCAGCCTTTCACCCTTAAGTATGATGTTAGCTCTGGGTTTTTCATAGATGCCTTTTATCAGTTTGAGGAAGTTCTCTTCTATTCCTAGTTTGTTGAGAGTTTTTTTAATCATGAAAGGGTTTTAGATGTTTTTAAAAAAACTTATTTATTTATTTGGTGGCATTGGGTCTTTAGTTGCAGCACTTGGAATCTTTTCCTTGTGGCACACAGCATATGGGATCTTAGTTCCCCGACCAGGGCAAGAACCCGCGTCCCCTGCATTGGAAGGTGAATTCTTAACCACTGGACCATCAGGGAAGTCCCAAAGCGTTTTAGATTTTTATCAAGAGGTTTTTTTCTGTATCTATTGAGATTATCTTGTGTTTTTTTCCCTTTATTAATATGATGTATTATATTGATTGATTTTCATATGTTGACCCAGCATTGCATTCCTGGGACAAACACCACTTGGTGCATAATCTTTTTTATATGCTGCTGGATTTGATTTTCTAGTATTTTGTTGAGGACTTTGTGTTGATTTATAAGGGATATTGGTCTGTAGTTTTCTTGTGATCTCTTTGTTTGGCGCTGGTACTAGGGTAACATTGTTTTCATATTAGTAAGTGTTTCCTACTCTTCTACTTTTTGAAGGAGTTTAAGAAGGATAGGTGTTAATTATTCTTTAAATGTTTAATGGACTTTACCAGTGAATTCATCTAGTCTAGGTTTTTCCTTATTGGAAGTTTTTGATTATGGACTGAATCTCTTTGCTTGTTTTGGAGTATATTCTAGTTTTCTATTTCTTCTTGAGTCAGTTTTGATAGTTTGTATGTTTCTAGGAATTTGTCCATTTCATGTACGTTATCTAATTGTTGGCATACAATTGTTCATAGCATTTTCCTAGTATTTTTATCTCTGTAAGAGCAGTAGCAACAAACTCACTTTCATTCCTGATTTTTGTAATTTGAGTCTTTTCCCTTATTTTCTTGATCAGTCTAGCTAAAGGTTTGTCAATTTTGTTAATCTTTTTAAAGAAACACCTTTTGGTTTCATTGATTTTTCTCTACATACTGTTTTTCCATTTTTAAATGTTGTTTATCTTCACTCTTTATTTTCTTCCTTCTTATGTTTTAGGTTTAGTGTACTCTTCTTTTTCTAGTTTCTTAAGGTAGCAGGTTAGCTTAGTCATTTGAGATCTTTCTTTTTGTGTGTGTATTGTAGGCATTTACAGGTATAATCTCCCAGCTTTTGTTGCATCCCATAAGTTTTGGTATGTTGTATTGATACTTCTCATTTTCATTCATCTCGTATTTTCTAATTTCCCTTGAATTTCTTCCTTGACCCATTGATTATTTAGAATTGTGTTGTTTAACTTGCACATGTTTGTGCCTTTCCAACTTTCCATCTGTTATTGATGTCTAATTTCATTCCAGTTTGGTCAGAGAACATTTTTTTTTTAACATCTCTGTTGGAGTATAATTGCTTTACAATGGTGTGTTAGTTTCTGCTTTACAACAAAATGAATCAGTTATACATATACATATGTTCCCATATCTCTTCCCTCTTGCGTCTCCCTCCCTCCCACCCTCCCTATCCCACCCCTCCAGGCGGTCACAAAGCACCGAGCTGATCTCCCTGTGCTATGCGGCTGCTTCCCACTAGCTATCTACCTTACGTTTGGTAGTGTATTGATGTCCATGTCTCTCTCTCGCTTTGTCACAGCTCACCCTTCCCCCTCCCCATATCCTCAAGTCCGTTCTCCAGTAGGTCTGTGTCTTTATTCCTCTCTTACCTATAGGTTCTTCATGACATTTTTTTTTCTTAAATTCCATACATATGTGTTAGCATATGGTATTTGTCTTTCTCTTTCTGACTTACTTCCTCTGTATGACATACTCTAGGTCTATCCACCTCATTACAAATAGCTCAATTTCGTTTCTGTTTATGGCTGAGTAATATTCCATTGTATATATGTGCCACATCTTCCTTATCCATTCATCCGATGATGGACACTTAGGTTGTTTCCATCTCCAGGCTATCGTAAATAGAGCTGCAATGAATATTTTGGTACATGACTCTTTTTGAATTATGGTTTTCTCAGGGTATATGCCCAGTAGTGGGATTGCTGGGTCATATGGTAGTTCTATTTGTAGTTTTTTAAGGAACCTCCATACTGTTCTCTACAGTGGCTGTATAAATTTACATTCGCAACCACAATGCAAGAGGGTTCCCTTTTCTCCACACCCTCTCCAGCATTTATTGTTTCTAGATTTTTTGATGATGGCCATTCTGACTGGTGTGAGATGATATCTCATTGTAGTTTTGATTTGCATTGCTCTAATGATTAATGATGTTGAGCATTCTTTCAAGTGTTTGTTGGCAGTCTTTATATCTTCTTTGGAGAAATGTCTATTTAGGTCTTCTGCCCATTTTTGGATGGGGTTTTTTGTTTTTTAGTTATTAAGCTGCATGAGCTGCTTATAAATTTTGGAAATTAATCCTTTGTCACTTGCTTCATTTGCAAATATATTCTCCCATTCTGAGGGTTGTCTTTTGGTCTTGTTTATGGTTTCCTTTGCTGTGCAAAAGCTTTGAAGTTTCAATTAGGTCCCATTTGTTTATTTTTGTTTTTATTTCCATTTCTCTAGGAGGTGGGACAACAAAAAGGATCTTGCTGTGATTTATGTCATAGAGTGTCCTGCCTATGTTTTCCTCTAAGAGTTTTATAGTTTCTGGCCTTACATTTAGGTCTTTAATCCATTTTGAGCTTATTTTTGTGTATGGTGTTAGGGAGTGATCTAATCTCATACTTCTACACGTACCTGTCCAGTTTTCCCAGCACCACTAACTGAAGAGGCTGTCTTTTCTCCACTGAACATTCCTGCCTCCTTTATCAAAGATAAGGTGACCACATGTGCGTGGGTTTATCTCTGGGCTTTCTATCCTGTTCCATTGATCTATCTTTCTGTTTTTGTGCCAGTACCATATTGTCTTGATTACTGTAGCTTTGTAATATAGTCTGAAGTCAGGGAGCCTGATTCCTCCAGCTCCGTTTTTCATTCTCAGGATTGCTTTGGCTATACAGGGTATTTTATGTTTCCATACAAATTGTGAAATTTTTTGTTCTAGTTCTGTGAAAAATGCCAGTGGTAGTTTGATAGGGATTGCATAGAATCTGTAGATTGCTTTGGCTAGTATAGTCATTTTCACAATGTTGATTCTTCCCATCCAAGAACATGGAATATCTCTCCATCTATTTGTATCATCTTTAATTTCTTTCATCAGTGTCTTATAATTTTCTGCATACAGGTCTTTTGTCTCCTTAGGTAGGTTTATTCCTAGGTATTTTATTCTTTTTGTTGCAGTGGTAAATGGGAGTGTTTTCTTGATTTCACTTTCAGATTTTTCATCATTAGTGTATAGGAATGCCAGAGATTTCTGTGCATTAATTTTGTATCCTGATACTTTACCAGATTCATTGATTAGCTCTAGTAGTTTTCTGGTAGCATCTTTAGGATTCTCTATGTATCGTAGCATGTCATCTGCAAACAGTGACAGCTTTACTTCTTCTTTTCCGATTTGGATTCCTTTTATTTTCTTTTCTTCTCTGATTGCTGTGGCTAAAACTTCCAAAACTATGTTGAATAAGAGTGGTGAGAGTGGGCAACCTTGTCTTGTTCCTGATCTTAGTGGAAATGCTTTCAGTTTTTCACCATTGAGGACGATGTTGGCTGTGGGTTTGTCATATATGGCCTTTATTATGTTGAGGAAAGTTCCCTCTATGCCTACTTTCTGGAGGTTTTTATCATAAATCAGTGTTGAATTTTGTCGAAAGCCTTTTCTGCATCTATTGAGATGATCATATGTTTTTTCTCCTTCAATTTGTTAATATGGTGTATCACGTTGATTGATTTGCATATATTGAAGAATCCTTGCATTCCTGGAATAAACCCCACTTGATCATGGTGTATGATCCCTTTAATGTGCTGTTGGATTCTGTTTGCTAGTATTTTGTTGAGGATTTTTGCATCTATGTTCATCAGTGACATTGGCCTGTAGTTTTCTTTCTTTGTGACATCCTTGTCTGGTTTTGGTATCAGGGTGAGGGTGGCCTCGTAGAAGGAGTTTGGGAGTGTTCCTCCCTCTGCTGTATTTTGGAGGAGTTTGAGAAGGATAGGTGTTAGCTCTTCTCTAAATGTTTGATAGAATTCGCCTGTGAAGCCATCTGGTCCTGGGTTTTTGTTTGTTGGAAGATTTTTAATCACAGTTTCAATTTCAGTGCTTGTGATTGGTCTGTTCATATTTTCTATTTCTTCCTGATTCAGTCTTGGCAGGTTGTGCATTCCTAAGAATTTGTCCATTTCTTCCAGGTTGTCCATTTTATTGGCATAGAGTTGCTTGTAGTAATCTCTCATGATCTTTTGTATTTCTGCAGTGTCAGTTGTTACTTCTCCTTTTTCATTTCTAATTCTATTGACTCGAGTCTTCTCCCTTTTTTTCTTGATGAAGCTGGCTAATAGTTTATCCATTTTGTTTATCTTCTCAAAGAACCAGCTTTTAGTTTTATTGATCTTTGTTATCGTTTCCTTCATTTCTTTTTCATTTATTTCTGATATGATTTTTATGATTTCTTTCCTTCTGCTAACTTTGGGGTTTTTGTTCTTCTTTCTCTAATTGCTTTAGGTGCAAGGTTAGGTTGTTTATTCGAGATGTTTCCTGTTTCTTAAGGTAGGATTGTATTGCTATAAACTTCCCTCTTAGAACTGCTTTTGCTGCATCCCATAGATTTTGGGTCATTGTGTCTCCATTGTCATTTGTTTCTAGGTATTTTTTTATTTCCTCTTTGATATCCTCAGTGATCACTTCGTTATTAAGTAGTGTATTGTTTAGCCTCCATGTGTTTGTATTTTTTACAGATCTTTTCCTGTAATTGATATCTAGTCTCATAGCATTGTGGTTGGAAAAGATACTTGATACAATTTCAATTTTCTTAAATTTACCAAGGCTTGATTTGTGACCCAAGATATGATCTATCCTGGAGAATGTTCCATGAGCACTAGAGAAAAATGTGTATTCTGTTGTTTTTGGATGGAATGTCCTATAAATATCAATTAAGTCCATCTTGTTTAATGTATCATTTAAAGCTTGTGTTTCCTTATTTTCATTTTGGGTGATCTGTCCGTTGGTGAAAGCGGGGTGTTAAAGTCCCCTACTATGAACGTGTTACTGTTGATTTCCCCTTTTATGGCTGTTAGTATTTGCCTTATGTATTGAGGTGCTCCTATGTTGGGTGCATAAATATTTACAATTGTTATATCTTCTTCTTGGATCGATCCCTTGATCATTACGTAGTGTCCTTCTTTGTCTTTTCTAATAGTCTTTATTTTAAAGTCTATTTTGTCTGATATGAGAATTGCTACTCCAGCTTTCTTTTGGTTTCCATTTGCATGAAATATCTTTTTCCATCCCCTTACTTTCAGTCTGTATGTGTCTCTAGGTCTGAAGTGGGTCTCTTGTAGACAGCAAATATATGGGTCTTGTTTTTGTATCCATTCAGCCAATCTGTGTCTTTTGGTTGGTGCATTTAATCCATTCACGTTTAAGGTAATTATCGATATGTATGTTCCTATTCCCATTTTCTTAATTGTTTTGTGTTCGTTATTATAGGTCTTTTCCTTCTCTTATGTTTCTTGCATAGAGCAGTTCCTTTAGCAGTTGTTGTAGATGTGGTTTGGTGGTGCTTAACTCTCTCAGCTTTTGCTTGTCTGTAAAGGTTTTAATTTCTCCATCAAATCTGAATGAGATCCTTGCTGGGTAGAGTAACCTTGGTTGCAGGTTTTTCTCCTTTATCACTTTCAGTATGTCCTGCCACTCCCTTCTGGCTTGCAGAGTTCCTGCTGAGAGATCAGCTGTAACCCTTATGGGGATTCCCTTGTGTGTTATTTGTTGTTTTTCCCTTGCTGCTTTTAATATGCTTTCTTTGTATTTAATTTTTGACAGTTTGATTAATATGTGTCTTGGCATATTTCTCCTTGGATTCATCCTGTATGGGACTCTCTGTGCTTCCTGGACTTGATTAACTATTTCCTTTCCCATATTAGGGAAGTTTTCAACTATAATCTCTTCAAATATTTTCTCAGTCCCTTTCTTTTTCTCTTCTTCTTCTGGAACCCCTATAATTCGAATGTTGGTGCGTTTAATGTTGTCCAAGAGGTCTCTGAGACTGTCCTCAGTTCTTTTCATTCTTTTTTCTTTATCCTGCTCTGCAGTAGTTATTTCCACTATTTTATCTTCCAGGTCACTTATCCGTTCTTCTGCCTCAGTTATTCTGCTATTGATCCCATCTAGAGTATTTTTCATTTCATTTATTGTGTTGTTCATCATTGTTTGTTTCATCTTCAGTTCTTCTAAGTCCTTGTTAAATGTTTCTTGCATTTTGTCTATTCTATTTCCCAGATTTTGGATCATCTTTACTCTCATTATTCTGAATTCTTTTTCCGGTACAGTGCCTATTTCCTCTTCATTTGTTAGGTCTGGTGGGTTTTTATCTTGCTCCTTCATCTGCTGTGTGTTTTTCTGTCTTCTCATTTTGCTTACCTTACTGTGTTTGGGGTCTCCTTTTTGCAGGCTGCAGGTTCGTAGTTCCCGTTGTTTTTGGTGTCCGTCCCCAGTGACTGAGGTTGGTTCAGTGGGTTGTGTAGGCTTCCTGGTGGAGGGGACTAGTGCCTGTGTTCTGGTGGATGAGGCTGGATCTTGTCTTTCTGGTGGGCAGGTCCACGTCTGGTGGTGTGTTTTGGGGCGTCTGTGGACCTATTATGATTTTGGGCAGCCTCTCTGCTAATGGGTGGGGTTGTGTTCCTGTCTTGCTAGTTGTTTGGCATAGGGTGTCCAGCACTGTGGCTTGCTGGTCGTTGAGTGAAGCTGGGTGCTGGTGTTGAGATGGAGATCTCTGGGAGATTTTCGGCATTTGATATCATGTGGAGCTGGGAGGTCTCTTGTGGACCAGTGTCCTGAAGTTGGCTCTCCGACCTCAGAGGCACAGCACTGACTCCTGGATGCAGCACCAAGAGCGTTTCATCCATACGGCTCAGAAGAAAAGGGAGAAAATGTAGAAGGAAAGAATTAGTAGAAGTAGAATGAAAGAAAGGAAGGAAGGAAGGAAGGAAGAAAGAAAAAGAAAGAAAGGAGGGAGGGAGGAAGGAAGGAAGGAGGGAAGGAAGGAAAAAAAGAAAGAGTGAAGATAAAGTAAAATAAAATAAAGTAAGATAAAATATAATAAAGTTATTAACATAAAAAATAATTATTAAGAGAAAAACAAAAAAATGGACGGATGGAACCCTAAGACAAATGGTGGAAGCAAAGCTATACAGACAAAATCTCTCACAGAAGCATACACATACACACAAAAAGAGGAAAAGGGGAAAAAATCATAGATCTTGCTCTCGAAGCCCACCTCCTCAATTTGGGATGATTCGTTGTCTATTCATGTATTCCACAGATGCAGGTACATCAAATTGATTGTGGAGCTTTAATCCGCTGCTTGAGGCTGCTGGGAGAGATTTCCCTTTCTCTTCTTTGTTCTCACAGCTCCAGGGGCTCAGCTTTGGATTTGGCCCCGCCTCTGCGTGTAGGTCACTGGAGGGCGTCTGTTCTTCGCTCAGACAGGACGG
Source organism: Phocoena phocoena (assembly GCF_963924675.1). Classification (NCBI taxonomy): domain Eukaryota; kingdom Metazoa; phylum Chordata; class Mammalia; order Artiodactyla; family Phocoenidae; genus Phocoena; species Phocoena phocoena. The sequence goes on from NC_089240.1 coordinate 117,887,310, forward strand.
GGTTAAAGGAGCCGCTGATTCGGGGGCTCTAGCTCACTCAGGCCGGCGGCGGGGGGGGGGGGGGGGGGGGGGGCGGGAGGGAGGGGCACGGAGTGCGGGGCGGGCCTGCGGCGGCAGAGGCGGCGTGACGTTGCACCAGCCTGAGGCGCGCCGTGCGTTCTCTCGGGGGAGTTGTCCCTGGATCCCGGGACCCTGCCAGTGGCGGGCTGCACAGGCTTCCCGGAAAGGGGGTGTGGATAGTGACCTGTGCTCGCACACAGGCTTTTTGGTGGCGGCAGCAGCAGCCTTGGCGTCTCATGACCGTCTCTGTGGTCTACGCTTTTAGCCGCGGCTCAGGCCTGTCTCTGGAGCTCCTTGAAGCAGCGCTCTTTATCCCCTCTCCTCGCGCACCAGGAAACAAAGAGGTAAGAAAAAGTCTCTTGCCTCTTCGGCAGGTCCAGACTTTTCTCCGGACTCCTTCCCGGCCAGCCGTGGCGCACCAACCCCCTGCAGGCTGTGTTCACGCCACCAACCGCAGTCCTCTCCCTGCGCTCCGACCGAAGCCGGAGCCTCAGCTCCCAGCCCCGCCCGCCCCGGCGGGTGAGCAGACAAACCTCTCGGATTGGTGAGTGCCGGTCGGCCGTGATCCTCTGTGCGGGTATCTCCCCGTTTTGCCCTCCGCACCCCTGTTGCTGTGCTCTCCTCCGCGGCGCCGATGCTTTCCCCCTCCGCCACCCGCAGTCTCCGCCCATGAAGGAGCTTCCTAGTGTGTTTAAACCTTTCCTCCTTCACAGCTCCCTCCCACTGGTGCAGGTCCCATCCCTATTCTTTTGTCTCTCCTTTTTCTTTTGCCCTGCCCAGGTACGTGGGGGGTTTCTTGCCTTTTGGGGGGGTCTAAGGTCTTCTGCCAGCATTCAGTACCAGCATTCAGTAGGTGTTCTGTAGGAGTTGTTGCACGTGTAGATGTATTTCTGGTGTATCTGTGGGGAGGAAGGTGATCTCCGTGTGTTACTCTCCCGCCATCTTCCCGGAAATCCAGAGAACATTTTTGTAGGATTTCATTTTTTAAAAAAATGAATGAGACTAGTTTCGTGTCCTAATATATGGTGTATCCTGGTAGATGTTCCGTGTGCACTTCAGAAGAGTGTGTATTTTACTTCTGCTTTGTGGAATGTTCTATATAGGTCTATAGATCTAGTTAGTTTATAGTGTTCTTAAGTTTTCAATTTTCTTGCTTATCTTCCCTTTGGCTATTGTATCCATTATTGAAAGTGCGATATTAAAGTCTCCAAATATTTTTGAAATGTCCATTTTCCCCTTCAATTCTGTTAGTTTTTGCTTCAAGTATTTAGGTGCTCTTGTTTAGTGCATTACAGTTATTTCTTGATGGATTGACCCTTTTATCATCATATAATATCCGGCATCTCTCATAACAATTGGTGTCTTAAAGTCTATTTTATTTTGTCTCATATTTGTGTAGTGAAGTGTTGTTTCTTCTTTTTAAAGATTATATTTTTATATATTTTATTTATTTTTGGCTGCATTGGGTCTTTAGTTGTGGCATGCGGGATCTTTGTTGCGGCGCACAGGCTTCTCTGGTTGTGGTGTGCGGGTTTTCTCTTCTCTAGTTGTGGCGTGTGGGTTTTCTCTTTCTAGTTGTGGTGTGCAGGCTTTAGGGCGCATGGGCTCTGTAGTTGTGGTGCGCAGGCTGCAGAGTACATGGGCTCTGTAGTTTGCAGCATGCAGCCTCTCTAGTTGAGGCATGCGAGCTCAGTAGTTGTGGCACGTGGGCTTAGTTGCCCTGCGGCATGTGGGATCTTAGTTCCCTGACCAGGGATCGAACCCACATCCCCTGCATTGGAAGGCAGATTCTTTACCACTGGACCACCAGGGAAGTCCCAGCATTGTTTTTTAAGATAACGTTTCTTCCTTTTATACATTTTAGGTTTAATTGTTTCTAGTATTTTGTAGAATAAATTTTAAGAGTACTCAATTTTTTCCTTCCATTTCTACGTCTACTTGAATTGTGCTAAAATAGTCAAAGAATATTGTTTCATGGAAGATTTTCAATAGAAAATCTTATCCTTACTGTGAATGCCGCATCAGGGGTAAATGTGGGCAGTTCCGCAAGTTTGAAATGAAAACCTCAACTGGGATGATAATTCTAGTATATGAGAGTCTTGATTTTCCTTTGGAAATTGAAATGAAAATATGAAGGGTTAGTAATTGTTCATACTACTTGAATGTTTTTTCAGCACTTATAGGCTTCATTTTTTTCAGACTTTTCTTGTTGTAAAAAACACATATAAAATTTACAATCTTAACCATTGTTCAGTAATGTTCAGTATATTTATATTGTTGTGAAACAGATCTCCAGAAATTTTTCATCTTGCAGGACTGAAATACTATACCCATTAAACAACAATTCTATTTGCCTCCTCCCCCTAGCCCTTGGTAACTAACATTCTATTTCTGTATCTATGAATTTGACAGTTATAGGTACCTCATATAACTGGAATTATATAGTATTTGTCCTTTTGTGACTGGCTTATTTCACTTTACATAATATCCTCAAGGTTCATCCGTGTTATAGCATGTGACAGATTTCCTTTTCTTTTAAGGCATACACCACATTTTGTTTATCTGTTCATCTGTCAGTGGACATTTGGGTTGCTTCTACTTGTTGGCTATTGTGAGTAATGCTGCAAATAGCTCTTTGAGACCCTGATTTCAGTTCTTTTGGATATATAGCCAGAAGTGGGATTGCTATATCATATGGTAGTTCTATTTTTATTTTTTTGAGAATCAGATTATTTTTTGATATATAATTCACATACCATAAAAGTCACCAATTTAAAGGGTACAATTCAGTGGGTTTTAGTGTGTTCACGATGTTGTGCCACCATACCACTATCTTATTCCAGAAGAGTTTTATCACCCCAAAAAAAGAAATTCAAACCTGTTAGCAGTCACTCCTTACTTCCCCATCCTCCCCAGCCTGAAGCAACCACTAATATACTTTCTATCCTTATGGATTTTCCAATTCTGGTTATTTTCATATAAATGAAGTTATACAGTACATGGTCTTATGTGGATGATTTCTTTTACTTAACATGATGTTTCCAAGGTTTATGCATGCTGAAGCATGTATGAGTACTTCACTCTTTTTATTGCCAAGTAATATTCCACTGTATGGATAGACCACATTTTGTTTATTCACTTATCATTTGAGAGACATTTGGATTGTTTCCAGTTTTAAGCTATCATAAATAATGCTGCCATGAACATTTTTATACAAGCCTTTGTGTGGACATATGTTTTTAATTTTTTTGACTATATACTTTGCAGTGGAATTGCTGAGTTACATGGTAACTCTATATTAAAATTTTTGAGGAACTGCCGAAGTGTTTTCCAAAGTGGTGGCACCATTTGATAATTTTACCAGCAATGTATGAGGATTTCAATTTCTCTGCATTTTAATCAAAGCTGTGTTGTCCACCCTTTTATTGTAGCCACTCTGGTGTGTGTGAAGTGGCATCTCTTTGTGAATTTGATTTGCATTTCTTTAATGACTAATGATGTTGAGCATCTTTTCATGTGGTTATTGCCCATTCTGTACGTTCATTGGAGATATGTCTGTTCAGATCCTATTCTAAGATAAAAAGTTTAATTTAAACAAGAGCCTGGACCAATGATCCACAGATCTGTGATGTGGATGACTTAACTCTTTGGGATTTGGTGACTTGCCCAATGATACACAGTAGATCAGGGGCAGAGACTGACACCCCTACCCACTATGGGGCTTGCTGCTGCTACCTTTTGCTCCAGCAAATTACTTACTGCAGCTCACCATGGTGGGGCACAGGAATCACAGGCTGTGGATACAGGCAGACCTGGGTTATATCTCAGTTCCTCCACTTCCAAGCTTCGTGACCTTGCACAGTTGAATTAGGTAGCTAACCTCCTCTACCAAGTGGGGATGTTAATAAGACCCGACTGCAGAGTTGTCCTGAGGATTAAATGGTAAATAGTGTATATAAAGTGCCTGGGTCTTTGCAGATGAGTGATCATGACCAAAAAAACCTCTTGAAACTAAAAAGTAGAAACAGGATGCAAGGTTAATATATACAAGTCATTGCTTTCCTGTATACCAGCAATGAACAATTAGAATTAAAAATTCAAATTCAGTACCATTTACAATAGCACAAAAATTCAAATACTTAAATATAAATCTAACAAAATATTTGCAAGATCTGTATGTGGAAAACTGCAAAACTCTGATGAAAGAAATAAAAAAGGATCTAAATAATTGGAAGGATATTTGGCGTTCACGGATCGACAGACTCCGTGTTATTAAGATGTCAATTCTTCTCAACTTGATCTATAGATTCAGTGCAATTCCAATCAAAATACCAGCAAGTTGGGCTTCCCTGGTGGCGCAGTGGTTGGGAGTCGGCCTGCCGATGCAGGGGACGCGGGTTCGTGCCCCGGTCTGGGAGGATCCCACAAGCCGCGGAGCGGCTGGGCCCGTGAGCCATGGCCGCTGAGACTGCGCGTCCGGAGCCTGTGCTCCGCAACGGGAGAGGCCACAACAGTGAGAGGCCCGCGTACCTCAAAAAAAACACAAAAATACCAGCAAGTTATTTGCAGATATCGACAAACTCATTCCAGAGCTTACATAAAAAGGCAAAAGGCCTAAAATAGCCAACAAAATACTGAAGAAGAACAAAGTTGGAGGACTCAGGCTCCTATTATGACTCTAAGACTTACTATAAAGCTACAGTAACCAAGACAGTGTAGTACTGATGAAAGAATAGACAAATAGATCAATGGAACAGAAGAGAGAGCTCAGAAATAGATCCACCTGAATATAGTCAACTATTCTTTGACAAAGGAGCAAAGGCAATTCAATGGAGAAAGGGTAGTCTTTTCAACAAATGGTGCTGGAATAACTGGATATCCATTAAAAAAAAAAAAAAAAAGAACCTAGACACAGACCTTATAACTTTCACTAAAGTGAACTCAAAATAGATCATAGACCTAAATGTAATGTACCCAGCATGCGGTAGGTACTCTATCAATGGTCACCATGGTTTTGGAACAGTTCTGAAGCTTCGTTGAATTGGCTGCTCAAGAACTCATGGTGCTTGAGGGGGGCTGAGTGGGCCTTGTAAGAGGCCTGGTTTTCCTTCAGTGTGGCCAGGGGACCACCTGTGTGAGAAGTGGCATGGGGTCTTTATTACACAGACAAGTTCCTGGGCCTGCTACAGAAACAGATGCCCTGTGACTTTTGTGGGTTTTGTTTGTATTTTCTTAAATAATACCCTCAGGTCATTTTGATGCACATTCATGTTTGAGAATTTCGGGTGTAGGAGTTAGTCACGATAAGGAGCCTGTTACCATGTGGGTTCCAATGGCAGCCCCACCGATTGGCATAGCCCATGGTGTAGTGGAAGGGAGAGTAGACTTTGGACTCACAGGAACCTGGGTTTGATTTCTTATTCTGCCCCCTATTGACGGTGTGACTTCAGGCAAAGCATCCTCCTCTCTGAGCCTTGATTTCTCTTTTGCTAAATGAGGATGGTAACATAATGGTTCCTGCCTCCTAGGCATGTTGGGAGGTTTAAATGAGACAAAGCCTGGCCTTGTGGGTGCAGTCAGTGTCAGTCGAATTACATCTGAACAGCCAGCCAAAGGAAGGCAAGAGAGTGGGGAGGAAGGAAGGAGAACTTGGGGTTCTTGGTGGGTTGTGAGGGAGCTGTGGAGGGCTTTGGGTAGCCGGAAGGCAGTGAGTGGGCCATGCAGTGTGTCACAGACAGATGGAAGTGATGCTGGGCAGCTCAGTGGTTTAGCATTCTTTGGGGGCTGGGTGCCTGCTCTCAGACAGAAATGGCCCTGGTAGCGGAAAGATGCGAGAGCTGAGTGGCTGCCTGCTTTATGTCTTCAGATTATGAAAAGCCTGTCCTAGACCATAGCTATCCCCCTCAAGAACTGGCAGTTTTCAAAGGAATCTGTGTTTTTAATATTGTGTATACTCTTGACTTCTTCAAGATGAGAAAAAAATTCCTGAGCCCCCTCTGCTGGCTGTACTGGAGAAGAACATGTGAGAAAAGGACCAGAATGATCCCTAAAAATGCAGTTTCACAGGGACATACAGACACCTACACTACAGAAATGGACAGCCACGCACATTCACATCTCCTTGCACGTAGATCACACTCAAAGACAGGGACAAACATGTTCTGACCTAACACACTCCCACATTAGTGCAAGGTGGTTACGGATACGAGCTCAAGCCTCACACAGGCCAGGCCTGCATCGCCCGTTGAGAGCTCTGCAACCCTGGGCAGGTTAGATTTACCGAGGTAGAGGTGACAAGTTAAAATTGTGTATATTTAAGGTGTACAACTTGATGATTTGATATACATATGCACTGTGAAATATTCAACACGGTCAAGCTACTTAACATATCCATCACCTCGCATAGTTAGCATTTCCTTTTAAGTTTCTTAACCTTTTGATTCTGTTATTGTAAAGTGTATGCATATACACACATATATATAAGCATATGCTTTTGTATATTTTTATGTGTATATGCATATCTATCTATATTACAATGTATGAAACGGGCCTACTCAGCACATACTGAGCACTTCGTAAATGGAAGCTCTTATGCTTCTATTATTGTTTAGTCAAATTCAACGTTTCAGAGCTTCAGTTTACTAATCTGTAATGTTCATATGGTGCTTACTGTGTGCCAGGAACTCTTTTAAATGCTTTCTATGTATTTTCTCATTTAATCCTTGCAGCAACCCTATGAAGTAGGTACTCTGGCTACCTTCACTTTACAGATGAGAAAAATGAGTTTCAGAGAGGGTAGGTGACTTGTTCAGTGTCACACAGCTAGTAAGCAGAAGAGCTGGGATTCTAACGCAGGCAGCCTGCTTCCAGAGAGTGCTCTTAACCAGTGAACTACTCCATCTGCTTAATGGGTAGGATTGAATGAGATGTGTGCAAAGTGCTTAGCATAGCGCTCGGCACATCATACACACTCAGTAAATATGGCTATGATTACTCACATGTCAGCCCCGCCACATTTACTGACTGGGCTGACACACACATGCACACACATGCAGGCACATATAGAGAGATTGATATGCAAATATGCAGATGCAAACATAGATTCACACAGATATATTAAGTCATTCAGTGTATGCAATAGCTGTGTTACCTTGGGCAAACTATTTTATCTCTCCAAGTCTCAATTTCCTCATTTGGAAAATGGTGATAGTAATAACAACTGCCTCAAAGGGTTATTGTGAGCATTAATTGAGTTAATCCTTATAAAACACTTAGAACAATGTGTGACATATAGTTAGCTATTAGTGTTAGCTATTGTTGGTCTCTGGTGTTTGCACTCAAAACGCCCTCCTCAGCCAGCCAGGAGTTCTCAATTCCCACCATTTGCTCTACCTGTTACTTTTGGCCTTGTCTTCAGAGATACCTGAGAACAGAAAGCAGAGGCCTCAGGGGATAGGCCATGGGACAGATAAACATTGGACTCAGCGGGTGGGAGATGGGATGAAGAAACAGGGCTCAGAAAACTCAGAATGAACGGAACTTTCTGGGAGGGGCAGGCCTAAGGGAGATGCTTCAGCTAGAGGCCTTAGGGAACAGGGAGCCTAAGACAGAGGTGGGGTTCACCAAAGCCTTTGTCCAAAGGCCAGCCCGTGGGCTCCCAGCAGAGTCTGTTCCTGGGACTGCTGTAGGCAGTGGGCACTAAAGGAGATGCTGTCCTCGTCTTACTAATTGTCCCAGGGCTGTGTTGAATTGAAACACAGGTCCCTAACAAGGCCCTGTACCTTTAAAAAATAAAATTGAAAAAAACTGAAGAAAAGTACACATGTCATAAGGGTATAGCTCAAAGCATTTTTTTAAATTAATATATCCAGGTAATCAGCATCAGATTAAAAAATCAGAAATGACCACCACCCCAGAAATCCTGCAATCACTCCCCTCCTGTCACTGTGCCCCAAAGATAACCACTAGCCTGGTTTCTAACAGCACAGATTTGGTTTTCCCATGTTTCCAGAGGAAATTATCCAACTCGTCCTCTTTCGTCTGTGGCTTCTTTTACTCAAAGGTGTGTCTGTAAGGTTCATCTTTATTGTTGCATATATCAGTAGCTTGTTCTTTTTTATTGCTGTATAGTATTCTGGTTTGAGACTATACTACACTTGATCCATGTGAGTAGATACTAGTTTGGAGCTCTCAGGAATATATACTATGAATGTTATAGTACATCTTTTGGTGAATATATACCTGTACCTTATTTTTTATTTATAAATTTTCATCCCTTATAAGAGGGCCAGCCTCAATTGGATAAGCCCTAAGCTTCACAAAATATGGATGCGATACTGCCCAGGAGCCAGGCTTTTTGAAGCTTAGGTAGTGGCACAACTAACTCCAGTGGGCATTATTTCCATGTGTTGTACATGACTGGCACCCCTAGAGCACAATACAATGTGTCTGGTGCCCCCTAGAGTTGTGCAGTGGGTGGCCCACCTCCACTCTACTTCTCATCCATTCTCAGAAACTCAGAGATGGTTAATTTCACTGAACTAAGAAAGACCTTTTCTCAAAATCACTTTTCTTTTATGTCTTTTTGATTTTGAATCATGGGCACAGAATCACAAGAACCATGAGTCAGTTTAACATCTCCAACAGCCCATCAGCTAATTCAACGAGAATAAAAAAAAAAGAACCCAACAATTACTACAGGCGTTTGACTTTATGGAAACCAAATCATGGAACTACTTTTCTTTTAACCCCTTAAGAGGTTGTTCAGACAACAGGTAGAGACATTGCAAAAGTCTCTTCCAACACATTGAAGGAGAAAAACCATATGATCATCTCAATAGATGCAGAGAAAGCTTTTGACAAAATTCAACACCCATTTATGATAAAAACCCTCCAGAAAGTAGGCATAGAGGGAACTTTCCTCAACATAATAAAGGCCATATATGACAAACCCACAGCCAACATCATCCTCAATGGTGAAAAACTGAAAGCATTTCCACTAAGATCAGGAACAAGACAAGACTGCCCACTCTCACCACTCTTATTCAACATAGTTTTGGAAGTTTTAGCCACAGCAATCAGAGAAGAAAAAGAAATAAAAGGAATCCAAATCAGAAAAGAAGAAGTAATGCTGTCACTGTTTGCAGATGACATGATACGATACATAGAGAATCCTAAAGATGCTACCAGAAAACTACTAGAGCTAATCAATGAATTTGGTAAAGTAGCAGGATACAAAATTAATGCACAGAAATCTCTGGCATTCCTATACACTAATGATGAAAAATCTGAAAGAGAAATTAAGGAAACACTCCCATTTACCATTGCAACAAAAAGAATAAAATACCTAGGAATAAACCTACCTAGGGAGACAAAAGACCTGTATGCAGAAAACTATAAGACACTGATGAAAGAAATTAAAGATGATACAAATAGATGGAGAGATATACCATGTTCTTGGATTGGAGGAATTAATATTGTGAAAATGACTGTATTACCCAAAGCAATCTACAGATTCAATGCAACCCCTATCAAACTACCAATGGCATTTTTTCACAGAACTAGAACAAAAATTTCACAATTTGTGTGGAAACACAAAAGACCCCGAATAGCCAAAGCAATCTTGAGAAAGAAAAATGGAGGTGGAGGAATCAGGCTCCCTGACTTCAGACTATACTGCAAAGCTACAGTAATCAAGACAATATGGTACTGACACAAAAACAGAAATATAGATCAATGGAACAGGATAGAAAGCCCAGAGATAAACCCACGCACATATGGTCACCTTATCTTTGATAAAGGAGGCAAGAATATACAGTCGAGAAAAGACAGCCTCTTCAATAAGTGGTGCTGGGAAAATTAGACAGCTACATGTAAAAGAATGAAATTAGAACACTCCCTAACACCATACACGAAAAAAAACCTCAAAATGGATTAAAGACCTAAATGTAAGGCCAGACAGTATAAAACTCTTAGAGGAAAACATAGGCAGAACAGTCTTATGACATAAATCACAGCAAGATCCTATTTGACCCACCTCCTAGAGTAATGGAAATAAAAACAAAAATAAACAAATGGGACCTAATGAAACTTCAAAGCTTTTGCACAGCAAAGGAAACCATAAACAAGGCAAAAAGACAACCCTCAGAACGAGAGAAAATATTTGCAAATGAAGCAACTGACAAAGGATTAATCTTCAAAATTTACAAGCAGCTCATGCAGCTCAATAACAAAAAAACAAACAACCCAATCCGAAAATGGGCAGAAGACCTAAATAGACATTTCTCCAAAGAAGACATACAGATTGCCAACAAACACATGAAAGAATGCTCAACATCACTAATCATTAGAGAAATGCAAATCAAAACTATAATAAGGTATCACCTCACACCAGTCAGAATGGCCATCATCAAAAATCTACAAACAATAAATGCTGGAGAGGGTGTGGAGAAAAGGGAACCCTCCTACACTGTTGGTGGGAATGTAAATTGATACAGCCACTATGGAGAACACTATGGAGGTTCCTTAAAAAACTAAAATAGAACTACCATACGACCCAGCAATCCCACTACTGGGCATATACCCTGAGAAAACCGTAATTCAGAAAGAGTCATGTACCACAATGTTCATTGCAGCTCTATTTACAATAGCCAGGACATGGAAGCAACCTAAGTGTCCATCAACAGATGAATGGATAAAGAAGATGTGGCACATATATACAATGGAATATTACTCAGCCATAAAAGGAAACGAAATTGAGTTATTTGTAGTGAGGTAGATGGACCTAGAGTATGTCATACAGAGGGAAGTAAGTCAGAAAGAGAAAAACAGATACCGTATGCTAACACATATATATGGAATCTAAGGAAAAAGAAAAAAAAAAAGGTCATGAAGTACCTAAGGGTAAGACGGGAATAAAGACACAGACTTACTAGAGCATGGACTTGAGGATATGGGGAGGGGGAAGGGTAAGCTGTGACAAAGTGAGAGAGTGGCGTGGACATATATACACTACCAAACGTAAAAGAGATAGCTAGTGGGAAGCAGCCGCATAGCACAGGGAGATCAGCTCGGTGCTTTGTGACCACCTAGAGGGGTGGGATAGGGAGGGTGGGAGGGAGGGAGATGCAAGAGGGATGAGATATGGGAACATATGTATATGTATAACTGATTCACTTTGTTATAAAGCAGAAACTAACACACCATTGTAAAGCAATTATACTCCAATAAAGATGTTAAAAAATATTTTATTGAAGTATAGTTGATTTACAATTTTGTGTTAGTTTCTGCTGTACAACAAAGTGATTCAGTTATATATATATATATATATATATATATATATATATATATATATATATACACACACACACATATTCTTTTTTCCGCTATGGTTTATCACAGGATACTGAATATAGTTCTCTGTGCTATATAGTAGGACCTTGTTGTTTATCCATTCTGTATAATTCCTCCACTTTTTTTTTTAACATCTTTATTGGGGTATAATTGCTTTACAATCCCTCCACTTTTTGAAGGAAAAACTAAGACCCTTTCTGCCCTTTCCCTAGAGAAGGTTATTCTCTCATTCAGTGTTTCTTCTCAGTTTTATGTCATCTGTCTAGTAAGAATTTTTTTGTGTGTGTGTTTCCAATAAGTTTAGCCTACTTGATTTACAAGTGAGGAAACCAAGGCTCAGAGAAAGGAGGAGGCTTGCTTGACAAATTAGTTTGCTGAGGTCCCATCTTGATACAGGGTGTTCCTCAGGTCCTTACAGTTTTTTTAAAAAAAATTGTTAACGATTCAGTTCTTCTCATTTCCTTCTTCTCCTTTTCAGGTATATATTATCTTTTCCTTTGGCCATATCCAGAGGTATCCAAAACGATGTTACAAATGTTGGAAGTGGGACTTCCTTGGCAGTCCAGTAGTTAAGACTCTGCCCTTCCACTATAAGGGGCGTGGGTTTGATCCCTGGTCGGGGAACTAAGATTTTATATGCCATGTGGTGCAGCCAAAAAAAAAAAAAAAAAAAAAGCAGAAAATGTTGGAAGTTAGAATTTCTGAAATTAAATATGCTAAAGCTTAAGTAGATTCCCTTGCTCTGGGATTTTTCAGGTTGTTTATATCTTATATGGAAGTGAATTTATTACCAATTTATACCGCTCAAAGATTTTATGGATGCCCTGAATTGAGTTGTACTTGTTTCCAAATCTTTGCGAAGGCAGGATGCTGATTGAGAGCATCACAGAGGAGTCAGGTGGATGTGGACTTGAGGCCTCTATCATTTCCCAGCTGTGGGACCTTAGGACACAAGAGTTAATCTCTTCGAACCTCATTTACCTTGTCTGTTTAAATGCATAGAGTAACTACTTCCAGTTACTCTAAGTCTCTCACTTTCCTAAGAAGCCTAAGTAGGCTTCGCACCTCTGAGCCCCTCTGCCAGTCATTCCCTCCCCTCCTTACCCTGAAGAACTCTTACTTGAGTTTCAAAGCCCTGCATGATGCATACTTCTCTGTGAGAATTCTCCTGACTTCCTCCTTGGGTTGGTCCTCCTTGCTTTGGGCTTCCCCAGAATTTTGTACAGCCCTCTATTTAACCCTTATCTGTCATGTTGAAATGAGCTGTTTCCAGGTCTCCACTGCACTGCAACCTCCTTGAGGACGACTCTGTCTTATTCATCTTTGTATCCCCAGCACCTAACTTGGGTCCGGCTCAGAGGAAGACCTCAATTAAGTTGTACTGAACATCAATATCAGTCACTGTTGTCATCACTTTCTCTCCTTCCTGGCATCCTGAGGCCTTTGTGGTCCAGAACTATACCGTTCATTATGGCACTAAGTCATCTTCCTCCTGGTACTGATTGTTCTTGAATTGTTTCTGGATGTGACTCTGAGCTCCTCAGCTTGACTAAATTCCGTAAGAGCAGAACATTCTTGTATTTCTTCCTATGCAGTGCTTGGACACGTAATAAGTTGTCAACCACCACGGTCTGATTTTGAAACAGCACTGTGCTATTGGGATGCCACCATTTCAACGGTGTTGTATTGATAGCAGTTTGCCAGAAAAATAGGAATCTGTGCTTTGGTGAAAATAATCTCTCCTAGGCCGATGACAGTGGATTTATCATTATAAATGAGCACCAGCAAAATTGAACACGTTGGGTATTTGAACTCTCGCCCAATGTTGATTCCACTTGATGGGCGTGAACATCCCAATTATACATCCTAATTATACAAGCAATTATTGCAGACATTTTGGAGATTGATATGGCCAAAAGATATTAGGGTAGGTAGTGAACTGTTGAGAGGCCAGACCATAGATCTATTGAGGTATTTGAACAGCTAATGAGAGTAGTTTTACAGAGTTTGAATCGGGGCATCAAAAGACATTCTAAATCTTTATGCACTTACAAATATTTACAGACCTTTAAAAGATCAAGTCTGTTATTATCAGTTTCAGTGCTGTATATTGTCAGTATCCACAGTGACCCCAGAGGAGCCTGTGCTGGCAGGAGTAATGCTGTGGTATGTTCAGCTCTGCTGGATCTCCATAGACGGGGGCTGGAATGTCTTGTGGAACAAAGCCTCGGGCTCCCAAGAGCAAAGAATGAAGGGCAGCCTAGTTTGATAACCACATTAAAGCACTACCAACATCTGTTCAAGCCAAAGACAACACTATCTCCAGGAATTAACCTTCTGAACCACTGAATCATTACCCTCAGTAGAGTGAAAGTTGGACAACAAGAGCCTATTTGTCAGGGGTTCCTCAGAGAGATGCGGTAAGCCACATTTTACTGCAAACAGCGTGAGAAGGCCTGGCTTGACTATACATTTTAAACAGCATATATTTGTGTGGGAAGCAAGCCGACAATGAATGTAAATAAACTTTTGATGATACCTTGCAACTTTCAGCATTTATCCCCCTCTGGAACAAATGGACCCTGGCACACTGCCCCAGAGAATAGAATTTCCTGGATTTGTACTTAAGTGTTTCCCACTTATTTTAATGAAGCTTTAGGTATCAATAATGAGAGTATTAACAATGTGCAAGATGCACTTTACATCTGCACTAATAGAAAAAAACCAACCCTTCGTTGAAAGTAATGTAATTTACTATAAGTGTAATATAACTAGTTGGAGGGCCTTTGTGAAGCTGCATCAGATGGAGAGGGAGGCAAAGAGGATGGAAGGGGAAAATCTAATGAAATAAAAATTTTAGAACAGAAGCAAGTATAGAAGGCCTGTCATCAAGCCTTTAGAAGACTCTGGAATTTGTAGGTGTATTTCTTAGAGCGAAGACTGGCTGCAGCTTCTACTCTGTAGGTTTTAAGCCTTGTACCACACTAATTGAAAAATCCAGCTGCAGCTGTTTATTTTCTTATTCATTCTTAATTGCAGCGAATAGGCTTTTATGCCAAATCTGCCTCAGAAGACTGAGATTAAACTGAGCTTTGTCCTTAGATTAGTGCCTGAAACATAGGTATTTTATTTTACAACAGTTACATAGTACTTACTATGTACTGTTTTCAAAGAAAAATGTTAATATTGTATGGTGACTGACATCTGTAATTGCTATAAAAATATTACTTTTTTTTTTTTTTTTTTTGCGGTATGCGGGCCTCTCACTGTTGTGGCCTCTTCCGTTGCGGAGCACAAGCTCCGGACATGCAGGCTCAGCGGCCATGGCTCACGGGCCCAGCCGCTCCGCAGCATGTGGGATCTTCCAGGACTGGGGCACGAACCCGTGTCCCCTGCATTGGCAGGTGGACTCTGAACCACTGCGCCACCAGGGAAGCCCTTTTTTTGATGATTTAATACTATATATGGATAGTCTATATGGCATATATAAAATACATACTAGTATATATATTGTATATATAAATAAATAAATATATACAAAGTATATAGACTTACTTTATCAAATAAAGCAAGGCAGAGCGGAATGTTAGGGTTGTGGCTTATTCCACTCACCTTCCTAGAAGTCATTAAATCTGTAATTGTGGATGGCTCTAGAGATGTTTGTCCTTATAGGCTGACTTGCTAATGCTTATACAGTGTACCTAGGTAGTAGCATGATATCTTTGAGTGAGTGTGAAATGGCATGAGACTATATTGGGTCTGGACAAAGAAGGCTGCACTGGGAAATACCATCCCTTGTGATCTCCTAAGTGGACCCCACCTTACAAGTTTGGAGGAGTTGTGTTTTAGGTTTAGCCCCTCAACATGATCTGGATTAAAGATTGTAATGTTAGAAAATATACCTAAGCTGTGTGTGTTGGGGGGAGAGTGCTAGAACACAGCAGGTATTTAATGATTGTTTTTGAGTGAGCGAGTGAATGAGATAAAACTTTGGATGTAGGATGCTCTTGACCAGCGGTTCTGCCAACATGGTCCATGGTTTCCAAGACCCTTCAAGGGAGTTTGTGAGGCCAAAACTATTTTTCTAATAACACTAAGACATTACATGCCTTTTTCACTGTGTTGACATTTGCACGGAAGGTGCAGAAGCAAAGGTGGATAACATTTCTGGCATGTTAGCATGGATCAAGGCAGTGGCACCACGCTGTACTAGCAGTCACTGTACACTTCACCGCCAAGCACTCACACACACACACAAAAGCCAGTTTCACTTAAGAATGTCCTTGAAGAAGCAGTTAAAAAATAAACATTAGGGGCTTCCCTGGTGGCGCAGTGGTTGAGAGTCCACCTGCCGATGCAGGGGACACGGGTTCGTGCCCCAGTCCGGGAGGATCCTACATGCTGCGGAGTGGCTGGGCCCGTGGGCCATGGCCACTGAGCCTGCGCGTCCGGAGCCTGTGCTCCGCAACGGGAGAGGACACAGCAGTGAGACGCCTGCGTACTACAAAAAAACCCACAAAAACACATTAATTTTATTAAATCTTGACTCTTAAGTACTTGTATACATAAATCACTTCTGTTGCACACTTAAGTCCATTGGTTGTCTTGAGGAAAAGAACTTGTGTGATTGTTTGAATTGCATGCTGAACTAGCCACTCTTTTAAAAACGGAAGACCACTGTTTTACTTAAAAAGACAACTGATGTGGGCTTCCCTGGTGGCGCAGTGGTTGAGGGTCCGCCTGCCGATGCAGGGGACGCGGGTTCGTGCCCCGGTCCGGGAGGATCCCACGTGCCGCGGAGCGGCCGGGCCCGTGAGCCATGGCCGCTGAGTCTGTGCGTCCGGAGCCTGTGCTCCACGGCGGGAGAGGCCACAACAGTGAGAAGCCCGCGTACCACAAAAAAAAAAAAAAAAAAAAAAAAAAAAGACAACTGATGAAAAAATTATGGTTATTCAGACTTGGGTATTTCACAGATATTTTCTCAAAAATGAACAAAGTAAGCCTGTCACTACAAGGAAAACAGCTGACAGTATTTGTCACCCATGGTGGAATTTGAGCTTGCAAACAAAATTAGAATTTTAGAAAACTTGTGTCCACTGCTGTGAGCTTGGCAGTTTCCCAGTAGTTAAAGAGTTTTATGATGCTACTGGTGATGATATTAACAAATGTGATTTTTTGAATGTTGTATAATTTAAAGTATAAATATTTGGAAGATCTTCACAACTCAGAAATGAGTACTTTTGAAATGATCGATGCATGATATTTTGACATCATGCATGAGTCAAAGATCAATGCAAAACACAAGATAGATCAATGGACTTTGGTGTAACAGAGTATGTAAAGTTCATTGATATTGTTCCAAACTCCACATTGCAGATCACCTTTAAGAAACTATCACTTGCTTGCTGTACAGCAGGAATTAACACAACATTGTAAATCAACTATACTTCAATTAAAAAATAAAAAATTAAATTAAATTTTAAAAAGAAACTATCACTTGCTGAGTTTTGGCTTAATATCAAAGAAGACTATCCACAATTATCTCAAAAGACAAGTAAAATGCTGCTTCTTTTTCCAAAACATGTTTGTGTGAGACTGGATTTTCTTTATATACATAGAATGATAACAACATTTTGCAACAGATTGAAGCCAGAATCAAGTATAACAACAAACTGTTCTGAAAAAGAAAGAAAATAGTCCCATAAACAGTAGCATCAATAATAATAAAATACTTAGGAATAAATTTAACCAAGGAGGTGAAAGGTCTGTACACTAAATATTACAAGATATTGATGAAAGAAGTTGAAGAAAACACAAATAAATGAAAAGATATCCTGTGTTCATGGATAGGAAGAATTAATATTGTTAAAATTCCACACTTAGCCAAAGCCATCTACAGATTCAATACAATCACTATCAAAATTCTAATGGCATTTTTTCACAGAAATTAGAAAAAACAATCCTACAATTTATATGGACCACAAGAGACCCTGAATACCCAAGGCATTCCTGAGAGAGAGAAACAAAGCTGGAGGCATCACACGTCCTGCTTTCAAACTATATTACAGAGCTATAGTAATCAAAACAGTATGGTACTGGCACAGAAACAGACACATAGACCAATGGAACAGAATAGAGAGCCAGAAATAAACCCACACATAAACGGTCAACTAATATTTTCAAGGGAGCCAAGAATACTCAATGGGGCAAGGATAGTCTCTTCAATAAATGATGCTGGAAAAGCTAGATGTTAACATGCAAAAGAATGAAATTGAACTTCTATCTTATACCACTCACAAAAATTAACTCAAAATGGA
The DNA here is from genome assembly GCF_963924675.1 of Phocoena phocoena. NCBI lineage: Eukaryota > Metazoa > Chordata > Mammalia > Artiodactyla > Phocoenidae > Phocoena > Phocoena phocoena. The sequence goes on from NC_089240.1 coordinate 117,905,039, forward strand.
TTAAAGACTTAAATGTAAGACCTGAAACTATAAAACTCTTAGAAGAAAACATAGAGGAAAACCTCCTTGACATTGATCTTGGGAATGATTTTGGGGATATGACACCAAAAGTGCAAGCAACAAAAGCAAAAATCAACAAGTGGGAGGACATCAAACTAAAAAGCTTCTGTGCAGAAACAGAAACAATAAAAGAAAAGGCAACCTACAGAAAAGAAAATATTTGCAAGTCATATATCCAATAAGGGGTTAATATCCAAAATATACAAATAACTCATACAACTTAGCAACAACAGAAAATAACTCAATTAAAAACTGGGCAGAGGAGCTGAATAGACATTTTTCCAGAGAAGAAATACAAATGGCCAACAGGCACATGAAAGGGTGCTCAACATAACTAATCATTAGGGAAATGCAAACCAAAACCACAATGAGATACCACCTCACACTGCTAGAATGGCTATCATCAAAAAGAACACAAATAACAAATGCTGGTGAGGATGTGGAGAAAAGGGAACCCTCGTGCACTGTTAGTGGGAATGTAAACGGTGCAGCCACTGTGGAGAACAGTATGGAGGTTCCTCAGAAAATTTAGAACTACCATGTGAGCCAGATATCCCACCTCTGGGTATTTATCCAAAGGATATGAAAACACTAATTCAAAAAGATATATGCACCACTATGTTCATTGTGGCATACTTATAATAGCCAAGCTATGGAAACAACCTAAGCGCCCATCAACAGATGACTGGATAAAGAAGATGTGATATACACACACACACACACACACACACACACAACGGAATACTACTCAGTCATAAAAAGATGAAATCTTGCCATTTGTGACCATATGGATGGACTTAGAGGGTATTTTGCTAAGTGAAATAAGTCAGACAGAGAAAGACAAATACCATATGATTTCACTCCTATGTGGAATATAAAACCCAAAAACAACACAAAATAAATGAATGAGCCAAACCCAAACAAAAACAAACATGTAGGTACAGAACACAGAGTAGTGGTCACGGGACGGGAAGGGGTTGTGGAGCAGGGAGGGAGAAGGTGAAATGGGAGAGATCAACTAAATGTTTGGTGGTGAGCTCAGTGTAGGGTATAGAGAAGGGGAAATATAACGTTGTATACAGAAAACTGATATTGTTATTTTAAGTGAATTAATAAGTGTATTTTAAATTTCCATTTTAGTTTCTAATGTAGTACAAATAGACCCAACCCACACTAACAAAGCCCCTTTGAAATCATCAATATTTGCTCAGAATGTGAAGGAGCCTTGTGAGCAAAAAGTTTAATAACTGCTGCTCTAGTCAGTGGTTCTCAAAGAGTGGTCCCAGGACCATCAGCGTCACCTAGGAACTTGTGACCATCAGCGTCACCTAGGAACTTGTGACCCCCCTGGCAGTGGGGCCGAGCATGCTGTGTTTTAACCAGCCCTTCACGGGTTCTGATGCTTGCTAAACTTTAAGAAGTGGCCTTAAAGCTGGACTTCCTCTGCGCCGAATCTCGGCCCCTGCCTACAGATCAGTGTCCATATTTACCTTAAGGTCTGAAGATTGGGAACAGTGGGAAAGCTGACTTTCCAAGCCAAGTGTTGCAAACTAGCATTTGCTTCACTTGTAAACAGGTAGACTTTGCTCCACTCCCCCTTGACTTGCAACATAATCACTTAGGTACGCACCACCAGGGAACTCGCCAGAACACCTAAGTAGTGCCTTGGTGGAGGAGAGCAAAGTGTTGGTGGAGCTTTAAGGAAGTAGCATATACCATTATACATTCTCTCTGGCTCCCACCCCATATGTGTTTCTAGCACAGTTCTTACTTGAGCTCATTTTCAGAAGCCTGAAACCAGAGTAAGTTTTGTAATATTGTTGCCATCATCTCTTGCCCTGCCCTCCCTCCATCCCTGACAACTGGGCACTGCTAGAGCAAAAACCTGAGGGCAACGCCACCCTTTCACATTCTCTGCACTGCCTTACTTTACTCCTTTACTGCCCTGTTGTCAAATTCCCAGGGCCCAGGATTATAGCATTGAGTCTTCTTGGCTTCTACCTCATCAAGAAGATGTATGGGCGTACTCACCCAGTGTATACCCAGCTATCTAAGCAAGAAAACTCGGTGCCATCCTTGACTCTTTCTTCTCCATCCCCCTCTGTATCCAGCAGCTGCTTATCCTGCTGCCCTCGCACCCATCCACCCTTTTCTCCGTTCTTCCTCCCTCCCTCCCTCCCACATGAATTGCCCAGAACTTATTAGAGAGTCAGCCGAGTAGAGAGTAAGAGCATGGCTTTTGGAGTCAGGTTGCCCAGGTTCAAATCCCACCTGTACTAATTTGTTACTGTGTGACTTGGACAAGTTTCTTAGCTTCTCCGTGCCAGAGTTTCTTCAGCTGTAAAATAAGAAGCGTTATGATAATAATGGTACCTATCTTGTAGGGTTGTTAAAGGAATTAAGGAAGACAGTACATAAGATGCTTGGAACAGTGCCTGACATAATTTCATTTATCCAGCACTTCCATGTGCCCTGCGCTGCTCTAGGATATACAGCGGTCAACCAGCAATGCTCGAGTTCAGGCCCAGTGGTCTCTCGTGTATTCTACTGGCATGTTTCTCTTTGCTGGTCTTCCTGTTTGCTCTGGCTCCTTCCATCCCATTCTCCACCCAGCAGACAGAACATCTTTTCCAAACCTCAGTTGGATCATGTTCTCTTGCCTAAAACCCTCCAATGGCCCACCATTGCTTGCAGAATAAAGTTCAGCCTCTTGGCTATCGCTTATCACGGTGGATAGGCTCTTCTTCCTCACTACTTCGTGATTTAGCCTGTAGATGTAGCCCTACCTGTGTGTGCTTACAGGTTCTCTCCCCTGTGTTCCCAAAGCACTGGTCCTCTCCTTGTTAAAGCAACTACCACTTTCATTGTGCTGATCTCTTTGCACACCTGTCTCTACTAATGAACTTTGAGATTCTTGTAGGACAAGTACTCTATACTAGTCGCGTTTGTGTTTCTGGTACCCTGTGCAGAAATCAGCAAAGAGAGAAAGGTTCAGAATGTTTGTGGAATGCGTGAATGAATAAACAAAGAAGCAGCTTCTTCAGCCTCCTTCTCATTTGAGTTCTATCCCAGAATTTACATGGCATTTTCTTGTGTGTGGGCTCTCATAGGCCAGCCCGGACACTGGAAGTTATCTCATGCAGGGCTTCTGATCTTGGCTGTGAAGCAGAATCTTCTAGGGAGCTTGTTACTATGCAGACTCTTAGGCCTTCTCCCCTGGGAATGATAATTCATAACAAGGTGATCATTCATAAGTTGTAACAAGTTCCCCCTGGGTCTTTAGGACTCACATATTTTAGTGAGCCCAACTCCCTCCTTGTGTCGATGGGGAAACTAAGGCCTAGAGATTGATTGTCAAGGTCACACAGCTTGTCGGTGGAAGAGCTGGGCTCTGCTACACCAGTGTCCCTGTCCCCACTTCCCCCAGAGCAACTCCACTTTCGTCTGCTTTATGTATGGGAGTTCAGCGAAAGAGAGGTTTGTTTTGTTTTTAATTGAGAACGAGTACAGGCTTGAAGACCCCTGGACTCTACACACTCACCGCCCTCAGCTGGGGGGCTCCTTACACCCGCCGATGGAAAGGCAGGGTGGTGCAGTAGGCTCTGCGCTGAGCAGGGGCCTGAGGGCCTCTATTCTCTCCTGGCTTTGTCACTGAAAGGATTTGTGATCCAGGCAAGTCACTTCACAGCTTTGGTTCTGAATCTCTTTGGTTGAGGAATGGGCTCAATCAGGTCCACCCTGCTTAATAAGCAGGGCTCCTATTTGACTCACGTGTTTATTTTCTCCAGCGAGCCAAGCACAGCGCCTGGCTCGCAACAGGAGTACCCATCAGTGTTTAGAGACTGAATGAGTGACAGTGTTTGGGCAACGCGACAGTGTTCTATGAATGTAAGCTGCTATTAATAATAAACTCAAATGCGGGCTGCTCCAGTTGCTTGGCCTTAATAGTAACTTGATTCAAAATGGTTCCTTACAGGACCAAACCACCTTAACAGATCTTTGTTTTCGAACGTAAGAAAAGGACAACTTGCACTGACCAGTCATGTCTACAAGATGTCAAAAGAGCCAGCTAATTTGGTCAATTCAATGAAAAAGCAAGGCCAACAGTATTGGGCATTGTGCTTCAAAGGAAGCTAAGTGGCTCGGAGCCTTTCCATTGCTGCTCATTGGCTTGGCGTTATGTACAACACAGCTATCCTTTCAGTTTCCACAAAATGGCTTATTTTCATTTCTGAAATGGCAGCCACGTGGGAGCCCCCGGTTGCTGTGGAGAAGGCAGGGAGAGGCCCAGCTGCTTGACATCCACTGGGCTCCTGGAGTCCTCTGCTTTGCCTTGGCTGCTGTCGGGAGGCGGGAGTCCAAGGTTTTTATAGTTCCTCTCTCGAATTAGTGCCCGCAGACTCTACAGCTATGAACATGCAATTAGTCTTTGTCTGTGCACAAAAGGGAGCTTGACCCTTGCCCGTCTCTGATTGGCACGTACAACTCTTGTAGCTACTTACCTAAGGCCCTCTCCGAGGAGTGGGCGTCTTGTTCCTGCACCTGCCTTCAGCTTTTCTCTTTTGAGACTCGTTTCCCATAATATTCGGCCCAACTCGCAACAAGGTTGTGAGGATGGAGGCATCATGCAGGCACAGTCAGATTTCCTGTTTTCAGGGAGCTGGGGGAGGGGGTGGGAGGGAGGTTTGAACTGTAATCGGAGTTTTGGATAATTGCTGAGCCCCCAAAACACTTAGCAGGAGCCCAAAGAACTGGTTTTTCTTAATAAGTGAACACTTTGCTTGCTTTCAAAAGCAGACCTCCCATGTCATGGAAAACAAGCTTTATGCACAAAGCTTTACATTTCTTTCCTGGTTCACCTGCTTTCTCATCACCAACATACAAACTTTGTAGCGTTTTTTGAAAGAGCTGCTGTGAAAGACATGCAACTATTGTGGTCAGAAAATTTCTCTCTAAACCATTGCTTTCCAAGATACTAGAAGAGTGTTTATTAGCAGGCCAAATGAGTTAAATACTGTAGTGATGGATTGCATTTTCAAGAAATGTTTTCGAGGAGCCTGATTAGTTTTCGAAATGCCCTCCTTTCTTACTATCCGTGCCTCAACGTGCCATGCCATGTGAGAATACACTGCTCAGTGCAGTTGGGGAAAAATTCGAAAACATATCTGGTTTGAACGAAACCGTCTCAAACTCCCCAATCTGCAGACAATGTTTAATCCATGGTTCAAAACAATAATAGTTGCCCGTTTTGGAGTGCCCATTTGGGTTCAGGCATGATGCTTTATACATTTTTTTCTTTTATCGTTCCCAAAACAGCCTTTCACGTTGGGTTTTGCTGTCTCTGTTTTATAGAAAACTGATGTTCAGAGATGTTAAGGGACTTGACCGTGTCTATTCAGTGGCTGAGAGGCGGAGTGGAGAAGTGAAAGCAGGTCTCTGGGTTGTTTTGTTCCTTCATGGCATGCTGCTGAAACCTCTAAAAAAAAACAACCCGAAAGCGCACACGAGAGTTTACACAGCAAGAGATCTGTCTTTCAAAATAATCACCTTGGGTGCCCAGGTGTGCTTTCCAACACTGTGTATAGTTGGTTTTGGGACCCTACTTCAGAGCTGACTCATACACTGCCTCAGCTTGGCATTGCCAAGTTTCATCATGCACTTTTTCACAAGACCTGATTCCCAGTCAACTTTCGGCTGTTTTCAAAAATCACCAACCTCTGACAGCAAGGATTTGCCCAAATTGACGACATTCAGAAGAAAGTGCTTCCGATCTTTGAGATGGTTCTAAAGTAAGTGTTTGTTCCCAAAATGGCTGTGACAACCTGGTTGGCATAGGTGTGTCTGTTTTCAGCCTTCCTCTGAACGTGTGAGCTCTGATGTGCCTTACGGAGGCGTGGAATGGTTGACAGGAGTTTGCCCTTTGGCACTACACTCCCTGGCTTTAAATCCTTTCTCTGCCACTTTCTTAGCAGCATACCTTTGGGAAAGTTATTTAACTGCTCTAATCTTGGTCTTCTTGCCTATAAAATGAGGATAATACAGTATCTACCTGAATAGGTTGCTCTTTGCAATGTGCAACACCCTAGGTACATAGTAAATGCTCAGTGAATGTTAGTTTCCTGTGCTCACCCCTTCTGCTGATAAGTTTGGTAAAGCAAAGTCTTTCTTTTTATAGTCATGCCCCATCTCTTCTGTGATTCATACAAGGTTAGTGCTGGAAGGGCCCTTTAAGATAATCTTTTCCAGGGGTTTTCATACTTCATTTTAACGGCAGAACCTTCTTTTTTTAATCCTCATTTTTTATTTGAAGTATAGTTGATTTACAATGTTGTGTTAATTTCTGCTGTACAGCAAAGTGACTCAGTTATACACATATATGCATTCTTTTTATATATATGTATTTTCCATTATGGTTTATCCCAGGAGATTGTATATAGTTCCCTGTGCTCTACAGTAGGACCTTGTTGTTTATCCATTCTACATGTAATAGTTTGCATCTACCAACCCCAAACTCCCAGTCCATCCCTCTCCCTGCCCCTCTCCCCCTTGGCAACCACAAGTCTGATCTCTATGTCTGTGAGTCTAACAGCAGAATCTTTGATGCAAAGGAGAACTTAGATGGAACCTCAATAACTACAACAGCCGAGGTGGGGCTCCTGTAGTTGCAGTGGGTGGGTCAGAGCTCCAGCATTTCAGGGTCAGCTTCACCCCTTCAGTCAAACGGTGCTGTCACCACTGAATCCTATTCTCTACTCTTCTAACATGGGTTTCAGAGGAAGGCCTACCTATACTTTAAAGCTCCACTTAAATGCTAAAACATCCACAGCGCCTTGCCAGAAAGAGCCAGCCAGAATGAATCTCTTCTTTTCCAATTCTCCATCGACAATGTGTGTCTCTAGTTAGGAAATTTTGCTTTGTATTAGAGTCATTTTTATCTGTATCTATTCTTTTGAAAAATATATATAGCAACATGTGTCCAACCCTTAGTAAGTGCCGGGAACCATTCCAAGATTTATATAGGTAAACTCATTTAATCCTCTCTATACCTGTTCTTTACACCAAGCTTTTTAGGGACAGGGCTCACGTTTTAATTATCTCTGTGTCCCCTACAGTGGGGGGTTTACACATAGGAAGCCGTCAATTGCTACTTATTGGGTTGTTAAATAAATGGCCAGAGATAAATCCAAATCATATTAAGGTCTAGGAAACCAAGGGAAAGATTCCTAACAAAATGTTTTCTTTGTTTTTTTCAAAGTCGTCCTCTTTAGAGAGTAACTTGAGACACTTCACAAATCCAGACCTCATTGATTTATGTCATCCTGGCATGATGTGCTTGCCTGATTTCTTGAGCAAATATAGCCATTCTAATCCTCCTTTGGCCCTTTCTCCATCATTTGAAGGAAAAGGAGGCAGAAATACCATCTTCCGCACAGTTAATACCTCAAAATATGCAAACAATTTGAAAACCTTCAGATGGGGTACTAAAGCATGCCTACAGTAAAAAGCAGAAGGGATGAATGCTCACAGACATCTGTTTTATAAAGTCAACTGAGAAAACTAACATTAGGAACTTCTATTTAGAATCACAGAAATGTTATACTTTGTAAAGGGCAATAATTGAGGGGAAATAATCGAAAAAGGCTTTGAAAGCATACTGGGTGAAATTCAAGTGAGAGAAAACAACATAGAGAAGAGCAGAAAAATGTAAGAAATTCAGAACAATCTTTCCTCCGACTTGTAAGAGAGCATTTTTATGTGGAGATGCTTCAGTAGCTAGTTACCAAGTGTAGTTAAGATAGAAAGAAGAGAGAGTAATCAGATGTCACAGTACTTGCAAGGGAGCAGTTTGTCTTTGAACAATATGAAAGCATTTTAAGTCTTATGTATTTAACTTTATACATTATGTAAGAGTATGTAAGATGTACATAAAACATTATTTTGTATTCCATAAATGTAAGTAAATTAGGATGTGTAGGTTTTTAATTCATACTTTAGTACCTTACATGTGGTAGTAGTCAAAGATTGATCATCGGAGATGCAGCTGGTAGTACTTTTGTTGGATTTAAGATATAATGATATCAGCATTTGGAGGAGTGAACTGTGCTATGTTTGTTTCTACAAGGATTACTCCTATTCATTATCGTTAAATATTCAATTTTTAACTGACGATAAAAGGGAAAAAAGCAGGGCTCTAATGATGGTTGCAATCCCCCATTACAAGGCCATTGTAGAAATAGTTTTCACATTGTGGATCTGGGATCAGACTTAGGCTGGTGTACCTTTAACTTCGGCCATCATCAAGCCAGAGCTTTGAGGCTTTTCAAACTTGTGAAACGACAAGTCTCGAAGTATCAAAGGATGACAAGTTCTGTGCAAGCAGGGGGTTCATGAATCTTCAAGGGAGAGGGCTGACGTGTGTGACACTGTGGCACAGACTGAAGCTGCTGATGCTGAGGAGATGACAGCTCAAGAAAGCAGAAACTTTGCTTTGAAGGCAGCGGAAAAGACAAATAGCATGTATGGTTAATGCTTATTCCTGCTAGTGGGAAATACAACATTTAGAGGGAAGAAAAAGCAGCAAACAATTGTCCTTGGATCAAATTTTAAAAGCTATCATCAATTGATCGTTTTTCCACAAAATCATCTCAAGTATTCCTGGGCAAATGTCCCCAGAGAAGCCCTTTTGGACCTCTGGTTTGTTGTAGCAAACACGAGCAGACATGGTTAAGGCCGGATGAGAGAAAGCTCTGTGACATACTGTACCCAACACTAGATTAAATAGTTTTATGGGGCCGGCTTCTGTGTGATTTGTTAAACTTACCTTGTACATGCACTTTAGAAAGCATTTCCTTGTACCAAGATATCATTTGTGCTTTGTGGTTGTTTCTGTAACAAGTTTGCTGTTCTGGCTCCTCTCCAGAAATGTGACTTCCTGATACACCAGTGGTCCTCATCTGCAGTGTGGCTACACCTTGGTGTGTCACAATCAGTTGGGAGTTGGATTGCAAGTAATTTGTTCCTACTAAGTAAGGGTCTGAAGCTTGTCAATGATGGCCTGTTTTTTTTTTTTTTGGCCACACCACGTGGCATGTGGGATCTTAGTTTCCCGACCAGGGATCAAACCCGCACCCCCTGCATTGGAAGCATGTAGTCTTAACCACTGGACCGCCAGGGAAGTCCCAGTGATTTCCTGTTTTTAATAAATTAGACCCGGTTCAAAGTTATCCTTATGAAAATGTTGCTCTCATTCCCTTGCCTTCTGAAATGCTTGCCTGATTGGGAAAGAACATGGTGGGAACTTACATAACCTTGATTAAGCCTCTGGGAGCTGACCCTGTATGTGAGCATCTTCTAACGTGTGTCCCAGTGGATATGAAGTTGAGAATGGCCGTGCTTTTCCATTGTTTCTATGAGGAATTCAGATATGAATTGGAGTCCCCTTCTGGGAACATAACCTCACCCCAGGCCTGCTTAATCATCCACTGTACTGCTTCAACAACTCCTGGAGAAATTAAGCAAGGGCTTACACTAACTATGGCGATTTTTATTTCTTCAAATCTACTTAGAGGGATGAGTATCTAAGGCCATTCATTTGTTCAGTCACTCAGCACACACTTATCGAGTCCTTTTTTGGGTACCAAAGCACTACTTCATAGGAGACAGAGAATTTGCTCCTGGTGTCGCTTAAAAGATAAGCTGGATCATGTTAGTTTGAGAGGAGTGCATAGCATGAGCAGAGGCAATGGGGAAAAAGTGGATGGAGTTTCACAGAAGAAAAACAGTGCAGAGTGTCTGAAGGCCAGGGAATTTGGAGAGGTCTTGGGATGTGTAGCTGGGCAGTTTGGAAGGATCTAGGCAGATGGCTGAGGGACTTAACTCAGCCCCCAATAATTAGAATTTATCAGGGACTGTGTTGCTACTCTCTGTGATTTGCATCAATCTGTCACAGTAAGTACCTGATAAATTCCTGCGGACCGTGTGTGAATGTGAGTCTGTCTGTCATGGGGGGAATATTGTCAGCAGCCCTGGTCCAGTTTGCCTCACAGACCTCTGACTCAGGTATGCTGCTATTTTTCTACACTAAAAAAATGGACATATAAAAGGCGCAGACGTACAGAATGGACTTGAGGACACGGGGAGGGGTAAGGGTAAGCTGGCATGAAGTGAGAGAGTGGCATGGACTAATATATACTACCAAATGTAAAATAGATAGCTAGTGGGAAGCAGCCGCATAGCACAGGGAGATCAGCTCGGTGTTTTGTGACCACCTAGAGGGGTGGGATAGGGAGGGTGGGAGGGAGATGCAAAAGGGAGGGGATACGGGGATATATGTATACGTATAGCTGATTCACTTTGCTTTACAGCAGAAACCAATACAACACTGTAAAACAATTATACTCCAATAAAGATGTTAAAAAAAAGAATAGATTGCCCATTCACATAATAAAGGGTTTCAAAACCATACTTTACTAAATTAAAAATTATAATTTGCAAAAAAAAATGGACGTATAACTCACACACCATAAAATCCACTCATTTAAAGAATGCAGTTCAGGGCTTCCCTGGTGGCGCAGTGGTTGAGAGTCCGCCTGCCGATGCAGGGGACATGGGTTCGTGCCCCGGTCTGGGAGGATCCCACATGCCGCGGAGCGGCTGGGCCTGTGGGCCATGGCCGCTGAGCCTGCCCGTCTGGAGCCTGTGCTCCGCAATGGGAGAGGCCACGGCGGTGAGAGGCCCGCGTACCGCAAAAAAAAAAAAAAAAAAAAAAAAAAAAAAGAATGCAGTTCAGTGGTTTTCAGTATACTCACAAAGTTGTGCAACCCTCAGCACAGTCTGTTTCCAGGACCTTTTCATCAATCCAAAAATAAAGCCTGCTCTCATTATCCATCATTCTCCCCTTCCCTTTCCCCCTGGCCCCTAGGCGACCACTCATCTACTTTGTTTCTTTAGATTATCTGAATAAATATTCCAAGTATTTCATATAAATGGAATCATACAATATAGAACCTTTCTGTCTTACTTCTTTGACTTTGCATAATGTTCTCGAGGTTCATCTGTGTAGAGGCATGTGTCGGTACTTCACTCCTTTTTTGGGCAGAATGCTATTCCATTGTATGGATATAACACATTCTGTTTATCTGTTCATCAGTTGGTGACCATTTGGGTTCTTTCCACATTTTGGCTATCATGAATAATGTTGCTGTGAACATTCACGTGCAAGTTTGTGTGTGGACATACGTTGTCATTTCTCTTGAGTATATATTTAGGAGTGGAATCGCTGGGTTATATGGTAAGTCTATGTTTAACTTTTCGAGGCATTGCCAAGCTTTTCCAAAGTGGAAGCACCATGTTACAGTCCCACCAGAAATGTATGGCAGTTCCCATTTGTCCACGTCCTCAGCAACACATGTAATTATCTGTCTTTTTGATTATAGCCTTCCTAATATGTGTGAAATAGTATGTCATTGTGGTTTGGATTGGCATTTTCCGAATGACTAATGATGTCGAACATCTCCACGTACTTATTGGCCATTTATTTATCTTCTTTGAGAAAATGTCTAATCAGATTTTTTGCCCATTTTTCAATAGCGTTATTTGTCTTTTTGAGTTATAAGAATTCTTTATACATTCTGTATACTGTATCCTTATTAGACATATGATTTGTAAGTATTTTTTCCCCATTCTGTGGTTTGTCTTTTCAGTTTCTTGATGGTATTCTTAGAAGCACAAAAGGTTTTAAAATTTGACAAGGTCCAATTTATCTCATTTTTCTCTTTTGTTGCTGGGGGGGACAGTACTGTTTTAAATGAAAGAAGAGTCCATGGAAATGGCCACTGGCCAGTGGGGTTTGCTAGGGGTTAACATGTGGCTGGAATCCTAAAGCTGGAAAGACTGAATTATCTTTAATCCTATTACTGGGTTTAGATAACGTTTTAGAATTAGATAATCATTATCTAGTTGCCAGCAGTTCTGTTGTTAACATGGTAGAGATGGGGGCCTGGAAGAGAATGAAAGGACTGTCACCTCTGGGTCTCCGCTTTCAGTGCCCTCGGATGGCGGAGTGGAGTAGAAACCCGATGGCTGGGCAAGAGCAATGGCACTTTGCTGCACTTAAAATCAGCTTTGAACTCAAGGGTTGATTTCTAGCTCACTGTTTAAGCCTTTGGCCTTGATTTGAATCAAATTTGCATTTGAAAATAAAGACGGCCTCCCTTTGTAGAATTCTAACACACATTTTAAATTCTGAAAGTGGTTAAAAATTGAACACAGCTAAAGAAGCAAGAGAAAGCTGTTGGCAACTCTAGCTTGGGATCCTGCTGTATATAAAATGGTGAAGGTTTTAAGGCAAGTTCATGGATGTGCTGAGTAGATCTTTGCTAATTTCTGCAATTTGCTCCTGAGAATCTCTCTGCCTCTAAGCACTTTGCTCAGAGAATCTTCAGCTCTAAGAATCGGAAGGAATCTTAAAAGTCACCTAATCCCGATCCCCGCTCCGTTTTCAAATCTGCTCGCCAATGAGTGGAATGTGGCAGGGGAAAATGCCAGGAAGACCTGTGACGGGACAGGCGGCTTAAGGATGTTATGCCCCCTTCAGGAAGGACGGAGGCTGAAGGAAGCGAAAGAAATCAAGTGCGGCAGGAGGTTGAGTGAGAATGAAATCAATCCTGTTTGCAAAGTCTAAGGGAGAAGGCCAGCTTTTGAGATTGAGTTGTGTAAAAAGGGGTTATTTTTCCAAATTCCTGCCAGCTACACTTCATCATTTCCCTCTCTGGGGTCCAGTCCTGTTTTATGAACTCTATTCTAGCACTGGTCACTGTTATCTTTGGATATATGTCCTTTTTTTTTTTAACATCTTTATTGGAGTATAATTGCTTTACAATGGTGTGTTAGTTTCTGCTTTATAACAAAGTGAATCAACTATACATATACATGTATCCCCGTATCTCCTCCCTCTTGCATCTCCCTCCCACCCTCCCTATCCCACCCCTCTAGGTGGTCACGAAGCACCTAGCTGATCTCCCCGTGCTATGTGGCTGCTTCCCACTAGGCATCTACCTTACGTTTGGTAGTGTATATATGTCCATGCCTCTCTCTTGCTTTGTCACAGCTTATCCTTCCCCCTCCCCATATCCTCAAGTCCATTCTCTAGTAGGTCTGTGTCTTTATTCCTGTCTTACCCCTAGGTTCTTCATGACATTTTTTTCCTTAAATTCCATATATATGTGTTAGCATACGGTATTTGTCTTTCTCTTTCTGACTTACTTCACTCTGTATGACAGACTCTGGGTCCATCTGCCTCACTAGAAATAACTCAATTTCATTTATTTTTATGGCTGAGTAATATTCCATTGTATATATGTGCCACATCTTCTTTATCCATTCATCCGGTGATGGACACTTAGGTTGCTTCCATGTCCTGGTTATTGTAAATAGTGCTGCAGTGAGCATTGTGGTACATGACTCTTTGAATTACGGTTTTCTCAGGATATATGCCTAGGAGTGGGATTGCTGGGTCATATGGTAGTTCTATTTTTAGTTTTTTAAGGAACCTCCATAGTGTTCTCCATAGTGGCTGTATCAATTTACATTCCCACCAACAGTGTAGGAGGTTTCCGTTTTCTCCACACCCTCTCCAGCATTTATTGTTTGTAGATTTTTTGATGATGGCCGTTCTGACTGGTGTGAGGTGATACCTCATTGTAGTTTTGATTTGCATTTCTCTAATGATTAGAGATGTTGAGCGTCCTTTCATGTGTTTGTTGGCAATCTGTATATCTTCTTTGGACGAACATATGTCCTTTCAGACCAGGAACTCCTGGAGAAAAAAAGCCACGGCCTCACTCATCTGTGTAGCCTTTCCAGTCCCTGACATTTAGGGACTTAGCTGATAGTATTGTCACACAGCTACAAATAGGGGCTTTAGCATCAGTAAGGCTGACTCTTGGCTTCAATAGCTCCATATTGGAAATCTCTCCCTGGCTCTGACTGTCTCTGTGACCTTGGGCAAGTCACTTAACCTGAGTCTTAGCGACCTCATATGTAAGAGGAAGAATAAGGAAGAGTTGTAAGGATGAGAGCTGAACAAGAGTTCTTGGCACTTGGCAAATGATTGCTACTGAGATTCGGATTAGCAGACCTCAGGAATGCTTGCTGGGATAATTTGCAAGGGGCAGGTGGAAGAGCTCCAGACCCACGAGGCACTACTCCAGCTGGCTGCCGGGAGTGCCGAAGCCATCCTTAATTCTTGAGCCTCAGAGTGGTGACTTCCCGACTCGAGTCAACTGAGCTACCCAAGTTCAGCTAACTTAATACCATGTAGCTCTGTTGTTCAGTAGACGTCTTTGGTTTGGTTCACCTGTAATCCAGGGTAACAGGTTAGGTTTCACCGGTGCTGTACCCCAGCTGCTGCTGGGGGAGGTGAGAGGTGGAGCTCCTCGTAAGGAGCCAGGAAGCAAACCTGTACTCCCCTTTCCCTTCCAGGGCCGGACTACGGATAACCTTTACCTTTGGGGTCCTTGGGTAGTTTTCCCCAGACAGAATGGCAGGCCGCATTGTTATTTATTTATTTTAACAAACTAGTTCACTTCTTTTAATTAATTCATTCTCACCACAGCGCCCTTAAAGTCAGGGCATGATCTCTAGTCTATACATGAGGAAGCCCCCTGGCATATGTTAGTACGTGGTCCGAGGTAAGAGGCAGAGCAGTGCTTTGACTCCAGGGCTCTGGCTCCAAGGGCGATGGTCTTCCACAGGACCATAGCGGCCTGCAGAGTATACACTTCAGTAATATTCCTGTAACAGAAAGGATGTTCCATGTAGGAATGCCATGGGGGACAAGGCATGCACTGGAGGGCAGTCCCTTGGGTCTTGCCTCAGTCAGTCATCCTCAGTGGTGTTCAGGTTTTATCCAGGCAACCTGAGAGGAGCTACGGGCCACAGAGGGTGGGTCCAGAACAGGTAGAACTCTGTGTGCACATCCTCCACTGCAACGGAGCAGCAGTGCCTTCATCCAGCGTAGGATGCCATTTGAAGAAGGGGTACTGCTGCCTTTAAAGACATTTGTTTGAGGGCTTCCCTGGTGGTGCAGTGGTTGGGAGTTCGCCTACCGATGCAGGGGACACGGGTTCATGCCCCGGTCTGGGAAGATCCCACATGCCGCGGAGCGGCTGGGCCCGTGAGCCACGGCCGCTGAGCCTGCGCGTCCGGAGCCTGTGCTTCGCAGTGGGTGAGGCCCAACAGTGAGAGGCCCGCGTACCGCAAAAAAAAAAAAAAAAAAGACATTTGTCTGTACAGAGATTCTTCATAGGCTGCATTGTTATTGGTAATCATAATCATGATTGTGATTGCTGTCATGAATCATTTCTTCCACAAGTGTATCTGGGTGTACTCTCTGCTAGGTGTCAGGGGGAGAGGGATGAAGGCGATACAGTTTTGTCCCAGAAGAGCACACAGTCTAGTGTAGACCAGGGGTTACAAGAGTGTGGTGGGTGCCATTCTCATACTGGGGACTTTTCAGAAACTTCCTGGAAGACATGCTTCCTGATCTGAGTCTTGAAAGAGGAACCAAGTTATTAGACAAAACCAAAAATGGGATTTCAGTCCAATTAAAGGGAAAAGCATGTGCAAAGGCAAGGAGGTGAGAGATGAGTTCGACTGCAGTGTAGGATGTGAGGAGGGGAGCAGAGTGAGACAATAATAATATTATTATATAATATATTATATAATAATAATATTAATATATTATAAACATGACAGGTAATAACATAGCACTTACCTTGTGTCAGACACTGTGTTCACTATTTAACAGTTGATAGCACATTTAAATGTTAAAGCAAGAAAGCTAATAGTTTTAACAGCTAAAATGTAACGAGTACACTTCATACACCGGGTACTAGACTGAGTGGTTTTTGTGCATGATCTAACTTAATCTTCATTATTAACCCCAATATACAGATCCAGCAACTGAGCTTCAGAGAGATTTAAGTCATTGGCCCCAGGTCACACAGGTGGTAAATGGCCAAGCTGGGATTTGAACCAGGGAACTGTCGGATTCTTGGTCCTTAGGCTACAGAGAGGCAGCTATTTCCTCTCAATGCCTGTTGGGCAGATGCCACTCTGGTGAAAAATGATCCCACGGGGGACTTTCCTGGTGGTCCAGTGGTTAGGACTCCAAGCTTCCCCTGCAGGGGGCATGGGTTCGATCCCTGGTCGGGGAATTAAGATTCTGCATGCTGCAATGCGGCTAAAAAAAAAAAAAAGAACCTTAAAGAAAAATAAAGAGTCCCACATTAGGCAATACTGCCTGGACGCTAATTCAGCCTCCTGGAATTCTTTCTGGAGTTAAGGCAGGTTATACTAAAATAATGCATACCCAAATGGACCTTGAAGCCAGCAGGGAGGTGACAACTGGTTACTCCTGAAGAAAAGTCTTTCTGCGCAGGAGTTAAGGGAGTTCCGAAAATGGTATTAGGCAGAGTCTCTGCATTCATGAGACCCTCCAGGTCCTGCAAGGTCTTTTTAGAAACACTAAAGTCCTGTCTAGCCAGAGTAAACAGAGTATCTCAAATTGGGTTCCAACGCCAGTGGTGAGCTCTTTGTACAAAAGGGCTCGATCTTCCTTGTAGGCCATCAAAAGCCAATTTCCTTCCTGGCAGAGCTTGCCCTGCCTAACCCACGTGGCATCCAGCTGCACTCCCCTGGGACTTGTGAGACCACCTCTGGGACTCTGACTGTAGCTTGGGCTTCGGCTCTATTTGCTTTTACACCTGGGTTCTGGCCCTGGCTCTTGCGCTGATTAGCTGTGTGACTATGGGCACGTCCCTTAACCTCTCTGAATTTTCCTCATCTGTCATGTGGAGCCGTGGCTACTCACCTTGCCTACCTCACTGGATTGTGGAGGATAGAATGACGGTATGTGTAGGTTGGGGCCTTGAGAATGCAAAACCATGAAATAAACATAAGGGGTGATTCTTATTCTCTGTCCACGTGGCTCGTCTCCTGCACAGACTTTTTTAAATTTACTGAGGACAAGAGTGCAACCTTCTCCTTACTTTTGGGAACTTAAGAAAATGAGTCTGTTCGTCCTGATGAGTGTTTGCCCAGAGGCCATCTTGGTACTTCTGGCCTGAGCAGCTGCTTATTTCTTTCATATTATTATGATTTCATGCTGTAGAGTCGCTGAAGAGTGCTTCACCCCCCTCCTCCTTTGGAAAATAGCGGCTCTTGGTTGTCTTCAGAGCTCTTGAATAGTCGCGAAAGTCCCAAGCAGGCCGGAGCATACTCCTTTCACTTGCGCGGTGAGCACGCAGTAATTAGTTGGCCAGGGACGGGTGGGGAAGAGGGCTTTGTAAACTGAGGACAAGTGAGCGAGTCATGGTACACAGGCTGACCCCCTCACCTGGGCAGCCTCTGAGGACACCTGCTTCAGATCATTAAGGCCCCATTGACACAGTCTGACTGCCTCCGCCCGTGGGGGGAACAAAGCCGAGCATTTACTGGCTGGAGTGCAGAGATGAATAGAATGAGGCTCTTCGGCCAGGCCTGGCCCAGACAGCTGCTCACGCAAAGGGGTTTCAAATGAACGTGTTTCTATTTAGAGCATGTATGTTTTGATTGAATTTGAAGAAAAGCATGAGGTGGGTCCCCCTTTGGAAAACAAACTAATTATATACTCCCATGGTGTCTAGTGGTCGGAAGCCGGACACGTCCACAACAGTACTTCATGGAAAGAATTTTCTTCCCTGTTGTACATGAGACTTATCTGTAGGACCACAGCTGGCGCTTTTTCAAAATCACATGGCTCGTGGCTTAAAAGGACCCTTTAGGGAAACCTTGAGTGCAGTAAGTATTCTTTTTTTAATTGGGAATTACCACCCTGTAATTTCTGTGTTCTCTTAATTTGGTTTGGCACATACTGGGTTTTCCCTGGAGTTGGGATACAGGGTCTAGTAAGGTGATTTTCCCTTCTGTGTGCTGCTGAGAAAGTTCCACGGAGGCCAGAGCTGGTGGACCAAGTGACACCCAGGGCCGTTATTGGACTGAACCATTTGCATTTCCATTCAGGTCATGCTGTCTCGGCCAAGCTGTTGACTTAGCGCTGTTTTGACTTGGGTGGCTTTGACTCTTCCATTCAGGCTTTAGAAACATCATTGAGTTAACAGGCCACACACCAATTCACCCTTCTCCCTCCCTACTCTTCAACCCCTTTGTATTAGATAAGGAGGCCTTTCCCTGCTACAAAAAGGTAGCAGGCCTGAGTTTCCATGAGCTCTGTGCCCCTTCTACCACCCCCAATTTAGTCTTTGTGCAAGGCTGCTTTTGTTTCCCTCCAAGAATTAAAAGTTAATTGATACCTCAAATGGATGTTGGTCACAAAGCATTTCACCATCCAATGCAGTCCTGCATCCCATTAGATTAACCCTCTTCTGCAGTTCATTGTAAATAAACATCCCACAACAAAAAAAGCTTACCTATCTGAATTCATTTGGGTTCTGCAGTGGGGCTAAAATTCTATGACATTGTCACTGGGTTAATTAATTTAGATTAATGACTCTTGGAGTTCTGTTTCCCTTTGCCTTCCCTATTTGTCACAGACTGCTGAACAAGTATTTCCAAATGTCTGAATTTATCAGGTTATCCAGAGCTCTTCCAGAGATGGGTAGTCATCTCAGCCTTGGGCCTCTTAGGGCAATACTGCAAGTCCTCCTAAGTGAATCAAAATGTTGGATCCTGATGTGGTAATCCAATATAGATGGACTGTATATTCCTAGTGTTCTCTGATAAGAGTTTATTTTCAGAGAAGAGAAATATGTGAATTTTTTCCCTAACATGGAGGAAAAAATTTCTCTAGGGTCAAGTGAAAGCACAGTGGAATGCACCCAATTAAGTTAAGAAGTAAAGAAATAAAGAGCACACTCACGTTAGACTTCTGCTGTTATTCCAAGGTACATACACAAGGGCACACACCAATGATCTGACATCAATAAGATGTTCTGGAATTTTGAGGCTTAGAGCTGACTAAGTTGTCTTCCTGCTAAACAAACTTCCCACATTAGCTAGTTTCTGTTAACTCTCAGCTAGGGCTCCACAAATAGAATCATTTTTGTTGCCATTAGAAGCATGGGTTTTCTTTTTCCTGTAAGTTAAGCTAATCAATTCAGTAACGTGGTAGAAGGGCTTGGTGGATATTTAGTATCTACTTAATCAGGGTTCCTATTTCTATTTCAGATGGTCCCACCTGTCACATAATGCTTCCCACACCTCTTGGAATATCAAAATGAAACCATGACTTCTCCAAAGAAGATATACAAATGGCCAATAAGCACATGAAAAGATGCTCAACATTGTTAGTCGTAAGGGAAGTGCAAATCAAAACCACAATGAGAGATTACCTTACACCCACTAGAGTGGATATAATCGAAAAGTCAGACAGAGGCAAGTGCTGGCCAGGATGTGGAGAAATTGCTGGTGGGAATGTAAAATGGTGTAGCCGCTTTGGAAAACAATCTGACAGTTCTTCAAAATGTTAAACATAGTGTTACTATAGGACCCAGAAATTCCATATACCCGAGAAAACTGAACACATATGTCTACACAAAAACTTGCACTTGAACGTTCTAGCAGCATTATTCATGACAGCCAAAAAGTGGGAACAACCCAAATGTCCATCAGTTGATGAATGGATAAACAAAATATGGTATATCTTAGAATATTACTCAACCATAAAAGGGAATGAAGTGCTGACACATGCTATAAAATGGATGAATCTTGAAAACATTGTGCTAAGGTTAAAGAAAGCCAGACACAAAAGGGCACAGATTGTAGGATTCCATTTATATGAAATGTCCATAAATAAGCAAGTCTGTAAAGACAGAAAGTAGATTAGTATTGCCAGGGGCTGAGGGGAGGGAAAATTGTGTGTGTGTGGGATGATGGCTAAGGCACGTGGAGTTTGTTTTGGGGGGCTAATGAAAACATTCTAAAATTGATTGTGGTGTTGGACACACAACTCTGTAAATGTACTAAAAGCCGTTGAATTGTACACTTTATTTTTTAAATATTTATTTATTTAGGCTGTGCCGCGTCTTAGTTGCGGCACGTGGGATCTTCCTTGCGGCATGCGAACTCGTAGTTGCGGCATGCATGTGGGATCTAGTTCCCCGACCAGGGATCGAACCCGGGTCCCCTGCATTGGGAGCGTGGATTCTTACCCACTGGGCCACCAGGGAAGTCCCTGAATTTTACACTTTAAATGGGCAGGTTGTATGGTATGTGAATTATATCTCAAAAAAGCTGTTAACATTTTGAAATCATGATTTTGGGTGTAGAGAAGCAATCTTTGGGCATAGAGAACCATATTCAAGCCCTTAAGAAAAGCTAAATTAAGCCAAAAGCAAGACAGCCATATATGGTTTTCCTTGAAATGGGTACTCAAGGGCTGAAGCATGTTTGCGTGGTTCAGCAGTTTGGGTACTTTCCTTTAGTCTGTACTCAGATGAAAACAAACCCTATTAGTTTGAAACCCTATTAGAAAGCCCCTATTCGTTTTCTAAGCTATACATAAAATAAGATTTGTGATGCTGTTGAATTCGAGTTTGTATTTTTCAGTTTCCCAGTTTATTGGTTCAAGTGATGGTTGCAGGACAAGTTGGTGGGCTGAACCTTCCAGCCTTTATGACATTTCCCCTGAATTGCAGTCAGTTTTGTCAAAACTCTAAGCTGGCAGTGAGAGACACTAAGACTTGCATACCAAGATATTTAATTGTAAAACAAATGAATATTTCCTTCTGAAAGGAGAATAATCACCTGCACTTGTATATCTGAAGATTTAAGCTATTTGGCAGTGTCATGCCCTTTTTCCCTATAGCGCCAGTCTCTCCTTGCTCAGAAAAATGAGCAGTCCTGTCACCTTGATACAGAAACTGAAGGGAGAGGTGTACCCAGCCCATCCGTTACTTCCTGATAATAATAGTGTCTTATGTTTTGGAGTTCTACATGCACGATGTACTAAACTAAATGACTTACACAAGTCATTGTTTAATCTTCACAATCCTATAAGGTAGATTTTATTATCTTCACTTTACAGACGGTGAAACTGAAGCACAGGACTAAAGCACATAAGGTCACACATCTACCTGAGATTTGATCCCAAGTCTATATGATGCCAAAGTCCTGCCCTTGACCACAACAATGTTGTCATGCTCCTTAGCCTCTCAGACTAATTAATTTTTTTTGTTTTATTTTTGTTTTTGGATTCAGTGGGTCCCTGTGGCTCACCTGGGGGTATTTTTGTTCCTCAGGAGATATTTGGAAATTTCTGGAGACAATTTTGGTGGTCATGACTGGGGGAGAGGGCGGGGAGTGCTACTGGCATCTAGTGGGTAGATGTCAGGGATGCTGCTGACAGAAGGAGAAATCAGCGATACTGGTCCTGCCTTTACTAAATTCTCATATTTTGTTCATTATGGATTTTTGGCATTAATTTTAATTTTTAAAATATATTAAAATATTATTTATCTTCATTACTGAATTTTTTTGGTGTCCCCTTAAATTCTGTGCCCAAGGCAGGTGCTTCGCTCACTTCATTCGCCTCACCCTAGTCCTGGCCCTGCTGCTGAACATCCTACAATTCATAGGACAGCCCCAGAGACCAAGAATTATCCAGTCCCAAATGTCAATCTTGCCGAGGTTAAGAAACATTGACTTGAAGTACTGGAGGAATTTTCCCCATGGAAGGGTAAAGGGAGAATAAAATGGAAGCACAATAGGGTGAGTCATAACAATAGCCACCGTTTACTAAACTGGTACTCTAGGTGATGCTGCACATGTGCTATCTCACACAGGTGTTGATCTGTCTTTTGCCAAACCCACCCCAGGGGCCACTAGGCTGCCCTGCACTCCATCATCCGAGCCATCTTCTAGCCATTATTTAGGTCACTGAGGTGCACTTTCATAAGGTCACAGAAAACAGCGTACAGTATTGCTCCGACTACCCATGTAGAATGGGTTTCGTTTCCTCCAACATCGAAACTATGTTTCATAACACGGCATTATAAATCAACTATACTCCAATAAAAACTTTTTAAAAAACTGTGTTTCACATTTTCTCCTAATAAATTCGGGAGCCATTTTGCTAAATGTTGTCACTGATGTAACTTTGGGAGCTGCCAGAAGACACAACCAGTTTTTGCAATCCAAGTGCTCCAGAGTATCTTTCCAGGTATAATTTAGTAATTTGATAAGGAGTATTAACTTAGTTTTAAACCACAAAGACATTCTTAGCAAACACTCCCTGTAATTGTTTTATTCTAATCTGAATGGTAAACAATGAGGTAGTGTGGAAAGCTGGGGGGGCTTCAAGGGCAGACAGAACTAAGTTCAAATTCCTCCTCCACTATTTAGTACATATATGACCTTGGGCAAATTAGTCAGCCGCTCCAGGCCTCAGTTTTCAAGGCTGGCAATAATAGTAACACCTAGCTGGTTGAGGCATTAGTGTGAGAATGAAATCTGATAGGTTATACAATATAACATTCAATGAATGAATGTTAGTTCTATTCCTTCCCTTGAAAAGTGTATCAGGACAAATGAATTTTATTCAAAGGAAAGGCTTTATAGTTCCAATTTTTTAGAAATCTAAAACTTCTCTTTGGACAAAATAAGCTAGATTTCATCATCTTTAGCTGAAAATAGTGGGAATAACAGTAAAACGTATGGAACTTGAAATGTTCTTAGAAGTTTTCACTATGAAAATCCACTAGAACATCTTCCTTACCACCCTCCCCATCACTTTAAGGCTAGCAAGCTGTTAATTTATTTCTCCAATTTTTCCTGAAGCCGATCTTTACCTTATTCCTAAAGCCATCTGGGCTGGTTTAGCTCAGTCAGAACCCAGAGCTAATGAGGCCAAGGTCAGGGCTGGATCCCCATGGGGAGCAGTTAGCTTTGCCCCCTTCTTTGGCCCTACCCTGCTTTTCTAACCCTACCAGCTGGTTTCCCACCATGTGTTTGCTCCGAGGGGCGGGGGTGGGGTGAGAAGGAGAGGGGGCTATGGAACTTCACTACCAGCAACACGGCTGAAAGCCTGAGTCTTTGGATGAAAAGAGCTGCCCGTGAAAACCAACCCCCAATTCCACTGGGCCCTGAAGACAGATGATTAGCACTGATGGCCATATAAATGTGCTGATCACAGTACAGTTTATAATTATTTTCTTTCTAATTTATCCCCTCTTCCTGAATGACTGCCCCCATCAGACAGTGGCAGCAACTTCTTGATGCTCTAACATGGTCCTTGGTCATCTGAAGCCACATAACTGATGCCTTCTATTGTCAGCAGTGCCAAGGCAGGAACCTTCTGCAAAGCTTGCAGCCAAGGTTAAACATTGGGAGAAGGCTCTTGTTAGTAGCATCCCATTACTGTTGCTATGATACATTTGGCTCATTGACTACAAGGCATGAACAAAAAGTCCTCATGATCCAAGGCGGAGACAGTTTTTCCTGTGGCTTTTGACATACTTACGTTGCATGTGTGTCTTTAAAAGGGCATTTGCTAACCCATTACACCTGTGTCACAGAGCAGCGCATGCTTTACCATTCTGGTTGTAAACAAAAATTCTCAGCCAAAGTCCCCAAAGAAGAGACAGTTTCTCTTGGGATTTCTTACCTATTTCCTTCATTAGTATCAAAGTAGGAATGAAACCGGCTTAAATCTTTTCAAAATTTGCATCTAAATTGTGCTCAAACATTGTCTTCAGTGTGTTCAGGATATGGACCTTCTGCTCTTTCGGAGGCAGTTTATGATTTCAAGGTATTTCTGGCAGCAACATATGTAAAAAAAAGAGAAACTACATTTTGTATGAATAAAATTATACACAGCTCGGGCTAAAGAAGTGTCAGAGGGAAGGACTAAGAACATTTTTAGGCATAACTTTTTATTGTGGAAAATTTCCAACATGTAAAAAACAGTTTAATACAACGAACCCGCAGGTACCAATCACCCAGTTTTCATGACCATGCCTGTTTCATCTCTACCCTAACTCGCCCCCTTCCCTATTATTTTGAAGCAAACCCAAGTTACCATATTTCATCCATAAATACTTCAGTAGATAAGGACTAAAGAACATGCATAAAGAACATATCAATCTCAAGAACATTTTAAGTAGATTTGGAAAATGGCAGAAAATCCTGTGATGGGAGAAAATATCCTGAGTAGTGTTGACTGTTCTGGTATCCCATTTTTTACATCACAGACTTTTAAAACCTGAACAATTGATTGGAGGGGCCTGAAAGGAACAGGATGTTTGGGAGTCCTCAGAGGACTGTCACTAGATGAGGCAAAGATACTGATACCCAGCTGGGTATTCCAGAAGAAGTCTGCTACCAAGCTGTCCTGCAGAAAGTCAGAAAGAAGAGTTGGATCAGTGATAAGAAGAGCAGCTCATCAAGAGGAGTGTACCAAGTGAGATTTGTACACATTGCTCTTATTTCTTTTAAAAGTTGCCCCCAAATCATTATAACAGTCATTAACATTTATTGAACACTTACTGTATACCATGTGCAGTTCATGGATTACCTCCTGTAATCCTCAAAATATCTGTGATATATACTGTTCTTATCCCCATTTTATAGATGAGGAAACTGAGACCTAGAGAGGCCTGAGGGCACAGCTGTGATTCGAATGCAATCAGTCTGACACCAGTGCCATTGTTTGTGACTACCATGCAGCTCTGCCTTTCATCTAGCTTTGAAAATAGTAGGTTAATGGTTAAATGTAGCTGTTCTAATACTTTTATTTTTGACCAATAAGATTTAGAAAATGTATAGTCATAAATTCATGGGTACTGAGCCTTATCTGAATCTCAGCTAAAGTTCATGCCTGGTGATTTGGAACACATGCCTCCATTCATTCGTCACACATTATATGAGCACCCACCACTAAAGTATATGCCAGACATTGTGTGTGCCAGGATCGTTGCTGCCTAGGTGGACCCTTGAGTGCAAACTCTTTTTGCTTTAAAGTGAGTGTATCTCTTTAAAAACTGAAGAATGCCAAAATTAAAGTTTGAAAGTGCAGTCATTTGGACTCTTAGCCGTAAGGACTAGAGACCTACTTTAGCTGGTCTAGGCAAAAAGGAGGAATTTATTCTACAGGCCCCCAGGGTTCTCAAGGAGCCCAGGGATAAGAATGCAGACAGGCTTCAGGAATGACCTGGGACCAGACACTGGGTTAGTAGTCAGGACTTTTCTTTCACTCCTTCTCACCTCTGCCTCTCTTTTCATGTCAGCTTGAATCTTTCTTTCTCTGCTCCCTGGTCTGCTGACAGTAGATGGCTATCCCTACCACCTGCATTCATACTATAGGCCCAGCTACCCAGCGTGAGACCAAGTTTCTCTTAGTCTCAATTCCAAATTCATGGATGGCTGTTCAGCCCTGGACCAGTCACCTGTGGTCAAGGAGGGGGTCATGTTGTACCAACTCGGCTGCCAGTAGCCACCCCTATAACCAGGAGGATTGAGGAAGGAGGGGCTGTATCCAGGGAAGGAAGACAGAGGGGAGGCCAGTAGGACGATCTAATAGGCTTTCAATAAAGAAAGGGATAACAAATACTGTAGAAGTTTCTTTTTTTTAATTTTTCTTTAAAAATATTTTTTTCTTGTTTTAATTGAAGTATAGTTGATTTACAATGTTTCATGTGTACAGCAAAATAATTGCATATATATATATTCTTTTCAGATTCTTTTCCATTATAGGTTATTACAAGATACTGAATATAGTCCCCTGTGCTATACAGTAGGTCCTTGTTGTTTATCTGTTTTACATATAGTAGTGTATATATGTTAATCCCATACTCCTAATTTAATCCCTCCTCCCACTTTCCCTTTTGGGAACCGTAGGTTTGTTTTCTATGTCTGTGAATCTCTTTCTGTTTTGTAAATAAGTTCATTTGTATCCTTTCTTTTAGGTTACACATATAAGTGATATTATATATTTGTCTTTGTCTAACTTACTTCACTTAGTATGATAATCTCCAGGTTCATCCATGTTGCTGCAAATGGCATTATTTTGTTCTCTTTTATGGTTGAGTAATATTCCATTGTATATATACACCACATCTTCTTTATCCATTCCTCTGTCGATGGACATTTAGGTTGCCTCCATGTCCTGGCTATTGGAAATAGTGCTGCAGTGAACATTGGGGTGCATATATCTTTTCGAATTAGAGTTTTCATATTCCCGGATATAGGCCCAGGAGGGGATTGCTGCATCGTATGGTGGTTCTAGTCTTATTTTTTTGTGAGGAATCTCCATACTGTCTTCCACAGTGGCTGCACCAATTTACGTTCCCACCAACAGTGTAGAAGGGTTCCCTTTTCTCCACACCCTCAAGTTTCTTACTCTGCTTTCTGGGATGAAAATTAAGAAGCCAAATCAGATATTACTCAAATATCTGCCATTTGTCCACAGGCATAATCGTGGCAATTATTACATAACGTATGTATCATACTATATTGTATGCCTTGTCTTGATTCTAGATAAAAACAGTTGAAGTCAATATCAATTGGATTACCCCCCCCCCCACAAAATTCTGACTGAACACCTCCCATGGTCAGTTGAAACTTCTTTCAGTTTTATTTTAGGTACCTACAAGTTCCTAAATAGGACAAAAAACTTATAAACCTTATGCTTACCCAAGTTCTTGAGACTGCAACAGGAATTAGTTCTTTGCTTTCTACAACTGGGAGGATACAATGAATGATACATGTATTAGTCCTTTAGCATTGGTAATTGTGCTTTTAAAAATAGTAAGATTTCCAGCTCCAAGTTATACTCAGAATTAATCTAATAATACCTAAAGATATGCAAATATGCACTACATTCTATTTTTTTTGCCCATGCTACGTGGCTTGCAGGATCTTAGTTCCCCGAGCAGGGATTGAACCCGGGCCTCCTGCAGTGTAAGCAAGGACTCCTAATCACTGGACCGCCAGGGAATTCCCTGCGCTGCATTCTAGTAATGGGTGTCTTTCACATTTTAGCGTTAGCTAATATGTCATTGTACCTCACAATATTGTATACTGTGTACTCTGCTTTGCCTATAACTGTGTTGTTTGAACTGAGAAAAATCTCATTTACTAGGTGTGGTGGTGATTTTCAGCTATAAACCTTCACTCGGTGAAGGAGATGCAAGTGGTTATAACAACATGTTCTTGAAATTGGCGTGAGTCATCAATGGCCTCAAATGTCTAGCCAGGGGGATCTGGCAGTTCAGAAGATGTAGGCTACATGAAATTGAACAGGCTGTCTGTGTTTCTCGTCCCCTCTTGGGAAAGACGCATCTTTTGTCAGAAGAGGGGGAGGTTCAACTCCTCAGGAAGGAGCTCTGTGCAAAAAGGAGCTGACTTTCTGGTTCAGACTCATGAAAAGTCATTGAGGGATGCATGTAAATAAGGGTTGCGGGGTCAGTCCTTCAGTCTTAAAGCCAGAACGATGCTTAACATTCCAGACCATGGCCTTCTGCAAACCACCAGAAGCCTCTTCAAAGGCCTCCTCTGCCCCGTTCCTACCCTGTTAGCACAAGGTGGAAATTCCATTTTGGGTTCTATGATAAGAACAATCAATACCATTTTTATACTGCTTTACATTTACAGATCACTTCCACGTGCATTTTCTCATTGGATTAGAACCATCCATTTTACGGAGAAGGCCATTTCATTTAAGAGAGAATGAGTAACCTGCCTGTGGTTACAGAGCCAGTAAGGCACAAAGCCAGGACTGAAATCTAGGTGTTTGGCTCCAAATCCTGTTCTTTCCTGAGCATACATGTATCGCTTCTCTTGTGGGTATGTGTTATTGAGAAATCTCCAAGCTAAAGATACCATGGCTTCTTGTCTCAAGGGAACTAGATAAAAGATTTAGGGATAGTTGTGCAAAGCAGGGATAAGGAAGTTGATACTTCCCAGCCCAAAGTTTGGTAAACGAGTGACCACGCTTAATGATACGTTAAGATTCCTCACAATTACATCAAAAAACACACGTTGGGGCTTTAAGGAGTGACATGTGGAAAAAATAGAGGCTATTCAGATAAGATGTTTGAAGACCTTTATTAGTATTTACTCACCTAGCTCATCTTCCTGTTGCCCTTCCCCCATTGAAAAAACGGGAAGGATGTTGGGAGGTTAAAATTTTTTTAAATACACAGTTTGATTTCGATTTATCCAGACAGCAGATCTAGGCATCTAGCTTTTGGGAGATTCATAGCACCACTCTTAAAAAGCGAGCTCCATTACATGATTTTTAAATGATTTCATTGATGAAAACCTGACAGCTTTTTTCCCCAGGAGCACAGCAATAGCTTGAAGGGGGATCAGCCTGTGGTTCTAGGATGTTTTTCTCACAAGACTGTGTTTGCCTTTCTCAGTTACTCTCCGCCCTGTGGATGTGGCTGCAAAGCTACTGTTTGTCTGATTTTTCACAATGAGCTGGAGGACATCAGAGACTCATAACTGTTTTAACGCCTCCCTTACAGATTCCTATAGAGACAGCACCCAGGACACGGCCAGGATGTGCTGTTGAGCCTAAGCTTCTGTAAACATTAAATATAAATACCAACCTCACTGAGCCCCCTCCTCCTCTGGAAAAGGAAAGTTAACGGCACTTGCACAGTCAGAATTTTCTATCTATAAATCCGAGTGAAAGAGGACTGGGATTTTTTTTTATATATCTTTATTGGAGTATAATTGCTTCACAATGTTGTGTTAAGTTTCTGCTGTATAACAAAGTGAATCAGCTATACGCATACATATATCCCCATATCCCCTCCCTCTTGAGCCTCCCTCCCACCCTCCCTATCCCACCCCTCTAGGTGGTCACAAAGCACCGAGCTGATCTCCCTGTGCTATGCGGCTGCTTCCCACTAGCCATCCATTTTACATGTGGTAGTATATATTAGTCCATGCCACTCTCTCACTTAGTCCCAGCTTACCCTTCCCCCTCCCCGTGTCCTCAAGTTCGTTCTCTACGTCTGCAGAGGACTGGGATTTTAATGGGTGATAATAGTTGCATTATGGCCAGTTAGTGGCCTCTTGAGTGTGTAGCAGAGTGAACCATTTGCTTGATACATTCCCACCTGAACTAAACACTGTTATCTTCTTATTTCTTACCGGCTTCCCCACTCACCTGGAACCGAACACTTCCCTTTGTGTTGTATCTTATCTAGGAACAAGGAAATGCCACTAGCTACAGGTAAATATGACCTTTGTGAACTGGCAAAAACCTTCCTCAGTGGCTGGCTTGGAGCTTTGGTTTCCAACATGAGTTTCATTTCAAAGTGGCCTCGTCTGAGTTTATACTTAACCATGGAGTCATGGGTAGTTGCTGGTGGTTTGTTGATGCAGTTATGCCTACTGCTGGTAAAAGTCATGTTACTTGGATTTACAGAAATTTAATTAAAATTTCTTAAGACAAGGAGTTCATTCTAGAACATTGAAAAAATGTAATTAGTTGATTTTGTGATAGAATATAGTGGTACTGACTGCTAAATGGATATTCTTTACGTCATCAAATTCATATATTTAGAAAGTTGTAAGTAAAGACCAGTAGTTGTATGAAAATAGGTTTGCCAGATAAAATACAGAGTGCTTAGTTAACTTTGAATATCAGATAAACAACAAATAATTTTTTTGTATAAGTCTGTCCCGTGGAATATTTGGAACCTGCTTACCCTAAAAAAATACTTATTGTTTATCTGTAATTCAGACTTAACTGAGCATCTTGTATTTTTATTTGCTTGATCTGGTAAGTCTGGTAAATATCACCTATTTCTCCATCATATGAAGCCATTAGATCAAATAGTAATCGTTCTTAACACACAGCTCAATTGAAATAAGCCTGTTAATAACAGGCAACCGACTGGAAAGGAATATGTTTCAGCAGAATTTCTATTAGCTAGCCTATTTTACAAATAACGTCAGAATTGCACATAAAGAAGTATATGCTTTTATTCATTCTCTGAGTTCAGTGATTCAATATTGTAATTAACCATATAGTAGCAGAGGGGATCTTGGGACAGTGTGTCCACCAGCTGTGACAGAGAGCCAGGTAGCAATTAGGAAGAACTGCAGGAGCTTATGAGGCATATGTTTAGATTTTTTTTTTTTTTTTGCTGCTATTAGGAAAAACTACAGACCTGTAAAGGTGATTAGTACAGAATACTCTACTGCTTCAGCCAGTATCAAAAACGTTTATAGTATTCCTTGATCTGCTTTCAATGTAAAGTTTTTAAGGTTATTCTATGAAAGGAGTAATTAATAAAGAGAGCGGTAGCAGCAGCAGCCCAGTTGCTATTTGTTGAAGGCTGACTATGGACCAGGCACTGTGGTGGGCTCCTGACTTCCTGTTGGACTCTGGCTAACTCCGGAATCCATGCTTTTTCTAGTAGACCACCCTGCCTTCTCATGTACAGGTGATGATAGGAGGTGGTTGCAGGTAACTAAGGGGACCTAACTATTTGATATATTTTTGTTTTGTTGTTATTATTTATTATGTTATTGTTACTGTTATTATTATCTGCAGCAATAACATAAGGGCTTACTATGTGCCAGGCTCTGTACTTTTTTAAATTGAAGAATAGTTGATTTACAACATTGTGTTAGTTTTAGGTGTACAGTAAAGTGATTCAGTTATACATATATATATATGTATATGTGTGTATATATATATATATGTATATATGTGTGTGTATATATGTATATATATGTGTGTATATATGTATATGTGTGTATATATGTATATGTGTGTATATATGTGTGTGTATATATGTATATGTGTGTGTATATATATATTCTTTTCAGATTCTTTTCTCTTATAGGTTATTGAAAGATATTGAGTACAGTTGGCCAACAGGCACAGGCTCTGTACTTTTAGTGCCTTCTCATTGACTCCTCATATCGGCTCCATGAGGCTTCACTATTACTCTTCTTTATAAGATGATGAATCTGTAGCTCAGAGAGGTTATATAATTTGCCCAAAGTTACTTGACAGAGCTAGAATTTTAACTTGGGTTGAAGCTCCTAACAACTCTGCTGAATTCCTTCTATAAACGACTAACTCCATACAGAAGTATCTCAAAATATGGGCCATACTTTCACAGGTTGCTTAAACATCGGTAGTGTGGACTAATGGTGGAAAGTTCTGCCTCAGGTTTTCAGAACTCGCTTTCAGTATAAGATCAGTTTAAGGACATTGTACTTTAAGAATCAAGAGGCTGTTGAGAAGAAATTAATCTCATCAATTTTGTTGATTTTATTTTCTACGTCATTCCAGAGAGGATTTCAGGCAACTTGTTAACTTTTATGCTAATTTATTGTCTGTTAAGATCAGCTGATCTTAATTTTGCTGGAAATGTGCTACTCAGTCATTTATTTAGCAAACCCTTTTAGAGCATCTACATGCTTGACTCTTGCCCTTAAGGAACATCACCTGGCCTGGGAGAGAGGTAAAACAAAATTTGGATAAAGTCGTCCTCTCAAAGACTTGGAAATAATCCAGAGATTAAATCTATTCCAACACAACCTGAAACAAGAAGAAAAACAATACAAATGATTCCATTTCCACCCATCCCTTCCCCAATTCAGAAATTACCAGAAGTTTTGTCTTTTGCAAGATGAGGGCAGTTATCTCTTCTCTCTTTTCCACTTTACCTCTGAGCTCAGAGTGTTAGCACCCTCTGGGCTTCCCTCCCTTCCAGAAAGAACTGGCTACACTTTCTCAGCTGCCCCTTTTGTCACCTGATCTAGGTTAAAAAGGAATTGTGAACTTTTGATGACTGCTCCTGCAAGATGAAATCTGAAGGGCTGCCCTCAGGTGGAAAGATGAGCCTCTTGATGGATAATCTCGCTTAACCAGATGGCCTTCCCATTAGATTACATGCCCCTGTCTCTCTTCCTCATCTCAGGGAAATTCCCCGGAGTTAGAAGAACTCTAATTTTCTGGATGAGGAGATTGACTGAGGCTCAGAGAAGGGAAGGACTTACTATAGGAAACAGAGCTAGTTAGTTATTTGTTAGAGGCAAGACCACAACCTGATTACTAGCCTAAAGGTCTTGGACTCATACTGTGCAGCTCTGTACTACCTTCAGACTTAGTTTCGGTCCTCATGATCAAGAGGACCTTCTCTTCGGTCAAGAAACAGATTCTACAGAGTCTCTGACAGAGTGTAACCATCATTTACCAAGAGCAGAAGCATGCCCGGTGAGAGTCATGAAATAAATCACATCATCTTTCTGGCTAGAGAGCTTTCGTATCCAAAAGCATAAATTTGAAGCATAAATTAGAATAACAACCATTCCCCCACTAAAACAAAGCAGTTAGTGGTTTGTTATTATTCCTGGGGAAACATCCTTTAAAAAATGATTTTTGGAGTTCTTTGAAGGAAGAAACTAGAAAGCTGGGGATGGTGGTACAGTAATAGCCAAGTACAAGAAGTGGCATTGCAGAAGGTGGATTACAACTGGGAAACTGTAACACCCTAGTCGCTTCCGTTGATAGAGAAGGAGGAAGATGGATTTCTCTTTAAATGCAATTGCATTTTTTTTATATATGTGTTCTGAGTAATAACATTTGATTCCCAATTTTATCTGAGCTCTACTTGAATAAACCTGACACTGACTAAACCAGCCAGAGAAAAAGACAACCAGCGGGGTTATTTGGTAATGCGTAGACCAAGCTGAGTTTGTGCAGCGTTTTGTAGACCCTGCTTTGGTCAGGCAAACAAGGATCAATAATTAACATTTCCCAAATGCTTTAAAATTATTCATTGATCACAATAGCACATCTGTAAAGACATTTCCATATGAGAAGCATAAGGCTCTGATCTCTTTAGATCAGACCACCTGGTCCCCAATTGGCAGCCCCCAATTTACAAGTGAATCAGGTCATGTTCCAGACGTTAGTGTTTAAGTCAGTTGGAAACCTGGAGCATGTTTTCCCACAGAAGCAATATTATTTATGATGGTCAGTTTCTTAGGCTAGCCCATCAGTTACACCATGGGTTGGCTTACAAGTCTATTTAAATTATGGTGTAATTGATGGGAAAGAGTGTCGCTGGTTAGGCTAACAAACTAGGTAGAGGGGTGAGACCCATATTTCTCAGAAGATACTGGTAAGGAATTGACGTGGGTGCTATGATGTAGATTGCAGAACTCAAATCTACCTTGTAGCAAATTCTGCAAATTCGACTTGCCCCTATCGTTCCTCATTTGTAAAGGGCTAAGCTGGAATAACCTAGTGTGGTGCCATCATGAGGCAGCTGCTGTGGGGAGACCTGGCCTGAGCATCCAGCCTTGAGAATTCTATGGCCAGGGCACTGCCACTCATTTGCTCTGTAATACTGGACCACTGACCTCCGTTCCCTGAGCAGCACTCAGGAAAGTGGAGTCAGACTCAGGGGGAAATGTGCTCCTGGCCTTGCTTGTGTTCCAGTTGATGTCCTGCCCCGTCCTGGCCCCACCAATGCTACCTGGAGAAGTGGATAAAGGAATGGAAGAGGACTCAAGAAATAACAAGTGTTCAAGTTCCTGTTTTTAAAATTAAAAATAGAAATAAGTATACATGTGCATACATAGAAACGCATATATATATGAACATAGAAGTAATACGTGCTTGTAAAAAATTGTGATAAAGAAGTATTAAAAAGAAGAAAGTAAAATTTGTCCATAATTTCCCCACCCACAGGTAACTACCGCTAATATTTTGGTGAATATGTTTAAATAATTTTTCTATGTTTGTGAGTGTACACATACCTTTTTAAAAATTACAATGGGATGATACTAATATTGTTTGGTGACTTAAAAATATCATAATAGCATATTGCAGCTATGTTCCATGTCAATAAATATAGATCTATTTCAA
The DNA here is from genome assembly GCF_963924675.1 of Phocoena phocoena. Taxonomy (NCBI): domain Eukaryota; kingdom Metazoa; phylum Chordata; class Mammalia; order Artiodactyla; family Phocoenidae; genus Phocoena; species Phocoena phocoena. The sequence continues at coordinate 117,939,006 of NC_089240.1, forward strand.
AAGATAAGAAAGTTTATGAATGAATAACTATAGATCCATGTCAGCATTTTTGACAATAGCTTCGTGGGCCATTGTACGGGTAAACTGTCCTTTGTTTAACCACTCCTCTCTTGACAGGCCCAATTCCGTTTTGCTACTTGGTACAGATTTTCCTGCTTGGCTCGTACTGGTTCTGGAGAGCTGTTGTTCGTATCTCTTCCCAGATTCACATTCAGTGGGGTCACGTGAATGTGACCCATGGTGGGTGTATTTACACCACGGAAATTGGCAAGTGTTCCATCTAGGAGATGTTTTATTTTGTTTTGTTTTCTCTCTCCCTGTGGGAGAGCTGATTTACTGGCACATCGTACAGAGCTCCTCAGCTCACTCCCTGGCTTCACTTTGCCTAGCTCAGCTGGCCTGATGAAGGGGGATGGATGGGAGAAAAGGAACTGACAACAAATCATCAGTAACAACCAGTCCTCAAACGCTGATAACATAGATCCATTTGTGGCTAATGCTCCTATCACAAAGTACAGGCATTGTATCTTAACAATGATGTGTAAATAAATAATAATAAGGTTTTGGAAGCTAAGTGTTTTGGCAAATAAATTAAAGCTGTGTTATCTGTTAACCTGGTAACAAGTTTCAGATTGAATAGATTACAGATGAGTAGCAAAGCCAGCAATAAGAAGAGTCTCAAAGGAGACCACAACTGGTGTTTTGGCTTTTCAGGGATTTTTGTTGTTTCTGTCAGGGAAAGAATGCTTGCCAGTAGAATGTCTCCTGTGATCTCCTTGTTTGTTCTGTTTATTGTGGGATTCTAAACCTGTAGGTGTGATGCCAAGGATTAGGGGCAGCGCTTCTTGATTCTTTTCTGGTCAGGGTAGGATTTATCAGATTCTAGTTTTCGGAAAGAGTGATAAAGAGGGCCAAAAAATATGGGACTTCATACCCTTAGGGATGGCATAGACATGTCACTTCACTGCAGCATGTTTTGCTTTCTACCTTGACAAAGTAGCAAGGGTAGAGTGTATAGGACATCTCAATAATCTGAGGGTGGCTACCGGCATCCGTTCCTGCCTCTCTGTCCCTGACACCACACAGTACCTTGAGTGCCTCAGAAACTGTGCTCTACCACATTCCGTTTCCCCCCGCCCATTACCTTTAGCCCATAGTGTGGTGGTGAAGAGTGTAGGCTCCGGAGTCTGACAGATTTGGGTGGCAAAGGGTGTTGGTTTTGGAGCCTGACAGGTCTGGGTTCGAAGCCCAGCCCTGCCACTTACACACTGTGTGACCCTGGGCATGTTTCATAAAATCCACTCTCTGCCTCAGTTTCCTCAGCTATAAAATGGGGATGATGGTGTGCCTGATTTGGAGCTTTGTTGTGAGACTCAATTGGGATGATACCTATGAAATGCTTGCTACAGTGCCTGGCATTTAGGACAGGTTTACTATCGTCGTGATTTTCCTGGATTGGTCTAGCTCTCTCCGGAAATTTTACAAAAATGCTATCAAAAGGACCCCCTGACTACTCCCCTGTGCCCTTCTCTCGGTGATCTTTAAGATGGTCAAGCCCCTACTCTGATAAAACTCGTCTGCTGAACACAATACACACTGTCCAGTTCATCTCAGCTTCAGCTTTTTCTCATGAAACAGCTCCTGAAAATTTTCTCTGTCCCCCTCCTTACAATCCTGTCTCCTCCAGGGAGCCTTCCCTGATCACATCAGCCCGCAGTGCTCACGTATACCCACATAGCTGATGTTCTTCAGCAATTCAACTCCTTTTTCATCTCAGGATCATTCACTTGGCCCTAACTTGTGACAGGTCTGAAGCTGTTACAACAGAATTGCCATCTAACCCCTGTGTCATGTGATAACTGCTCCGGATTCCTAAGACACAGCAGCAAGTCCCACATCAATCCAGCTGTGCATTGGGAATAGGGTTGCCAGATTTAGCAATTAAGAATACAGGATTCCCAGTAAATTTGAATTTCACATAAGCAATAAATAATATTTTAGTATGCATATATCCCAACTACTGTGTGTACTTATACTAAAAACTATTTATTGTTTACCTGAAATTCCAATTTAAGTGGGCATCCCATATTTATTTGGCAGCCCTAATTGGGGTTGAGGAGAAACGCTCTGAGAAGGCAAAAGAGCTGTGACAAATCCTGGGCATGCAGGTACTCTGAGATAATTGACTCATTTAAACAATACCTCTTAACCCACTTTGTCATCTGGTTTCGCTGCCACCAGGGCCAATGTGTACAGTTGTGTGTTGGGCGCTCACAACATCATTTTGTTTCAGGGGCACCGTGCATTCTGTTGACATCATTAAGATTTATTTATTTATTTATTTATAAATAACCATTTCCTGGCAGATGGCAGTCAAGTGTTTTACTCTAAAAAATCAACTTAGCTTGACAATTTTTTTTTTTTTTTTGGCGGTACGCGGGCCTCTCACTGTTGTGGCCTCTCCCGTGGCGGAGCACAGGCTCCGGACGCGCAGGCTCAGCGGCCATGGCTCACGGGCCCAGCCGCTCCGCGGCATGTGGGATCTTCCCGGACCGGGGCACGAACCCGTGTCCCCTGCATCGGCAGGCGGACTCTCAACCACTGCGCCACCAGGGAAGCCCAGCTTGACAATTTTTTGACAAATGGAATTAATCCTCTTGAGGGAGGGGCATCTTTTTCTAGTTTACACCGAGGTGTCATATGGCCAGGGGTGACCCTGTATCCATCGCAGATTAACCATAAAATGTGCTGCAGCATTTTTCAAACCATGGGTTGTGACCCGTGAGTGGGTTGGGAGATCATTTCAGTGGGTCACAACCAATATTAGTAATAATAATATGATGATGACAAAGGAATAGAATATCAGAATGTGCTCCATGTAACGTGTCGTCATTGGAAGTTTAGATATATTCGTGTCTACTGGATAAAAATATATCTCTGATTGTGTCTCACTATCAAAAAGGCTTGAAAGGCAGTAGTGATGTGGTGGTAAAGACCTTGGAATCTTGAGACCAGCAGGTCAGTGTCCAAATCCTGGTTCTGCTACAGGCTTGCCATGTAACCTTCAGCAAATAATTTGACCCTTCTGGGCCTTGGTTACCCCATCTGTAGTTTGGGGATAATAATTGTACCTGCCTCAAGGGTTGCTCTCAGGATTTAATTAATTAATCCATTCAAAGCACTTCTCACAGGGCCTGGCATGTAGCAGGGGATCAATGCAGTTTTTGCTGTTATCAGTGATTAGTCGAGAGCTGAGAGGGTTGGAAGAGACAGGCTCATTAACTGTGGGTGAGCAGTGACAGCTGACAGCCAGATGTGCAAAGAAAGAGAATTCAGAATAATGCAAAAGCAGACGAGGTACAATGAAAGATATTCATATTGATGACCCTGAGTCATCAGGAAAAGGTTAAATTATGCCCAGAATGTTCCACTGAATAAAACAAATTTATAATACATGTAGAAGGCTTTCCAGTGAGAATGATCCGAACAAACAGGATGAACACTTAACTGAAAATATCAGTTAATTGGACAGTTAATTTATGTGGAAGTTCTGCCTCCACTGCAAGTCCAGATAAATGAGATAATCCAGTCCTGTATTTCTCCTATAAGCAAGTCATGACTCGCAGCTCGGTTGCAGGCTCTCTGAGGGCACAGACTGAATTTTGCTTTCCTTCTGAATCCCCCGCAGAGTTGGTCCTAGGCTCCCCATTCCCTAGGCTAAAAAGTGGGGACAGCCTCCCACCCCATATAGCAGGGCACTTGTGCAAACTGGACCAGGTACTAGCCCACAGCAGTGTGCGTGCAGGGGTCGTGGTCTCCCCTTCACCTTGCTCCTAGCTAGCTTTGGGAAATGAGAGATGGGAGCAGGGGTGGTAAGTTTGCAACCCTTCTCTGTCATAGGCGTGTTGCTGCTTGCTAATACTTGTCAGATGCTCACCTGTGTGTGTGCCTCTGTGTGTGCCTGTGTGTGTGTGTGTGTGTGTGTATGAGAGAGAGAGAGAGAGAGAGAGAGAGGGAATGTATTATGACTTCAGAGCTTTATTAGACTGGCCATTCATAATTCTTCTGAGTATGAAGATCACTTCTTATTTTTTTTATTTTAAAATTTAAAAAATTTATTGAGGTATAGTTGATTTACAACATTGTGTTAGTTTCTGCTGTACAGCAAAGTGAATCAGTTATACACATATACATTCTTTTCTGTATTCTTTTCCATTATGGTTTATTATAGGATATTTAATATAGTTCCCTGTGCTATACAGTAGGACCTTGTTGTTTTTCTATTTTATATGTAGCACTTTGTATCTGCTAATCCCAAACTCCTAATTTATCCCCCCCTCCTTTCCCCTTCGGTAACCATAAGTTTGTTTTCTATGTCTGTGAGTTTGTTTCTGTTCTGTAAATAAGTTATTTGTATCATATTTTAGATTCCACATGTAAATGATATCATGATATTTTGAAGACCCCTTGTAAAATAATGACCATTTTTATTGAGTAAATCAAACAGCTAATCTTGAGAAACCCTTGATGAAAAAATATTTTTAAATGTGTCAAAAATCCCTTCCAAATACATTTTGGGTTTGTGGCACAGCAATGCAATATTCACTTAGAAAGCCCAAGGTTTCTCTCAAAGCATGGACACGTGTGAAAACCCTTTTCTAATGTTTGCAATTTCATAAGGTATCTTGTCCCATTCCATCCTCCTTACTGCCACATTGGTAATAGCTGTGCTCTTAGAATTCGGTGATTGAGAAAAAATACATGAATTCAACAGCACTTTAAATGAATCGATCATAACTACATCTATCTACATTTAAAAATATAGCACAGTTAGGAGCAAGACACATTATTTCCATATATTGCTCTGATCGCTCCCTGCACTCTTTTCTCCTTTGCAGTTGCACGACCTGTAACTGTTTTTCTTGTTCGCTTGTGAACTGGCGTGATGCCTGTCTCCCCTGCTGCACTGTGAGCTCCACAGGGACCACCTCAATCTCTGCTCCCTTTTCTTTCTCCCAGGCTCTGCACAGTGCTGAGGACCTACCTGGTAGATGTTCATTACATATTTGCTAAATGTGGGCTTGGATGACAACGGTTGCTAATGCAGCTTCTGGGCTTTTCTGTGGTTCTGGTGGAACAAATTAGAACTGAGCTTGCCTGCATCCTCCAGAAGGCAAGAGACAACACCATCATAGGTGAAATTGCACACACATGGGTGTCAAACATTGTACGTACGCTGCCTTTATTCAACAAATACAGGCACAATGTCTAAGTGGGAGGGAGATCGAGCAGGACGCCTAAGCTAGATGCAGGGGTGAGGAGATGACTGAGCCAACATCAAGAGGGTGTGTGTGAGGGTTTTCTGGGCAGGGGTGCTGCACGAACCCTGGGCCTGCAATGGGAAAGCGGGGCACATGTGCTAGAGGGGCCGAGGGAAGGCTGCCTGTGTGCCTACCGAGGAGACTCCTGGTTACTCACTGGCTTCTGAGAGAGCCTGTAGGTCTTGAGATACAACACTGAATTTTTATTTCTTCTTTTGAATATAATATGTGCATATGGTACAAGATTCAAAAGGAATAACAGGGAAACAGTGAAGAGTGTATCTCCCTCCCCGCCAGTCAATCCTGCTGCCGCAGACCCGGTTCTCTTCCTTCTGCCACTCGTTCTTAAGCGAACATTGCCCCTGAGGGAAGTTTTCAGGTTCCACTGGTGCAAAATAAATGCATAATAAGTAAACAAATAAATGGTTTTCTACTTTTCACTCCCCTTGAGATATACACCAGTAAACATTGTACTGACCATCCTATCTCACTTCTTTGTGTGTGTTTGTGTGTGTGTGTGGGTGCGCGCACACAATTTTACCTAAATGGGAGTACAGAATACAAGTTTTCACCGTGGACACCTTTATTTGAAAAATGTGCAGTCTTTTTTCCTTACACTCCATAGCACTCCCACACAGGTAACAGATTTGAATAATCCAGTACATACCTTTCCATGCCTCCCTCCATGCTTGCATAATTATGTAGAATTTACGTTTCACAGAGATAAAGGATGTTTCAGACATTTCACTTTACAGCAGTGGCAGCCTAGTATATACGCTACCACATCTTGCTTTTCTCACTTAATACACCATGGAAACCACCTGGTTCTGTTAAATGTTAGTATTAAAGGCCATGGTTTGGATATGCAATTCACAAACATTCCTTCCATTTCCAGTGCTTTTATTTCTGTGGACTAGATTCCCAAGAGTGGCATTGCTGGGTTGAAGTGTATCTGTATTTTTTATTTTAGTAGATAATACCAGATTCCTCTCCAGATGAGTTGTAAGGATTTATTTTTCCACCAGCAATATATGAGTACACTTTCTCCAACATTTCAGCATTCACTTTGGTAAAAAACAAATTTAGGATGACGCTTCAATTTGTTATCAGCTATTTGTTGGCTCAAATTGTGAAATATTTTGAACACTGAAAATACTTGAGTACACTCAACTTCTAAGCCAGAGCCCTGCATAGGAAAATGCTTTGACCTTATCCATCTTACCTTAGTGCAGTGTGGGCTAGTAATCAACATGATAGCTACCAGTTGCTAAGAGCTTCCATGGCATCCAGCTTTAACTAAGCACTCTCTCATTTAAACCTTAGAACCATTAGGAAACACTTATTCCTCCCATTTTACAAACGAAGACACTTAGGCACAGAGAAGTTGAGAAACATACCAAAGGTTACACAGCCAGGAAGTGACAGAATGAGTCTGTTTAAGTGCAGCTTGGGACTCTCAACTACAGTGTCATTAGACTTTGATTGGTGTGTATACCTTTGGGCTACTGGAGGTTGAAGCTAGACCTGATATTTGTAGAGGTGCACCTTTGCCCTTTATAGAGACAGTGAAGAGTTAACTGGGGATACATCCAAGGTCCCAAGTACCGCATGTTTGGACCAGGCCAACTGGATGTGGGTTGCTCTGTCTTGCAGACCGTGAGAAGGTCAAGTCCCTCCTGAGGGGCACAGAGCATCCCCCAGCCAAGGGAGATCATGGTCCCAGGATGAGAGGCTGGAGTCAAAGTGTGCAGCCAGCATTGGGAAGTTGGATTTTTATCTCCTGTCCCCGGGCAGAATTTCTATCATTCAGGAACTGGAAGTCTCTCCTTAGGTGCTCTTCCTTCATGGCCACTTTGTGGCCAGAATTTTTGCAGCCTATCTCAGCAAAACAAGGCAGGCTTCTGTGGAAGAAGTCTTGGACCAACGAATCGCCAGGCCTTGAGTATGTTTTCATCCCTGCAGCTCTGTTTCTGTGCCATCAGGACCAGATCAGGATGCATTCTTTAATGTCATTGTGATAGCACAAGTACTTATGCAAATAGATTCGCAGAGGCCATTAATTTCCTCGGCACAGAATCCCAGCCAAATCTTCCTCATGAGAGAATGTGAAGGACACATTACAATTCTACCCCAAGAGATACTTACAAAGAGTTAATCAGATGCAGATTGGTTCATCAAATAAAGGGAATCACTGTTACTAATGCTTTGGCTGGAAGTTATTTCACCTTGGAAGGGTAATCAAAGTAACTACCATTTATTGAGCATCCAGTATATGGCAGGTGATTTACATACATTATCTCATTTGATTTTTACCACAACCCTAATGAGGTAGGTACCATTACTGTGCCCATTTTGCAGATGAACCAGTTGGGGCTTGGGGAGGCTAAGTGGCTTTCCGTCTGAGATCTTAGTGAGTAAGTGATAGAAGCTGGGATTGGAAACCAGGAGTGTCTTAGCCTTCCTTAGCCTCCGCCTCTACCCCCTATCCTACTCAGGCTTCTGGAGCCATCCCTTTTCTTGGACAATTGTGTCTAAGCATCATCAGACGTTCGTAATGACAACAGTTTCCATTTATTGAAGACCTGTGATGAGCTAGGCACTTCATATCTATCCTATCCATTCTGCATGACTCCAAAACCTGTGCTTTTTGTTCTTTATTCTCCACTGCTCCATCTCTAGAAGTTTCCCTCTGTAGAACAAAATTATGTGATTCATATTATTTGCAAAGATGACTGTTTTCACCTTGCCCATCACATATGGGTCTCGTGTCTGAGTCTTGTGAAGTACAAAACATACTTAGCCATTACCTCTTGTCTGTAAGCCCTAAGCAACATTATAGAAAGTAGACTGACAGATCTGTTGACCAAGGTCCTCAAGGGAGATTCTTCATGTGGTGAAATGTAGTAATGACCATGGAACAACTTAGAGTGTAGTGGTGGGAAGTGGGAAGAAACTTGATTTTCAAGACACAGCCTCTAAAAGTCCCAGCTCTCCTATTTGTCAGCTGCGTGCCCTTGCATAAAGGAAGGTGCTCACACAAATTATGAGGTGATCAGAATGGGAATACGCATGTCCTCAACCAGCCTTTTTCATAGCAGAGTCAAGGGCTAAGGCCCCCCACCAAACCTTGTCTTTAAGGTGAGGTTTAACCTCACCCTCTTCTATCTACTGAGCTCTATTTCTCCTTGCTTATTCTGCCTGAAATGCCCATCAATTTGTTAGTTGTACTCAGTCCTGACTGAATATTTGAATCACGTGGGGAACTTTGAGAACAAGCTGTCATTCATTAAGCACCCAGTAAGTGACAGGTGATTGATATACATTATCTCATTGATCCTCATCATAATCCTAATGAGGTAGATACCATCCTTGTGCCCATTTTACAGATTAGTCAAATGGGGCTTGTCCTCTCCCCTAGAAGATTTGATTTAATTGACCTGGGGTCTCAGAATTTTAAAAAAGCTTCCTAGGTTATTTTAATGGTAGCCAGGTGTGACAGATCCTAACTGAGAGACCGGTGGGTCCTGTTATGGACTGAATATTTGTGTCTCTTCTAAATTGTTGAATTTGTGTCACTCCTAAATATGTTGAAGCCCTAACCTCCAATGTGATGGTATTTGGAGATGAGTCTTCGGGAGGTAATTAGGATTAGATGAGGTCTTGAGGGTGGGACCCTCACATGGGATTAGTGCCCTTATAAGAAGAAGAGCACCACCCCCCTTTCTCTTTCTTTCTCAATCTCTCTCTCTCTCTCTCTCACGCACATACACACGCACATACTTGTGTTTACCAAAATCATAATTACAGATTTAAAAATAAAATGACAGGTCCAAGATGCTGAGTAAATCTCAAACAAGATAAGCCCAATGAAATTGACACCAAGGTACATTATAGTCAAATTTCTGAAAACTAAAGACAAAGTATCTTGAAAGCAGTGAGAGAGAAAAAATACCTTCACTATAAGGAAAAGCAACTTCACTAACAGTGGATTTCTTATCAGAAATTCTGGAGGACAAAAGGATATAGCATAGCATTTTTTAAGTGCTGAAAGAAAAATACTGTCGATCAAGGATTTACACTGAGAAAAATTATCCTTCATGAATGAAGGGAAAATCAAGACATTTTCAGATGAAAGAAAACTAAGAACATTTGTTGCCAGCATATCCTCTAAAAGAATGGCTAAAGAAAGTTTTCTAAACAGAAGAGAAGTGATGAAAGAAAGTATCTTGGAATGTTAGGGAGGAAGAAAAAACAACAGAAGAGTAAAAATATAGGTAAATAAAATACATTTTCTTTATCTTGAGTTTTCTGAATTATATTTATTTGATGGTTGAAGCAAAAATTATAACACTGTCTAGTATGGTTGTCAATGTATGTAGAAGGAATATTTAAGATAACCCTATTATAACTAGGGGAGGATGAAGTGACATAACGGGAAGTAAGTTTTCTGTACTTTGAACTAGTAAAATGATGATACCAGTAGACTGTGATAAGTTATGTATATAAAATATAATGCCTAGAGCAATCACTTAAAAATCTATACAAATAGATACACTCAAAATAAATCAAAATGGAATTCTAAAACATGCTCAAGTAACCCACTGGAATGCAGGGGGAAAAATAGAGAAAAGAAAAACCGAGAGAATAAACAGAAAACCGAAAATAGTATGGCAGACTTAAGCCTTAATGTATCAATAGTTACATTAAATGTAAATGATCTAAATAAATCAATTAAAAGACAAAGATTGGTAGAGTGGATTAAAAAAATACAACCCAACGATATACTGTTTATATGAAACTCACTTCAAAGTCAATAATGTAAGTAGGTTGAAAGCAAAAGGATAGACAAAGATATATGATGCAAATGTGAATTTTTAAAAAGCATGAGTGAATATATTAATATTTTATAAAGTAGATTTCTAAGCAAAATTTCTAAGGATAAAGAGGGTCATTGCATAATGAGAAAAGCATCAGTCTAGCAAGAAGACATAGCAAATGTGTATTCACCAAACAGTAGAGCTACAGCATATATGGATCAAAAACTGATAGACTGACAGACAGTATTACGTGCTGGCAAGGATGTGGACAAACAGGAACTCTCATTTCATCATTGGTGGGAATACAACATGATACTGCCACTTTAGAAGGCAGTTTGGCAATTACTGGGTTGGCCAAAAAGTTCATTCGGGATTTTTGTAGTATCTTACGGAAAACCCGAATGAACATTTTGGACAGCCCAATACTTAAAAAACTAATGTACTCTTATGATACAATCCAGCAATTGCACACTTGATATATAACCAAAGGAACTGAAAACTTACATCCACACAAAAATCTATACGTGGATGTTTATAGCAGCTTTATTCATAATTGCCAAAAGTTGGGAGCAACCAAGATGTCCTTCAATAGGTGAATGGATAAATAAACTGTGGTGCACCCGGGCAATGGAATATTATTCACTGCTTAAAAAAATGAGTTAGCAAGCTATGAAAAAACATGGAGGAAACAAATGCCTATTACTAAGTAAAGAAACCAGTCTGAAAAGGCCACATATGCTACATACTGTATGATTCCAGCCATACGACAATCTGAAAAAGGAAACAGTAAAAAGATCAGTGGTTGCCAGAGATTAACAGGGAGGGATGGATGAAAAGATGGAGCACAGAGGATTCTTAGCACAGTGAAACTGCTTTGTATGATACTGTAATGGTGGAAGCATGTCATTACACGTTTGTCCAAACCCATAGAATGTATAATGCCAAGAGTGAATACTAATGTAAACTGTGGACTCTGGGTGATGATGATGTGTCAATGTAGGTTCATCAGTTATAACAAATGTACCATTCTGATGGGAGATGTTGATAATGGGGACGACTATACATGTGTAGGGACAGGAATATATGGGAAATCTCTGTACCTTTAATTCAATTTTGCTGTAAACCTAAGACTACTCTAAAAATTACAATCTTTAAAAAACTGAGACTGAAACAAAAAGTAGGCAAATACACAGTTACAGTTAGAGACTTCAATACCTGTCTGTCAACAATTGATAGAAAAACCAGACGGAAAATCAGCAAGGGTACTGAAGAACTCAACAATACCATCAACCAACAGTATTTCATCAGTATTTGCAGAACACTCCACCCAACAAAAGCAGAAGACACATTCTTTTCATGTGCCCATGGAACATTATACCATGATTGACTTATCCTGGGCCAGAAAACAAACCTGAAATAAATAATTTCTGTATCAAATCATAGTGTGTGTTCTCTAACCACAAGAGAATCAAACTAGAAATCAATACCAGAAAGACAACAGGAAAATCTCCAAACACTTGGAAACTAAACAACATATTTCTAAATAATCTATGGGTCAAAGAGGACATCTCAAGGGAAATAAAAAATGCATTGAACTGAATGAAAATGGAAATGTAATATATCAAAATTTATGGGACAAAGTTAAAGCAGTGCTGAGAGAGAAATTTATAGCACTAAATGTACACATTAGAAAAGAAGAAAAGTCTCAAACCAATCATTTAAGTTCTCACCTTGAGAATCTTGTTTTTTTAATTTTTTATTTGTTTTTAATTTAGGCCATGCTGTGTGACACGTGGGATCTTAGTTCCCCCATCAGGGATCGAACCTGTGCCCCCTGCAGTGGAAGTGTGGAGTCTTAACCACTGGACCACCAGGGAAATCCCTCACCTTGAGAATCCTAAAAGAGTAAAATAATCCAAAAAAACATGATGGAAGGGAATAATGAAGATAAGGGCAGAAGTAAATGAAATTGAAAAACAGAAAAATGATAAAATCAATGAAGCAAACAGCTGGTTCTTTGACAAGGTCAATAAAATTGATGAATCTTTTGCACGACTGACCAAGAAAAAAAAAAGAGAGAGAAGACAAAAAATTAGAATCAGGAATGAAAGGGGGGACATCACTATAAAACCTGCAGACATCAAAAAGATAATTCAGAATAATACAATTACAAATGCATACATGTGACAAGATGAAATGGACCAAGTCCTCAAAAAACACAAACTATCACAACTTTTACCCAACGTGAAATAGATAACGTGAATAGTCTTATAATTACTAAGGAGATTGAATTCATAATTTAAAGTGCACACACAAAATCTCCAGAGTCAGATGGTTTCACTTGAGAATTCTACTTTGCATATAAGAAAAATCAATAGCAATTCCTCACAATCTCTTCCAGAAATAGAAGGAAACACTTCTCAAATCATTATATGAAGCTAGTAGTACTCTATATCAAAATCAGACCAAAAAAAAAAAAAGATAAAGAAAAATACAGAGTGTTATCCCTCCTGAATATAGATGCAAAAATTCTTAACAGGGCATTGTGAAATAGAATCCAGCAATATATAAAAAGAATTAAACACCTTAACCAAGTAGATTTTATCCCAGGGACTCAAAAATGGTTCAACATCCAAAAATCAATTAATGTAATCCATTACTTCAACAGGCCAAAGAAGAAAAATCACAAGATCACATAAGTTGATACAAAAAAAGCATTCCACGGAATTCAACCCATTTATGATAAAATCTCTTAACAAATAAAGAATAAGGGGCAACTTCTTTAACTTGATAAAGAACATCTGCAAAACTCTAGCTAATATCAGACTTAATAATGAAAGGGAGGTTGCTTTCCCCCAAAGTTGGGAATAAGACAAGGATGTCTGCTTTCAACACTCTTACTCAACATAGTACTGGAAGACCCATGCAACTCAGTAATGCCAGAACAGAAAATATAAGGCATACAGATTGGAAAAGAAAAAGAAACTATCCTTGTTTGTAGTTGACGTGATGATCTACACAGAAAATTTCAAGGACTCTACATAAAATATCCTAGAAGTAAAGACTGAGTTCAGCAAGTCACAGGATCAAGATAAACTTACAGAAGGTCAGCAAGATGGCAGAAGAGGAAGCCCCGGACCCTCCTCTCCGTGGATCTGCTGATTCAACAGCAATAGATGGATCAATTCCCTTTGTGAGAAATCTAGAAACTAGTTGAGAGGCTCCTGCACTTCAGGCAAGTGAAAAACCAGCCACATCAAAACTGGTAGGAAAATTTGAGACACCTGCTCACAACAGTCCTCACACCAGGTACAGCAACATAGGATTGGGAGGACACCCTCAGCTCCCAGCTTTTTCCTGGGGAGGGAAGGAGCTAGACTATGCATCAAATATTCCAACTTTTCTAGGTGCTGCCCAAGGGACTGGCTTCTCTCTCACATGTCTTGGGACACTGACGGGGCTTGATGTTCACGAAACCCCTGGGGGCTATAGAGAAGAAAGGCAGTGGTTTGAACTGTTGGGTGAGCACTTGCCACAGCTCCTCACCCAGTGCAACACAGAGCAAGTAGGCAAAAAACTGCTGTTTCTCTCTGGGGAGAGAAAGAGTCGGTCCACACAGCTAACCTCCTAACTTTTCCGGGTGCTGCCTAAGAGACTGACTCCTGCTTCTACTGTCTTGAAGTGCTGACTGGACTCAGCGTATATTAGACCCCAGGAGGTTACAGCAAACAATGGTAGCATTTTGGACTAGGGTGTGGGCCCTCACCACAGCTCTTGCCCCTGGCTCAGTGCAGAGTGAGCAGGTGGAGAAAACCATTTCCTGGCTTCTCCCACGGGGTGGAAAGAGTTGCACAGCGTATCTAACATTTCAATTTTTCCAGGTGCTTCCTGAAGGACTGGCTTCTATTTCACCTTTCTCAGAGTGCTCAGGGACCTGGCATATGCAAGACCACTGGGAACAACAGATAACAGAGACAACCTTTTGAATCAGCATGCAGGAACTCAGCACAGTTCTCCCCCACCCCAATTAGTACTGAGCACGTGAGCAAAACCCCACAGCCCCCAGCTTCTCCCTGGGGAGGGAAAAAGTCGCACTGCACATCAGTCACTACAACTTTCCTGGTGGATGCCCGAGTGACTGGCTCCTGTCTCACCTGTCTCAGAGCAATGACAGGACCCAGTGTATTCTAGATGCCCAGCAGTCAGTGACAACAAAGACTGGTTTGAACTAGCATGCAAGTACTTGCCACAGCCCTTCTACCCTGTCCAGAACAGAGCAAGTGAGAGAAAAACCCATTACCAGCTTCTCAATGGGGAGGGAAAGAGTTGGAGTGCACATTCAAAGTTCCAACTCCTCTGAGTGCTACCCAGGGGATTGGCTTTTGTCTCACTGTCTTGGAGCACTGATGGGACAGACCTGGCATACTCTAGATGCCTGGAGGTGGGGGAATACTAAGAACAAAGATGGTGGTTTGGTTTGGACTAGCACAGAGTTCTGAGGGACTCACAGAATATCTGACCAGGCTGATGGGTAATGGCCAATCACATTCTGTATGTGGCCAATCCATGAAGACTGAGAGAAGTGGTGTTTTTTTCTAATGTGTAGATATCAACACAAAGAGTCAAGGAAAAGGTGGAGGCGATCCAAACAAAGAAACTAGGTAACACTCCAGACACTGACCCTAATGAAACACAGTTATATAAATTACCTGACAGAGAGTTCAAAATAAGTCATAAAAATGCCCAATTAACTAAGAAGGGCAATGTATATACAAAATGATAATTTCAACAAAGAGAAAGTTTAAAAAGAACCAAACACAAATCTTGGACCTGAAGAGTACAATAACTAAACTTAAAAATTCACTAAAGGAGTTCAACAGCAGAGTAGATCAAGCAGAAGAAAGAATTAGCAAATTTGAAGACAGGTAATTTGATGTTATCCATACAGAGCAGCAAAAAGAAAAGGGAATGAAGAAAGTTTAAGGAATTATGGGTCACCATCAATTGGGCCAATATATGCATTATGGGACTCTGAGGAGGAGAAGAGAGAAAGGATCAAAAAGTTTATTTGAAGAAATAATGGCTGAAATCTTCCCAAATCTGGAGAAAGAAATGAAGACTCAGATCCAGGAAGCCCAAAAACTTTTAACTAAGATGAATCCAAAGAAAACCACATTGAGACACATATAATCAAATTGCCAAAAATACAGAGAGAATTTTTAAAGTAGTAAGAGGAAAGTGACTTGTCATGAACAAGGGAACTCTTACAAGACTATCAGTGGATTTCTCATCAGAAATCCTGCAGGCCAGATAGGAGTGGGATGGTATATACAAAATTCTGAGAGAAAAAAAAAAAAAAAACATACCAACCAAGAATACTATACCCAGGAAAACAGTAATTCAAAAAAGAAAGAGGGGGCTTCCCTGGGGGCGCAGTGGTTGAGAGTCCACCTGCTGATGCAGGGGACACGGGTTCGTGCCCCGGTCCGGGAAGATCCCACATGCCGCGGAGCGGCTGGGCCCATGAGCCATGGCCGCTGAGCCTGTGCGTCCAGAGCCTGTGCTCCACAATGGGAGAGGCCACAACAGTGAGAGGCCTGCGTACCACAAAAAAACCCCCAAAAAAACAAAAAAAATAACTAACTATAAAATATGTCAATAGATACACAATATAAATAGGTGTAAATTGTAATACTGATAACAAAGTGTGGAGAGAGCGTAAAAGTGTAGAGTTTCTGTATATGATTGAAATTAAGGTGTTTTCAGCTTAAAATAAACTGTTATTAATATATTTTATGTAAGCCCCATGGTAACCACAGAAAAACACCTATAGAAGTTGCACAAAAGAAAAAAGAATAAAAAAATATCAGGGCTTCCCTGGTGGTGCAGTGGTTGAGAGTCTGCCTGCCAATGCAGCGGACATGGGTTCGAGCCCTGGTCTGGGAAGATCCCACATGCCACGGAGCAACTGGGCCCGTGAGCCACAACTACTGAGCCTGCGCGTCTGGAGCCTGTGCTCCACAGCAAGAGAGGCCGCGACAGTGAGAGGCCCACGCACCGCGATGAAGAGTGGCCCCTGCTTGCCACAACTAGAGAAAGCCCTCGCACAGAAACAAAGACCCAACACAGCCAAAAATAAATAAATAAATAAATAAAAAAATCAATACAAAAAATTAATGAAAGTTGAAGACAGCAAGAGAGGAAAAGAGGGACAAAAGAACTATAAGACAGATAACCAAGTGAACACAGATTTTCCCTTATCAATAATTATTTTTTAACATCTTTATTGGAGTATAATTGCTTTACAATGGTGTGTTCGTTTCTGCTTTATAACAAAGTGAATCAGTTATACATATACATATGTCCCCATATCTCTTCCCTCTTGCATCTCCCTCCCTCCCACCGTCCATATCCCACCCTTCTAGCTGGTCACAAAGCTCTGAGCTGATCTCCCTGTGCTATGCGGCTGCTTCCCACTAGCTATCTATTTTACATTTGGTAGTGTATATATGTCCATGCTACTCTCTCACTTCGTCCCAGCTTACCCTTCCCCCTCCACTTAGTGTTTAAACAGCAATCTGGAGGCAAATCACACAAAGAACATACACATACACACTCACAATAAGAGAAAAAGGAAAAAAAAATGTATATAAAAAAAGAAGTAACCAAATCAATAAACAAATCTACCAATGATAATAAGCTCTAAATACAAAACTAAGACAAACATAAAACCAGAAACAAATTAGATGCAGAAAGCAAACCCCAAGTCTACAGTTGCTCCCAAAATCCACCTCCTCAATTTGGGATGATTCCTTGTCTATTCAGGTGTTCCACAGATGCAGGGTACATCAAGTTGATTGTGGAGCTTTAATCCGCTGCTCCTGAGGCTGCTGGGAGAGATTTCCCTTTCTCTTCTTTATTCGCACAGCTCCCGGGGCTCAGCTTTGGATCGGGCCTGCCTCTGCGTGTAGGTCGCCTGAGGGCGTCTGTTCTTCGCTCAGACAGGTTTAAGGTGTACAGCATAATGATTTGACTTACATATGTCATGTAATGATTACCACAAGTTTAGTGAACATCCATCATCTCATAAAAATACAACATTAAATAAATAGAAAAAACAATTTTTCCTTATGATGAGAACTCTTAGAATTTAGCTCTTCACAACTTTCGTATATAACGTGCAGCGGTGTTAACTATATTTATCATGTTTTACATTACATTCCTATTTTTAAAAATAGTCTTTCTGTCCCTTTCTCTCTCTCTCTTCTTCTCTGGAATTCCCAAAATTCGTGTTTCTCTTGATGGTGTCCCATAAGTCCCATAGGGTTTCTTCACTCTTTCATTCTTTTTCTTTTTGTTCCTCTGACTGGATAATTTCAGATGACCTATTTTTGAGTCCATTGATTCTTTTCTCTGCTTGGTCAAGTCTGCTGTTGAAGCTGTCCACTGAATTCTTCGGTTCAGTCATTGTATTCTTCAATTCTTCAGCTCTAGCTCTTCTGTGGGTTTTTTTTTGATGGCTTCTACTTCTTTGTGGATCATCATTTTGTTCAGGCATTGTTTTCCTAATTTTGTTTAGTTATCTTTTGTGTTCTTGTAGTTTGCTGAACTTCTTTAAGTTAAGGAGAATTATTCCAAATTCTTTGTCAGACAATTCATAGATCTCCACTTCTTTAGGGTCAGTTATTGGATCTTTATTAGTTTCCTCTGCTGGTGTCATGTTTACCTGATTCTTCATGATCCTTGTATCCTTATGTTGGTATCTGTGCATTTGAGGAAGTGGTCTCTTCTTCCAGATGTTACAGGATCATTTCAATAGGGAAATAACTTCACCAGTCAGCTTACCTTAGGTTCTGGATAGGTCATCTTGCAGCATCTGCAGGAAGGTGGGGTTTTCTGTCAAGCTCTCTGATTGGATGAGGCTGCCTCCTGTGATCTGAGGTCAGGTGGTTGCTGCTGGTTGGGCTCTAAGGTCACATGCGTCTGCTGGCTGGGCTCTGCCTTCGCGTGGGGCTGCTCGCTGGTTTCCCTGGTTGGGCCTGGTTGCTGGCTGGCCTCTGCAGTCATGCAGGGCAACTAGTTGGACTCTGCAGTCACCTCTGATCGACTGGAGTTGCAGGCTGTGTTTCCTGACAGGGTAGTTCTGCGGGCACCATGGTCAGATGGGGCTGCAGACAGGGTTCTGTGATCTGCAATCAAGTGGGGCCACAGGCTGTGCCCTGCATTTGGGCAGGTCCACAGGCTGGGCTCTGCAGTCATGCAGGTAGCTAGCTATGCCCCACTTGGTTGAGTTTGCAGTCTGAGCTCCCTGGTTATGTGGGGCCTCCATTTGTACCTAGAAACTGGCTGGTGCTGGAGACTCTGTTCTGTGGTTGGGAGGGGCTGCTTTCCAGGCTTCCTGGTTGGGTGGGGGCATAGGCTTTGCTCAGCAATTGGGCAAGCTTTGCTGCTGGATGGGCTTGTAGGCTGGGCTCTGAGGCTGTCAGGGGTCACTGTTTGGGCTCCCTGCTCAGGTGGGGTGAGAGATTACGATCTACAGTTCATTGCGGCTTTTGACTTGGCTCTCTGCCCAAGTGGGGCTGTAAGATGAGCTTTGCAGCTGCCCAGCATCTCTAGCCAGTCTCCCTGGTCAGGAGGGCCCAGAGACTCTGCTTAGCAGTTGTGCATGGCTGCTGTCTTGCCTTCCTGCCCAAGTAGGGTTATGGGATGGGCTCTATGGCTGCTTGGGGGGTTTGGCCAGGCTTCCTGGTTGGGCAGGACTGGAGGCTATGCTCTGCAGTTGTATGCAGCTTCTGGATTGGCTCTCTGCCAATCCAGAGCAGAGCTGTAGGATGAGCTCTATGGCTGGTACGGACAGTTAGCTTGGGACCCAAACCAGGCAAAAGT
Organism: Phocoena phocoena; assembly: GCF_963924675.1. NCBI lineage: Eukaryota > Metazoa > Chordata > Mammalia > Artiodactyla > Phocoenidae > Phocoena > Phocoena phocoena. The sequence continues at coordinate 117,958,030 of NC_089240.1, forward strand.
GCCAAATGAGCACTCTGGCCAATTATAGACAGTGGCTTGGTTCTACAAATAGGCAAAGCCATGGGCTGAGATTTCTGCATAGGTGCTTCTTGTGGGAACATAGTCCATCAAGATCCATGGGCTTGTTCCTGTAAGCCCCACCCCCTTCTCCATCTCTATTTGACCCCCAGTGATCCCTGTGAAGAGAGAGCCATTTGGGTCTCCTGGGGTGCATCCTGCAATGCTGGGCAGCGGGATGTCCACTTTGGGCTCTCTTTTTCCCAGTGGAGAAATCATAGGCCCTGGTGCAGTACTGTGCCATCCTGGGGAGGGGCAATGCAGTCAAAATGAATTTGCTCCTCTTACCCATCTAATACAGCCCTTCTTGGTTTCTATGGCCAAAGGGGTTCTTCAGGCTCACCTCTGGGTTCTGAGATTTTCATGAAGGTATCTTTTCTATGGATAGTTGCTATTTGGTCTTCTTGTGAGGGGGACTGAAGCCAGAAATGACCTGTTCTGCCATCTTGATCTCTTCCTTTCTTTCTTCCTTGTTTCCTTGTGCTTACAAGATACTCCAGTCTCATCTTAAATGTTTCCTTTTCCAGTTCTAGAATTAGCCATTTCTCCAAGAAGCCCTCATTCTTTATATTGGAGAATGGTATTAGAAACGAAGATCTGCATGCTGGATATGCTTTTTGCTATGAGGACGTTATTGCTTCTAGGCTCTCTGAGATAACAGAGCAGGGAAACATAATGTGTATATACTAACCCATGTATATACACATATGTATAAATATTTCTATATGTAACTTGCCACTTTCTGCTAAAATTTTGAACTTTAGGTACATCAAACTGCTCTAATCTCACCCTAAACTTACCCTGCTGGTTGTCACCTCTGGGCCCTTGTTTATGCTGTTACCTTGATTTGCCTCCTCTAGGAAGTATTCCCTGACATCTCCAATTTAGGTTACGTGATCTTCCTCTGTGTTTCCATGGCATACATGCATTCCTTTATCACTGCACTGTTGTGCAGTATTTGAATGACACTGCCTCTTTCCTCAAAAGATTTTGAGCTCCTTGTGGGAAGGGAATGGGCCTGATCGATTATTACGTATGCAGCACTTGTCTCAGGGTTTGTGTGTTCACCATCTCACACAAAGGAAGGTGGATGATTAGAATTTTGTTAATGGATTGATTCCTTCAGACAAGGAATTGTATTTATTTGAATTAAATGGTTACTATATTTAAATATCTGAGGTGGAGCGTTGTTTGGGCATTGCTTCACTGGGATCTAATTAGAGAATCCTGACTTTCGGTATCTACAGAGGCAATGTAAAGTTAAAATTAGTCTCAAAGGAAAGAGAGTCCATTGCATACTGTTCCAGTTTCCCTCCTCCTCGTGCCCTGCTACACATCTAGCTACAAACAAACAGCCCAATTCCTCCCTGATGCCAGAAGTCAGCCCTAAATGTCTCTCTCTCCTATGCCAGGTCTTGGAGAAGCCTTTGCCTCATTATTAAGGAAAAAGAGATCCTTACCCTCTTTCCAGAAACTCTGAGTTGGGCTTTGCAAGGAGTCTCAATTACTTTTCCCTTTTTACATCTTCATGGAAATAGAGCTTAGCATCTTTTCCTCTAACTTTAATCAGTTCTGTAAAGATTAATACCAATTAATGCAGCAATATTCTCTTATCTGTCATGCTGAATGTTGACTAGACAAAATAGGAGATGGCTCCAGCCAGGCATTTTTGATTGGAAGCATTCTGTTCTGAGGCTCCTTGACTAAGGTGAAGCAGGCTGTGCAATCATCTGCTTTGATGACGAGCTTGGGGCTGAGCTGGGTCAGGGACTTTGATACATGCCCACTTTCTAGCAGCAACATCAGGCGATAATCCTCTCTAAAGGTGCTGGCAAGGATTTCCCCTCAAGTTAGCTTGGCATAATTATATTTTTTCAAACCAAAATATACTGGAGCTATTTTAACTCTGATGTTAATGCTTCCAGAAATAATACTGAGAAGAGTGCTTTGAAAACCTGCTTTTTGGAGAGTTTTATGTCTTACATAACTGATGTGACCAATTTATAATACAAAAGACTTCAGCAATCAAATGATACCAACAGATTTTGCTCTAGCAATTCCCTGCGTAAACCTTTTGTGAGAACTGATGAACAATAGATTACTACGTAGGAATCAATAGTACTAATGAGCAAGAATTAGTTTATTCTTGTTTTTAGTAGAATCAAAAGAGAACTCTCCTGATCTTAGAGGAAATGCTTTCAGCTTTACACCATTGAGTGTGATGTGGGTTTGTCATAAATGGCCTTTATTATGTTGAGGTATGTTCCTTCTGTGCCCACTTTCTGGAGAGATTTTATCATAAATGGGTGTTGAACTTTATAAAAAGCTTTTTCTGCATCTATCGAGATGATCATATGGTTTTTATTCTTCAATTTGTTAATGTGGTATATCACATTGATTGATTTGTGGATATCCTTGCATCTGGGATAAATCCCACTTGATCCTGGTGTATGATCCTTTTAATGTAATGTTGAATTCGGTTTGCTAAAATTTTGTTGAGGAGTTTTGCATCTATGTTCACCAGTGGCATTGGCCTGTTATTTTCTTTTTGTGTTTTATCTTTGTCTGGTTTTGGCATCAGAGTGATGCTGGCGTCATAGAATGAGTTTGGAACTGTATCTTCCTCTGCAATTTTTTGGAATAATTTGAGAAGGATAGGTGTTAACTCTTCTCTAAATGTTTGGTAGAATTCACCTGTAAAGCCATTTGGTCCTGGACTTTTGTTTGCTGGGAGTTTTAAAATTCCGGATTCAATTTCTTTACTGGTAATTGGTCTGCTCATTGTTTCTATTTCTTCCTGGTTCAGTCCTGGGAGATTGTACCTTTCGGAGAATTTGTCCATTTCTTCTAGGCTGTCCATTTTATTGGCATATAGTTGCTTGTAGTAGTCTCTCATGATCCTTTGTATTTCTGCAGTGTCAGTTGTGACTTCTCCTTTTTCATTTCTAATTTTATTGATTTGAGTCCTCTCTTTTTCTTGATGAGTCTGGCTAAAGGTTTATCAATTTTGTTTATCTTCTCAGAGAACCAGCTTTTAGTTTCATTGACCTTTTCTGTTGTTTTTTAGTCTCTATTTCATTTATTTCTGCTCTGATTTTTATGATTTCTTTCCTTCTACTAACTTTGGGTTTTGTTTGTTCTTCTTCCTCTAGTGCCTTTAAGTGTAAGATTAGGTTGTTTATTTGAGATTTTTCTTGTTTTCTGAGGTAAGCTTGTATCACTATAAACTTCCCTCTTAGAACTGCTTTTGCTGAGTCCCATAGGTTTTGGATTGTCGTGTTTTTGTTTTCATTTGTCTCCAGGAAGTTTTTGGTTTCCTCTGATTTCTTCAGTGACCCATTGGTTGTTCAGTAGTGTACTGTTTAACCTCCATATGTTTGTGTTTTTGCAGTTTTTTTCTTGTAGTTGATTTCTAGTCTCATAGTGTTGTGGTCGAAACAAGACAAGGAGGTCCACTCTCGTTTTTATTCAACACAGTTTTGGAAGTCCTAGCCACAGCAATCAGAGAAGAAAAAAAATAAAAGGAATCCAAATTGGAAAGGAAGTTGTAAAACTGTCGCTGGTTGGCAGATGACATGATACTATACATAGAAAATTCTAAAGACGCCACCGGAAAATTACTAGAGTTCATCAATAAACTCAGTAAAGTTACAGGATTCAAAATTAATATACAGAAATCTGTTGCATTTCTATACACTAACAACAAACTATCAGAAAGGGAAATTAAGGAAACACTACCACTTACCATTGCACCAAAAAGAATAAAGTACCCAGGAATAAACCTACCTAAGGAGGTAAAAGGGCTGCACTCAGAAGCTATAAGACACTGATGAAAGAAATTGAAGACGATGCAAAAAGTTGGAAAGTTATACCATGTACTTGGAGTGGAATAATTAATATTGTTAAAAATGACCATACTGGGACTACCCTGGTGGTACAGTGGTCAAAACTACATGCTTCCACTGCAGGGGGCACAGGTTCGACCCCTGGTCAGGGAACTAACATCCTACATGCCTCATGGTGCAGCCAAATTAAAAAAAAAATGATCATACTACCCAAGGCAATCTACAGATTCAATGTAATCCCTATCAAAATACCAATGGCATTTTTCACAGAGTGAGAATACATAATTTTAAAATTTGTATGGAAACACAAAAGACCCCAAATAGCCAAAACAATCTTGAGAAAGAAGAACAAAGCTAGAGGGATCATGCTTCCTGACTTCAGACTATACTACAAAGCTGCATAATCAAAACGGTATGGTACTAGCACAAAAACAGACACATAGATCAATGGACCTGGATAGAGAGTTCAGAAATAAACCCACACACTTATGGTCAATTAATCTGTGACAAAAGAGGCAAGAATATACAGTGGAGAAAAGACAGTCTCTTCAGTAAGTGGTTCTGGGAAAACTGGACAGCTTCCTGTAAAGAATGAAATTAGAACATTCTCTAACACCATATACATATACATTTAGTCAAAATGGGCTAAAGACCTAAATGTAAGAGCAGAAACTATAAAACTCCTAGAGGAAAACATAGGCAGAACACTCTTGGATATAAATCGTAGCAATATTTTTTTGGATCCATCTCCTAAAGCAAAGGAAACAAAAGCAGAAATAAACAAATGGGACCTAGTTAAACTTAAAAGTTTTTGTACAGCAAAGAAAACCATCAACAAAACGAAAAGACAACCTATAGAATGGGAGAAGATATTTGCAAACGATATGACCAATAAGGGGTTAATACCCAACGTATATAAACAGCTCATACAACACAATATCAAAAAAACAAACGACCCAATTAAAAAATGAGCAGAAGACCTAAATAGACATTTTTCCAAAGAGGACATGCAGATGGCCATGAGGCACATGAAAAGATGCTCCACATCACTAATCATCAGGGAAATGCAAATCGAAACCACAATGAGATATCACCTCACACCTGTCAGAATGGCTATCATCAAAAAGAACGCAAATAACAATGTTGGCAAGGATGTGGAGGAAAGGGAACCCTCGTACACCATTGGTGGGAATGTAAGTTGGTGCAGGCCACTGTGGAAAACAGTATGGAGGTTTCTCAAAAACCTAAAAATAAAACTACCAAATGACCCAGCAATTCCACTCCTGGGTATATATCCCCCCAAAAAAAACCCCCCAAAAAACACTAATTTGAAAAGATACATGCACCCCAGTGCTCATAGCAGCAGTATTTTACAATTGCCAACGTATGGAAGCAACCTAAGTGTCCATCAACAGATGAATGGATAAAGAAGATGTGGTATATATGTACAATGGAATACTACCCAGCCATGAAAAAGAATGAAATTTTGCCATTTGCCCAGCATGGATGGACTTGGAGGGCATTATGCTAAGTGAAGTAAGTCAGAGAAAGTCAAATAGTCTATGATATCACTTATATGTGGAATCTAAAAAATACAACAAACTAGTGAATATAGCAAAAAAGAAGCAGACTCACAGATATAGAAAACAAATCCGGGGGAGAGGGAAGGAGGGATGAACGATATAGATGTAGGGGGGAAAAGGGTTATGGGATTATTTGAAATCATGTGCGTGACATTTTTGAAAATTGTAAAGCACTATAGAGTTTAAAGAATCTTTCATTCAATAAAAAAAGATATGATTTGAGTTCATTAAAATGCTAATTAAATCTAATCCTAAATTTAAAAAAGGGCGAACTCTCTTCTGAAGGATTTACAAATCTATAAATTAAATACCAAAATCAGCCAGTGAATTGTTGATAAATGACTGGTACTCAGTAACTCTGTCACGGCAGGACCTATTTATTACGGGGGAGGAATATCCACCTCCAGTATTTTGCCTTCAAAAGGTACATTTAAACTCCTTTATGGAACAACTCCAATTGAGGAAAACAGATTGGTATAGGTGTTGATTGTGTTTTGCAACCGGCCATCAAAATTTGACCCTCATAGGAATGCAGAGAAAACTAGCTTTTTAATAAAGCACCAAAATCAGTAAGTTTCTGTAGGCCATCAGTTGATTCTTATATGAATAGGCTGAGAGGAAGGTTACTCAACCCACATGGACTAAGGTGGGTTGCGAATTTACAGGAAATTAGGTGGCTGCGTGTGCGTGTGTGGGTGTGTGCATGTGTGCGCACACGCGCGTTGGCAAGAAGGAATGGAAAATAATTGCAGCAAATTCCTTTACTTGAGCTTCTCTTCTTAGACCCTCCAAACATTATCTCACCATATTCTGCTTTCCATGGCTTTACTGTACTTGTATTGTTCTCTGCTCATGTCCCAGTTCTAGGCCAGGCCTGATTCTCAACAACTTCATTGGACAACTGTGTTAATAGTTACGCATATATTGAGCAATGTACATGTGTCGAACTCTCTGGTAGACACTTTAAACACATGATAACATTTATTCTTCATCACAAATTGTAAGATTGGTGGAGAGTGAGAGGGGATGATTTGGAGAAATGAGCAAGAACCAGATCAGATAGGGACTTGTTGGCCGTAACAGGAGTTTAGGTTTTATTATGAATGTGAATGGACATCATTGGAGGGTTTTGAGCCAAGGAATGATACAGTCTGATTTACACCATAAACTGAATCCTCTGGATGTCTGATAGAGTATTGACTGAATGGGGTCAGGAGCAGAAGTATCGAAATCAGTAAGGAGGTTAATGAAATGATGCAGACAAAAGAGAATGGTATCATTGACCATAGCGATAATGATGGAAGTGGTACAAAGTGCCTGGATTCTGGATATATTGTAAAGAAGAAAGAGTTGACAGTTCTTGCTGTTGGGTTGGATGTAGGGTGGTGAGTGAAAGAGGTTTAAGGATGACTCCAACGTTTTTTTGCCTGAGCAACTGGGTAAACGCTGGTGCCATTTATTATGATGAGGAACACTGGGGGAAGATTTGGAGTGAGAGTAAAAATCAAGAGTTTAACTTTTTAGGCACATAAAGTTTGAAATGCTTATCAGACACCCAGAGGGGAAGTCAGATAAGTAGTTGGATGTATGAATCTAGAGCTCAGGAAAATTTAACTGCTACACTTCCTCTCAGTGTCAGGGGCTAGAACATTATAGGAAGCTATTAGCCTAGGGTGGTAGGAAGACCAGCGATCAACTTTTGTTATGAAGAACTAAATCAAGCTGCCACTGGCTGTGCTATATCTTCAATATCACTATGTGACAGAAATCTTTAAAATCTATAATAAGACCTGGTTCTGGACTACAGTCTTGGGAGCCCTGTAGGAGCAACACAAAATGCCAGTAAAAGGAAGCATGGAACCTAGAAATTGTGGGAGAGGAATAAAATTATATTCTATTCAAAATGAGCCTCCACACCATAATTTCAAAACACATGAAAAAATCTACACTGAGAAATATCACAATGGAAATAAACCATCAGAATGTGAATTCATTCAGGATGAAATGATTTAATGGTAAGGTCTGTCAAAGATTTTTTTTAAGTATGTTGATGATGCTCAAAGAGGTATACAAACAGTTTTCATCAAAGATATTAGGAGGGCTTCCCTGGTGGCACAGTGGTTGAGCGTCCGCCTGCCGATGCAGGGGACACAGGTTCGTGCCCCGGTCCGGGAAGATCCCGCATACGGCGAAGCGGCTGGGCCCGTGAGCCATGGCCGCTGAGCCTGCGCGTCCGGAGCCTGTGCTCCGCAACGGGAGAGGCCACAACAGTGAGAGGCCCGCGTACCGCAAAAAAAAAAAAAAAAAAAAAAAAAAAAAATCAGGAAATTATGAAACAAGCAGAAACTAAATAAATGAAAATGAGACCCAGTGGATATGAAAGAACCAGTTAGAAATCTTGGAAAGGAAAATAAAGTCATTTAAATGCAAATTCAAAACAGTATAAACTTGGGATTGGACATATAGAGAAAATAGCAAAGTGAAAGACTACTGAGGAATTCCAAATGTAGTGTGGAAAGAGAAGGATATTTTAAAAATATAACAGTGAAGAGAGATTGAGAGGCTTCAACAAATATCCTGCAGGAGTTCCTGAAGTGGTGAAGAGGATTTCGGAGAAATAATATTTGCTGATACAATAACACAAAAATTCCAGTACTGAAGAAACACCTGAGTCCTCAGTTCTGGAGTATACTTTGAGTATTGAGCAGTATAAATGAAAATAAATACACAGCTATACACATCAAAGTAAAACTGTAGAATATGAAAGATTAAGATAATACTTTAAAAAGTACCAGAAAAATTGATTACTTATTAAGGAATGGCAATTAGACTCAGAGTAAAATAAAATGTTACCTTCAAAGTGCTAAAGAAAAGTAATTCTCAAGAGTGAGGGTAGAATAAAATAATTTTTAGGTATGCAGAGACTGAGTAAGTTGAGAGCCCAGAAGCCATCACTTCACTAAAGGAACTCTTAAAAGAAATACTTACCAAGAATAAAGGGAATGTTTAGGATACAGAAAAATGAGGGAAAAAATGATTGAGAAGAAAATCAAAGAGTATTTCATGACATGAAAATTATATGAAATACAAATTTTAGTGTCCATAAAGTTTTATTAGAACATAGATACACTCATTCATTTAAGTATTTTATGGTTGTTTTCACCTACCACAGAGTTGAGTAGCTGTGACAAAGACTGTACAGCCAGCAATACATAAAATATTTATTATCTGTTCCTTTACAGAAGAAATTTGTCAACTCCTGCTGTGTTCTGTTCCATCTATTTGTTTGTCTTTATGCCAATACCACACTGTCTTGATTACTGCAATTTTATAAGAAGTCCTAAAATGAGCCAGTGTAGCTTATTCAACTTTGCTCTTCTTCTACAAGATCATTTTGGCTATTCTAGGCCATTCACATATTCATATAAGTTATAGAATCAGCTGTTCTATGAATATGAGAGCCTGATACTATTTTACTGTGATGGTGTTTAATTTATAAATCAATATGGGGAGTTTACCAGTGTTGAGACTTTCAATCTGTAAACATGTTACAGCTCTCCCCTCATTTAGGTTAATTTAATTTCTGTCGGCAATGCTTTTTAAATTTTCAATACACAGCTCTTATACAATTTTTGTTAAATTAATTCCTAAGTAAGCGTGTTTGTGTGTGTATTTTTTAGTCAAGTGCAGTAGTAAAAAGGGGAGAAAGAGTACAACAAGGAGTTCGATCTCTAACTGACTATGAACAATCAATTGATATAACTTCCTACCTTTGGACCAGTCTGTATTTTATATTTTGGTGCTGTTGTAAATGGAGTTGTCTTTAAATTTAATTTGTGATTTTTTGCCAGTATTTAAATTATATGGAAATGAAATTGATTATTATATATGGAACTTGCATCCTGTGACCTTTTAAATTTTACTTATTGGTTCTAGTAGTTGTTTTGTAGTTTCCTTTAGATTTTCTACCTAAACAATCATGTTTTCTGTGAGTAAATACAATTCTACTTCTTCTTTTCTTTGCCACTTATAATTTTTATTGCCTTATTATACTAGACTATACCTTCCAATGCTGAACATAATCGACGAAAATTGACCTCTTTGCATTGCTCCTGATCTTAGAAGGAATGTAGTAAATATTTCACCATTAATTATACTATTGGTTATAGAATTTCTTGTTGACCTCCTTTATCATAATTAAGAAAGTTCCCTTTCACTCCTCATTTGTTGAGAAGTTTTTAATGAATGGGTATTGAATTTTGTCAAATACATTTTCAGCATCTTTCTAACCATATGTTTTTCACCTCTATTCTATTAATGTGGTGAAATACATGAACTGATTTTTAAATATTGCAACAAAGTTGCATTCTTAAAATAAACTCCATTTGGTCAAGATGTATAATTTAAAAAAATAAATTGTTGTATTTGATTTGTTAATATTTTGTTAAGGTTTTTTGCATCAATTTTCATGGGTGATTTTGGACTATAGTTTTCCTCTTTTTGTAATTACTTTGTCAGACTTAAACATCAAGGTCATGCCGGCCTCATAAAAGCAGTTTGGAGGAACTTCCGCCTCTATTTTCTGAAAAAGTTTGTTTAAGATTGGCATTTTTTTTTTCCTTTAGTATTTGGTAGTGTTCACCAGTGAAGCCATCCACTTTTGGAACTTCCTTGTGAGAAGGTTTTGCATTTCAAATTAATTTTGATATTTGCATTATTCAAAATTCTAGTGTTGGGTTGGTTTGGGTAAATTGTTTTTCAAAGAATTTTTCCATTTCATCTAAATTGTTAAATTTGTTTGCATGAATTTGTGCATAATATTCCATTTATAGTTTTTAAATGTCTGTAACATGTGTAGTGGTGCCACCTCTATAACTAGTAACTTGTGTTTTGTGTGTTATTGTTTTTTTCTTGATTACTTCTAGCTTAGCTTTGATCAATTTTATTAATTAAAAAAAAAACTACTTTGGGCCTTCTTGATTTTTCTACATTGTTTTGTCATTTTCTATTTCATTGGTTTCTGCTCCTTGTCTTTATTATTTTTTTTTTCTATTTAACTTGGATTTTGTTTGCTCTTCTTTTTATAGCTTCTTAAAGTGGAATCTTATATAATTCATTTTAAACCTTTTGTCTTTTCTAATATAAAAATAAAACTATAAATTTCTTACTTAAGACTACTTTAGCTGCAACTCACAAAATTTGATACCTTGTGTTTTCTTATGCAGTTTGATTTATTTTCTAATTTCACTTGTGATTTCTTTTTTAACCATGAATTATTTAGAAGCATGTTGCTAATTCCCAAATATTTGCAGATCTTCTGGGTATACTTTCTGTTTAATGGAAGTATAGTTGATGTACAGTATTATATAAATTACAGGTGTATAATATAGTGATTCACAGCTTTAAAGGTTATGCTCCACTTATAGTTATTATAAAATATTGGCTATATTCCATATGTTGTACAATATATCCTCATAGCTTATTTTATACCTAATAGTTTGTGCCTCTTAATCTCCTACCCTTATGTTGCCCCCTCCCCTTTTCCCTCTCCCCACTGGTAACTGCTGTTTGTTCTCTGTATCTGTGAGTCTGCTTCCTTTTTTGTTTGATTCACTAGTTTGCTGTACTTTTTAGATTCCACATATAAGCAATGTCATATGTTATTTCTCTGTCTCTGTCTGACTTATTTCACTTAGTATGATAATCTCTAGGTCCATCCATGTTGTTGCAAATGACAAAATTTCATTCTTCTTTATGGCTGAGTACTTTATATAATATATAGATATATATATATATATATATATATATACTATATACTATATATATACTATATAGTATATATATACTGTATATATAGTACTATATATATATCACATCTTCTTCATCTATTCATCTGTTGATGGATACTTAGGTTGCTTCCATATCTTGGCAGCTGTAAATAATGCTGCTATGAAAATTGGGGTGCATGTATCTTTTCAAATTAGTGTTTTTACTTCGTTCAGATATATATCCAGAAGTGGAATTGCCAGGTCATATTTTTAATTCTATTTTTAGTTTTTTGAGAAACCTCCCTACTGTTTTCCACAGTGGCTGCACCAATTTACATTCCCACCAACAGTGTACAAGGATTCCCTTGTCTCCACATCCTCATCAACATTTGTTATTTGAGTTCTTTTTGATGACAGGTGTGAGGTGATATCTCATTGTGGTTTTGATTTGCATTTCTCTGGTGATTAGCGATGTTGAGCATCTTTTCATGTGCCTGATGGCCATCTGCATGACCTCTTGGAAAAATGTCTATTCAGGTCTTCTGCCCATTTTTTAATTGGGTTGTTTGTTTCCTTGATGTTGAGTTGTATGAGCTGTTAATATATTTTGGATATTAACTCCTTATTGGTCACATTTGCAAATATTTTCTCCCATTCTATAGGTTGTCTTTCATTTGCAAAAGCTTTTAAGTTCAAGTAGGTCCCATTTCTTTATTTTTCCTTTTATTTCCTTTGCTTTAGGAGACAGATTCAAAAAATACTGCTGTGATTTATATCCAAAAGTGTTCTGCCTATGTTTTCCGGTCTTATATTTAGGTCTTTAATCCATTTTGAGTTTATTTTTATATATGGTGTTAGAGAATGTTCTTTTTAAAAAAATTTTTATTGGAGTATACTTGATATACAATGTTGTGTTAGTTTCAGGTGCACAGCAAAGTGAATCAGTTATACATATGCATATATCCACTCTTTTTTAGATTCTTTTCCCGTATAGGCCACTATAGAGTACTGAGTAGAGTTCCCTGTGCTATACAGTAGGTCCTTATTAGTTATCTATTTTATATATACTAGTGTGTATATGTCAATCCCAATCTCCCAATTTATCCCTCCCTCCCCCTTAACCGCTGATAACCGTAAGTTTGTTTTCTACATCTGTCACACTATTTCTGTTTTGTAGATAAGTTCATTTGTACCCTTTTTTTAGATTCCACATATAAGCGATATCATATGATATTTGTCTTTCTCTGTCTTATTTCACTCAGTGTGACAATCTCTAGCAATCCTTGCTGCTGCAAGTGGCATTATTTTGTTCTCTTTTATGACTGAGTGATATTCCATTGTATACATGTACCACATCTTCTTTATCCATTCCTCTGTTGATGGACATTTAGGTTGCTTCCATGTCCTGGCTGTTGTAAATAGTGCTGCAATGAACACTGGGGTGCATGTATCTTTTCGAATTATGGTTTTCTTCTGATATATGCCCAGGAGTGGGATTGCTGGATCATATGGTAGCTCTATTTTTAGTGTTTTAAGGAACCTCCATACTGTTCTCCATAGTAGCTGTACCAATTTATATTCCCACCAACAGTGTATGAGGGTTTCCTTTTCTCCACACTCTCTCCAGCACTTATTGGTTGTAGAATTTTTGATGATGGCCATTCTGACTGGTATGAGGTGATATCTCGTAGTTTTGATTTGCATTTCTCTAATAATTAGTGATGTTGAGCATCTTTTTATGTGCCTTTTAGCCATCTGTATGTCTTCTTTGGAGAAATGTCTATTTAGATCTTTTGCCCATTTTCTGATTGGTTTGTTTGTTTGTTCGATATTGAGCTGCATGAGCTGTTTGTATATTTTGGAGATTAATCCCTTGTCGGTTGTTTCATTTGCAAATATTTTCTCCCATTCTCAGCGTTGTCTTTTCATTTTGTTTATGGTTTTTTGTTTGTTTGTTTGTTTTTTGCTGTGCAAAAACTTTTTAAGTTTAACTAGGTCCCATTTGTTCATTTTTGTTTTTATTTTCATTGCTCTAGGAGGTGGATTGAAAAAGATCTTGCTGCAATCTATGTCAAAGAGTGTTCTGCCTATGTTTTCCTCTAGGAGCTTTATAGTGTCCAGCCTTAAGTTTAGGTCTTTAATCCATTTTGAGTTTATTTCTGTATATGGTGTTAGAGAATGTTCTAATTTCATTCGTTTATATGTAACTGTCCTGTTTTCCCAGCACCACTTATTGGAGAGACTGTCTTTTCTCCACTGTATATTCTTGCCTCCTTTGTCATAGATTAATTGACCCTAAGTGCATGGATTTATTTCTGAGCTTTCTATTCTGTACCGTTGCTCTATGTATCTTCTTTTGTGCCAGCACCATACTGTTTTGATTACTGTAGCTTTGTAGTATAGTCCAAAGTCAGGGAGCATGATTCCTCCAGCTCTGTTCTTCTTTCTCCAGATTGTTTTGGCTATTCAGGGTCTTTTGTGTTTCCATACAAATTTTAAAATTATTTGTTCTCATTCTGTGAAAAATGCCATTGGTATTTTAATAGGGATTGCATTGAATCTGCAGATTGCATTGGGTAGTATGGTCATTTTAACAATATTCTTCCAATCCAAGAGCACAGTTATCTTTTCATCTGTTTGTGTTGTCATCAGTTTCTTTCATCAGTGTCTTATAGTTTTCTGAGTACAGGTCTTTTACCTCCTTAGGTAGGTTAATTCCTAGGTATGTTATTCTTTTTGATGCAATGGTAGGTAAATGGGATTGTTTTCTTAATTTCTCTTTCTGATAGTTTGTTGTTAGTGTATAGAAATGCAACAGATTTCTGTATATTAATTTTGTATCCAGCAACTTAACCCAATTTATTGATGAGCTCTAATTGTTTTCTGATGGCATCTTTAGGATTTTCTATGTATTGTATCATGTCATCTGCAGACAGTGACAGCTTTACAACTTCCTTTCCAATTTGGATTCCTTTTCTTTCTTTTTTTTTAATTAAAAATAATTTATTTATTTGGTTGTGCTGTGTCTTAGTTGCAGCACGTGGGCTCCATAGTTGTGGCATGTGAACTCTTAATTGCAGCATGCATGTAGGATCTAGTTCTCTGACCAGGGATTGAGCCTGGCCCCCCTGCATTGGGAGCACAGAGTCTTATCTGCCAGGGAATTCCCTATTTCTTTTTCTTGTCTGATTGCTGTGGCTAGGACTTCCAAAACAATGTTGAATAAAAGTGGCAAGAGTGGGCATCCTAGTCTTGTTCCTGATCTTAGAGAAAATGCTTTCAGCTTTTGACCATTGAGTATGATGTTAGCTGTGGGTTTGTCATATATGGCCTTTATTATGTTGAGGTATGTTCCCTCTGTGCCCACTAATGTCGTATATCACACTGATTGATTGGCAGATATTGCAAAATCCTTGCATCCTGGGATAAATCCCACTTGATCCTGGTGTATGATCCTTTTAATGTAATGTTGGATTCGGTTTGCTGATATTTTATTGAAGATTTTTGCATGTAGGTTCATCAATGAAATTGGACTGTAATTTTCTTTTTTGTGTGATATATTTATCTGGTTTTGGTATCAGGGTGATGCTGGCCTCATAGAATGAGTTTGGAAGTGTTCCTTCTTCTGCAAATTTTGGGAATACTTTCAGATGGATAGGTGCTAACTCTTCTCTAAATGTTTCATCCAGTTCATCTGTGAAGCCGTGTGGTCCTGGACTTTTGTTCGTTCTCCCAGGTGTATTTTTGTTATTGATTTCTAATTTAATTCTGCTGGGGTCAGAGAACATAAAATATTTTAAAATATATTGAAACTCATTTTGCGGCCCAGAATTAGGTCTGTTTTGGTGTAGATCAAAGTTGGTTGATGTAGGTTTTAAATATTATATATCCTTACTGATTTCTTTGTCTTCTTAATTTATCAGTCAAGAAGAATTATTAGAAGAGTGTTTGTATCTACAACTATGATTGTGGATTTATCTGTTTCTCTATTTTTGTAAATTTTTGCTTCATGTATTTGGAGCTCTATTATTGCCTACTTAGTTACGATTGTTATATATTCTTGATGCATTAACCCTTTTATCATTGTCAAATGATACCAATTTCTGGTAATGCTTATTGTTTTGAAGTCTACTTTGTCTGATATTAGTGTACTTACAACAGCTTTCTTATGCTTTGCATTTGCATGTATATCTCGTTCCATCCTTTTACTTTCAAGCTAGCTGTGTTTTTATATTTGAAGTGTGTTTCTTGTTAAGGACATATAGTTGGATGTTAATTTTTGAATCCATCAACCTCTGTCTTTTAGTTGGAGTGTTTAAGCCATTTATATTTAATAAAATTATTGATACGACTATGTTTAAGTCTACTCTCTTTCTATTTGGTTTTTAAATTTGTTCCTTCTGTTATTTGTTATAGTCTTCCTTCTTTCTTGTATTCTTTTGGGTTAATTGAGTATTTTTTGTATTCCATTCTATTTCCTCTATTGGATTTTTAGCAGTATCTTTTTGTATTATTTTTTTAGTTGTTGTAAGATTACTATATGCATCCTTATCACATTTTACACAGAAATAATAACATTAAATATATAGTATTCTATAATGTAATTACATTTATATTTACCCTGTTCTTAGTTATATTATTGTCATATATTTTACTTTTACTTAAAGTATAACAGCCATAATACATTATTATTTTCTGCTTTCAGTATTCAATTGCCTTTAAAATTTTTTTTTTTAATTTCTTTAATTAATTAATTTATGGCTGCACCAGGTCTTAGTTACAGCACGTGCGATCTTCATTGCATCATGTGTGATCTTTCATTGCAGTGTGTGGGCTCTTTGTTGTGGCATGGGGGCTTCTCTCTAGTTGCAGCACACATGCTTCTCTCTAGTTGTGGCATGCGGGTTTTTCTCTCTCTAGTTGTGGTGCGTGGGCTCTGGAGTGCGTGGGCTCTGTAGTTGTGGTATGTGGGCTCCAGAGTATGTGGGCTCTGTAGTTTGTGACACATGGACCCTCTAGTTGAGGCGTGTGGGCTCAGTAGTTGTGACGCGCAGGCTTAGTTGCCCTGCAGCATGTGGGCTTTTAGTTCCCTGACCAGCGATCGAACCCATGTCCCCTGCATTGGAAGGCAGATTCTTTACCACTGGACCACCAGGGAAGTCCCACCTTTAAAATTTTTAATGAAAGAAAGAAAAATAATGTTTTATATTTACTACTGATTTAGCATTTCCATTGCTCTTCATTTCTTACCTTAGACCTGAATTTCCATCTTGTATCAACACCCTTCAGCCTGAAAAAAATTCTTAGCATTTTCAGACAGTGAATGTGCTAGCAACAGATTTTCTCAGCTTTTGTTTTTATGAAACTGTTTTTATTTTGCCTTGATTTTTGCAAGGTATTTTTTCTGGACATACATTTCTACATCAACAGAATTTTCTAAAATTTCAGCACTTTAATGATGTTATTCTTTGATTTTCAGGCCTCCATTGTTTCTTTCTTATTTTAATTTTTAATTTATTTTTTGGCTGCATTGGGTCTTTGCTGCATGCAGGCTTTCTCTAGTTGTGGCGAGAGGGGGCTACTCTTCATTGTGGTGCATGGGCTTCTCATTGCGGTGGCTTCTCTCGTGGAGCACGGGCTCTAGGCATGCGGGCTTCAGTAGTTGCAGCATGTGGGCTCGGTAGTTGCGGCACATGGGCCCTAGAGTGTGCAGGCTTCAGTAGTTGCGACACGTGGGCTCAGTAGTTGTGGTGCGTGGGCTCCAGGGTGCACGGGCTCAGTAGTTGTGGCTCATGGGCTCTAGAGCACAGGTTTAGTAGTTGTGCTTCATGGGCTTAGTTGCTCCACAGCATGTGGGATCTTCCTGGACCAGGGATTGAACCTGTGTCGCCTGCATTGGCAGGTGGATTCTTAACCATGGTGCCACCAGGGAAGTCCCTCCATTGTTTCTTATTTGAAGCCATCTGTAATTCTTGTTGTTTCCCTGGTCATAATGTGTCTCTTTTCTCTGATTACTTTGAACATTTTTAAATTTATCTTTTCAGCAATTTGTCTATGGTGTGTTTAGGTGAGGTTTTCTTTAGGAGTTTCACTAATTTTCCTGAATCTATGGGTTGTTATTTTTGGTCAAACTTCAAATTCTTTTTTCTGACTCATTCCTCTGGTATTACAATTGCATGTTTCTTAAGAGTCCTTGATTTTGCTCCAAAGGTAATTGAGCCTCTCAGGTTTTTTTTCAGTATATTTTCTGTTTGTGCATCATTTGCGATAAATTTATTGACCTATCTTCAAGTTCATTGATCCTCATTTCTGTTGTGTTCCAATCTACTATAAAATTTTTTAATCCAATGATTTTTTGACTCAGATATCATATTTTTCAGTTCTAGGATTTCCATTTGTTTTTTTTATAGCTTCTGAATCTCCCCTGAACTTCTCCATCTTTTAATCCATTATATCCATCTTTTCCTCAATACTTTTTTTTATTGACATAAAATTCACAAAACCGAATTACCCATTTTAAAGTGTACAGTTTAGTGGCATTTGGTACATTCACCATGTTGTACAACCATAACCTCTGTCTACTTCCAAAATATTTGCATCATCCCAAATGAAAAACCTGTAGCTATTAGGTAGTCACTTCCAACGTCCCCCAACACGTAGAAGCCACTAATCTACTATGGATTTGCTTACTGTAGATATTTCATATAAATAGAATCATACAATACATTACTTTTGTGTCTGGCTTCTTTCATTTAATGTAATGTTTTCAAGGTGCATCCATGTTATAACATGTATCAGAACTTCATTCCTTTTTATGGCTGTATAATGTTCCATTATATTTATATACCCCATTTATCCATTCATCAGTTGATGGAGACTTGGATTGTTTCCAGCTTTTGACTGTTGTGTATAGTGCTGCTATGAATATTTATGTGCAATTTTTTGTTTGAATACTTCTTTAAAAATTTTTTTGTTATATACATAGGAGTGAAATTGCTAGGTCACATGATAACTCTATGTTCAACTTTTTGAGGAACCACCAAATGGTTTTCCACAGTAGCTGCACCATTTTACATTCCCATCAGCAATATATGAGGATTTCAGTTTCTCCACATCCTTGCCAACATTTGTTTTTGACTGTCTTTTTGACTGTTGATATCCTAGTGGGTGTGAAGCAATAGCTCACTTTGATTTGATTTATATTTCCCTAATGGTTAATGATGCTGAACCTCTCATGTGCTTATTGACCATTTGTATATTTTCTTTGGAGAAATGTCTATCCAAGTCCTTTGCCTATTTTCAGACTGGGTTGTTTATCTTTTTGTTTTTGAGTTGTATGAGTTCTTTATATATTTTGGTTACTAGACCCATATCAGATATATGATTTGTAAATATGTTCTTCCATTTTGTGGTTTGTCTTTTCACTTTCCTGGTAGTGTCCTCTGATGCACAAGAGTTTTAAATTGTGACAAAGTCTAATTTTCTTTTTTTTTTTTTCTTTTGTTGCTCGTGCTTTCGGTGTTATGTGTAAAAATTCATTGCCAAATCCAAGGTACAAAGATAATATCCCTATCTTTCCTTCTTAGAGTTTTATGGTTTTAGCTCTTATATTTAGGTCACTGATCCATTTTGAGTTAATTTTTGTATATGGTATGAGGCAGGCTTTCAGCTGTAGCATTAATTTATTTCTTCAGATTAAATTGGTAGCTGCTAGTGTTTCCTGGGAGGAAAAAAATTTTTTAAACCTTGAGAACTGACGTAAGCTCCATCTTCTGCTACAGCTTTGAAGATATCTCAACCCAGCTGAAGAAAGAAGAGCATAAGAGCTCTAAAACCCCTTAGCTTTACATTTGACATCCTCAGCCATCTAACACCAACCTGCTTTTTCAGGTATATCTCTTGCCTTTTCTCTAATTAGATGCTCCAAGCCGAGCAAATTGTCCCTCCCTACCTCAACCTCAGCAGCCCTTTCTTTTGTAAGTATCTTGCTAGAACTATGTCTATCTCATTGACCACTGTATTTCCAGCATCTAGCATGATGCATGGCACACATAGTGAAGTCGCTCCTTACACATGAAACAGGTCCTAAAGTCAGCACATAAAATGAAAAGCACATGGTTTAAATTACTTTTGATGATGTCTTATGAAGGTGCCACATTGGAGAATGACATCCTTCTCTCAGAAAGTCCAGCATGACCAGCCTTTTTTCCAGTGTGGATTGCAGATCACTGGGTTGTTCTTTTTGTTTGACCCCCAGATTAAGTAGTTGGCTTGCACTAGGAGTTGGCCATACTATATGAAAAATACATATCTTTAAACAAAAGAATGATACTCAGGAAAGTGAGGTGTTCACACTAGAAGACAGAAAACCAGATTCTTGCATCTTATCTCACAGTAGATTCAAGGTATATATTAAATGAATGTAATGGTAGGAGGATTTGCCCATACTATCTCTCCTAGTGTGTATTGCTGAGTTCACGTAAATGAAATATGCCTATGCATGCCAATGTTGTAGACATTCAGAAGTTTCTTTGCATGAGTGACTTAATTAATGCGGTTCTCTCTACTTGAATGTCTTCCTTTTGTCTCTGCCCATCAAAACCCTTTATGTTTTTCAGAGCCCGGCTGATGACCCACTTATCCCCCCAAGAGGCCAATTATTTCACTTATTATGTGTCTCCTCTCCAGAGCACAATGCAAAGCACCTTATATGCTTTGCCCTCCTCTAATGCTCACAGCAATCCTATGAAAGAGGAATGATATTTTTCCTGTTTTAAGGATGAGAACATGAGATTTAGAGAAGTTAACTATCTTGCCCAAGGTAGGTGGCATCTACCTTGCTCACTGCTGTCTCTCCAAGAACAGTGTCTGGCATGTAATCCATGTTCAAAAAATACCGCTGACTGCATAGAATGACTGTCAGACTCCAAGCCTATATGCTTAGCCCATCTGCCAAGGGCTTTTTGACGTGTTTCAGTTAATGGCCCCAATCATACTTTCGTATTCTATTATCTGCCTATTGCTCCTGTCAATAATATACTGTTGATCTTCATTTGCTTTAAATTTGTGTTACAAAAACTATAGGTATCATAAATGTTTTTTCAAACTCCACCCACTCCTGGCGAGTCGGATATGCTTTCCAACTCCTATTCCCTTCTCTTTCCTCATATCTCCCACAAGATATAAGGTCTGTACCATCCAAATCATATTTAACAAAATATTGCTTTTTGTGGCAGAGGCTTGAATACACACCTCCCCTCCTCTCTTAGATGCTGACTGAGTAGTATCATTCTGAAGCATTCATTACTGAACCCTAGTCTTGATAAGCCACGTGTCTAGAGATAATTGCTTTTCTGCCAACATGTTCAATACCCTGACAATCTGGACTGAAGGGGATGTTCCTTGCAGGCCTCCTGGTTTCCCTCACATAAGTGTCTTGCTGCCCGTCCTGAAAGAAACTGGTTGAAGGATGATCATGCCTAAGTCTGCCTGGTCAGGTGACTGGCAATTTTGACGCATCAGAAATTTACAAAATGCATTTTACTGCTGATTGAATGTACAAAAGAGAAGGGAGAAGGATGACTTCTTAAATATTGATGTGATCTATTTAGAGCTTCTGATTTATTAATGATGTAGACATGTCTGCTCCCATGGCTTCATGGAACCCTTGGACCATTCTGAAGTTCCAGTGTAGGAACAACCTTAGCTTTTATTAATCAGAAAAACAGAGACACAACGATAATCATCAACCACAAACTGTCATCTTTTTAAACAAACAGGCTTATGGTGAGATTTGCAAACACAGAAGTCATGGTTAGTTGGGACCATATAATAAAAGGATCCAAGTTTCCCTTCAGAAAATCATAAACAGCAAAGTATTTGTGTGAATTGGGTAGAAATGACTAAACTAGATTTCTAACAGAATTTTTCATAGGCCATACCAATGTCATTCCTAGGCAATCAATCATTTTAATTACTGTAGTCAGGAGGAATGAGTGGAGAGACAGATTTGGGCATTGTATAATAAGGGGTTACTGCATGCCAAGTCCTTTAAATGTATTAGCTCATTTGATTCTCATAACTCTGGGATGTGGGTACTGTTTTCATTCCCATCTTACAGATGAGGAAATTGAGGCTCACAGATTGTGAATTGTTTGTGATTATAGCCTGTAATGGCAGAGCTGGGATTTGAATTCAGATCCTGTGCTCATTTTACTATACCACACTGCCTCTCAGTGGTACCTATTAACCGCTGATAATAATAGCCAACATTTATTGGTAACTGTAAGAACAGAAGAATGGAAAAGTGGATACAATCCTTCTGCTTTATAAATAATAGTTACCGTTTATTGAGTGCTAGACATGGTGATAGGGGCTTTACATGTAACAACTCATTTAATCATCAAACCCCGCTATGAGACAGGCATTATCGATATCTCCATTTTACAGATGAGAGTGGGCAGGTGTCTGGTGGTTAAGTAACTTAACCACAAGAAAGAAAGTTTCAGAGCCAGATTTCAAACCTGTCTGTCAGATGCTGGAGCTAGAGCCCATATACCACTAGTTCAAGAGTCAGCTGATGAGGCTGTGAAAAATATGGATTCCTTGGCCCCATCCCTGAGAGTCGGATTTGATAGGTCTTTTCCAGCTTTATTGAGGTATAATTAACAAATGTAATATAGTTGGAATAATACAGCCCTTTCAGACT
Source organism: Phocoena phocoena (assembly GCF_963924675.1). NCBI lineage: Eukaryota > Metazoa > Chordata > Mammalia > Artiodactyla > Phocoenidae > Phocoena > Phocoena phocoena. Next base: position 117,979,991 of record NC_089240.1, read on the forward strand.
GGCTTCTTTCACTCAGCAATATGCAAACTATAGAGACAATGAAAAGGTCAGTTGATGCCAGGGGTTTGGGAGGAGGGAAGGATGAACGGGTGGAGCCTAGGGGATCTTTAGGGTGGTGAAATTATTCTATATGATACTATGATCGTGGATTCATGACATTATGCATTTGTCAAAATGCATAGAACTGTGCAGCATGAAGAGTGAACCTTAATGTAAACTAATGCCTTCAGTTAATCATGTATCAATATTGGTTTATCAGGTATAACAAATGTACCTCACAGCTCTAAGTAAGATGTGATATCTTTGTTGAATTTATTTCTTTTCTTTGGTGGCTCTTCTATCTGGTAGTATTGGCCTCATAGACCAATTTGCGAAGTGTTCCCTAGGGCGGTGGCCCTATAGCCTTCTTGGTTTCTCCTCCCAACGTGGGACCTACACACTCCCAGTGAACTGGGGCACCGGAGATCAGGACGCAGGATATTCAGGCTGCTGTACCTGGCTGGGTGTGGAGTGGGACTGTAGACCTCCCTGCCACACTTGCCTAAAATAGCTTTTGTAACACGGAGTTGGGGCCTGCCCCTCCCAGGGAGACACCATAGCCCTAGACTAAGAGTTGAGGGGAGAGGAGTCCCTATTTTCCTGACTGCACCTGCTTGGAGTAGAGCTCTCAGAGTAGATTCTTCCAAAATAGAGCTGGGAGAAGAGGAAGGGCAGAGCAGAGATGGCTCAGATACCACAGAGTCACTGTTCTTACCACGATTTAGTAGATTTCCTTGATTGTATTTTTCTCTACTTGCTATATGCCCTTAGGAAAATTTCCAGAGACTTTCAATTATTTAAAAATTTTTGTCCAGATAAATGGTTGTTTATTGGGGTGTGAGCTGCAATCCTCACTCCACCACACTGGAAATCTTATATAAGATTTTACCTTCTGTCATGCGAGCAGATTGTCTCTCTTGCTGACATTGATGAAGCAAGCAGCTATGTTGTCAGTTACTCTGTGGAAGAGACCTACATTGTCAGTTACCCTCAAGGACCTGAGGGCAGCTCTGACAGAGGTAATAGCAACAAGAAACTGCCTGTTGATCTGAATTCAGCAAACAACCGTGTGAGCTTGGGAATGAGTCTTTCCCCAGCTGAGCCTCAAGGTGCAACCACAGCCCTAGCTCAGGGCTTGATTGCAGCCTTTGTGAGATCCTGAAGCCGAGGATCAGGATATATATATATATATATATATATATATAAGGGCATATAGCGAAGCTGCGCCCAGACTCCTGACCCACAGAAACTGTGAGATTGTAAATACCTGTTGTTTTAAACCACTAAGTTTGTGGTCATTTCTTATGCGGTGATAGATAACTAATATGATGGCATAAAATAAAATTGAAATGGTTATAATATTTAAAAAGAGCCTGTGATATAATACTATGTATGCTTCTTTGTTTCTTTTTTTATAATTTTTTTGGAGTATAGTTGATTTACAGTGTTGTGTTAGTTTCAGGTGTACAGCATAGTGATTCAGTTATACATATACATATATTCATTCTTTCTCAGTTTCTTTTCCCGTATAGGTTATTATAGAATATTGAGTAGAGCTCCCTGTGCTAAACAGTAAGTCCTTCTTGGTTCTCTATTTTATATATAGTAGTGTGTGTACATTAATCCCAAACTCCTAATTTAGTATTTCTTATATGGCAGGTGCGCTAGCAATGAATTCTCCAGTTTTTGTTTATCTGGGAATATTGTTGTTTCACCTTCATGTTTTTAAATTAATTTTTTATTGGCATAGAGTTGCTTTACAATGTTGTGTTAGTTTCTGCTGTACAGCAAAGTGAATCAGCTACATGTATGCTTCTTTATTAATGCATTAAATAACCAGATCTAGCAATGGATCTAATATTTGCCATTATTTAAAAGTAGTTATGAGCATTAAATATATTTCAGGGCATCTGCAACAACAATAAGTGAAATAAAGATGTGTGATTGCTTTTGCTGAAAGAGGTACAAGTACTGTTAATACTATGGATTGTTGCCACATTCATACTTGAAAGAACTGCTAAATTTTATTTAGAGGTAAATGAAAATAAATGTTTAAACTATTTTTTTTATTGAAGTACAGTTGACTTACAATGTTGTGCTAGTTTCTGGTGTACAGCAAAGTGATTCAGTTATACATATATGCATACATTCTTTTTCATATTCTTTTCCGTTATGGTTTATTACAGGATATTGAATATAGTTCCCTGTCCTATCCAGTAAGACCTTGTTGTTTATCTATTTTATATGTAGTAGTGTGTATCTGTTAATCCCAAACTCCTAATTTATTCCTCCCCTACCCCCTTTCCCCTTTGGTAACCATAAGTTTGTTTTCTATGTCTGTGACTCTATTTCTGTTTTGTAAATAAGTTGATTTGTATCATTTTTTTAGATTCCACATATAAGTGATATCAGATGATATTTGTCTTTCTCTGTCTGGTTTACTTCACTTAGTATCATAATCTCTAGTTCCATCCATGTTGCTGCAAATGGCATTATTTTATTCTTTTTCATGGCCAAGTAGTATTCCATTGTATATATATACCACATCTTCTGTATCCATTCCTCTGTTGATGGATATTTAGGTTGCTTCCATGTCTTGGCTATTGTAAATAGTGCTGCTACAAACATTTGGGTGCATGTATCTTTTCAAATTAGAGTTTTCATCTTTTCTGGGTATATGCCCAGGAGTGGGATTGCTGGATCATATGGCAACTCAATTTTTAGTTTCTTTTAAGGAACCTCTATACTGTTCTCCATAGTGGCTGCACCAATTTACATTCCCACCAACAATGTAGGAGGGTTCCCTTTTCTCCACAACCTTTCCAGCAGAAAATAAAAGTTTAGATTTTCCCTCTCCTAAATTATTCAAGCTCTCTGCATTCTATTCACAAAACTCCCAAGGTTAAAACCCCCTGATATAGACCCATTCTTTGCAAGAGTCCTCTGTCTTTTCTATTCCTGTTTAAGTAGCCTCTCCACCCTGGGTCATTCTGTATCCCAGTGTCCTGTGGGACATGCCATCAAGAGCAAACCTTTCCTAACATGTCAGCTGGAAGTTTTCTCTCTTTTGCCTGAACTTTAAGGGTCTCTGGGTACCAATTAATTGAAATTAATTACAGCAAGTATAATCTCTCAAAATTTTAAATGTACATAACACTTCATCCAGAAATTCTGTTTATAGAATTCATCCTGCAGGTGGACAAAGATAAATATAGAAGGATATTCATTACAATGCTGTTAGGAATGTTACACAAATGTACATCAATAGAAGTCTTGTATAAATTACCGTAACCATGCAACTATTTAAAAAAAAAACAAGGAATTTTATGTACTGCTAACAAATTATCTCCAGGGTTTATTAAGCAAAACAACAACAACAACACAGATCAGGACAGTAGGTATAGTGTGTTTCCATTTGACTGTGCGTAGAAATTTTCTGGAATTATATACGAGAACCATTAATACTGTGTGCCCATGGGAAACAGAAATGAGGTCTGAAATTGGAGGGACATGTAATTTTCATTGTATACCTATGGTTCCCAAACTGTGCACCAAGTTGCCCTGAGGCACTGGAGGATAATTTAAAAATTTAAGGCAAATAAAGTGATACTAGAAATCTGTTGTACATTGTGAAAACTACTGTCAAGTTAATTCATAGTTTCAACATTACTTTATGATATATTCGTTTCAATGATGTTATATCTTTGCAAATTTGGGTTTTTGGCAGATGCTATGATAAACTACCAGATGACCTTGGTGGGTCATCTAAAAGATACCCCATTACAATTCACTTCTCTTCATCCTGAACTGACTGAAGAAGTCCTGCTAGTTTTGGTAAAAAGATCTAGAAGATATTATCATTACTAAACAAGGAAAACCTTCTCCAAACCCCCAGACTGGAGCAGCTCAGTCTTTCTGGTTCATCCCCTTTGATTAAAAGTGCCTTCACTGGACTGACCAGGTTTTGTCATTGCTCTGTCCTCGGGCAGAAGCACTTCCTCTAAATATATCAAAGCCAACCACAGGAAACCAGGCATCATGGTCTGGCTCTTTTCTTCCCTTGAGAGTTGAGCACGAGCCCTGGTTCCAGAGACTTGACTGAGGTCACCCATTAAGACTGTGGCTCAGCCAGGACTTCAAAGTAGGTTCTCTGGACTAAGTTCAGTGCTTTTTCTATTCCATGTCACCACCTCCAATGTAAGTAAGAGCATGAGGGACTGAAGTTTCATACTTTGACTCACTTTAAACTTAGGACGTTCAGCAGGTGTAATGTTAGTCTAATTGTGAGACTTCTCTAACCCTCAATTTCCTCACTTGTTTGATGGGGATGATGATAATATATACCCCACAGGATTTTGTGATGATTAAGTGAGATAATGTGGATAAAGCACTTAACGTAGGGCCTAGCTCAGGGTAAATTTTCCAGTAAGTGTTGACCTTTACTCTTGGCTAAGAGCTTCATCTCTGGAGTTAGTAAGGCATGGTTCGAAGCTCAAGTTCTACCGCTCTTTAGATGTGTGACTTTGAGCTGGTTACTTAATCTCTCCGAGCCTGTTTCCTCATCTGTCTCATAGGATTGTTTTGAGGATGCAGTGAGATCATGCATGTAAAGCGGTGAGTACGGTGCCTTTCATAGAGGAAGTAATCAACATTGGATAGTGTTGCATGATTATTAATGGTGGGGGTACTAAGAGAAATTTGATGTGAGTTCCTTGTCTGGAACAATCTTGATTGTTTAATGGAGAAAGTCTGCCACTAAAGCTTGTGTTTGGGGTCCTCCATATTCGATTTTTCCTCTTCTTCCCTCTTTTTTTTTTTTTTTTTTTTTTTCCGGCCGCACCACGTGGCTTTTGGGATCTCAGTTCCCTGACCAGGGATTGAACCCGGGCCCTCAGCAGTGAGAGCATGCAGTCCTAACCACTGGACCACCAGGGAAGTCCCCCTCTTCTTCCCTCTTGTACCCTCCATCCAATCCCATTCACAGCTCCTTCCTTCATACTCAGATATAAAGGGTCAACAGCATAGAACATTGCTCTCAGTGGGATTTGCATTTTCCAAGGGACCAGAATCCTAAACTGGAAGAAGGAAGCCCTAACGGTGCAAGTCTCAGCCCTGCTTTAGAGAAGGGTTTTTCAGTCTCAGCACTCTTAACATTTGGGGCTGGATAATTGTTGTAGGGGACTTTCCTACGCATTGTAGCATGTTTGATAGCATCTCTGGCTTCAACCCACTGGATGCCAATAGCACAACAACCCCCTTCTTAGTTATGACAGCTAAAAATATCTCTGGACATTGCCAAGTGTCCCCTGGGAAAAAAAATTGCCCATAGTTAAGAACTGTTGATTTAGGGGATTGTGTGGAGGAAGTGAGGCCTTTCAGGATATCTTAAAAAAAAATCACACCAGGTGTCATAAGTGTAAATGCCTTCTGGGGCCAGGCAGAGATGGAAATGCAAAAAATCAGAGGACTGTAACACAATAAGGAGTGGTGGGGCTTGTGGCATAAAAAGATCTCTGTGAGCCAAACGAAGCCCATGTGAGGATTGCAATGGGCTGCCAGTTTGGAGCCCCAGATGCAGGCTGTCCCTCAAGATGGCTTATGCGCTCTTATTTTGGGCTAGTGACTCCCCACCCCAGTTGCTGCTCTTTCCCCCCTCCCCTTCCTGCCTTCAAAATAAGGATGTCCCTAAACCATCAAGGCATATTAGGTCATCCTAAAACATAAAAATAATTTTAAATTCCAGTAAAACTTTGAAATGAACAAATTTCAAACACTATTCAGTCATTTGAAACTGCCAATATGTTAAGTGGACAGGACAGTACCATGTAAGAATCATAAAGGCAGGAAGGAAAATCCACCAAAGAACACCAGAAAAGCGGAGGTCAAAATGCTAACAGGGATTGTGTCTGGATGTATTTTTCCTCCTCGTTTTTGCTTTCCCATATTAGACGAAAGGTTAATGTTACACTGGGAAAAGTCAGCACTTGAAAGGAGAGCTGTAGGCCATCCAGTACTTGTCCGGGTAGGGAAGGTGTCATGAAATCAAATCAATGATACAGATTCCAGTGGCTAAGCTAGCGCTCCCCATCCCCGCACTGTCGGAGGTGTCCTGTCTGCTGCATAACCAGAGAACCTGGAGTTCCCCGCATGTGGTTATTAACATTAATAATAATTGGAACACTGATCTCTGACCACTGCGTTCTGTTCTCCAGTTGCTTTCTGCTGCTTTTTAATGACGCGCTTTCGCTTTTTCCCATGTACTCCGCATTATACACATGCTGTACCGCTCTACCTTCCCTCGATTTATGCATGTCTCTAGCAGATGGTTGGGCCAGTCCACCTCCGGTGGTGCTTGTTTAGCATAACAGAGAGCTCAACTCCTGGGGCCGCTCACAGGGTTTATCTTGCATTTCTGGATCCTGGTGGGGTAAACACACAGGGTTAAGGCCAGCACTTGCCATCTCTGACCTACCTTCACAGCAGTTAGGGATGGGTTTTCCTTCTTGCTTTTCAAGAATTGTTTTTCCTCTCTCCCTTTATTCCATCCCCACTCAATCCTTTCCCTTGGGCTCCCCTAGATTTCTATGAGGCTTCACATGGTGGCAATGGGGACAAGGAATTTTCCAGAAGCAACATGCCACGTTGAAAACCCAGGGCTGGGAGTCCCTGCCTAACCTCTGTTGTTGGTGACTGAGTCCCGGCGAGGATTGGAGGGTCGCCCCTCACCGGCCCGTTCCTCAACCTTTTCCTTTTTAGAGAAAGGTGTGCTACCTCAACCGTGCAGTCTCCTCAGTGTGGTAGGACTTGAAGCACGTGAAGATATGAGCTATTATAGAAATTGGGATTGACTCAAATAGCACGCTTCCAGTCTCTTGAAGCCTGTGGAGTAGTTCAAGTCACCTCCCAGGAGGTTGGCCTTCTGGCTGCCTCAGTTCAGAGCTACACTTCTCCCCATGCTCTTAGCACGTTGATTTTAAACTCCTGCTGGTCTCAGGAGTACTTATGGATGCTTCTTATGGCAAAACAAGCTTTATTTCTTTTCGTCTGATCTGTGTCGTAAGATCTTCTAGGCTTTTATGTGTGAAGGAAAAAAATCTCATGGTAAGGACACCTAAGGAGCTGAAGGTTGTCATTGTTCTAGGATGCTACAGGGTTTGCCTTAACGACTTAAGATGCACACAGCTTGAGATGAGAGAGCTGTAAAGTGCCAGGCTGAAGTTGACTGTAATATGTTATTTCCATGTGGATGGGAAAAATTGCTTTCTAATTCATAAAGTGTATCCCCAGATGCCAGTCATTACGTACTTTTCCAGTTTCAGCTTAAAAGTACTGTGAGTAGTGTATTCACAGAAGGCAGAAAAGGGGAGTTGCTTTCTTCTCACCCCAGGTGAAGAAGGACAAAATGGAACTTTGTGGAGAGGAAGCCAAGAAAACAGTTGGGGTGGTGTGATTGTTGGGGGAGGAGCCTGGATAAATGGTGGTCTCCATATATTTTCAGGACGGCTTTTTTCTCTCCAGAGCTGGAGGCAAATCAATATCTTGTTTTCAGATGGGTAAATGGAGTCGTCTCTTTAAAGTGCCCCGGTCAGTTCACCACACGTCGGGCAGCTGCTGCTTTCCAGGCTGCCCTGCGATTCCCAGGCTAGGAGGATTGACAAGGCAATGATAAACTAACGTGCCCCCTCAGCTCTGGGTGTGCACCATTGTTCCCGCAGCTGAGACCCTCTGCTGCTATTTGCTTTCTCCCACATACATTATTCAACAGCCCAGGAAAAGGCCAAGAACCTCTTTCATTCAGGAATTCTGTATTAAAATAATCAATTTCAAACTGAAGCCGGGAAGGCCAGCTTGCTACAGGGAGAGCCTATTAATAAGCCACCAGTCTTTTCCATTTGCATTGAACTCATGCTGTATTGTGGTAATATGGGATTATTTTTTTTTTTCGGTTTCCTCCAAGAAACTAAACATCACATTGGTTCTCCTGCTCTTTCATACGGAGCATGTAGAAGAGCTTCTTCGTTTGATCCCATCGTTAATAGAACACCAGAGGCCATATTTGTACCTGCTACTCTGTGCTGGCTAATTCTGATTTTGAAAGTACTTTAAAAAAGCCATTAACTCTCCATGAAATGGAGCAGGAAGAAAAGTTTTCAAGTGTTTTGTTTTCCATTCATTGGCCTTACATTTCTTGTCTTGCCTCTCCTGCCCCCTGCCTCTAACCATCCCCCCACATGCAGGCACGCAGATACACACACAGAAGTTGTGCTATTCAAGCACCAAGCCAAAAAATTAGAAACCTTTCATACATAAGTCAGGATAAGTTTTAAGTGCCTTCTTCCAGCACCATGAAGTGCTCTCCCAAATGACTGAGCTTTTCTGGTTTGGTTAATAAAGGGTTAATCAGAAACTCCCTTTTTGTGGCTGGCTTATTGTCAAAATTCTTTCTAAGTTGACATTGGTCTTTTTTCATGCATTTAAACAACTCAGTGACCAAAAGGTAACTATTAATAATCACCCTTATGTAATCAGTTCAACAAACATTTATTGAACACCAATTGTGTATACAGGAAATCCTCAGGGCTTTAACTTGATTCCCCAAGTGTCATGTGAAATATAGATTCTTAATAGGGTTGCCAGATTTAGCAAATAAAAATACACGGCAATTAGTTTAATACAAATTTTGGAGCAATAAATAATTGTTTAAGTATGTTTCATGCAATATTTGGGACATACTTATACTAACAGTATGCATCGTGTATCTGAAATTCAAATTTAGCTGGAAGCCCTATATTATATCTGGAAGCCCTGCTTTTGAAAGGAATTCTTGACGTGACCTTGAGGGTTTTGATGTTTGCTCTTTTCTACTTCCCCCTCACCTCCAAAGCTTAGAACAGAGAGAAATTGATTCACCAAAGACTTATTTATTAGGGTTCAAATGGATCAAAATTTTACTTTTACATGTAAGGTGAAGCTTTTTCAACCAATTTAGAGGGACCCATTTTTCTTTTTTTTGTTCAACAGGTGGCATAGATTTTTTTCAAATTTGTTTGATAAAATAAATTATTAGAAGTACTAAACTATTTAAAAGTAATTCTAAAATAACTCATAAAAATAAACACTGCTCTCCCAGTAGTAGATTGATATCATAAAGAAAAGTTACTCAGAATAATTCATTGTCTGTCCCATACTGTGCCAAGGGCTGCCAAGCATTAGAGAGACAAAGCAGAGGCGAAGGCATCCCTGAAAGAGCCCAGGGCAGGATACTCGGTGAACAATAGCTACAGTGGTCCATCCCGGAGAACAGAGGACTCAGCCCAGATTTGCAAAGTAAGACAACTTAGAACTGCCAAAGCACATGGCTATTGTCTACAAGGATGAGTTCTGATTAATCCTTTATTAAGGGTGATCTAGGTGCGGAGCGAGCTGAGGCACAGTTACTGCCCTTCAGGAGCTCAAAGTAGGCTCACAAAAGGCGCACATAGCGCATACACAACAGAATAGGTAAGTGTCAGGAGAGCAGATATAACAGCAGCTACGCTTTATTAATAGGCGTGCTGTGTGCCCGGCACTGTGCTAAGTGCCTTACATGCCTTGTTTCCTTTATCCTCATAATATCCTTGTTCAAAATTTAAAAGTTTTATTTTTCATTGGAGTGTAGTTGATTTACAATGTTGTGTTAGTTTCAGGTGTACAGCAAAGTGCTTCAGTTATACGTATATCCATTCTTTTTCAGATTCTTTTCCCATATAGGTTATTACAGAGTATTGAGTAGAGTTCCCTGTGCTATACAGTAGGTTCTTGTTGATTATCTACTTTATATATAGTAGTGTGTTATCCTCATAGTATCCTTTTGAAGTCACCCATGTTCTTCTTTGAGGGTCTCAAAGGCGGGAAAGAACTCTGAAAATTTGGTCTTTCAATGCAGCAAATATATGATTCTCTTTTCTGTACCATTTATCTAATTTGTCTACTCCAATGCTAAGAGTGTGTTGATTTCATTAGAGTGTGGTGGCTTTTTAAAGTGTTTGGATATCTGGTGATACAAAATGATAATTTTATTTATTGAGGAAAAAGATGATTTAATGGATGATAATACACCTAATACCTTTCAAGAAGAAAACTACATTGCATGGGCACTATCTTTCATCATATATTAAAATAAACTACAGATGAAGACTTAAATATAAACAAAATAGTAAAAATTTTGCAGGAAATTCCTGAAGACTCCATATATAAGACAGGGGACAAGACTGGATACTCTCAGAATCTATAAAAGAAAAGATGGGCTTACTGGACTGTATATGAATTAAACACTTCTGTATCACAAAAGAACCATAAACAAAGTCCACAGACAAATAATAGACTTAGCAATTGTTTGTAATGAAAACGACAGACAGAAAGTATAGCTACAATATACAAAGAGCTCTTGCAAATTACATAGAAGGGGACAAATACCCTGAAAGAAAAATCGGCAAAGGACGTGAAGAGACACACCCACACAATAGGAATGCAAAAGGGTAAGCAAACTTATGACAAGATGCTCAAATTCACTAGTGGTCAAGGAGGCTCAAAGTAAAGTGATAACAGCATACACCCATCAAACAGGCAAATTTTTAAAAAAGTGATACTACCTCTTCCTGAACAAATATTGAAAGATCCTGCAAAGTGCTTTACTTCAGCAGTCTTGCTCCTGAGAATATGTCCCATGGAAATAAAAGCACAATACACAAAAGTCTATATACAAGCATGTTTGTTGCAGCGAACGCACACACACACACACACAAATGAAAACAGAGAATGTTGTAAATAGTGAGGATGCTTGAATAAGTTGGTAATACATCAAGGCAGTGGAGTATTACACAGAACTCAAAAAGAATGAAATTCTGGGGATCTGGAAGGATTTACATGAGAAATTGTTCAGTATGAAAATAAGATGCAAAAAGATGTGCTGAATATCTCATTTTTAAAATAAAATAAAGTATGTATTTTAAAGTGTGTGTAATTTGTATATAATTATTTGGCCATGAAAAAAATACAAAATGATATGTATAGAGTTGTTGGTACAGGTTAGAAGGGTAGAGTAGAGAGGGAGATGGGGAGTAAAAGATGTGGGGAGAGGAGTGAGTCATGTAAAAAGGGGAAAATACAAAGATTGCACTGAAGAGAAACTCCGTGTATGTGTGTATTCTTCTTTAAGAAAAATCTAGGAATTTTTTTCTGCAACATCTTTTCTGTGTAGCCCTAAAGGAGGTAATTATTAGGTTTATTGCTGGTGACTGCAGCTGTCAGCATGTGTGTAAGGCAAGCTCCCTTGCTGAGGAAGAACATTCCAACTGCTGTGAAGTGGAACCTTCACTAGAGCGCGGAGACTGTGGTTTTGCCCAAGACCACTAAAACTCAGAGGGTTCGTCAACTTTAAATAATGCTTTTCCAAGTCTAACTCCTAGTTAGCAAGACTCGCTAGCTAAAATGGGAAGCTCTACTGATGTCCCACTCATTGCAGTATAACCCATCTCTGGGTTGCCTCATGAATTATGAAATTGACTTGAGGGTTTTTCCTCTCTGCCTCTGTGCCAAAATTGCTCTGACTCCTAGCAATCTGGTTCCTCAAACTTCCTCTGGCTATCAACATCCCATCTCAGTGATATGCTTCTGGAAACTGTGTGGGCTGTCTTTTAAATAAAACTAAAGTAAGAGAATATACCCTGGAAGAGTTCTACAATATCTCTGCTGCATTTCTAATAAAGGGCTCGCCGTGGTTAATGGGAAACTTCCCACTTCCAGTTGCTACAGCCAAGGAGGAGGCTCATCCCACCAAAAAAGTCAATCCAGTGCAAAGATGTACGATACAGCCTTCTTCATCTCTCCAGGAAAACAAAAAATGACAAGAGCCTGAGCTGAGGTTTTGGCAGCGGGTGTGGAAAAGACAGTCCACTTCTCAAAGCCAAGTATTTTGCAGGGGAACTTAGGTGGTACTATTTATAGAAACAGGCAAGTCTGTAGGAAGAGTAGGTTTGGGGTGGTGAGAGGTCCACAGGTGTCCCATGCTAGGCATGGGGATGGTAGAGGTTGAGCAGGGACTTGGAAATTTGAGACTTGAATTTAGGAGAGAGGTAAGGTCTGAGAGAGGTGGAGGAAGGAGAGCCAGGAAAAGATAAAGGTGTTGGTGAGAGGTGAGGGGGGAAGCTGGAAGTAGGAAGGGGCAGGGTCTGTTACCACAGCTATGGTTTCATGAAGGAGCTTGATGGGCACTGGCAAATGCAGCCTGGGGGTGGAGATGTTAAGGGCTCCTGGGAAGCACTTGGAGTAGGCAATTAGAAGTGGTGATTTGATTGATTTGAAAGGCAGATTGGGAAGGTTTAAGGAGTAGTTGGTAAAGAGGCAGAGGAAGTAAATGTAGACCACACTTAGAAGATGTTCTTGGTGGAAGGAGGGAGTGGCAGAAGGAGCCCAAGGTTAAGTGAGAGTGATTTGGAGCTAGTAGGAATGTGATCATGTGTAAGGGCGGAGGAAACGGAGCCCATGAGAAGGGAGGGAACAGAGCTTTCAAAAGAAGATAGTTAGTGATGACCCTTGAAAAAGGTGGGGGTTAGGGGCGCTGCCCCCCCCACGCAGTCGAAAATCCACTTTACAGTGGACCCTCCTATCTGTGGTTCTGCATCTACAGAGCCAACCAACCGTAGATCGTGTGGTACTGTAGGATGTGTTCATGGAGAAAAGTCCGTGTATAAGTGGACCTGCACAGTTCAAACCCATACGATTCAAGGGTCAACTGTAATTGACCTTGGCGACAATGGAAGTAAACCTAGGACAGGAGAAGGAATACAGGTTTCTTTAAGACTTGAAGGAAAGAGAGGAAAAAGGGAATGAGTAGGTGGGTGGATAGATGGATGGATGCAGAGAAAAACATTGAAATTATGTTTGTGATTCTTTTAAATTATAAACATAATACATGTCTGTTTTAAAGAAGTTGGAAAGTGCAGAAAGTTAAAAAGATAAAAGTAACCTGTAGTCCCATCACTCAGGGATAACATTTGGTTATATTCCCATCTATATTTTTTTCTATGCAAATATTTACTTTTATCTTAAAAATTGGGATCATAGGACTTCCCTGGTGGCGCAGTGGTTAAGAATCCACCTGCCAATGCAGGGGACACAGGTTCGAGCCCTGGTCCAGGAAGATCCCACATGCTGTGGAGCAACTAAGCCCATGCGCCACAACTACTAAGCCTGCGCACCTAGAGCCCGTGCTCCGCACCAAGAGAAGCCACAGCAATGAGAAGCACGTGCACCACAACGAAGAGTAGCCCCCGCTCGCTGCAACTAGAGAAAGCCCATGCGCAGCAACAAAGACCCAACGCAGCCAAAAATAAATAAATTAAAATAGATAAATTTTTAAAAATTGGGATCATAGTGTATAAATTTGAATGCCCTCTCTTTGATTTTTGCTTAATGTTTTTGAGCATTTCCCCATTCCCATAGATATTCTTGGAAAACCCCACTATTAATCTGCACAACTGAAAGACACATTTGTTTAACTAATTTTGTCTTAGTGAGCAGTCCTGTGGTACGCGGTTTGTCAACATTATAAACACTAGTATTCTTAGGAAGGATTCCCAGAAGATAAATTAGCAAATAAAATTGTGAATTAAAAACATTCGATAGATTGCTTCCCAGGAAAGGTGTATCAGTGTAAACTCCCAGCAGGAGGATTCAGTGTCACTGTTTCATCTCATCCTCCCCAAATGTGGACATTATAATAAGACACACACAAAGATGTCTTGTTATAATGAAACACACAAAACAGTCTTTCTAATTACTAAGCCAAAAACATTTTAATTTGTATTTCTATTATTACATATAGTGTTTAGCATTTAAATATCTTGATTGGGCTTTATGTTTCATTTGTGTAGCATCTATTTGTGGTCTTTTCCATTTTTTTTTTCTATTGGGTTGTACGTTTTCCCTGCTCCTTTTTATGATCTCCTTACATAATCAGAATACCTACCAACACTTTGTTATGTTGTTTCAAAACAAAAATCTTAGTTTTTAGTTGGTCTTTTAATTTTGTTCATTGCATGTTTCACATACAGAAGTTTTCAATTTGAATATGGTTGACTCTATTATGTTTTTCTCTTTTTGTTTTTTTTTCTATTGCTTGTATGTTAATAAAGTCTTTCTCTAGCACCAAGATATTTTACATATTCACTTTCAGTTTTATCTATGCATTTGTGCTTTCCTTTTCTCCACTAGCTCTCTAAATCACAAAATTTTATTTTGGTGTGAAATACGAAGAAAGGATCCAACTTTATTTTACAATAGTTAACCAATTTACCCAACACCGTTTGCACACTACATTTCATTTTCTCTCTGATTTGGGGTACAACTTACTCATACTAAAAAGCATTTGAAGATATGACAGTCTTTTTCTGGGCTGCCTACTGCATTACTTTGATTTGTCTTTCAACTCTAGTTCTGGAACTGCACTGCTTTAATTAGTGTAGCTTTAAATTGTGTTTTAATATTAGAAGATAATTATTAGTTTCTCTAGCCCATTGCTTTGTAAATGAACTTAGAATCTCTCAAGTTCTGCTTGCAAAAATCCTGCTGGAATGGTTATGGGAATAGCACTAAACTTGTAACTTACTATGGGAAAATGAACATCTTGGCACTGTGGTGTATGAGGCATCACAGGGCTTTGGTGAAGTGCTCAGCCTTGGGAGTGCTTGAGTTCAATTTCTGGCATTGGTACTTCCTAGCTGTGTGACTTTTAGAAAGTTACTTAATCTTTCTGTGCTCTAGTTTCTCTATCTGTAAAATGGGGATACTAATAGTACCTACTTCATAGGGTTTGTGTATAGGTAAAGTACATTAACCCATGTAAAGAAGAGCTTAGAACAGCACATGACACATAGTGAGCACTAAGTAAAAATTAAGTTTGGTGTCTTTCCATTTATTAAAGTATATTGGGGCCCTTACGTAAAGTATGGGCAATCCTTTCTTTGCATGGTTCCAATATTAACAAATTTCAGTTACTATGAGTTATTAGATAATATCAGCCCTCCAACAACACAGTTGGAATTTCAGTCCCCGCGGTATATGAGCTATGAGTAATTGCATAAAGTACAAACTTCAGTGCTATCTCTTCAGTCCACAAATTTACTATGTAAATAACGGAACGATTAGTGACCAACCACATCACTTTTTCAAAGTCTGTTGGTGCAAAATGTGTAGTTGTGTTGCCTCTTTGTCTCTCGGTGATAAACTCCATAACGTTTTACAAAAATGGATAATCAAAAGAATGAATTGGCCAACAAAGATGAAAGCGCAGCAAAGAAACAAAAAGTGATAGTGCCAGAAGTGAAATTAGAATTGAATATAAATGAAGTTAAAGAAATAGCTAACCACGGGAATTTTGTCACTGCTGCATTTCTAGAGATCCTAGAAATGCGGTCCAAGGAATTTAGTGAGGGTGACATTATCTACATAAGTGTTGTTACGAAAAGTTGTTGTGATGAAAGGGATGAAGATGTCCCAGAGACGGTGATGCCAGTGAAAACCTACCCAGTGAAGGAACTCTTGGAGATGTTTTATGACATTGAAAATGCAAAGGAAAAAATACTGAATGCTGATCCAGCACTTTAAAAGGAATGTGATAATTCATCTAGGCATAGAAAATATGCTTGCATGCATTGTAAGTTATACAAGGAGAAGAAGGCAAGCACTGTTAAAATGAACATCGGTAAGGTTTTTTACAAAGTAATGCAATGCTTTAATTTTCAACGTTTTTAATGTTTAAACGAGAGTGTACTAAATAAATAATAATTTTATTATTTTTTCATTTCCCTGTATATTTATAATGGAATGGACAGTAAGAGAATTTTTAGTGTTTTGCCAAAATTTTTTAAAGGTCACAGAACAATCGTAATTTTTCCCATTGATGATTAAGATTGGTTTGCGTGGTTTCAGCATTTCTGGTCTTCTTTACAGTTATGGACCACCTTGCTTGTATTATCATTTTCTTCATATAGCCCATCTCATACATACATTTCTTACGATTATTCTTAGTTGTTTTAAATTTATTGTCGCTGCTGAGAATGGGATTCGTTTTCATCATTTTCTACCAAGATACTTCTGCTAGATAAGGAAGCTCTTGCTTTTTGTATATAGGCATCTGAATACTTTAAGTTCTTACTATTTCTAAGAGGTTCTCGGTTCATTTGGTGTCTGTCCCTGGGAATCGTGGCTCTAGATTTTACATAGAACGTGCGTGTTAAAAAAACAAAGAAGTCTTGTCTAATTCAGAGAGAGGGTTGCTTGTCCTGTTCTGCTTCGGACATGGGTCCTTGTTTCTGACGTCATAGCTCAGTAGGCTTGTTTCCCAAGCCATCTTGGTGGCATGGCACATTGCTCTGAGTTCAGACATCCAATAGCCACATACTCGCTGTGTGATCTAAACCTGTGTGAACTAAACCTCACTGAGCCTGTTTTCTCCTTGGGAAGTGAAAAGAATAGTATTTACTACATGAGATTAGAAGGATTAAGTGAGATATTGCATGTCAAAGACCTCCCTGGGAGTTGGCAGAAAGAACAAACTACGTCAGGCATATATGTCAAGTATTATTATGTCATCGTTATTTTGTAATATTTTTTATTGAGAAATAATTGACACATAACATTATATTAGTTTCAGGTGTAGAACATAATGACTCAATATATGTATACACTGCGAAATGATCACCACAGTAAGTCATTCATCACCACCCATTCTTAGACATTTTTTTTTCTTCTGATGAGAACTTTTAAGATCTACTCTCTTAGCTTTCAAATATACAATCAGTATCATTAACTACAGTCACCATGCTGTATATCAGACCCCCAGAACTTACTCATCTTATAACTGGAAGTTTGTGACCTTTGAACATCTCTCCATTTCCCCCACCCCCTGCCCCTGGCACCCACCAATATACTCTCTGTTTCTGTGATCTCACCTATAAGTGAGATCATGTGGTATTTGTCTTTATTCGTCTGACAGCTCGTTTAGCATAATGTCCCCAAGCTCATCCATGTTTTTGTGAGTGGCAGGATTTCCTGCTATTATAGCTGAATAGTATTCCATTGTGTGTGTGTATATATATGTGTACATGCCACATTTTCTTTATCTTTTATTATTGCACAAATTATTATTACTTAGGAGCAACTTCTTCCTTCCCAGCCCAGCTATGCTGCTTCGGAGCCCACTATGCTTTGCTTAAGGACAGTTCTGCCAGGGCTATGGCAGATGTGGAGGCAGGTTGCTGGTTTTCAATCGCGCTGCATCTCTTTATCTCTCTGTGTTTTCTTACGTATTTAAATGAGGAAGGTGGCTTCTCTTTTAACCCCAAAGTCAATAAGATGAAGTTTTGAGCTGGAAAGAAGGGTGTGGCATGGGTCTGTCTTCTCTGGTTCCTCCCAGATTTATTCGGTTGATGAGTCCTGTGAGCCCCATCTCCACCATTGCCCTTCCCTTTCCGTTCCCATTGTCTTAACGTCTGGACCTCAGCTTGCACTTGAACCTCTATAATAGCTTCTAAACAGATCTTTCTGCTTCTCCTCTCTCACTGCCATTACTTACAACTTGCACCAGGAAATTCCTTCTAAACCGAAGGAAAAAAAAAATCATGTCTTTATTGATTAAGGACCCTGACCACACCGTCTCACCATTGCTAACACCATTAGCAGCTTCACCTCTAGACACACACACCCAGTCACTCCCCATTCCCCGAATATATTCTGTGCTTTTCTGCTTCCGTGTGTGCTCACATCGTTCTTCCCGCCCACAGTTCTCTCCTCATCCCATGTCCATCTTTTAAAACCCTGCTCATTGCCGCATGCCGTGCCTTCAGGAAACCCTTCTTGATTTTTCTTTTTCCACCCTCTCCCTCAGAAATCAGAGTGAATCTTTTCTTCTTCCGTGTTCCAGACGTACTTGCTTGTACTTTGTGTCCTTAGACTGAATTTATCTTTCTTCTTAGAAGTAAAGTAGGTCTCTGTAAACTGAAATTTTCTCAAGCACAAGAGCCATGTCTTAAGCATCCGGTAGGCGCTGGAGGACCTCCACATCATATTGTATCTGTCTGCTTGTCATTCAGCCATCTCCCCACCAGCCCCCATAACAGGAGAAGGGTGAGAACCATATCTTGTTCACCACTGTATCCCAAGTGCCTGACCCGGAGCCTGGCACATAGTAGGTGCTCAATCAAAGCTTGTGGAATCAAAAATAGCTCTCCCATTTCCTTGACCCCTTTCACCTCATGATTTGGGCCTTCGGTCGACTTCATCAGCCACTGCTATCACTTGCGATTGCCTTCTCCCCCTCTTAGATCTTGAACTCTGAAATGCCTTGCAGTTACCAAAACTTTCCATCTTTCGCCGTGACTGATGGCCCCCTGACCTCTCCCTATTCTTGCAGTCAGCTCCCCTCAGACTTCCCTCACCTCCCTTCCCAGCTCAACAGTCTGTTCAGTTCTTTTCAGAGCCCTGGCTAGGGTGGGGTCACCGGGGCACAGAAATTTAGAGGGCACCACATTTTTCTCCCACCACCTCTCTGGTCTCTGTTGGAAGCCTCGCCCTGGCCCCAGGCCAGCCCCGTTGGCAGTCGCAGAGATGGATGGAGTGAGAGGCCCGAGGTCAAGGGCTGGGAGCGCACCAGCCAGGGGACCTTTTGTGCACAGGGCTTCCCCTCCCCCTGCCAAGAGCAGCTTCCATTGAAGAGAAGGCGAGTTTCACGCTGCTTGCCCCGGGCGCCAAAAATGCGAGTTAGGGCTCGGGTTCTGTCCTCCTTTCCCTCACCCCTTGACACTGTGCCAATCTCACGCTGCTTTCCCTGCTACAGCCAGCCCTGTCGCTGGGCTTCCGGGGACCACCACCAGGTCCAGCTGTCTGCCCTTGGTGGACACTTGATGGCTGCTCAGCCATCTTTTTAACTACTATTTGTTGAATCTTGGGGAATATTTGTATCGGGGGATATTTGTGTTGTAGGATGCATCACACACACACACACACACACACACACACACACACACACACACAGAACCTGAGTCCGGGATATATAGGACTAACCGAAGAGGCAGCAAGTCCCTTCACCCCTCTAAGTCTCTGCTACCTCATCTGTAAAATGGCCGTGATAATAGTATCTACCTTACAGTGTTGTTCTGAGGAATAAAGTGCATAGCAGAGTGCCCAGTACATATAAGAAGCACTCAGTAGGTGTGAGTTCCTTTCCCTGAATTTTGAATTATCACCCTGCATTTACTCGTTCCAAGAGTGATGAGGATTAGATAAGGAAACTAGAATGCACCTGCTGTGTAGATTTAATCAATGTTAGTTAAGACCAACTCCAGAGGCCAGGCAGCAGCTCTTCTCCCCTTAGTGTCCCCCACTGCACCTCCGCCCCCACCCCATCGGTGATCTGAAATGCTGAAGGGCTCCTAAGAGAATTTCCCTTTCAGGATCTAGAAACTCAAAACTTTTTGAGCTGGTGCCAAGAATGTTCACTGCAATCAACTTTGTCTATCATAAAGAGGCCAGCCTTGGGTTTCAAATTCTGCCACTGTGTCGGTCCTCTCCTTGGGTGCGATGGGAGATTTAAATGCAGCTGAAATCAAAGCCAGCTCTTTCTTTTTATCAGTGGGTTTCAAAAACTCAGGGACATTTTTATCCATGTTTTTGAAATTGCAACCAACTCTAAGGTCAGAATTGCGAAAAGTGAGGCTGCTGTGAAGTCCTTTACTGACTTTTACCCAAATGTGTTTCTTCTTAATGTGCCTGTTCATTATATGTTGTTTCCAGCTGACTTACCCTTTAGAAAAGTCACAGCCACAGGAAATGCACACCCTGGAGGTGAATCAGGACCTACAATAGCACATCTCCTGCATACTTAGCCTCCAAGGAAAGTTGGCCGGTGGACTCACCACTTCACAGAAACTAAACCAAAGTCTCTATTTGCTACATCTGGAAATATTTGATCACGTTCACATTTTGGTTATTTATTTTTTATTAGAAGAATTGTGTTTTAATGCTAGCTGATAGCATTTTCAGAGCAAAGTACCTTAATCTCAACAAGTCCAATTTTTCAATTTTTTTTCTTTTATGGTTTGTGTTTCTGGTGTCAAATATAAAAACCCCCTGATCCCAAATATTTTCCCCTATGTGTTTTTTTTTCTGAAAGTCATATATTTTGCACTTAAGTCTGTGACCCATTTTGAGTTAGCTTTTGTATAAGGTGTGAGGCTTAGGTCGAGGTTCATTCTTTTGCCTACAGATGTCTAGTTGCTTCAGCATCACTTGTTGAAAAGACTATATTATCTCCATTGAATTGCTTTTACACCTTTGTGAAACATCAGTTGGGCACATTGGTGTGAATCTATTCCTCATTTCTCTTTTCCATTCCACTGATCTATGTGTCTGTCTTTCAGCCAATACCACACTGTCTAGATTACTGTAGGTAAAGAGTAACCCTTATTATCAGGTGGAATGATTCCTCCCACTTTTTTCTTCTCTTTCTTCAATAATGTTTTAGCTACTTTAGGGCCTATAACTTTCCATATAAATTTTAGAATAAGCTTGTCTATGTCTACCAAAATCCTTGCTGGCATTTTGATAGGAATTGCATTAAACCTATAGATCAGTTAGGGAAGAATTGGCATCTTGACTATGGTGAGTCTTCTAGTACATGAACACAATATATTCCTCCATTTATTTAGTTGTTCTCTGATTTCTTTCATCAATGTTTGGTTATTCTAAGCATACAAGTCCTGTACATGTTTTGCTAGGTTTGTACCTATTTCATTTTCCTTAAAGTGATTGTAAATTACATTGGTTTTATTTTGATTTCCAGATGTTCATTGTTAGCATAAGGAATGCAATTGATATTTATGTGTTTATCTTGTGTCCTATGACCTTGATGAATTCATTTATAAGTTCTAGGAGATTTTCTGTCAATTCCTTGGGATTTTCTAATTATACAGTCATGTTGTCTGCAAATAGGGACAGTTTTATTTCTTCCTTTCCAATCTATAGTCCATGTATTGCTTTTTCTTGCCTGTTTCAGGGCTAGAACTTCTAGTACTATGTTGAATAAGAGTAGTGAAAGCTGCCATCATTGCTTTGTTTTGGATTTTAGGGGGAAAGCATTCAGCTTTTCACCATTATGAATGATGTTAGCTGTAGGTGTTTGTAGAAGCTCTTTATCAAGGTGAGGTGTTTTTCTTTTATTCTTAGTTTGCTGAGAGTTTTTGTTTTTTAAATTATGAACGGTTGTTGAATTTTGTTAACTACTTTTTTTCTGAACCAATTAACAGATCGTATGATTTTTCTTCTTTAGCCTGTTGATATGGAGGTTATATTGATTGGTTTTTAATTAATTGATTTTTGAATATTGAACCAGCCTTGGCTAAATAAATCCCATTTGGTCATTGTTTATAATTCTTTTTATACATTGCTGTATTCGAGTTGCTAATATTTTTTGAGGGCTTTTAATCCAAATTCTTAAGTATTGGTCTGCAGTTTCCTTTTTGTCTTCTTCTTGTTTTTTTTTGGCACTGTGTCAGTTTGTGGTATCAAGGTAATACTTGCCCCAGAAAATGAGTTGGGAAGAGTTTCCTCTTCTATTTTCTGGAAGAATTTGTGTAAGATTGGTGTTAATTCTTTAAATGTTTGGTAGAATTCTCCAGTGAAACCATCTGAGCCTGGATATTTTCCTTTGGGGGGGAGTTTTAAATTACATATTCAATTTTCTTTAAAGGTATAAGACCATTCAGGATGCCTATTTCAGCTTGGTTGAATTTTGGTAGTTTGTGGTTTGCAAGGAATTGTTTCTATTCTAAGCTGTGAAATTTATGAGCCTCAAGTTGCTTGTAGTGTTCTCTTATTTTTCCTCTAATGGATACATGCTCTGTAGTAATATCCACTGCTTCATGCCTGATATTGTTTATTTGTGTCTTCTTTTCTTTGTCAGTCTTTTACTGATTTTTTTTCGAAGAACCAGTGCTTTGTTTCATTGATTTTCTCTACTGTTTTTCTTTTTTTCAGTTTTATTGATTTCTGCTTGCACCTTTATCACTTCCTTCCCTCCTTCTTCTTGCTTTGGGTTTATTTTGCTTTTCTTTTTCTAGTTTCTTGAGGTAGGAACTTAGATTATTGATTTGAGATTTTTCTTATTTTCTAGCATTTAGTGCTATAAATTTCCCTTTTCACACTGCTATGGCTGAATCCCACATATTTTGACAGGTCGTATTTTCATTTTCATTCAGTTCTCTATATTTAAAAATTTTTTGAGACTTCTTTGATCGGTGCATTCAGTTTGTTGTTTAAATTCCTAGTGTTTGGAGATTTTTCTTGGTTGTCTTTCTGTTACTGATTTCTAGTTTGATCCCATTGTGGTCAGAGTACATACTCTGAATGATTTCAATTCTTTTAAATAGCTCATAGTGTTTGAAACTGTATGAAATAGCATTTTTCTATATTTGAGTCATTTGGGGAGCAGAGTACTTCCTGAAGAGGTGCACAGTTATTTTTGTTGGGGGACAGGAGGTTATCATTTCTTGAGTACCTACTGCTCACTCCCTCACTGAGTGCTTTACATACATAATTTCATCTAACCCTCTCAATAACCCTCTGTGGTCACTACTATTATTAATTCCATTTTAAATATGGGAAACCTGAGGCCAGAGAGTTTAAGTGACTTGCCTGATTTCACTTGGCTAAGATGGGATTTGAATTTGGGTCCTTCCATCTCCAACGCTCTTTCCACTAGAGAGTTACAGATGAAAAAACTGATGAGGACACGAGGAATTGAGCATACTATGGGACCACGTCCTAGAAGAGCAATCAGGCAACCAGTTATCCAATACCTCTCTTGTCATTGCTCCTCTGTGATGGTGTTTATGTACCGATAT
Source organism: Phocoena phocoena (assembly GCF_963924675.1). Lineage (NCBI taxonomy): Eukaryota > Metazoa > Chordata > Mammalia > Artiodactyla > Phocoenidae > Phocoena > Phocoena phocoena. The sequence continues at coordinate 118,002,967 of NC_089240.1, forward strand.
CTATTTGATATTTAATTTTAAAAGTCTTAATTCAGGTGATATGGATCTTCTCAGCCACACAATGTCAAATAATTGGTTTGACTAAAATTTCATTTCTTGACTGAAGTTTATGGAATAATGTTGAATTTAATGGCAGCGTCACTTAAGCTAGGTCTACACCATTGATATATTTGTACAACAGCGATGAAAATACCTAGCCCAAAGATTTGTTGTGGCGCTGAGATAAGGGATCTGAAAGTGTTTTCACCATCAAGCACTATACAAATATATGGAATTATTACGATGATAAAGGAGATGATACTAGTGTTTCTCTAGGAACCAAGGCCCCTGTCCATCATGTAGAACAAATATTTTTGGCCTTGAGGCCACGGACCTCATGGGTAGGCTTCAGGGTTCTCTGAAATTGTATATAAACAATATGGGAGGGTATGTCTGGGGGAGGGAGACATATCATCTCCTTCCAAAAGATATTTGGAACTGACTCGCTGAATGGATGAATAAACAAAATGGGAATATCTGACCTATGCTACAGGAGATAGCACAGTCACCGACCTGTGCATACTGAGGTGGCTCTGTCAGGTGTAGCCAACTTGGAGAGTGTTTCTTTTCTTATCCCCAGGCTTGAATGGCCTACATGCTACTTCCTACCTGCACTGAGTGTAGCAAGAAGCATGTTCACGAGATAGAGAGAGAAGAGTGTGTGTATGCCTGGATAGGAAGCTTCAGGCATTTCACAGATGGAACAGTCTTCTTTAAGGTTCCGTTTTGAACGGGTCTGTAACACTAGCCATTTAGGAACTTGGATAGCTAGCTTTCTGGAACTAACTAAGATGATTCTAACACTCTAAGATGGAACAATTGAGGACACAGAGACTGTGAAATCTCTGTAATTAGCTTAAGAGTCTCCAAACAACAAAGTGGTCTTAATACTGTAAAACTGGTCTGGACCAAGCGACATATTGTAAGGGGTACAGAAGAAGCTCTATGAGTGACTCAGAACCCAGGTGACGAAAGAAGATTTAGGCAGAACTGGGAGAGACGTAACTTCTTTAGCCACATTTGGCTAAGGCATTGCATAGCTCCAAAGATAGGAGGTATTGGAGATGACATTAGGGCTGACCAGTTGGTGTTTGTGAGGCTTGAGTGAGCCTAGCACCACTGCTAGACCTCGAGGGCCCGTTTATGTGGAATGTCTTGGAGCACATGAAATGCAAGAGAAAAGAGTCGTGGTCCCAGAGGAAAACTGATATAAATATCTTTGTAGTATCAACCATTGAGTCCGAGCAACTGTAAACTTGCCAAATAAAATACAGGGTGCCAATACTGCATGGGAAATACATATATTAAATATTATTTGTCATTTATCTGATATTCAAATTTAACTGAGCATCCTGCATTTTTGTTTGCTGGCTCCAACAACCCTAGATGAGTGAGAAGTCATTTTCAGGAGATAAAGGAGCAGGCTAGTGTTTCTCAGACTTTAACATGCATATGAATCACCTGAGAATTCAGCAGGTCTGGGATGGGCCCAAGCACCCGTATTTCTAAAATGTTCCCAGGGACGTCCCTGGTGGCACAGTGGTTAAGAATCCACCTGCCAATGCAGGGGACACGGGTTCGATCCCTAGTCCAGGAAGATCCCACAGGCCACGGAGCAACGAAGCCCGTGCGCCACAGCTACTGAGCCTGCGCTCTAGAGCCCCTGGGCCACAACTGCTGAGCCCGCGTGCTGCAACTACTGAAGCCCACGTGCCTAGAGCCTGTGCTCCGCAACAAAAGAAGCCACCGCAATGAAGAGTAGCCCCCGCTCGCCGCAACTAGAGAAAGCCCACGCGCAGCAACGAAGACCCAATGCAGCCAAAAATAAATGAAATTAAATAAAATGTTCTCAGGTGACGCCAATGCCACCGGCCACAGACCATACATTAAAGAGCAAGGGGTAACATAGTCATTTAGGTTAATGCTTCAGGCACCTTTCTTGTTGCATAGTAAAACTTCCATCATTATCAGTTAACTCTTCTGACATTATCCTAAGCCCCAAGTAAAAGGAAGTCTTCAACTATGCTGCAGATAGGTGTCTAGAGGTGTCTAGAGCAGGTGAAGCATTTGGGGTCCAAACTGGGTGGACCAAGCAAACAGAAACTCTGACAGAATGGAGAATTAATCGGACTCCTTGCTCTAACCCAGTAGTTCCCAAATTGTCTGCACATTATTATCACGTTTTTAAAAATTCCAGAGCCCAAGCTGCACCCCCCAAGAGTAATGAAATCTCTATCTTTGTGAGGTGGGTGGGTGGGAAATGAGCATTGGTATTTTTGAAGCTCCCCAGGTGATACTTACGTGCAAGACAAATTTGAAAACCACTGCTCTGCTGCTGGTACTGCCAGTGAGAGAGCTTCGTCAAGAACAAAAACAGTTTTATAGTTCTAAAAAATGAGCTGGTGTGGTAGAGCCAAGCATACGGGCCTAAGAAACCTTCTTCGGCATAAAAGAAGCATAAACTCTCGAGTAGTTTGGAGAATAGCTACTGGTAAGGCCCTGTCTTGGATGTTCTGGTCAGAGATTTTGTGGAAGCTCCAAGGCCTGATTTGGAATTGTCAAATTTCTGGCCCCTCTCAGACTACCTATTACTTTAAATTTTCCCTGTCACCGAACCTTCTACCTGACATTGAGTACAAATATTTGCAACTGTGGCAAACCATCTGCTGATGCTACTGGATGTGAAAGCATGTGAAAAAAAATTCAACACTATGTAAACACAAGGTAATTATTATATTCTCCCCTCTTGCTAAAACAAACAAAAACAAAAATAGAAAAAAACCCTCCACCTTTGCTTTCTACAGCACTGGCCCTCAAATTTGGCTTCACATCGGGATTAACTGGGGAGCTGGAAAAATACTGATGCCTTGGTCGCACTCCCAGAGAATTTAATTGATATAAGGGGGGAATGGGCTTTTGGGTTTTTAAAAGATCCCTAGGTGATTCTAATGTTCAGAATGTTTGAGAACTACTGGGTAAAGCAACGGGCTTGGTCTTGTGTTCTCAGTCCAGCAGTATCACCATAACCTGGGAACTTGCTGCAAATGCAAAATCTTCAGCCCCACCCCAGGCCTAGCATGAGGAATCTCTGGGTGTGGTCTCAACGATCCGCTATCTAACAAGTCTGAAACGTAGTTTTCTTTAAATTCATTTTTTAACTGTGAGCTAAATCTATGCCTTTTGTAATGCTCAAAACAGTGACACTGGCTTTGCAAGTCACCGTCAGGCTGAGGGGCATTTGGGCTGCATGCTTTCCCTTCCTGATGATGGTGAATGTGCCCGTCAGCTAGTAGCAGTGATGAGCCTTGGAAGGGAACTGCCTATGGTCCTTCTGCAGTAGTGCGATGAACAGTGTTTGCTGTAACTGTGAACATGCTGCGTTACTTGTTTGAACCAAGTCTGTTGAACCCCGAACTCTAGGATGGTAGCGACAGACCCCACATGGGTGACTTTCCCATTTGAGTGGGGATGTGGCTCTGACTCTTGGCACTTGGTCTTTGGGACTGTAATCTCGAAATCCTTTTCTCCCATCCAAGAGGCACACTTTTGGGAGCTCTTTTTATCACGGGGTGGGTTGAAAGTCCCATCTGTACGTGTTTTCTGTGCTAATCTGAGAGCTGGACTCAACCCCAGGACTTGGGTCACTTACACACAGAGATCTCATTGTGAGGGGGGAGGAAAATGGCAGCTCCTCAGCTGCACTTAGAAATTCTGCATTAAAAAAAACGCTAAGTATTCATAAGCCTCTTATTTAATGAATGAATCCCTTTGTGTTTACATCCTTCACAACTCAGGGAACAAATAGGGTTTAGTTGCTAGAAAGTGAAAACTTCAAGCTCCTCAGGATGGGGAAAATAGTAGGCAGTTTAGATGAACAGTGGAAATGGCTCCATCCCAGTTTCTTGGTACCTGCTCCTAAGGACATGCCAACCAATGCTTTAATTTTCAGTGTCTCCACCTCCTGTTTAGGGCATTGTCCAAAAAGGGGTAACAAGATGCTCATCAGCGTAAATCTGTATACAGCTGGTTATCTGCTCACCTGAAATCAGGGGACAAGGGAACAGAACAACTAGTGGGGTTTGGTAATTGCCAGTCGCCCATGAATGGCCTGACTACGTTCTGCCACATGCCTTCACCTCGCTCCCTCTTTTGTCTGAAATAGGTGTTTACTTCTCCAGCATGAGCAGACCATTGAGGAAGCATTTAAAGATCAAAGTCTTATCAGAATAGACTCAAAAGAAAATTTTGAGTTGACATGATTTCCAAATGGAAGGGGAATAAATTCATTCTTGGGTTTTCCCCCTCATAAGGGTAATTTCAAGAAGCTCTTCAATACTAATTAGTAAGCTGTGAATTCAGTTCTGTGCAATTATGATGAGCCAGTTTTTGGAGGATGAAAGAGCTAAGTTATCGTATGTTTGAATTACTCATCTAGAAGCCTGAATATTTTTGTATTTCCATATTTCTCGAGTAGCACTTAATTTAATCTTAGCCCCATTTCTTTCAATAAACCATTGTTGCATCTCGTAAGCAGCACAGCTTCTTCCTCTAACTCATCTCCCCGTGAAATTGGTTTAATGAAGCAGAAAGGTATGAAGCATTAGCAACAGTGGAATCCATGTGGTAGCACTTCATTTTTCAGAGGCACTCACATTTCCACCCTAATTTATAAAATCAGCACACAAATGATTTTTATCACGGCCATTACATCAGTATAAATTACTGCCTTTTCTGTAACACAGCAGTTAGTCAAACTGTTGAAATGATATCTATTAGTCAAGGGCCGGGGTGGGAGGGCGGTGGGCAGGGAGAGGTAGGAAAGAGTTAGTGAAAATGAGGGCTGATGGTTGTCTTACACAAACACTAATATTAATTTACCATAATGAACACCGATGGGGTATTTTGCAAACGTACAGATGAAAATTAAATGCACAAAGTGAAGCAAATGGGTCAATTTGTTCAGGACAAAGAAAAGGACCTTCAATAAACAAAACGGTGCTATATAGAGACCGACAGCGATGCAATTAGTCAGGCACTCCTCCTGGCCAGTGGGCAGGCCGCGGCCACCCTGGGCAGGGGCCATTGTTGTTCTCTCCCGCGTGGGTGTCTTCATTTATCTCATTGTAGGAACTGTCATCCTGGTTTTGTGCCCTGCAGCCTCGCCATGTCAAAGCCATGCTGCCAGAGCCTCCTTGGAGAGTACTGCCTACTGGCATCTCCTCCTTTCACCACTGCCACCTAGGTCGCCTGCCAGAACCTAGTGGCCCCCCTTTCAAGTTAGGCAAACCTCCATCATCTGACCTCGCTAATTTGAGCCTTGCAATCATTTGGGTGGGATTGGGTTCACGGTTCCCTTTACTCTCACTGTGAACAACAGTTTACCAAGCAAACAATTTACTAGTTTGACAGTTTCTTTTGGAGATGGTATGGATGGATGGGTATAGGATGAGTTTAAACTTAAAAGAATAAATTGTTCACGTAGTTCAGAAGCGAAATTTAACCATAAACAATTTGTGTATAAAGTGAAAGTCATTCTTGTCCATTGAATGGCATGGTTGCTCTGGGTAGACTTCTGTTGTGAATTCTATGCAACAGTAATGACACAATATTGAAGATGGAACCCTTCTTCATACTGGCTTCACTACCATCTACCAGTCTACTTTAGTGAGAATAGGTAAAATCTTTATGGGCAGTTCTGAGTTCTATTGTTTATTCAGTAATTCATTCCATTAACGAATATTCATTGGGCATATGCTATGTGCCAGGGACCAGGCTAGGTGCTTGGGCTCCAATGGCAAATGAGCCTTCTAGTGGAGAAAGCAATCACTTAACAAGTAATTCCAAGCAAGATGTATACAGTTCCTGAGGTTGGTTGTAATTCCACATTGGTTTTTCTCAATTACCTCTCATTACCTTCAGCCAGAGTGTATTCAGGGAATACAAATTCATTGATCATAGGCAGCCACCATGTCTGTTTAGTCACCGTGTCTAAAAACCAGATGCATATTGGTTTTTACCTGCCAGAACCTAGTGGCCCCCCACTAATCTTAATATTAGACAAGCCAAAATTAGTAATATCTGGTATCAAATGTCCTAAAATAGAATCTAAAATCTTTTTGCTTTGGTTTATTCTTTTTTTTTGGTAAGCACTGTTTTCTTTTTAACCAAAATATAGTTAATTTACATTGTTGTGTTAGTCTCGAGCGTACAGCAAAGTGATTCAGTTATATATATATATACACACACACACACACACATATATATATACATCCATATACATATATATATATATATATAACTGAATCACTTTGCTGTACGCTCGAAACTAACACAACAATGTAGATACATATATATATATAAAATCTTTTTCAGATTCTTTTCCATTATAGGTTATTACAAGGTACTGAGTATAGTTCCCTGTGCTATACAGTAGGTCCTTGTTGTTTACCTCTTTTATATATAGTAGTGTGTATGTGTTAATCCCAAACTTCTAATTTATCTCTCCCCCCACTGCCCTGCTATCCCCTTTGGTAGCCATGAGTTTGTTTTCTATATCTATGAGTCTCTTTCTGTTTTGTAAATAAGTCCATTTGTATCATTTTTTTTATATTCCACATATAAATGATATTTGTGATATCATATGATATTCGTCTTTCTCTGTCTGTGTTACTTCCCTTAATATGATAATTGCAAGGTCCATCCATGTTGCCGCAAATGGCATTACGTATTTCCTTCTTTTTTATGGCTGAGTAGTATTCCACTGTGTGTGTCTGTGTGTCTGTGTGTGTATACATACCACATCTTCTTTATCCATTCATCCGTAGATGGACATTTAGGTTGCTTCCATGTCTTGGCTATTGTAAATGGTGCCGCTATGAACATTGGAGTGCATGTATCTTTTCGAATTATGGTTTTCTCTGGATATATGCCCAGGAGTGGGATTGCTGGATAATATGGTAGTTCTATTTTTAGTTTCTTAAGGAACCTCCATACTGTTCTCCACAGCGGCTGTACAAATTTACATTCCCACCAACAGTGTAAGAGGATTCCCTTTTCTCCACACCCTCTCTAGCATTTATTATTTGTAGGCTTTTTAATGATGGCCACTCTGACTGGTGTGAGCTGCTACCTCATTGTAGTTTTGATTTGCATTTCTCTGATAATTAGCGATATTAAGCATCTTTTCGTGTGTCTGTTGGCCATCTGTATGTCTTCTTTGGAGAAATGTCTATTTAGGTCTTCTGCCCATTTTTTGACAGTTAATTTTTTTTATATTAAGCTGTATGAACTGTTTGTATATTTTGGAAATTAATTCCTTGTTGGTCGCATCATTTGTAAATATTTTCTCCCAGTCCATAGGTTGTCTTTATTTATGGTTTCCTTTGCTATGCAAAAGCTTTTAAGTTTAATTAAGTCCCATTTGCTTGTTCTTGTTTTTATTTCCATTACTCTAAGAGACAGATCCAAAACAATACTGCTGCAATTTATGTCAAAGGGCGTTCTGCCTATGTTTTCCTCTAGGAGTTTTATAGTATTTGGTCTTACGTTTATGTCTTTAATCCATTTTGAGTTTATTTCTGTATATGGTGTTAGAGAATGTTCTAATTTCATTCTTTTACATGTAGCTGTCCAGTTTTCCCTGAACCACCTATTGAAGAGACTCTCTTTTCTCCATTGTGTATTCTTGCCTTCTTTGTTGTAGATTAATTGACCATAAGTGCATGGGTTTATTTCTGGGCTTTCTATCCTGTTCCATTGATCTATATGTTTGTTTTTGTGCCAGTACCATACTGTTTTGATTACTGTAGCTTTGTAGTGTAGTCTGTAGTCAGGGAGCATGATTCCTCCAGCTCTGTTCTTCGTTCTCAAGATTGTTTTGGCTATTCGGGGTATTTTGTGTTTCCATAAAAATTAAGAATTTTTTGCTCTAGTTCTGTGAAAAATGCCATTGGTAACTTGATAGGGATTGCATTGAATCTGTAGATTGCCTTGGGTAGTATGGTCATTTTAACAATATTGATTCTTCCAATCCAAGAACACAGTATATGTTACCATCTGTTTGTGTCATCTTCAATTTCTTTCATCAGTGTCTTATAGTTTTCCTAGTACAGGTCTTGTCACTCCATCATTAGATTTATTCTTTTTGGTGTGGTTGTAAGTGGGATTGTTTTCTTAATTTCTCTTTCTGGTAGTTTGTTGTTAGTGTATAGAAATGCAACAGATTTCTGTATATTAATTTTATATCCAGCAACTTTACCAGATTCTCTGATGAGCTCTAGTAGTTTTCTGGTAGCATCTTTAGGATTTTCTGTGTATCACATTATGTCGTCTGAAAACAGTGACAGTTTAGCTACTCCTTTTCCAATTTGGATTCCTTTTATTTCCTTTTCTTCTCTGATTGCTGTGACTAGGACTTCCAAAACTATGTTGAATGAAAGTGGCAAGAGTGGGCATTCTTGTCTTGTTCCTTATCTTAGAGGAAATGCTTTCAGCTTTTCACTGTTGAGTATGATGTTAGCTGTGGGTTTGTCATATATGGCCTTTGTTATGTTGAGGTGTGTTCCCTCTATGCCCACTTTCTGAAGAGTTATTTTTATCAATAATGGATGTTGAATTTTATCAAAAGCTTTTTCTGTCTCTATTGAGATGGTCATAGGGTTTTTATTCTTCAGTTTGTTAATGTGGTGTATCACATTGATTGATTTGTGGATATTTTAAAATCCTTGCATCCCTGGTATAAATCCCCCTTGATCATGGTGTACGATCTTTTTAATGTATTGTTGGATTCAGTTGGCTAGTATTTTGTTGAGGATTTTTGCATCTGTGTTCTTCAGTGATATTGGCCTGTAATTTTCTTTTTTGTGTGATGTCTTTGTCTGGTTCTGGTATCAGTGTAATGGTAACCTCATAGAATGAGTTCAAAGGTGTCCCTTCCTCTGCAACTTTTTGGAATAGTCTGAGAAATACAGGTGTTATCACTTGTCTAAATGTTTGGTAGAATTCACCTGTGAAGCCGTCTGGTCCTGGACCATTGCTTGTTGGGAGTTTTTAAATTACTGATTCAATTTCATTACTGGTAATTGGTCTGTTCATGTTTTCTTTTTCTTCCTAGTTCGGTCTTGGGAGATTGTACCTTTCTAAGAATTTGTCCATGTCTTTTAGGTTGTCCATTTTATTGGCATATAGTTCCTCATAGTAGTCTCTTATGATCCTTTGTATTTCTGTGGTGTTGGCTGTAACTTCTTCTTTCTCATTTCGAACTTTATTGATGTGGGCCCTCTCCCTTTTTTTCTTGATGACTTTGGCTAAAGGTCTATCAATTTTATTTATCCTTTCAAAGAACCAGCTTTGAATTTTGTTGATCTTTTCGATTGTTTTTTCAGTCTCTATTTCATTTATCCTCATTTTTTCTATATGATTTAAAAGACAAAATGATAATTTAAGTGATAATTATATACTTTTGTTTATGGACATACATTCATGTAGATGTCATTTGTGACAATAACAATAAAAAGGGTGGAAGGAGCTGTAAAGGGGCAGAACTTTGAATACTGTTGAAAGGAAGTTTGTCTTAATTTAAACTTAATTGTTATAAAGTTAAGGTATTAATTGTAATCCCCAGGGTAGTTACTAAGAAACAAATAGCCTAAAAAATATACAAAAAAATAACTGAGAGGGAATCAAAATTGTACACTGGAAAAAAGTCATTCACAGCAGAAATCAGTAATGGAGAAATTAAAGGAGTGAAAGAAGTTATAAGACATATGGGAAACAATTATTAAGATGGCAAAAGTTATCTCCTTACCTATCAGTAATTACTTTAGATAAAATGGTTTTTAAATTGTCCAATTAAAAGGCAGACATTGGCAGAATGGATAAATACACATGGTCCAACTATCCATCTACAGAAGACTAAATTTAGATCCAAATACACAAATAGGTTGAAAGTAAAAGGAAGGGAAAAGATATTCTATGCAAATAGTAGCCAAAAGAGCTGGTGTGACTATACTAATATCAGACAGAATAGACTTTAAGATAAAAAAAATTGTTACAAGAGATAAAGGATGACATTATATATTGATCAAAGGAGTAATCCATCAAGAAGGTATAACAATTGTAAACATATATGAATTTAATAACAGAGCTCCAAAATACATGAAGGAAAAACTGACAGAATTGAAGGGAGCACTAGACATTTGTACGATAATAGTTGGAAACGTAAATATCCCACTTCAAATAATGGATAGAACAAGTAGACAGAAGATGATAAAGAAATAGGGGACTTGAACAACACTATACAACTAATTAGACTTAACAGACATGTAGAACATATCACCTAACAAGAAGAGAAGGCAAATTCTTCTCAAGTGCACAAGGAACATTCTCTAGGACAGACCATTTGTTAAGGCACAAGACAAGTTTCAATAAATTTAAAAAATTTTAAATCATATAAAGAATCTAATCATAATGAAATGGAACTAGAAACAAATAACAGGAGGAAAACACAATTTTTTAATGTGGAAATTAAACAGCGCACAGTTAAAAACAACCATCAAGTTAAAGAAGAAAATACAAGTGAAATTAGAAAATAGTTTGACGTGAATGAGAACAAAAACACAACATCCTGACATGTATGGGGTGCAAGAAATTAGTGCTCTGAGGGAAATTTATAGCTATAAATGTTTATATTATAAAAGAAGAAATATCCCAAGTTAATAACCTAACTTTGCACCTTAAGGAACTAGAAAAAGAAGAGCAAACTAAATAAAAAGCTACCAGAAGGAAGGAAATAGTAAAGATTACAGTGAAGATAATTAAAATAGAGAATAGAAAAACAACAGATAGAATCAGTGAAACAAAAAGTTGGTTTTTTGAAAAGATCAACAAAACTGGCAAACCCTTAGCTAGACTAACCAGGATAATAAGAGAGAAGACTCAAATTACTAAAATCATAAATGAAAGTGGCATTATTACTGTAGACCTTGCAGAAACAGAAAGGATTATAAGAGAACACTGTGAACAATTGTATGTCAACAAATTAGATAACTATATGAAATGAACAAGTTCCTAGTTGCACACAAACTACCAAAACTGACTTCAGAATAAATACAAAATTATAGGTGAAAGACTTATAACAAGTAAAGAGATTGAATCAGTAAACAACATCTCAACAAAGAACGGCCAAGGACCAGATGGCTCTTGGTGAATTCTACCAAACATTGAAAGAAAAATTAACATCAGTCCTTCTCAAACTCTTTTAAAAAATAGGTGAGGGGCTAAAGCTTCCTAACTCATTCTATGAAGCCAGCATTACCCTGATACCGAAGCCATACAAAGACTGCACAAGAAAAGAAAACTATGTACCAATATCCCTTGTGAATATAGATACAAAAATCCTCAACATGAAACCAGCAAACTGAATGCAGCAGCATCTTAAAAAGATTATACTCCATAACCAAGTGGGATTTATCTTAAGAATGCCAGGATGCTTCAACATATGAAAATCATTCAGTGTAATACAAGACATTAATAGACACAGGAAAAAAATCATGCCTCGATTAACACAGAAAAGTCATTTGACAAAACCCATCATCCTTTCATGATAAAAACACTTACAAACAAGAAACAGAGGGAAGTTCCTCAACATGATAGTGGCCCTATATGAAAAACTCATAGCTCATATAATATTCAATGGTGAAAGACTGAAAACTTTTCCCCTAAGGAACAAGAGAAGGATGCCCACTATCACCTCTTCTGTTCAACATTGTACTGGAAGCTTTAGCTCAGGCAATTAGGCAGGGAAAGAAAAAAACAAACGATCTCCAAGTTGGAAAGGAAGGAATGAAACTCAATTTTCAGATGATATGATGTTACATGTTTAAAAATCCTAAAGAATCCACAACATATTAAAGCTAATAAATGAATTCAACAAAGTTATAGTATACAAAATCAACATCCCAAAATATGTTGAATTTCTATACACTAGCAATTAGCAATCTTAAAATGAAATTATGAAGACAATTCTATTTACAGTAGCATCAAAAAGAATAAAATAATTTGCAATAAATTTAACAAAAGAAGTGTAAAGCTTATCCTCTAAAAAGTACAAAAAAATTTGAAATAAATTATGAAGACCTAAATAAATGGAAAGATGCCCATGTTCATGGACTGGTAGACTTAATACTGTTAAAATGACAATATTATCCAAGTTGATCTGCAGATTCAATGCAATCCCTATCAAAATCCCGATGACCTTTTTATTTACAGAAGTGGAAAAGTAGATTCTGAAAGTCATGTGGAATTGCAAGGGACCCCAAATATTCAAAACAATCCTGAAAAACAAAACTAACATTGGATGACTCAAACTTTCCAATTTGAAAACTTAATACAAAGCTGCAGTAATCAAAGCATTGTGGTACTGGCAAAGGGATAGACATATAGATCAGTGGAATAGAATTGAGTCCAGAAATAGATTCATACATCTATTGTCAATTGATTTTCGACACGGGTGCTAAGACCATTCAATTAGGAAGGAATAGTCTTTTCAACAAATGGTGTCTGAACAACTGAATAGCCACATGCAAACGATTGAAGTTGGACTCCTAGTTCACAGTATATACAAAAATTAAGTCAAAATGGGTCAAAGACCTAAATGTAAGAACTAATGGTATAAAACTCCTAGAAGAAAACATAGGGGTAGATCTTCATGACATTGGATTTGGCAATGGATCCTTAGATATGCCATCAAAACACAAGCAACAAAGAAAAAAATAGATAAAATGGAATTCTTCAAAATTAAAAACATTTTGTGCTTCAGAGGGCACTATCAAGATAGTGAAAAGACAAACTACAAAATAGGAGAAAATATTTGCAAATCATATATCTATTAAGGGTCTAGTATCCATAATATATAAAGGACTCTTTGAACTCAATAACAAAAAGACAACCTGATTAAAGTGTAGTCAAGGACTTAAATAGGCATTTATCCAAGGAATATAAATAAATGGCCAACAAGCTGGTGGTGGGAATGTAAAATGGTGCTTTGGAAAACATTTTGGCCAGTTCTCCAAAATATTACACATAGAATTACCATATGAACCAGTAATTCCACTATATACCCAAAATAATTGAAAACATATTTAAACAAATACATGCATATGAATGTTCATATTAGCACTATTCACATTAGCCTCAAGATGGAAAAATGACAATAAATATCTATCAACTGATGAATGGATAGCCAAAATGTGGTATATCCATACAATGGAATATTATTCTGCCATAAAAAGCAATGATGTACTGATACATCCTACAACATGGATGAACCTTAAAAATATGCTAAGCAAAAGAAAGCAAACAAAAGGTCATTATATTATATGATTCAATTTATATGAAATATCTAGAATCAGCAAATCCAGGAAACAAAAAGCAGATTAGTTGTTTCTGGTGGGGTAGGGGGAGGGAGAATGGGAGGTAACTGCTTAATGGGTATGGAGTTTTCTTTTGGGGAGATAGAAATATTTTGGAATTAGTTAGAGGTGATGGTTGCACAACACTGGGAATGTAGCAAACGCCTTTGAATTGCACACTTAAAATGATTAATTTTATGTGACACAATTTTTACGGCAATTTAAAAAGTGATCACTCTAGGTGCCATGAGGAGAATGGATTTGAAAATAGCATGAATGGAGATGAGACCAGTTAGAGGGCTGTCACAGTGGTCCAGATGAGAGATGATGGTGGCCTGAATTAAGGTACTGGCAGTAAGGATGAAGAGAGGCAAATTAATTCAAGTTATTTAGGAACCAGTGTGTACAGAACTTGGTAGCCAACAAGATGAAGAGTGTATGACAGACATTGAAGACATCTCCAAGATTCTGAGGCTGGGTTCCTAGGCAAATCGTAACATGATTGGGATTAAAACCCGTTTTACAGATGCAAAACTGAAGAAGCCATTGGCTTGCCTGCTGTCACACAGTGAGCCAGCAAAGGGGATATGCCAGTGCTGCTCTCCTGCTCTCCTGACTTCTGCATATGATACAGAAAATATGAGTAGCAACTTAAAAAAAATCACTTGAATATTTTCAAATAACTGCAAAATTGGTTTCTTATTTGCCTTCATTTTATGTATTTTATTTTTTTAATTGAAGTCTAGTAGATTTCCAGTGCTGTGCCAATGTCTGCTGTACAGCAAAGTGACTCAGTTATACACATACAGACATTCTTTTTTTATAATCTTTTCCATTATGGTTTATCCCAGGAGATTGGATACAGTTCCCTGTGCTATACAGTAGGACCTTGTTGTTTATCCATTCTAAATGTAATCGTTTGCATCTGCCAACCCCAAACTTCCAGTCCTTCCCTCTCCCTCCCCCTCTCCCCCTTGGCAACCACAAGTCTGATCTCTATGTCTGTGAGTCTGTTTCTGTTTTGTAGATAGGTTCATTTGTGCCAGACTTTTTTTTAATTAATTATTATTTTTTTTTTGCGGTACGCGGGCCTCTCACTGTTGTGGCCTCTCCCATTGCAGGGCACAGGCTCCGGACGCGCAGGCTCAGTGGCCATGGCTCATGGGCCCAGCCGCTCCGCGGCATGTGGGATCTTCCCGGACCGGGGCACGAACCCGCATCCCCTGCATTGGCAGGCAGACTCTCAACCACTGCGCCACCAGGGAAGCCCAGTGTGCCAGATTTTAGATTCCACATATAAATGACATCATATGGTATTTGTCTTTCTCTGTCTGACTTACTTCACTTAGTGTGATAATCTCTAGTTGCATTATTTGCCTTCATCACTGTCAAGGACAATATCAAGGAGCTTTTTTCCTATGTTTCCTTCTAGGAATTTTACTGTTTCAGGTCTTGTGTTTTTTGGGTTTCTTATTTTTTTTTGAATTTTATTTTTATACAACAGGTTCTTATCAGTTATCTATTTTATACATATTAGTGTATACATGTCAATCCCAGTCTCCCATTTCATCCCACCACCCCACCCACCCGCTTACCCACTTTGGTGTCCATACGTTTGTTCTCTGCATCTGTGTCTCTATTTCTGCCTTGCAAACTGGTTCATCTGTACCATTTTTCTAGATTCCACATATATGCATTAATACCTAATATTTGTTTTTCTCTTTCTGACTTACTTCACTCTGTATAACAGTCTCTAGGTATGACAGTCTCTAGGTCCAACCACGTCTCTATAAATGACCCAATTTCGTTCCTTTTTTATGGCTGAGTAATATTCCATTGTATATATGTACCACATCTTCTTTATCCATTCATCTGTCGATGGGCATTTAGGTTGCTTCCATGACCTGGCTATTGTAAATAGTGCTGCAGTGAACACTGGGATGCATGTGTCTTTTTGAATTATGGTTTTCTCTGGGTATATGCCCAGTAGTGGAATGGCTGGGTCATATGGTAATTATATTTTTAGTATTTTAAGGACCCTCCATACTGTTCTCCATAGTGGCTGTATCAATTTACACTCCCACCAACAGTGCAAGAGGGTTCCCTTTTCTCCACACCCTCTCCAGCATTTATTATTTGTAGATTTTCTGATGATGCCCATTCTGACTGGTGTGAGGTGATACCGCATTGTAGTTTTGATTTGCATTTCTCTAATGATTAGTGATGTTGAGCAGCTTTTCATGTGCCTCTTGGCCATCTGTATGTCTTCTTTGGAGAAATGTCTGTTAGGCCTTCTGCCTAATTTTTGATTGGGTTGCCTTCATTTTAATACCTGTGTTTGGAATGATAAAGTTTTAGACATGACCATGTTCTGATGTAACTCTGTCTCTCCTCTCTGAGCGCCCAGTGTCTGCCCCCTCTCTTTATAATGTTTTCTATCCAATACTGACAACGTTGAAAGGCCCTTCTCTTATTGGCCTTCCTCCTTCCACCAACACAACTCAGGGACATACTGTAGCCCCTCCTTCTCTCTCTGAAGCAGTATAGTTGTAAGGGACTGAATTTCTGCAGCCTGAAGCCTTCTGGTATTGAGATGGAGATGAGCCACTCAGAGCACCCCAAATATAAGGATGAGTAGAAGAGGCTTTGGGCTTGGGGTTGGGGGCTGGACAGGAGGAAGGAGAGAAAGCAGTGGCCCTATCACAGGGGAACCTCAGTCCTGAGTGGCAGGAGGCAGTCGGGGTGGGGGCACAGCAGAACCTCAGCTGCTGGAGAGGAAGAGCCAGGACCTTTTGTCTCATAATGTATGGAAGAGTGTGTGCATGTATGTGATGATGATGATTAAGTGGTACACGGTATCAGCGAAAATTGTTAGCACGGATGCTGATTAGGGATGCTGAAGGTCTAATAGTATGGAAGGAAACTGGAAAAATTGGTCTGAGTGTGGAAAAGTAATACTAATTACAATCATTTATGCATACTGCTTACCATTTATGACTAATTACCACCCAACACAATAACCATTAGGTATATCATTAAATATGTGTCAGATTAACTTTGTTGTCAGTTTTATTTGTGATTAGGACGGTAAACTCTGCATGTATGCTTGTGCTTAATAGTTTGTTGCTCATGCAAGCACGGCTGTCAGCTCACAATTTGAAAAAAACATTATGTTAAGGGCTGGAGCGTGGCAGGCTTTGAATTCCAGGCTAAGTAGTTTGTAGTTAATTTAGGAGGCAATGGGGAGCCCTTACAAAATAATCAACAGGGAAGATACATGATCAGTGCTGTACTTTAGGAATAACAGACTGGCAGGGCTGGAATATTCCTTAGAGATTACTCACCCAATGGTCGCCAGCCAGGGGGCACTGGCAACTACACTGGAATTCTGGAGCGATTGTCAAGATTCCAGGGAACTATACTCAATATTTTGTAATAACCTATAAGGGAAAAGAATCTGAAAAAGAATACATATATATATATATATATATATATATATATGCATAACTGAATCACTTTGATGTACACCTGAAACTAACACAACATTGGAAATCAACTTTACTTCAATAAAAAAATAAAATTTAAAAAAAGATTTCAGAAAGATTAAAGGGAACCATGTACTTCTCCGTAATAAAGCTGTGCAGATCAACTACAGTATCAATATTACTTGTTGTAGGCTAGAATCGGTCAAACTGGGACACTAATCACAAGCATTGATTGGCAGTTGTGAAAGTCTGATGAATTTTTTTAAATGGGAAAATAAGTTAATTGTTTCTTAACAAAGGAAAATTTTAACATTAGAAAAAATTTTCTAATCATGGGCTCCACAGGTTAAAAACGAAACGAAAGGGGTCTTGGGTGGTGAAACAGTTCAGAGCCCCTATTATAACCCAGCCAATCCTTTCATTTACAGATGGGGAAACAGGCTAGAGATGGATGGAACTTGCCTTAGAGGAAGATGGATAAACGGATCGGACAGTAAATGTGAAAGGTGGGTAAGACTAGAGACCACAAAACCAATTCAGTAACAAATTGAGGTGCCTAAATTAGGGTGGTAGAAATTGATCTGCAAAGGAGAATGGCAGATGGGAGAGAATGAAAAGGCAGTGCCACCAGGACCACTTGTTGGATGTGGGCAGAGAAAAAGAGAAAAGTTGAGGGTAAGTCTGAAGTCCCCAGCGTGCATGAATGGGGCAATGATAGCGTCATTAGCATAAATATAAAAATCTGGAGGAGGAATTGGTTTGGTAGCAGAGGAGAATCATATGTTTGGTTTTAGACATTTTGAGCATAACTTGTAGTGTTGCATATTCAGAAAGAGAATGGCAATAGAAATTAGAAACATTTGGCCTTAAATCCTGACTTCTTTACACTGTGGGGCCTTTGGTAAGGAGTTTTTCCTTTCTCTCAATTTCCTCATCTGTAGATCTACAGTGATGATATCTGCCTTATTAGTGAGAAGATTAAATGGGAGAATGTATAAGTACCTCGCATAATATCTAGCAAGTGGCAGACAAGTGCTTATTACTCTTCCCTGGAGGAAGTATGGAGGTAGAAATGTTTAAGAAGAGGCAGTTAAGAAATAAGGGAGGGCTTGGCTGGTGGCGCAGTGGTTGAGAGTCCGCCTGCCGATGCAGGGGACGCGGGTTTGTGCCCCGGTCCGGGAAGATCCCACGTGCCGCGGAGCGGCTGGGCCTGTGAGCCATGGCCGCTGGGCCTGCGTGTCCGGAGCCTGTGCTCCGGAGCGGGAGAGGCCACAGCAGTGAGAGGCCCGCGTACTGCAAAAAAAAAAAAAAAAAAAAAAGGAGAATTCAAAAGGGATGTCATATCCCAAGCTATACTTTTAGGATCTAACCGCAAAACACTGATAGTACTTTCCCAGGGTTTCTGGGAGGATGAAGTTACTGGAACAGAATACAGGAGAAGCCACACTTGCTGAGAATTTGGGAAGGAATCTAGCAAAATAACTTGAAGGAATAGACAGAGGGGGTTAGAGAACATATTGTCAATGAAGCCAAGGGAGGCAAAATAATTTGAAAGTGGAAGGTTTGGTCCGTGGGGTCAAATGCAGTAAAAAGGTCTAGAAAATGAAGACAGAGATGAGGCCATTTTGGAGGTCACTTTTAGAGAAAGCAGAGAACTAGGGATGAATTAAATGAGAAGGTGGAACAGCAGAGGCAGTAAAGAAAACGTAACTCTTTCAACATGGCTCTTGAAACAAGGGGGATGAGGTGACAGAACTCGAAAGACTAGCAACTATAAGGGAAGATTATTTCAGGCTACTTAAATCCTGAGCATGTTGTATGCTAAGGGAATAATTCCACTGGAGAGGAATAGACTGATATGGCAGAAGAGAGAGGTTATATTTGTGAAAGAGGTTCTATTAAGATATGCATACGCAGCCCCAGGCTATGGTCACTCTAAAGATGTACTTGGGGACGACCTAATGCTTGAGCCGGGAGAAGTCACCTGAGGTCAAACTAGAAGCAAGCAATCTCATTGGAGCTGTTTGCCTAGACTTGTGAACAAACCACCCCAAGTAAGGAGCTAATCTTCTCGATGTGCATGATAACATGACATAATTTAAAGACTCTGAACTCTGAGTATGGTTCCCCAAAGCAGGGGGCTCAAATTTCTGTCCCTTAGGACTTTTTGATGCAATTATCAGGCATTAATGACTTAACAGTCACTAAAATTAAACCTTCTATTCTCTTTAAAGTATGGAATAAGACTTGGAGGTCCACCATTCCTACTTGACATTATTCTGAACATACTGGCTAATGTTAGCTAGACAAGAGAAAAATAAGAGATTAAAAAAAATTGGAATGGCAGTGTGAAGAGCTTGGCAGACATTCTCCCCAGCAAAACAACCGTTTAATGGGTGAAAATTTTTTTTTAAAAAACACACACACACAAACATTTAAAGTCTCTGGAAATTGTCTCAAGACATAAAGAACATGGAGAAACATTTATTCAAGAAAACCTACTAAATCTTGGTAATAACAATGAGAGACTGTGGCATTTAAGCCAAACATGCTCCCATCCCCTACCCTATCCCAGGTCAGTGATGGGAGTTCTATTCCAGCCAGCTGTAGCTAAGAAGAGGGCTCCCTCTGCTCCAGTTCCTAGTCTAGGGCTACTATCTCACAATTGAATAGGCAGGCTGGTAGCATCCCTCATTCCCCTGATCCCATGTTGCAGAACCACTATTCAGGGAGGTACAGCTAAGAGGACTGGTGCTCCCTTCTTCTCCTCAGCTTCCATTTGTAGGGCAAGGGCTCTGCCCCAATCATGACAGGCTGAGAATACTGAGATTCCAATCTCTCCTGCCCCAGCTCACTCAGAGGTTATAGGTTCCATGCTTGGAGGGCAAGCAAACAAAAGAGATCGGGGGCTGTTATCTCCCCTACACTACCTGCTTGTAGAAAATGGGTGTCATTCAGAGAGAAACAGACCACTGACCCACCCTCCAGCTCCAGTGGGATAGCGTGGAGGTTCTGCCCAGCGAGAGAGGCAGACTGTAAGGATGAAGGACTCTGAAACTCTGGCAGAAGGTGTTATTTAAAACAATGGCAATCTTGGTAGCAAGCTCTTAAGGGAGGGCTGGTAGCTCTGTGAGACTAGTAGCAACAAGTGAAGCTACCTAGAACTTAAACACAGAATCAGGAAGAGAGATAATAAGAACCCTGCTAGGATCACACTCATCCCTGGGGGCCCAAAAGGCTGTGTGCATGCCCTAGGCTGCACCTACTCAGGAGCAATCAGAGCAGGGCATGCAGCAGACTTGAAAACATTCCCCCAGTTGCACACAGACCCATCAACCCAGAGTGGAAGTCTCACTGGTACTAGAGGATTAAACACAACCTCTGATGAAACACTGGCTGAAAAATAAGCTATAGTGGCCCAGGGGCAAATCCTAGGAAGCACGAGGGGATTTTTCTTCAGTATTCACTGCGAGAACCTAGTAGAGCTCCAGGAGATAAAACTCCAGAAGGTGTGGGAATTCCACCCCTCCCCCCATGACTGGGTCCTATGGTGTTTTTAACTTTCAGAGTTGCTCACACTGAGCCTCCAGCAATCCATCGATTACAGTTCAGGTTTTCTTACTCCACATTGGTTCCCATGGAGGTTTCTTCTCCATTAAGTTGTGAGTCTCTGCATTCACCTGTTGCTTTCTCCAATTTGGGGGGCAATGGTTTGCCCTGTGACTTCACTTACCTTACAAATCTAAAAAGAGTTGTTGATTTTTCAGTTTGTTCAGCTTTTTACTTGTTGTTAGGACAGAGTGGCAACTCCCAAGCTTCTTACATGCCAGACCAGAATCCAGGACATTCTTTGTCTTTTAATTGGTATATTTGGGCCATTTACATTTAAGATAACTATTGATATGTTAGAACTGTGTCTGTCCCTTTCAGTTTTTGTTTCCTCTGGTTCTTGTTCCTCTGTTTTCTAACTTCCTGTGAGATTCTTGAACACTTTTTAGGATTATTTCTTGATTCATTTAAAGTTTTTTAGAGCCTGTCTCTTTTTGTAGTTTTCTTAGTGGTCACTCTGGATACTAAAATATACTTTTGTGGCTGTTGCAGTTTCCAGATACCAACATTTTACTACTTTGGGTATATATCCAAAGGAATTGAAATCAGGATCTCATAAAGGTATCAGCACTCCTATGTTCATTGCAGCATTATTCACATAGCCAAGATATTAAAACAATCTAAGTGTCTCTTGACAGATGAATGGATAAAGAAAATGTAGTATATATACAATAGAATATCATTCAGTCATTATAAAGAATGAAATTCTACTATCTGTGACAACATGGGTGGAACTTGAGGGCATTATTTCTTTTTTTAAATTGAAATATAGTTGATTTACAGTATTGTGTTAGTTTCAGGTGTACAGCAAAGTGATTTGGTTTTTTATATATATATATATATATATATATATATATATATATTCTTTTTTAAAATTATTTTCCATTATAGGTTATTACAAGATATTGAATATAGTTCCCTGTGCTATACAGTAAATCCTTGTTGCTTATCTATTTTATATATGTAGTGTGTATGTGTTAATCCCATACTCCTAATGTATCCCTCTCCCCTCCCCTTTTGTAACCTTGTTTTCTATATCTGTGAGTCTGTTTCTGTTTTGTATGTAGATTTATTTGTATTATTTGTAGATTCCACGTATAAGTGATATCCTATGATATCTGTCTTTGTCTGACTTACTTCACTTAGTATGATAATCTCTAGGCCCATCCATGTTGCTGCAAATGGCATTATTTCATTCTTTTTATGGCTGAGTAATATTCCGTTGTATATATGTACCACATTTTCTTTATCCATTCCTCTGTCAATGGACATTTAGGTTGCTTCCATGTCTTGGCTACTATAAATAGTACTGCAATGAACACTGGGGCTGCATGTATCTTTTCAAATTAGACTAGGGGTCCCCAACCCCTGGGCTACGGACTGGTACTGGTCCGTGGCCTGTTAGGAACTGGGCCGCACAGCAGGAGGTAAGCGTGGGCGAGCAAGCAAAGTTCATCTGCCACTCCCCATCGCTCGCATTTCTGCCTGAGCTCCGCCTCCTGTCAGATCATTGGCGGTGTTAGATTCTCATAGGAGCGCGAACCCTACTGTGAACTGTGCATGCGAGGGATCTAGGTTGCGCGCTCCTAATGAGAATCTAATGCCTGATGATCTGAGGTGGATGGAGCTCAGGCAGTGACGCTAGTGCTGGGGAGCGGCTGCAGATATGGATTATCATTAGAGAGAGGAGTGACTGCACAGAGGCTATAATAAATGAATTGCTTGCACACTCACATCAAAACCCTATCAGTGAGTGAAAGTGACAATTAAGCTGCATCTGGTGACAGGCTTTAAGTCCGAATCTGACACGTTTTAGTCCAAGCATAGCCCGCCCATTATTTTATTTACCACTCCTTGCCTCTTTCCCACGCTGTGCACTTGTCGCAGTCACAGTTTTGGTAAGCCCACAAGCTAACCCTAGCCAAAATGAGTGAAAAACAAATGTCGCTGGAGAGCTTCTTTGGAAAGGGGGAAAGACCCAATGATGAGACAGCAGAAGACTCTAAGACTGCCAACAAAAAGAAAACTGCGTTTGAAAGAAAATACCAAGAGTCCTACTTAAATTATGTGTTCATTGCAACAGGTGATTCACATTCTCCAAGCCCGCTTTGTATACTGTGGGGTGACCAATGAAGCTACGAAAGCTTCAAAACTGCTTTGCCACATGGAGACCAAGCACCCTGCATTAAAAGACAAGCCTTTGGAGTGTTTCAAAAGAATAAAATGTGAGCACAAAGAACAGAAGCAATTACTGAAGGCCACCACTTCATCAAATGTGTCTGCACTGAGAGCCTCATTCTTAGTGGCTAACCGCATTGCTAAAGCTAAGAAGACCTTTACTGTTGGTGAAGAGTCGATCCTGCCTGCTGCTGAGGACATTTGTCGTGAACTTTTAGGAGAGGCTGCAGTTCAAAAGGTGGCACGTGTTCCTCTTTCGGCTAGCACCATAACTAGACGACTTGATGAAATAGCAGAGGATACTGAGGCACAGTTTTTAGAGAGGATTAATGAGTCACCGTGGTATGCCGTCCAAGTTGACAAGTCTACTGATGTTGACAAGGCAACAACGCTTGTTTCTGTTGTTTTTCAGCAGGATGTGCATGAGGATGTTATGTGCACTTTTGTTGCCAACCAACACCACAGCTGCAGACCTATTCAAGTCTTTGGATGATTACATATCAGGATAACTGAATTAGTCATTTTGTGTTGGTAGGTGCACGGACGGAGCGGCTGCCATGACTGGACGGCTTTCTGGTTTCACTACTCGGTTCAAAGAGGTCACTTCTGAATGTGAGTGTACGCGCTGTGTCATCCACAGAGAAATGCTGGCTAGCTGAAAAATGTCACCTGAACTTAACGTTTTGCAGGTTGTGATTAAAATTATCAACCCCATTAAAGTACAGGCCCTTAACTCATGTCTGTTCGCGCAGCTCTGTGAGGAGCTGGACGCAGAGCACACACGTCTTCTCTTATACACGGAAGTGAGATGGCTTCTAGAGGTAGATCACTGGCCAGAGTTTTTGAGTTATGAGAGCCGCTCCAGAGATTTCTTTTAGAAAAACAGTCACCACTGGCAGCACATTTCAGTGACACAGAATGGGTTGCAAAACTTGCTTACCTGTGTGAACTGTCCACCCTGCTCAACGAACTCAATCTGTCACTTCAGGGGGGAACAACAACTGTGTTCAAGTCTGCAGATAAAGTGGCTGCATTCAAAGCCAAACTGGAATTATGGGGGCGACGAGTGAACATTGGGATTTTTGACATGTTTCAGACATTAGCAGAGATTTTGAAAGAGACTGAGCCAGGGTCTTCTTTCTCCCAGCTGGTGCACGGTCACCTACCTCAGCTTTCAAAAGAGTTTGAGCATTACTTCCCAACCACAAAAGACCCCCGAACTGGGAAGGAACGGATCCGCGGCCCATTTGTGAATAAGCCAGGTGAATCGACTTTGTCGGTGCTAGAAGAGGCTCAACTGCTTGAGATCACAAATGACTGCGGCCTTAAAAGTATGTTTGCGACAACTTCAAATCTCCATACGTTCTGGATTAAAGTCAAGGCGGAATATCCTGAGATTGCCACGAAAGCACTGAGAAGCCTGCTTCCATTTCCAGCATCCTGTCTTTGTGAAGCAGGGTTTTCTGCAGTGACAGCAACCAAAACGAGATCACGGAGAAGACTGGACATAAGCAACACACGTAAGGTGTCACTGTCTCCCGTCACCCCCAGATGGGACCATCTAGTTACAGGAAAACAAGCTCAGGGCTTCGACTGATTTCTGCATTATGGTGAGTTGTATAATTACTTCATTATACATTACAGTGTAATAATAATAGAAATAAAGTGCACAATAAATCCCCTCACCCCCCGTCCATGGAAAAATTGTCTTCCATGAAACCAGTCCCTGGTGCCAAAAAAGGTTGGGGACTGCTGAATTAGAGTTGTCATCTTTTCTGGATATATGCCCAGGAGAGGGATTGCAGAATCATATGGTAACTCTATTTTTAGTTTTTTTTTTCTTTCACCTATCTTTTAAAAAAATTTTTATTGAAGTATAGTTGATTTACAATGTTGTGTTAGTTTCAGGTGTACAGCAAAGTGATTCAGTTATACATATACATATATTCATTCTTTTTCAGATTCTTTACCCATATAGGTTATTATGGAATATTGAGTAGAGTTCCCTCTGCTATACAGTAGGTCCTTGTTGGCTATCTATTTTATATATAGTAGTGTGTGTCTGTTAATCCCAAGCTCCTAATTTATCCCTCCCCACCCTGTGTTTCCCCTTTGGTAACCCTAAGTTTGTTTTCGAAATCTGTGAGTCTGTTTTTGTTTTGTAAATAAGTTTATTTGTATCATTTTTTTAAAAATTAGATTCCACATATAAGTGATATCATATGATATTTGTCTTTCTCTGTCTGCCTTACTTCACTTAGTATGATAATCTCTAGGTCCATCCATGTCGCTGCAAATGGCATTATTTTGTTCTTTTTTATGGCTGAGTAAGAGTCCATTTATATATATACCACATCTTCTTTATCCATTCCTCTGTTGATGGACATTTAGTTTGCTTCCATGTCTTGGCTACTGTAAATAGTGCTGCAATGAACATTGGGGTGCATGTATCTTTTGGAATTATGGTTTTCTCCGGATATATGCCCTGGAGTAGGATTGCAGGATCATATGGTAGCTCTATTTGTAGTTTTTTAAGGAACCTCTATACTGTTCTCCATAGTGGCTGTACCAGTTTACATTCCCACCAACAGTGTAAGAGGGTTCCCTTTTCTCCACACCCTCTTCAGCATTTATTGTTTGTAGACTTTTTTTTTTTTTTTTTTTTTGCGGTACGCGGCCCTCTCACTGTTGTGGCCTCTCCCGTTGCGGAGCACAAGCTCTGGACGCGCAGGCTCAGCGGCCATGGCTCACGGGCCCAGCCGCTCTGCGGCATGTGGGATCTTCCCGGACGGGGCACGAACCCGTGTCCCCTGCATTGGCAGGCGGACTCCCAACCACTGCGCCACCAGGGAAGCCCTGTTTGTAGACTTTTTGTTGATGGCCATTCTGACCTGTGTGAGGTGATACCTCATTGTAGTTTTGATTTGCATTTCTCTGATAATTAGTGATCTTGAGCATCTTTTCATGTGTTTGTTGGCCATCTGTATGTTTTCTTTGGAGAAGTGTCCATTTAGGTCTTCTGCCCATTTTTTCATTGGGTTGTTTGGGGTTTTTTGATATTGAGTTATATGAGCTATTTGTATATTTTCGAAATTAAGCCCTTGTCAGTCACATCGTTTACAAATATTGTCTCCCAGTCCGTAGGTTGTCTTTTCCTTTTGTTTATGGTCTCCTTTGCTGTGCAAGAGCTTGTAAGTTTGATTAGGTCCCATTTGTTTATTTTTGCTTTTATTTCTATTGCCTCGGGAGACTGACCTAAGGAAACATCACTATGATTTATGTCAGAGAATGTTTGCCTATGTTCTCTTCTAGGGGTTTTAGGGTGTCATGTTTTATATTTAAGTCTTTAAGCCATTTTGAGTTTATTTTTGTGTATGGTGTGAGGGAGTGTGCTGACGTCACTGATTTACATGAGGTTATCCAGCTTTCTCAACATCACTTGCTCAAGAGACTGCCTTTTCTCCATTGTATATTCTTGCCTCCTTTGTCAAATGAGGGCATTATTTCTTAATAAATATTAAGAAAATCCCCCCTTTATCTGTGGCGTTTGTTCACTCTTCCATTAGATATTTATTGAATGCCTACTAAGTGTCAAGTAGTGTGCTTGGTTTTGGGGAACAGTGGTGAAAAACACAAAGTCCCTGCCCTCATATTTTAATGGAGAGAGACAGGCAATAAAAAAATAATATTCCAGGTGATGCTAAGTAGAATAAAATAATAAAGCATTGTAAACGAAGTAGGAAATGCCTGAGATGGGAGAGTTGCTATTTTATACATAGTGGCCAGGGAAGGCCTCTCTAATAAGGTGACATTTGGGCAGAAACCTGAAAGAAATGAGGAGGTAAGACATGCAGATATTCATTCATTTCAAAAATATTTATTGAGTACTTACCCTGTGCCAAGCACAATTCTAGACTCTTGGGTTACAGCAGAAAACAAGGCAGACAGAAAAGAAATCTTGCCCCCGTGGTTCACACAATCAAGTGGGGGAAGAAACAAGCAATAAATGTAATAATAAATTCAATGTGTGTATGTTAGTAGGTGGTATGTGCTATGGGTAAAAGAAAAAGTAGAGTAGGCTAAGAGGGATCAGGAGTGCCAGATCGAGAGTTTGCAAGTTTAAATGGATGACATCATGAAGGGCCTTGTGGGCCATTGAATGGATTTTGGCTTTTACTCTGAAATGGATGAGAACCACTGGAGAGTTTTATACAGACGAGTAATGTGACATAACTTTCATTTTTGAAGGATCGATCTGAGTGCTGTGTTGAAAACAGACTTTATGGAGGAAAGAGAGAAGTAAAGAGAATCATTAAAAGGCTACTGTCATCACCCAGGCAGGGGATGATGATGACTTGCAACAGGGTGTCAGCAATGGTAAGGGCAAAAGTGATTGGATTCTGCTTATATTTTGAAGGTAAAAATAAAAATGTTTCCTGACATACTGAATGTAGGGTATGAGAAGAGAGGAGTCAAGGATGACTATAAGATTTTTGGCCCCAACACTGGAATGATGGAGTTGCCATCAACCGAGACGGGAAAGTTTGTGATTAAAGAAGTTTTGGAAGGGTGAGGGAAGATCAAGAATTCAGTTTTGCACCTTAACTGTTTATTAGACAACTAAGTGACGATGCCAGGTAGGAAGCTGGATGCGTTCTAGACTGGTGTTCTAGAGAGAAATCTGGGATGTATATATATATGTTTATATTTGAGGGTTGACTACAAACAAATGCAGTTGAAGGGTGTGAGACAAGATGAAGTCACCAAGGGAGTAGTGACTGTAGATACTGAGGAGAGAGGGTCTAGAGATTGAGGCCTGGGTGGAGAGATGAGTTGGAGGCAGCAAGGGAAACTAAGAAGGAGCACTCAAAGAGGTAAAGATAGAATGAGCCTGTATCCATCTGGGAAGAGAGAATTCCGATGAGAGGGAACAGCAAGTGCACAGACCCTAAGGCAAGATTCTGTATGGCATTAGTGTTTGTCTTTTATTATTTTTTCTCTATGCAGAAATTTTTACTTTTATGTAGTCAGATCTATAAATCTTTTCTTTTTATGGTTTTGGGGTTTATGTCAGGCTTTGAAAGGCCTGTTAAAGTCATCCCACTACCATTTAGTGTTTCCTTACTAATTTAAAATACCAAATTTATCATACACTAGATTCCCATATGTATTTGGATCTGTTTTCCATTGATTTGTCTGTCTAATCGTGCACCTGTTTCAAATGGCTTTAATTAATAGAGCTTTATAATATGCTTTATATGAGGTAGGTCTATCCCCTCTCATTGCTTTTCTCCTTCAGAGTTCTTCTGGCTATTATTGTATTTTTTTCATAAGAATCTTTGACTCTGTTTTTGCCCTCAAATTTTATTTGTATTTTTATTGGGACCATGTTAAAGGTAGTGATTAATTTAGGGAGAATTGATATCTTTATAATATTGAGTATTTCTAGCCAGGAGTAAAGTATGTCTTTCCATTATAATTATTCCTTTATGTACCTTAGTTGCATTTAAAAGTTTTTCATCTACATATTATATTTGGCTTGATAACTTTATTCATAGGTCATTTTTCTCTTATAAATGGGGGTCTATCTTTCCTTTATGCTTTCTAAGTAGTTGTGGTTTACATATAGAAATGTATTTGTTGCTATATATCATTTTGGAATCCATTCACTCTACTGCAACTTATTGTTTATAAGATTTTTCTGTTGATTTTGTTGGACTTGCCTGGTATACAATCAAAGCATCTACAAATAATGAAAATTTTGCATCTTTCTTTCCAGTTTTTTAAAGAGTTTTATTCAGATATATTTTATCTATCATAAAATTTACCTAGTTATAGTATACAATCAATGGGTTTTCGGTATATTTACAGAGCTGTGCAAGAATCGATGATATTGAATTATAAAATATTATCATGATCCCCAAAGGAAATCTTGTACTCATTAGCAGTAAATCTCCATCCTCCCCTTCTCTCTTGGCCCTGGGCAACCACTAATCTACTTCCTATCATTATATGTGTACCTATTCTGGATATAGCATATCAATGGGATGATATGATATACAGGTTTTGTGTCTGGTTTCTTTCACTTAATGTTTTCAAGGCTCATCCATGCTGTAGTACATATCAATACTTCATTCCTTTTTTTAATGTGGCAAAATATGTATAACTTAAAATTGGCCAATTTAACCATTTTAAAGTATACAGTTCAGTGGCACTAAACATTCACGTTGTTGTGCAACCATCACCACCATCCATCTCTAGAATTTGTCATGATCTGTACCCATTAAATAATAAAGTCCCATTCTCCTCTACCCCCAATCCCTGGTAACCACTATTCTACCTTCTGTGTCTATGACAGAAACTATTGTAGACAGAACTGTTGTAGTTTCCTCATGTAAGTGCAACCATACAGTATTTGTCTTTTTGTGTCTGGCTTATTTGGCTGAATCATATTCTGGCATATAGATATACCACATTTTGTTTACCTGTTCGCCAGTTGATGGACATTTGGATTGTCTTCGCTTTTTGGCTATTTATGAATAATGCTGCTACGAACACTGGTGTACAAGTTTTTGTATAGACATATGTTTTCATTCCTCTTGGGCATATACATAGGAGTGGAATTGCTAGGTCACGTGGTAGCTCTATGCTTAACCTTTTAAGGAACTGTCAAACTATTTTCCAAAGCAGCTCCCACCAGCAATGTAGGAGGCTTCCAATTTCTGTCATCTCTACCAACACTTGCTATTAATTTTAAAAAAATTATCGTCATCCTAGTGGTATAAAGTAGTATCTCATTGTGGTTTTGATTTGCACTTCCCTAATGACTAATGCTGTTAAGCACCTTTTCATGTGCTTATTGGCCATTTGTATATCTCTGGAGAAATGTATATTCAAATGCTTTGTCCATGTTTTAATTGGGTTGTCTTTTTATTATTGCTTTTTGTGTTCTTTATATGTTGTGGATACAGGTCCCTTGTCAGATATATTATTGGCAAACAGTTTCTCCCATATTGTGGGTTGTGTTTTCACTTTCTTGATGGTATCATATGAATCACGAAAGTTTTAAATTTTGATGAAGTCCAATTTATCTATTTTTTTCTTTAGTTGTTTACACTTTTGGTGTCATGTTCTACAAACCATTGCCTAATCCAAGGTCATGGAGATTTACGCCTGTGTTTTTTCTTCTAAGAGTTTTATAGTTTTAGCACTTCAAAGCGAAAATACATAGCATTACCGAGGAGCCAATCACATGGAAAAAGTTATTCAACTATTTGAAAATTTATATTATAGTTTTACGTAGATAAGTGTAGATATAGGTATATCTTTATGAACTTAGAAATAGCAAGATCTATTGGTGGGTTTAATAACTATTATAATTTTGAGGTACTGATGAGCATGATGATATTTTGAGATATCTACAACAATTGTAACGTGATATGAGAATATCTGTGATTTCTATTGGTGATCAAGTCATAAGTGTTGTTGATATTACTTTGGTCTGTTGCTTACACCATAACAAAAGGCGCTGTTTCATTTTAGTTAGAGGTTAGTAGAAATAAAGTGTAATTTTTTTTCCTTTTGGACTAATTGGATTCAAATTTTATCTAAATACTCTAATTCGCTCTAATTCCAACTGAAGTTTGAAAACATGCATAATTTACTTTCTGGTCGGATTTATTCAGACAGTTCTCAGAAGAGACAAGTTTGTTGAGGCTACCAGCTGCTCTGGGTATTCTCAGGTGGAGAGCTGTGCTCAGTTGTAAAGGAAAAAAATACCAAATGCTAGAAATAGATCCCAGAAGAGAGTGTCTAAGGGAAAAGTTTAATGAGGGGTTATATTTACTAGCTCATTGGAAACAGATGCCACCCTCTAATAGTCTGTAGATATATTTGCTATTATTATGGTTTTGAATAGGTAGCACATTTTCACGGTTCGAAAGTCAAACTGATATAACAAGGAATCCACAGAAAAGTCTTACTCTCACATATAGTACCATTTACCTGCCCCCAGCCCCTACAGATAGTGATTCTTTATGAAAATGAAAGCAAATATATACATTTTTACCGCTTTCTTATACAAATGGCAATATACTGTATATACTGCTTTGCCCTGTGCACTTTTCACTTAATAGTGTATCCTGGAGATCTTTCCATATCAGTGTATCAGAGGATGAGCGCCCTACAGTGGGAATGTACCTGTCATTATTTACTTAATACATTCTGTTTGATAGACCCTAGAATGGTTTCCAATCTTTCCTATTTGTTGGTCTATTTTTAAACTTTTACACATTTTATTTAGAACTTGCATTAGTCTAGACTCTTTTGGTTGTAAGTGGCAGGACTTCAGTTTAAATTAGTTTAAATTAAAAATGGGATGCTTATAGTACTGAGTGGTGACTCAGTCTTCCCTCCTTTTTTTCCATTCAAACCACTGTGAAAACTTTGGCTTTTTTTTTTCTTCTGGTCTAAGATTCTTTATTTTTTTAATTAGAATTTAATTACCTGATGTGTTATATGTTCTTTATAATAAATACACGTGGTCAGATTACTCTAAGAATAATTGTACACCAATATTTAAGTTCTCTCGGCACCGCAGAATGCCTTAGACTATTTAAGTCAGATTTCACAGGCTAGTATTGCAGACATACATCTCTGATTGATGGCATATCTGGCTGACCACATTATTATCTGCAAAAATTCAACATATATTGAATATATATTTTTCAAAACAGATGGTGAAACCTTTGCTTTTACAATACACATCTGGCCTTTGCTTCCCTTCTTTACCCATTAGCCCGCTACAATTCAAATATCACTGCTCGGAACCTCCTTGATCTTAAATCAAAAGCAGAGTCAAGCCCAGGAACCATATGTCAATCTTCTGTTAGAAGGTGGCCATCCAGATGATTCATAGCATGCCTACATAAAGGTCTTTTTTAGATAAGCATCAAAATAAAAGCACAAAATTTAAATATTCTCATGGAGACCTCATATTCTCCCAGGATGATTTCTGGAATCACAAGTGGGGCAAGCACTGGACTTCAGTATAAGTTTCCAGGAATATTTTAGGTGCAAAACTAGGAGTCTAACACAGAGAAAGAGAGAACTTGATCCAAGACAAAATAGGCATTCCTGAAGAATGACCAGACTGTTGCCCAGGAAGTGGGGGTAATCTGCACTTCAGAACTTTAGCAAGCTGGGAAGTACTGCTACCGCCAGAAATCAGCTTAGTGGGTGGAGCAGTTGGCCTGGCCTGCATCAAAAAGGTCATCGCACCCAGTGTATGGAGAACTTTTTAAAAAAGACATTTGAAAGGGCTGGAAAATTAGAACTGTATGATAAAAAGTGAAGTGAATTGGTGTTATTCAGTTTGAGGATGAAAAGAATGAATTTGAGTTGAATATATGAATCAAGATGAAGATCAGTTCATCTCTGTAGGAGGAAGAGAAAATAAGTGACCTTCACTTGCAGGTAGATAGTGAATGAGCACACATTCTCTGAGAATTAGAAAACATTGAGCTATGGAAGAGGATTAGGATTCCCTTTGCTTAAAGGTGAAAAAGGAAGCATCTGTTTATGTGTGGAAGCAAGGTGATAATCAAAGAATCTTGGAGCACTCCTTATTTTAAGCATCATGGTAGTGTCTGTGGCCTTCGCTAAGGGTTGGGGTAAATTGGAAAGGAACTGTGGATGCTTTGGGGGATTTGCTTTGTAGATACAGCTTAAGAGACGATTCACATATCTTCCCCGAATCTGTTTTAACCAGTGAAAGATTTAAATTACAGGTGTGTTCCTTCAGGAAATGGCTGGGCCTCTTAGAGGAGAGAGAATGATGAGCTCTGCTCTTTTGTCTACTCTGAAAAGCAACTGTGGCAAGTTTCATGTTCTCACCTAATTGAATGAGTTCCCTGGGATTAATCTTCTCTCAGGCTATTCTGCAAGACATACAACTTGACATCTTGTCTGTTTGGGGTTTTTTTCCCCCATCAACCCTGGTGCCATAGTCCTAGGGTGACCTTGTTTTCTGAAAAAGATTCGTAACACCTGGTTTGAGAAGACGCTGCTTGGGAATAGTGGTATGGATTATTCCATTTATTCACTTAATAGTTATTCACTCTGCACCTACTCTATGCCAAATACTATTCTAACTACTTGGAAAACAGCAGTGAATCAAACATACGGAGTTCCCTGCCTTCACGGACCTTACACTATTGTGAGGGGAGAAAGAATATAAACAATTTTTCTTTTTATTTATTTTTTTGTCTCTGTTTAGAGGTTCTTGTTCTCATTTTTTTCTGGAGAGCAGCCTGAATGGTGACCCCATCATCATCTGTATGTATGATTCTGGAAACCCATATGGTTCGGGCGGGTTTGTGGGGGACCCATAGAGAATACACCTCGGTAACTGTCAGCATATAGCATTCCTTGCATCTAACCACCAAACTAATTTTTTTCTTTCTTTCTCTCTTTTTATAATTAATTTTTATTGGAACATAGTTGCTTTACAATGTTGTGTTAGTTTCTACTGCACAGTAAATTGAATCAGCTATATGTATACATATATCCCCTCTTTTTTGGATTTCCTTCCCATTTAGGTCACCACAGAGCACTGAGTAGAGTTTAAACAATAGATATTTTAAAATAAGTAAATTGTATAGTATGTTGGACAGTAAATAGGTGCTACCGGAAAAAGAAAAGGCAGAGCCACGGAAGGTGGATTGAGCATGCTGGGTCTCGGAGCAGGAAGCAGGTTGCAGGATTAAGTAGGGTGGCTAGCATGGGCCTCTATGAGAAAGTTAGTTTTGTTCAAAGGCTTAAAAGAAGTGAGGAAGTTATCCAGGTGGACATCTTGCGGGAGAGAGTCCTAGGCCAAGGGGACAGCCAATGGAAAGGCCTTGAGACAGAAGAATGCTTTGAATGCAAAGAACAGCAAGGAGGCCAGTGTAGCTGGAGAGGAGGAAGTGAGATGAAGAGTAGTAGAAGAGGAGGGCCAGGTCACGAGGCCCTTGTAGATCACAGGAAGGGCTTTGGCTTTTACTCTGAGGAAGATGGCAGTCATCGGTGTGTTTTGAGCAGAGGGGGGTCAGATCTGATTGCTGCTTTAGCAAGATTGCTCTGGCTGCTGTGTTTAGAATAAACTGAAAGCAAGCGAGGTGCATGGTTCTGATATCCACAAATTTGATTACCACAGTTTAGTTAAATAATAGCATCCCTAATAACACACTTCACATTTCAGTTATCATCACATACTGAGTAATTACATAAAGCACAGATTGCGCTGGTTGCTCTTTTCAGTCCACAAATCACTACATAAATAACAGACGTGCATCACGATCAGTGAACAATCACTTCACTTCTTTTAAAGTCTGTTGGTGATTGGTATTGGTGATACATGTTATTCAGTTTATGTATGGACAGTGTGTACTTGCGTCACCTCCTTGATTCGCAGTGATAAACCCACACATTTTATAAAAATGAATGATCAGAAAAGGAGGAATTGGCCAACAAAAATGAAAGTGCAGCAAATAAATGAAAAATTATAGAGCTGAAAGTGACGCTCAAATCAAAGTTATATGGCCTGACAGAAGAAATAGCTGACCAAGGGACCATGGTAATGTTGACACTGCCCCCATTTGACAGACCCATGCTATGCAGCCAGAGGAACTCGGTGCAGGTAAACTTTGTAACATAAATGAGGAAAGTTGTAACATAAAGAATAGATATCCCAGAGGAGGTGACGCCAGCAAAAAGTTCACACTGAAGGAACTCAGAGATATTTCACGGTATAGAAAGTGCGAAGGATAAAATGGTGGAAACCGATCCAAACTTCAAAAGGGGTAGGGCAATTCACCAAAGCGTGAAGAGAGGTTCTCTTAGTATTGTAAGTTATGGGAAGAAGGAGGTAAGTACTATTCAAACTACCCTTGATAAGTTTTTTACAAAGACATGGAACACTTACTTCTCAATGTTTCTAATGTTTTAAATTACAGTGTACTAAGTAAATATTATTTTTACGATTTTTCGTTCTCTCTATACACTTATCGTGAAATAGTGAGTTTTCACCATTTTGACCAAAAATTTTAAATGTCACAGAACAATTGGAATTTTGCCCAGTGATTGCTTTGCACTGTTTCAGTTGGGAGTCATTTTCAGCATCCCACACTGCTATGCACGGTGAGGACAACCTGTATTTAGTGATAATGAGTAGATCTGGGGCTTGACCTAGAAGCTAGTGGCTGCAGTGAAGTGGAGGTGGTCTTGTGGTTGAAGGCTTTTTGCTGCTCCTTTTCAGTAGAAAGTCTAGAACCCTTGACAGCTGTGAGAGATTTGTATCAGTGACTTGTTTATATAACCAGCCCAACAGCCTGATGCTTATGAGGAGAGGTGCCAGGGAGATCCCACAGTCCCAGCCCTTCGCTCTCTTGTTGCCACTGTACCCTAAAATGCTGCCATTAGAGATTTAGTCCTTCAGGTTAAGGACTAAATCTTGAATCCTTAAATAATATATTCCCGCAATGGCAATTATGAGAGGTGATGGATGTATGAACTAACCTTATTGTGGCGGTCCTTTGCAATATATTTGTACATTCAATACAAAGGAAAGTATCAGGAAAGACTGATACAGCAAGTAAGCACACTGTGAAACTGCAGGAAGAAAGGGGCATTGAGGTTCCAGAAAGGACATCTTTTTAGAAAAAGTAGAAATAAATTTGGCAATATGTAACAAAAGCCTTAAAGAGTGTGTTCCCCTCGCTCACACCATACACAAAAATAAACTCAAAATGGCTTAAAGACTTAAATATAAGACGTGACACCATAAAACTCCTAGAAGAGAACATAGGCTAAACATTCTCTGATGTAAATCGTAACAATGTTTTCTTAGGTCAGTCTTCCAAGGCAATAGAAGTAAAAGCAAAAATAAACAAATGGGACCTAATCAAAGATAAGCTTTTGCACAGCAAAGGAAACCATAAACAAAAATGAAAAGACAACCTACAGACTGGGAGAAAATATTTGCAAACAATGCAACCGACAAGGGCTTAATTTCCAAAATATAAGAACAGCTCAGACAACCCAATCAAAAAATGGGCAGAAGACCTAAATAGACATTTCTCCGAAGAAGACATACAGATGGCCAAGAGGCACATGAAAAGATACTCAACATGGCAAATTATTAGAGAAATGAAAATCAAAGCTACAATGAGGGGACTTCCCTGGTGGTCCAGTGGTTAAGACTCCGTGCTCCCAATGCAGGGGGCCCGGGTTCCATCCCTGATCAGGGAACCAGATCCCACATGCATGCTGCAACTAAGAGTCTGCGTGCCACAACTAAGAGCCTGCATGCTGCAACGAAGATCCTGCATGCGGCAACGAAGATCTCACGTGACTCAACTAAGATCCAGCACAGCCAAGTAAGTAAGTAAATAAATAATAATAATAAAAAAAGCTACAGTGAAGTACCACCTCACACCAGTCAGAATGGCCATCATCAAAAAGTCCACAGATAATAAGTGCTGGAGAGAATGTGGAGAAAAGGGAACCCTCCTACGCTGTTGGTGGGAATGTAAATTGGTACAGCCACTATGGAGAACAGTATGGCGGTTCCTTAAAAAACTACAAATATGGGCTTCCTTGGTGGCGCAGCGGTTGAGAGTCCGCTTGTCGATGCAGGCGACACGGGTTCGTGCCCCAGTCTGGGAAGATCCCACGTGCCGCAGAGCGGCTGGGCCCCTCCGCAACGGGAGAGGCCACAACAGTGAGAGGCCCACGTACCGCAAAAAAAACCCAAAAAACTACAAATAGAACTACCATATGATCTAGCAGTCCCACTCCTGAGCATATATCTGGAAAAGAAGAAAACTCTAATTTGAAAAGATACATGCACCCCAATGTTCATTGCAGCACTATTTACAATAACCAAGGCAAGGAATCAACCTAAGTATCCATTGACAGATGAATGGATAAAGAAGATGTGGTGCGTATATACAATGGAATATTACTCAGCCATAAAAAAGAATGAAACAATGCCATTTGCAGCAACATGGATGAACCTAGAGATTATAGAGATTACTGAGTGAAGTAAGTCGGACAGAGAAAGACAAATATCATATGATATCGCTTATATGTGGAATCTAAAAAAATGATACAAGTGAACTTATTTCCAAAAGAGAAATAGACTCACAGACATAGAAAACAAACTTATGGTTACCAAAGGGGAAGGAGGGGAGGGATAGATTAGGAGCTTGGGATTAACAGATACACACTACTGTATATAAAATAAATAACAAGGATTTACTATATAGCACAGGGAACTCTGTTCACTATCTTTTAATAACCTATAATGGAAAAGAATCTGAAAAAGAATATGTGTGTGTGTGTGTGTGTGTGTATATGTATATATATATATATATATATATATATATAACTGAATCATTTTGCTCTACACCTGAAACTAACACAACATTGTAAATCAATTATACTTCAATTAAAAAAAATCTTTAAATGTGTTTCCCTTTGACCCAGTGACTCCATTTCTAACTCCAATTCTAAGAGGGTCTATCTGAAGGGAAGTAGACTAAAAATTATGCACAGAATTGTTTATCATGTTAACTTTTTATTTCAAAAATATTAGAAATAACAGTGGGAGAATGTTTAAGTAAATGTATGATACATGCAAATGATGCAATATTTTATATCCTTCAAAATATATTTATAAACATTGGGAATTTTCTTTGGGTTGTCATGAAAATATCAGGGGAAGAGTTTGTGAAGTAATATAAATTGAGAAAATAAGAACACAGTGTTGTATTTACTGTGTTATCACATTAAAAGTATATAGAAAAAAAACTGGAGGAAAAAAATGCCAGGCTTCCCTGGTGGCGCAGTGGTTGAGAGTCCGCCTGCCGATGCAGGGGACGCGGGTTCGTGCCCCGGTCTGGGAGGATCCCACATGCCGCGTAGCGGCTGGGCCCGTGAGCCACGGCCGCTGAGCCTGCGCGTCTGGAGCCTGTGCTCCGCAATGGGAGAGGCCACAGCAGTGAGAGGCCCGCATACCGCAAAAAAAAAAAAAAAAAAAAAAAAGCCAAAATGTTATTATGGTTACTTCTGGGTGTGGGGATTGCAGGAAATTAAAATGTACAAAAGAAGTGTATGTGAATTATTAAAAAAAATAATAATCCATGATAATACAGGCCCTGGAGCCAGACTGCAGACAAGCCACACGGAGCTTGAGTAAATTCCCTAGCCTCTCTGTGCCTGTTACCTCATCTCTAAAATATGGATAATAGTCGTATTAACCTCCTGGCATTATTGTGGAGATTAAGAGTTAATACTTACCAAACATTTATGTATCTAGTATATAGTAAAGTGTTCAATAAATGTTAGCTATTAATAGTATTATTGACATTTATACAGTTACAATGAAAGTTTATTTTTTAGTCATTTTCTACACTTCCACTCCTCAAGAATAATCACTGTTAACAGTTTGATAGGGATCCATCCAGTCCTTTTTTATGCAAACACACACACACACACCCCAGTCATTGTTTCTGATTGTACAAATACACACACATATGCACACATATGTGTGACCCACATACACACATATGTGTGACCCACGTATGTATGTGTGTACACACAGACCTATAAATATACATGCATAAATATACACATTTATATACTTATGTATATATGTGTGTATTTATAAACACAAATATTTAAAACAGAAGTGGGATCATACAATGAATACTATTAAACAGCTTGCTCTATTCTAACTCAGTGATATACCAGTATATTGTGGACATCCTTGTATGTCAGTAATGCAGATCTACTAACTTTTTGTAATGGCAGCATTAGTATTCCGGAGTTTGTGCCATATTTTATTTTACCAGTTCCTTACTAATGAATATTTAGCTTCCTCTCAAATTTCTCACCATTACAAATAATATTGCAATGATTCTGACCTTATACATACATTTTTACACTTATATGAGTATTTTTGCAGGACAGATTCCTAGAAGTGAAATGTTTGACTCAAAGTTATATGCCTTGAGAATATTGATGGATATTTCTGATTTCCCTTCCAAAAAAGTTGTACTAGTTTATCAGTATATAAGAATGTCCTTGGGGCTTCCCTGGTGGCGCAGTGGTTGAGAGTCCGCCTGCCGATGCAGGGAACACGGGTTCGTGCCCCGGTCCGGGAAGATCCCATGTGCCGCAGAGCGGCTGGGCCCGTGAGCCATGGCTGCTGAGCCTGTGCGTCCGGAGCCTGTGCTCCGCAACAGGAGAGGCCACAACAGTGAGAGGCCCGCGAACCGCAAAAAAAAAAAAAAAAAAAAAAAAAAAAAAAAAAAAAAAAAAAGAATGTCCTTGGGCTTCCCTGGTGGCGCAGTGGTTCAGAGTCTGCCTGCCGATGCAGGGGACACGGGTTCGTGCCCCGGTCCGGGAAGATCCCACATGCCGTGGAGCGGCTGGGCCTGTGAGCCATGGCCGCTGAGCCTGCGCGTCCGGAGCCTGTGCTCCGCAACGGGAGAGGCCACAACAGTGAGAGGCCCAGTTACTGCAAAAAAAAAAAAAAAAAAAAAAAGTAAAAGAATGCCCTTTTCCCCAGAGCTTCATCCACTCTGAATGTTATCAGTCTTTAAAAATTTTCCTACCTATCAGGCAATATGGTACCTCATTAGGGTTATAATTTGCATTTCTCTGATCACTGTTGAGGTTGAGCATCTTTTCATATGTATATAGGTCATTTACATTTCCTCATCTGTGAAGTGCTTGCTTAAGTTCTTTTCTGTGAGTTATTTCTTTTTTATTTATACTTCTTTGTATTTAAAAAGAAAGAGATAAATATTTTGTATTCTTTATGTAACCTTGTGATCCGTTCTTTATCAACCATAGTAGGAGAGGAAAGCATTTACAATCCAAAAGAAGGGAAAATTTAAATATATATATTTTGTTATGAGTTTCTTTGTGGGGGGAAGGGGGCCAGGAAGCACATTTAATTGTTTAATTCTGTTTTATCTCAACTTAGTATTAAAATGGTCCTCCTTTCATTCCCTGGGCCTCCACAATTGGAAGATGCCATTTGATGAATTCAAATTCACCATGGACCTCTTACACATTTGTCTAAGTCACTGAAGTTTAAACTTCTAAAATTTAACTCAATAGTTCTCAGTTCTATAGTTTTAAAAAAAGCCGTCTTTGAGGTCGATCCAGAAGGAAGTGGAGGACTGCAGTTATTTGATATATTCAGGCCCATTCTAACAACCCATTCTAACCGTTTAGGCAGAGGCCGATGCATTTTTTTTTCTTTCAGAATTCTTTCAGAATGACCTCATAACTGAACAGCCCCCGTAGGCTCAGCGTTGAAGAAGAATGAGTTTTTGAACGGTGAGGAGGACATGTTTTTAAACAGAGGCAAACAGTGCTGATTATTTACACTGCTGCCATCAAGGGAATCTGAGCAAGAATGGCTGGAAATGCTCCTGTGATTGGCGCTGAGTTGTCCAAGGGAAAGAGACATGGGGTGGGGGGACTACCCTATCCTTAGTTATCACCAGTAACATCGATTTAAGGACATTTCTGTAGTCAGACATAGTATTAACTTCAGTCAATCTGGTACCTCCTAGACCCTTTTCACTTACATATTGCATGAAAAGACCTCCAGATGCTTTCTGACATTTTGATTCAGTGTCTTAACTCTTAAATTCAGCTTAAGCATCGTGTGTAATCTTGGATCCATCAGCGAGCAAGTATTTACCTTGACCGTAATTAGTATCAAGGGAGTGTTATCTCAGGAAATAACTTTAGACTACTAGAATCTCACACCTTAAAGGGCATCAAATCTAATCCCACCTGAGCCTTGAATATCCCTTCCAGGTCTCCCCCTGCCCCTCCAAGTAGGGAGGTAGCCTCAGCTCACTTCAGATCTCTCCAGTGACATGGTGATGACTGTTCTATGAAATAGCCCAGTCCATCTGGAAATAGTTCTGACAGATATGAAGTTTTTTACTGAACAGAAATTTTTCAGTAGATTCAACCCATTGATCCAATGGGAGTCCAGTGGTGCCTTCCAGAACACATTTACTCTCTCTTATGCACCACAGGCCTGTAAGTATTTGAAGATGGCCTGTTCCTTTTCTGAAGCTCCACCCCACTCCCCCCTCCCCTACCATTCAGTCTGAATGTTCCCAGCTTTTGTGACTTTTCTCATAAAGAGGCCCTGGCTTCTTCTCTAGCCTAATCACTTGCTCCTCACCTGTGCCACATGGCTTCCTTCTGTTCCTCAAACATGTACAGCATATTCTTGTCTCAATGACTGTACACTTTTTCTTCCTCCTACCAGAAATGCTCTTCCCTCAGAAAGCAGCAAGGTTTGTTTACTTACTTCATTTTGCTTAAATATCAGCTCCTCAGAGACGCCTTCCCTGACCATCATCTCGAAAAGAACCCTCCTTCCCATCTCCATCATGATCTTTTTACCCTGAAAGATGATTAGCTGTCTGTTTATGAGTCTGTCTATCTCTCCAAATAAATGTAAGCCTCATGAGGGCAGGGACTGGGCATGTTTTATCTAGCACTTAGTATATAGTTGTTGATTGACTCAGTAGGATATGGTTTTTATTCCTTTCACCATCCTGCTCACTCTGCAGTTTGTCAATATCTCCATCAAAGTGCAGTAGACAGATCTGACAGTAGAAATCTAGCTATGAGACGACCAAGGCAGAATAAAGCAGGGCCACCACATTATTCAATCAGTGAGTACATACCATGCAGCAGGCACCACGCTAGATCATGGATATGTGACAGTGAACAAGCTCAACAGGGTCCCTGCCTCCGGAGAACTCACTGTCTAGTATCTTAAAGATGTTCTTCCAGTATGATGAAGTCTTAAGGTCACATTTGCTCTTTTGGTGGCCATATCACACTGGAGAATTTATAGTCAACTAAAACTTGAAGCTCCTTATCATGAGTGCTTTTTGTGCTCAAATGCAAAATCATGTACTCTATTAAACTTCATTGGTCTAAATTCTGCCTATCATTCTTCTAAGTCACATTATTTTGGGATCCCATTTCAGTCAACCAAGATATTTACTAGCCTTTCCAGCTTTGTGTCATATCCAAGTCTAATAAGTGGCCTTCTATTGATGCAAGTCATCAATAAAATCATTGACCAGGGCTTCCCTGGTGGCGCAGTGGTTGAGAGTCCGCCTGCCGATGCAGGGGACACGGGTTCGTGCCCCGGTCTGGGAAGATCCCACATGCCGCAGAGCAGCTGGGCCCGTGAGCCATGGCCGCTGAGCCTGCGTGTCCGGAGCCTGTGCTCTGCAACGGGAGAGGCCACAACAGTGAGAGGCCCGCGTACCGCAAAAAAAAAAAAAAAAAAAAAGAAAAAAAAATCATTGACCAAGACAGACCTCAGTGGCACACCACCAGCAGATTACTTCCAGCTCAACATCCAAGTGACAGTACCTACAAATGCCTTGATGCTGTCCAGATTTTCTGCCTACTATGTTTCCAGGTTTACCAATCTGGAAACCCTGCCAAAGAAGGAGTTGAGGTTAGTCAGATATGCCTTGTCCCTAGTGAACCTATTTTGGTCCCAATGATCATTTATGACCCTGGCAACCACTACAAATTCTATTAGGTGCACCTAAACCATCCATTTAATTTTCCATTTTTATAGCTTTGAAATGCCCACGGTCATGAGACCCCTCCACAAGACCACCAGAGACAAGAGTCAAAGCCAAACGGCAAGGGTCATTTATTGCAGGTTCGAACCTGGACCTCCGCGCACTCGTTGCCGGTGACGCTAAGAGGTCCCGATGGAGTTTAGTACAGCTCTTTTATACACAGGTACAAACAAACTCGCGACCTTCAGGGGTGGGGGGTACTGATCGGCTAACTTTTAAACAAAGACACTAGTCACTGATTGGTTAACTTTTAAACAAAGACACTAGTCACCGTCTGATTGGTTGGATGGTTGCAAAAGGGGGTTCAGCAAGCATAGTTACAGAAGCGAGAGCGGCTGGTTAAGTTTCGGTTTCCTGAGGCTTTGTTTTTCAATTAGGAATACTTAAGATGGGGCCATAGTTACAAACAGTACAAACAGGAAGATCGATGCAATCCTAGCAGCGCTACGGCCTAATGGCAGGGCATCAATTCAGTCCTATTTCTACCAAAGTAGAACATAGCCCTTCATTCCCCCTTCTTTCATGAACCAGAGGAGCCAATCTTGGGTCCTCAAGGCTCAGTTTCTTCATTTTCTAAGTCCTCGTATGGCTGATATTGTGATCTTAATACCATTAGCTGAACTGTGTTTATTCTTTTTCGGACGAAATCCATGATTTTGTTGAATATACAGGGGCCTATAGTGAGGAGGAAAAGGAGGCATAGTAGAGGGCCCAGGAAGGGGAGGAGGAAGGGAAGCATCCCATGAAATCCTGACCAAAGGGGATTGTCCGCTAATTCTTTCCGGCGGCGGGCTAAGTCTTCCTGGAGCTGGTGAATTTTGTTTCTTACAATGCCTGATTTATTTGCATAAAAACATTTTTCTTTTAGGGCGAGGCATATCCCACCCTGTTCAGCTGTCAGCAAGTCTAAGCCCCTCCTATTTTGTAGGACCACCTCGGCCAGCGAATCTAATTGGTCCTGTAAGTCCTGAATGGTTCCAGAGAGGGCTTCTACATCTTCTATTAATTGTCTAGACAGCTGATTATAGGAGTGAAGGGAGACCCCAAGACCTGTACTCCCTGTGGCCACAGCTCCTGTAATTCCTAGTCCTACCAGGAGGGGTATGGCTGTAATGGCTCGTTTGGTTCTTCCTGCCCAAAGGTCAAAGCTGGGAATGGGCAATGGAGTGTCTCCCGAGATCAGGTCTACATTAGGGAGGAGGGTGGCTAGGTTGCAGACCCCTGTCCAGTTTTGGGGTAAATAGGTGTATGCTAGGTTATTTCCACAGACAAAGACAGTGGTGTTAGGACTACAGAGGGAGGAGTTTACGGGGATATACTGACTACATCCAGTAGATGAAAGGATTCCCAAGTCAATACTGGCGTTAGAGAGGGAATCGTTCTTGACAAAGCATGAGGTATTAAAGGTAGTTGAAAACTTTGAAAATTGTATGGGAAACGGCTCCGGGAGTAAAGTTGGGTTACATTGTTTGCTGATGTTTAAATTGGCGAAAATGGGGATGGCTATAGGGCGGGGCGGTCCTTGAGGAAGGCAGAGCCAGCAATCTTGTGCTAAGTTGGGGTTGGTGGTATTTAAAAGTGCAAAAGTAGCTTCTAGTATAGTCGTGATTTGGGGGTCCAGTTCAGAGGGATTGACCTTAGGGCGAATTAGGGGGTGGTAGCTGAGCTGTGGGTACAGATCCTGATAGGCCTTTTCTATTTGTCTTCGGGTTTCTATCTGGCGCACTTCGTCTTGGGGCCCTCCACCATCTGACATATGTATGGGGGCCCTGGTATTCCAGCACACCGGGGTCCCGGGAGTGCCAATGCATCCAGCCTGAAGGTATTTATTATTATCACTAATGGTGGGACTTTTATTATTCTGTAGTGTGGCTGTGAAATAAGTCTTGTTATTGGTCCCTGTACATTGCTGGTAAGAGGAGTAGCACGTGCTATGCATTGATTCCTGAAAAGTAGAACAGGGGCAAATAGCTCGGGGGGGGAGTGGTTTAGGCTTATGGTGGCATTGCCAGCTGGTTTTGACCCCGGTGCCTCCATATACCTGAACAAGGTATGCAGTTATTCCCCCGCAATCCTGCATATGAGTATACCTTCGGGGAACAACAGGAGTCTCGCTAGTACCTCCCCTGCACTCGCACGGTGCACCATATAGTTGTTGCATTAAAGCATTCTTAGTGGGGGGGGGGGGTTGAATCCTCCCCTCGTGGCCCGAGGGTTGAGGGTTAGGACTGTCATTAGAGCTATCAGCAGTACCTTGGTCCTCATGGGGGAGGGTATGGCGTAAGGTCAGTTTGAGGGGATTGTCCTTACTCCGATCAACCGTCCAGGTGACGTCAGCTTTAGTGGACTTGATGAGGT
This sequence comes from Phocoena phocoena, assembly GCF_963924675.1. Taxonomy (NCBI): domain Eukaryota; kingdom Metazoa; phylum Chordata; class Mammalia; order Artiodactyla; family Phocoenidae; genus Phocoena; species Phocoena phocoena. The sequence continues at coordinate 118,047,739 of NC_089240.1, forward strand.
CAGAAAGTGGGTCCACCGGCTTGACGTGGGTGTAATGGATCCAGGCAGCTATGCTGTCCACCTTGATGGCCGTCGGCGTTGTCAGGATGATCTGGTAAGGTCCTTTCCACCTGGGTTCTAGGGTCTCTTGTCGATGGCGTTTGACAAGGACCCAGTCACCTGGTCGGAGCTGGTGTGGAGTAGGCGGGGGTCCTGTTGTATATAGCTCTTTTAGTTTGGGCCAGATTGTCTCATGTATCCGCTGTAAGGCTTGGAGGGAAGACAGGAGATTATTTTCTGGGTCCGATTGGATAAGGTTAGTCTTTAGGTTAGGGATAATAGGAGGAGGCCTACCATGTATTATTTCGTAGGGGGTAAATCCTAGCTTATAGGGGGAATTTCGCACCCTAAACAGAGCGTAGGGGAGTAGGACTACCCAGTTAGCGCCAGTCTCCATGGTTAATTTAGTCAAGGTCTCTTTTAGAGTTCTATTCATTCTTTCTACCTGTCCTGAACTCTGGGGGCAGTATGCACAATGTAATTTCCAATCAGCCCCAAGTATGGAAGCCAGATCCTGACTTACCTTAGAAACGAAGGCCGGCCCGTTGTCTGACCCTATCATAACTGGAAAGCCATACCTGGGCAGGATTTCTTCTAGTAGCTTTTTAGCTTCTATTTGTGCTGTCTCATTCTTGGTCGGGAATGCCTCAGTCCAACCTGAAAAGGTATCTATAAACACCAGTAAATATCTATATCCATATTTGCCAGGCTTTACCTCCGTGAAGTCCACTTCCCAGTAGGCTCCGGGCTGGTTCCCTCTTTCCCGGATGCCAGTGGTTGGTGGGTGGGTGTTAGCATTATGGAGTTGGCAGACTGCACAGCCAGCAACCAGTCGTTCAGTTTTTTCGGAGACATTTTTAATTTTAAGTCCAGTCTGTCTGATGAGATCCTGTAGCCGTCGGGCGCCCAAGTGGGTGCTACGATGGATCCGTTCAAGGACCAAGGTTCCTAGTTTTTCTGGAAGGAGGATATTGTTCTTAGCGTCCCGCCACCATCCGTCTTTAACCTGGGTTAGAGGGAGTTTGTTTATCCATCTAATGTCATCTTCCGAGTAGTCGGGTTGGGGCGGTAATTCCCGGGGCCCTGGATCCGGCAGTTGTAGGGGAAGTAATGGTATTGGAGTGTATGCCGCCTTTCGAGCCGTCTGGTCTGCCAAATTGTTGCCCTGGGCGACTGGATTTGTGGGTTTTTGATGCCCCGGGCAATGTACAATGGCTAACTTTTTGGGTTCCCATATGGCCGCTAGCAAGGCCAGGATTTCCTCTTTGTTCTTGATGTCTTTGCCCTCTGCTGTGAGTAGTCCCCGCTCTCGGTATATTGCCCCATGTATGTGTGCGGTAGCGAAAGCATACCGGCTGTCTGTATATATGGTGGCTTTTTGGTCTTTGCTCATCTTGAGAGCTTGGGTCAGGGCAATTAATTCAGCTTTTTGGGCTGAGGTCCCTGGGGGGAGAGTCTTTGCCCATATCACCTCAGTTTCCGATGTTACCGCTGCCCCCGCATACCTCTGACCTTGCTGGACAAAACTACTGCCGTCAGTGAACCATGTGACTTGTGCATCTAATAGGGGCTGGTCACGTAGGTCTTCCCGAACCCCATGGATCTGAGCCAGTACCTCTGCACAATCATGGAGTGGGGAGTCTAAGTCTGGGTCAGGTAATAGAGAGGCAGGGTTTAAAGCCCGTGGTGGAGTGTAGCTGATTTTGAGAGGATTTAACAGTAGACCCTGGTAGTGGACCAATCGAGCATTGCTCATCCATCGGTCGGGAGGCTGTTTGAGAACCCCGTCGATGGCGTGGGGGGTGGTGACATGTAATTCCTGTCCCATAGTTAGTTTGTTGGCATCCTTTACCATTAGGGCTGTGGCGGCGATCACCCGGAGGCAAGGAGGCCAGCCTGCAGCCACGGGGTCCAATTTCTTCGATAGGTAAGCGATAGGCCTGGTCCAAGGACCGAGGGGTTGGGTCAACACGGCCTTAGCTATGCCTTTATTTTCATCCACAAAGAGGTGGAAGGGTTTGGAGACATCAGGGAGACCCAGGGCGGGTGCGGATAGCAAGGCAGTTTTGATCTGCTGAAACGATTGCTCAGCCTCCTCTGTCCATTCAAAGGGCGTCTGTTCTTTGGCGGCTAAGTATAGTGGTTTGGCCATTTCAGCAAATTTGGGTATCCATAAACGGCAGAACCCAGCTGACCCCAAAAATTCTCTCACCTGTCGAGGCGTGGTGGGTCTGGGGATGCGGAGGACAGTCTCTTTCCGTGCATCTGTGAGCCATCGTTGCCCCCCTTTCAGTAGGTATCCCAGGTAAGTTACCTCAGGCCTGCAGATCTGCGCCTTTTTGGCAGAGGCCCGGTATCCCAGGGTGCCGAGAGTCTGTAGGAGGTTTCTGGTTCCCTGCAGGCAGGCTTCAGTGGTCCCAGCAGCTATTAAGAGATCATCAACATACTGCAGGAGGGTTATATTGGGGTTTTGTCTCCGGTACTCACTGAGATCCTCGTGTAGGGCCTCATCAAACAAGGTAGGTGAGTTCTTGAATCCTTGGGGAAGTCTGGTCCAGGTGAGTTGTCCGTTTATGCCTCTCTCGGGATCCGACCATTCGAAGGCAAAGAGTTCTTGACTTTTGGGTGCTAAGGGTAAACTAAAAAAGGCATCTTTGAGGTCCAGCACAGTATACCATTGTTTTTCTGGACTAAGGGCGCTCAAAAGAGTATATGGATTGGGTACGGTAGGATGGATGTCTATGACTCGTCTGTTAACTTCCCTCAGGTCCTGTACTGGGCGGTAGTCTTTACTGTTAGGTTTGCGGACTGGCAGCAGGGGTGTGTTCCAGGCCGACTGGCAGGGACGCAGTATACCTAGGTCAAGAAGCCGGCGAATATGTGGAGTGATACCAGTTTTGGCCTCTATGGGCATGGGATATTGTCGGACACGTGCAGGATCTGCCCCTGGTTTGATTTCTATGAATAGGGCTGGGCGATGTTTGACTAGTCCCATCCCACCTGTTTCTGCCCATGCTTCGGGGAACTGCTGAAGCCATGACTTTATATCTTGATTTTGGGAGGGTGGTTCCTGGTGAAGTCGGTACTCATCTTCCAAGTTCAGGGTGAGCACAGATATGGGTTGGTTGTGAGGGTCTGTTATGATCGGCCCCTCTGACCGAAAATGAATTTGCGCTCCCATTTTAGTAAGTAAGTCTCTCCCCAGTAAGGGGCAAGGGCTATCGGGAATGACCAGAAAGGAGTGGGTTACTTTTCCCGTGCCCAAGTCTACAGTTCTCTGAGTGGTCCAGGGGTAACGTTTAACTCCCGTAGCTCCCTGGACCCAGGAGGTTTTGTCAGAAATTTTCCCATGGGGCTTAACCAAGACCGAATGCTGTGCCCCTGTATCCACCAGGAATTGGACTGGTTTCCCCTCCACTTGTAGGGTTACCCTGGGTTCGGGGAGGGGGTCCGAACCCCGTCCCCCCTACTCTGCATCATGTGTAAACAGGACTGGGGTGGTGGCCTTCGGTTGCCATTGTCCCTGGTTGGGGCGCGGCTGCCTTTTTTTTTTTTGGGCATTCCCGAGCCCAATGGCCTTTTTCCTTGCAATAGGCACATTGATCTCTGTCCAATGGTCGCCTGGGAGGTCGAGTGGCTGGGGGGCCCCCTTGATCTTTCTGAACAATGGCGGCCAGGACCTTAGTCATTTTCTCAGTGGCTTTAAGTTGTTTATCCTCTGGGGCGTCTCGGTTATTAAAGACGCGCTGAGCAATACGGAGTAGGTCCTGTATCTGTTTGCCCTCCAGATCTTCTAACTTCTGGAGTTTCTTTTTAATGTCAGGGGCTGCCTGGTTAACGAAGGACATTACAACGGCAGCCTGATTTTCGGGGGCCTCTGGATCCATAGGGGTATATTGCCTAAAGGCTTCCATTAATCTTTCTAAATAAGAGGAGGGACTTTCTGTTTTACCTTGTACAATTGAATATACCTTGGCCAAATTAGTGGGCTTGCGCGCGGCAGCCCGGAGACCCGCCATTAGAGTCTGGCGATAAATGAGCAGTCGTCCCCTACCTTCTCCGGTGTTGTAGTCCCAATCATCCTGCGGGGGACTAGTTAAGGGAAAGGCTGCATTAATAAGATCAGGGTTAGCGGTGGGTTGACCATCATCTCCAGGAACCAGTTTTCTTGCCTCCAGCTGGATTCGTTCTCGTTCCTCGGTAGTGAACAGGATCCGGAGAAGCTGTTGGCAGTCATCCCAGGTGGGCTGATGGGTAAACATAACACTATCTAGAAGAGCTATCAAGTCTTTAGGATTATCAGAAAAACGAGCATTCTGGGTTTTCCAATTATATAAGTCACTGGTAGAGAATGGCCAATATTGGAGTCGGGGGTTCCCTGTCTCATCGGGAGGGCCTATTTCTCGCAGGGGTAGGGCTGTGGTGGAATCTGGATGGCGGAACCCTGGGTCGCGCTGAGCGCGTCCACGGGTGCGTCCAGCCGGCCCAGGGGAGTTATTTTCATTGGGCAGGAGGGCCGGCAGTGCCTCTGCCTCTCGGTCCTCCGGTTCTGACCTGGGTGGCTTCTCGGGAGGGGCCACAGGAGGTTCTTCCAAGGGGAGAGGAGCAGGGTCAGGAGCAGGAAGGGGGACCGGTTGTGGGGCCAAAGGAGGATGTTGATATGGAGGGGGTTCTATGAGAAGGAGGTCTTGGCTGTCAGAAAGTATGGGTGCGGTTGAGGTCTGAGGCTTGGGAGGTTTAGTTGGTCGGGCCGTAAGGATCTTATATGTCCCTGATGACAAAAAGGGGGCCATCCAGGGAGGTGGGTTTTCTACCAGGTCCTGCCATACCAAGATGTAGGGGATTTGGTCCGGATGGCCTTCTTTCCCTGGTAAGAAAACTCTAGATTTAATTTTTAGGACTATAGGAAGACAAAAGGTACCCTCGGTGGGCCAACCAACCCCGAAAGTTGGCCATTCAGAGCGGCAGAAGGTAATAAGTTTTCTTTTCCGGATGTCCAGACTGAGATCGTGTCCTCGGGATTTCACATCCCCAAAATTAGTGAGAAGGAGGGAGAGAGGGGTACTCTGTGTTTGGCCCATGTTTAGGTCCTGGAAGAGGTTGGTTAGAAAAGGTTATTCTGAAAACGAAAGTGATTAAGAGCAGTCCCAATAGCGGAGCCTGTAAAAGGAGGAAGGGAGGTTATCGCGTGCGTGCTTCAGATGGGCTATCAACCCCCAGATGGGTCGTGGTGGACGTCTCCAACCACGCCCGACTAGGTGTCCTATAGCGCGTCCGCCAGGACTGTCCTAGTCCCCAAAACAGAAGGTACCTTGAGCCAGCTTACTTACCGATCGGTTGTCAGCGATGACCCGTTGACCTGATGTCTGGTGGGCTTGGGGGCATCCCGGACGAGCCCCCAAATGAAATGCCCACGGTCATGAGACCCCTCCACAAGACCACCAGAGACAAGAGTCAAAGCCAAACGGCAAGGGTCATTTATTGCAGGTTCGAACCTGGACCTCCGCGCACTCGTTGCCGGTGACGCTAAGAGGTCCCGATGGAGTTTAGTACAGCTCTTTTATACACAGGTACAAACAAACTCGCGACCTTCAGGGGTGGGGGGTACTGATCGGCTAACTTTTAAACAAAGACACTAGTCACTGATTGGTTAACTTTTAAACAAAGACACTAGTCACCGTCTGATTGGTTGGATGGTTGCAAAAGGGGGTTCAGCAAGCATAGTTACAGAAGCGAGAGCGGCTGGTTAAGTTTCGGTTTCCTGAGGCTTTGTTTTTCAATTAGGAATACTTAAGATGGGGCCATAGTTACAAACAGTACAAACAGGAAGATCGATGCAATCCTAGCAGCGCTACGGCCTAATGGCAGGGCATCAATTCAGTCCTATTTCTACCAAAGTAGAACATAGCCCTTCAGCTTTATCCGATATCAACATCATGCTCATAAATTTGTAATGTCCAGAATCATCTAACCGTTTGCCACTTTTGAAAATCAAAATAAGTATTTATTTCCTTGATTTCAGGTTCTCTCCTATTTTCTCTGATTCCTCAAACTCTGACATGATAGCATGATAGCATTCTGTGTGTGTGTGTGTTTTCTTTTTTATCTAAGCTCTCTCCTTTGGGGACACAGTCACCTGAGTAAGGACTTTCAAACTCATTTATATATCTCCTATGTGTTCTCTTACACTCTCATCTCAATTTTGGTCTTCCGCTGACTCACTAAAGTTCTTTTCTAACCTTTTCAGTCTGAAGCTCGTTGCCTTTTTCAGAGAAGACAACAGATTTGGAGTTCTGCCATTCTTGAATTCCATCAACATTACTCCTTCAGTCCCAAGCAGCATACCTCTCCCCTGACTTTGTTCTTGCTCAGAACATAATGAAGCCCCATGCTGTTCCTTAAAGATGCTAAGCATATCCTCAAATCAGGGCCTTTGCATTTCCTGAACCCTCAGCCAGGAATGCTCTTTACCCAGATATTTGCAGGACTTGCCCCTCAATTCATTTAGATATCTTGCCAATTGTCTTCTCATCAGAGAAGTCATCCCTAGTACTGAGGGTGAAACAGCACACACATATACCTATAACCACCCCTGTGATCACTCTCTGCCCCTTACCCTGCTCTATTTTTCTTCTTAGCAATTATCACCATCTGATATATTTCTTTGGTTACCGTTTGTCTAGTCCCACTAGAAAATAAGTTGCACAAGGACAAGAATTTTTGTTTTTGTTTATTGCTACAACAGTGCTTGTCACATAGTAGATGCTCAATAAATGCGTTAAAAACTAATGATGCCTACATACTTTTCTTAGCACATTGTCCCGTGAGACCTACGTATAATTTTTCCACCCTGAAGACGACTCTGAAGGTCCTAACAATAAATAATACTGCCATGAGAATAACGATTGGAAGTGACTGGAAAATAAAACTTAGATCCTGGAATTTTTATGACTTGACCCATATGATATGCAAAGCCAGCCTGAAGGTCTAATGGAGGACAACACATGTGAGATCACAGTACTCACTGGAATTTAGTGGGGCCAGCCTAAAGCCTGGAGGCAGAAGAGGCTGCCCGTATCACAAAGGAGCATATCTGCTAGGAGAGGGGGTGAAGTCATACTGTATACTAAATTGACATTCACTTAGATATATAGGTGTTGATATGGAAAGAAGTCCATGACATTATGTTAAGTGAAAAAGGCAAGAAATGCAACAAGATGTACGTTATGGTTCTACTTATATGCCGTTGGAGGAGGTGGGGAGAGATGTCTAGGGTGTAGAGGGATATATTAAAATATTAATATTGTTATCTCTGAATGGTGTCATTTTATTTTAGATTTTTTGAAAGGTCTTTTTCTGTGTCTGGTTTTTTAAAATTTATTTTATTGAAGTATAGTTGATTTACAATGTTGTGTTAATTTCTGCTGTACAGCAAAGTGAGTCAGATATATATATATTCTTTTTCATATTCTTTTCCATTATGGTTTATCACAGGATATTGAATATAGTTCCCTGTGCTCTACAGTAGGACCTTGTTATTTATCCATCTTATATATAATAGTTTGCACCTGCTAACCCCAAACTCCCAATCCATCCCTCCCCCACTCCCCCTCTCCCTTGCCAACCACAAGTTTGTTCTCTATATTTGTAAGTTCCTTTCTGTTTCATAGATATGTTCATTTGTGTCATATTTTAGATTCCACATATAAGTGATATCATATGGTATTTGTCTTTCTCTTTCTGGCTTAGTTCACTTAGTATGATAATCTCTAGGTCTATCCATGTTGCTGCAAATGGTGTTATTGCATTCTTTTTTATGGCTGAGCAGTATTTCAGTGTGTGTGTGTGTGTGTGTGTGTGTGTGTGTGTGTGTATACCACATCTTCTTTATCCATTTATCTGTTGATGGACATTTAGGTTTGTTTCCATGTCTTGGGTATTGTAATTAGTGCTGCTATGAACTGTTTCTGAATGGTTTGATTTTCCTTTAAAACAGTGGGTGTGGATCATTTCCGCAAAATAACAGAGTTCTCTTTGACAGGGTCCACAGGGGTCTGGGGAAAGCGGTTGCCTCTGGACAGTAACTGGAGAACCGGTAAAGAAGGAGGGATAGTCAGTTTTCACTCAATTTGTGTTTAGACTAGTTGATTTTATACCATGTGCATGTTATTATTTTTTTAAGAATGCATGGGCTTGCAAATCTTTGAATCTGATAGTAGATATTATAGGTATTCTATGGGGGATGTTATCGCTCACCTGACCAGGGAGCAGCTGAAAAGTTATTAAAATTGTGCCGACAGTTTCCTAGAGAAAACAACTAGAGGGACTGTGGCTTTATGCCTAATTCTGACCAACAGGGGGAATCTTTTGGGAGGTAGAAGTGATAAAAACCTAAAGAGGGAGTGAGCAAAAAACCACGGTCTTTGACCTCCAGAAGGGGGATGGCTGAGGAAAGTCTGACGTCCCAGTCCATAGCATGAGACACTGCAAGAGAAGACAATTCAGGAAGGCTGGGAAGCTCTCTGAAATGCCACTCTGACTGCAACTACAAATGATCTGCAAAGAGGAAAATGTGGGAAGGTTCTTAAGGAAGCCAGAGAATTTGTAGAGGGAAATCACAGAGAAACTAGTTCCAAGTGTGGGGAGAGTGGTGGGATATGAACTCAGGAAGGCAGAGGGGAGCCCGATCATATAGGGCCTCGCAGTCTCTAGCAAAAGCTTTGAACTTTATTCTGAGATGGATCGTTATTGAGAGGTTTTGAGCAGAGGAGTGGCATGAACTGACTTTTGACTTATGAGGACCACTCTGGCTCCCATGTTGAATAGACAGTTGGGGACAGGGATGTCAGCAAGGGGGACATTTTAGGAGGTTACCCCAGTAATAAAGGTAAGAGGTGTTAGTGGCTTAGACTGAAGGGTCAGTGATGGGGCTGCGGAGACACGGTTATAATCTGGATGTATGTTGAAGGAAGAGTTGATAAGATTTCCGATGGGGTAGACAAAAGATGCTAGCAAAAAGAAAGTCAAGGGTAACTCGAAGATGTTTGGTCTGAGCAAGTAGATGAATGGCGATCCCATTTATGGAGATGGTAACAGTTGAGGGAGGATCGTGTCTTGGAGGGTGGGGTTCATCATTAAGTTGTGGATGTACTGGGCTGAAGATAGCTATTCGATATTCAAGTGGAGATGTTCAGTTGGAGGTATATACGTGAGTGTGGAATTTAGGGAATGGTCGTGGTTAGAGATTAGGTTTAGGACTTCTCAACATATTGATGGCATTTAAATCCAGGGGACTGGAAAAACAAGTGAATACGGCTGTTAGTTAGGCTTTTCTTCCACCACCACCACCCCTTCCCTGTCCCCTGCCTCTCTCCCGTCTGCCTCCCCTTGTGCCTGGACTACAGGCCTAACTCATCGCTTGGATGTATCTCATACACCTTTTCAGTATGCTCTGCTCAGAGACCTCTGGCCTAGAGAACACAGTGTCTCTACTACTTTGACCTTCATATGACAAAAAACAAAAAGGGTGTAGTAGGCATGGAGAGCAGGTATTGAATGCAGGCAGAATAAGCAGCCACTTCCAAGGGATGAATTCTGGGGTCCTGAGAAAATCTCTTACCCACGACACACAGTAGCTCCCTGAGCTGCTGGCAGAATCCCCCAATCATTTCTTTAGTTCAGCTGGGAACTCGTTGTTGCTGAGGACTCATGATCTCTAGAGGGAAAACTTTGCAGGCCACCTCACAGAAGAGCACCTTAGAGCCACTAAACTGTTCAACTAATCCACTTTTTAAATTGAGGGAACTTCAATGAATAACCACAGAAGATATTAAAATTATGCTTCATTAGCTTCTAATAGCTAGTGTTAGAGGGGAAAGAGGCAAGAGGGTGAGAGAAGCAGTACCTTCCCACACAAACACTGTGCCAGGCCCTGTACACGCGTTAGCTCAATAATGAACCCTCCCACAGTTCTATGAGGTAGCAATCACTGGACCCAGTTTACAGATGAAGAGTGTGAGGCGCAAAGGGTTTGTCACTTGCTCAGATTCGTATCTCTAGTTAGCAAGTGGTATAGCCAGTTCATCCCACCTGGAGCCCACCTAGACTCCCAAGCCCTCCTGACTGCATCTGTCTGCTGCCCTAACAAGGTCGAGAGTCCTAAGTGTTAACACTTAACACCTAGTATAATATTTTAAGGTTGTAGCATATACATTAGTAGTCCATTTCTTTTCATTGCTGAATAGTCTTTGAAAGCTATTTCTTAGTTCCTCCTCCCCCAACACCCCCGGTTTAAAAAGGACCAGATGTGAGGCCCCGCGCCGTCCAGCTGCTGCTCACTTCTCCAAACTCACCTCTCACCACCCCCGACGCCCTGCCGTTCCCCATGCCGGGAGCATACTGGCCTTCTGTCGGATCCTCAGGTGTGTCCCATCTAGTCTACTGCAGTACTGCAGAGAGTGTTAATCAGAGGCCACATCCTGGGGCTCTGGGATTCACAGTATTTATTACCTGTTACCCACCTCTTTGAAATGTTGAGTAGCCATTGTTCCCAGCTTGTCGAATGCTTTCATCCTTAAACCTTAAAAGTTTTTTTTTTTTTTCTAAATAGGGCAAACCACCGTTTCACACCAAGCTGCAAACTATTTTCTGCTCTTAGGCCAAATAAGCAGAGTTATCCTAGGTTTAGGTCAGGTGCAGCCGTGGGCCCATCAGCCCCTCACGTTCCCAATGGTAAAGGTTCGGATTCCTGTTAAAATGCAGCTGCCCCTAACACCGATGCTGTCAGATCTTTGCAAGCTTAGGGTATATGAGTTTCTGACCTTTGCAAGGAGAGGTATATAGCGGGTAAAGTCAGATTTGTACCAGAGACCACAGGAAGCTTGGAAGCAGGCTGGCCCAACCAGGAGCGCATGCGCCTTCACGTGTGCACATCCCCCCTACCAGGTGGGTCTAAGGCAGTTTACACAGAGAAGGGGACTTCAATTTAGCGACGGGGGACCAGTGCCGCATCTTACAGATTGTGTGCCTGTTTGGCTGGTGGTTGGGCATCAGGGAGGCGGGAGCAGGATGTCTGTCCTGATGGGTAAAGCGGAACTGCTCCTTCTGGGGTTTGTTGGGCAGGAAGTTGCTTTCTACCTTCCTCACCTGGGACCAAGAACTGTATTCAAGGGAAACTTGGGCTTCCAAGACAGTCCAGGGGCCCCATCTAGATACAAGACTAGTCTAAAGTCTTGATGGCATTCTTTTCTTTTGAAGTTGTTAGAATAAAACAGTGTGTCATATTTATTCCTTCCTCTGCCAAGACAGCTCGCCTGATATTCTCAGTTGAAATGGATTTTCCCTCCCTGTACTCCTGTAGACCTTTGCTTGTACTTCTATGCCAGTGTTTCCAAGCATCATCCTTATTAGCATTATTTATGAGCACGTCTGCCTCCTCTTCCAGATCATGAGCTCCTGGAGGGCAGAAACTGCAGTTTATTCATCTCTATCCCCCAGGGACTGCGTGCAGGGCCCCGCACATCGTAAGCACTCAATAACTGCTGGTTGAATTGAATTATTACTCTCCGCCGCTGTTGTTGTGATTGGCATTCATTCATTTAGTCCATTTGCCACTTAAGAATCTCCTGCCAAGACTCAAAAGTAGAGACGCACAAGTACAAAGAGACACATTTTTAACAGTTGATGGTTCGGGGTTGTTTTATTTTAAATCGGCCCAAATGAAAAGCATGTTTTCTTAGGTCTTGCCAGCCAAACAGAAAAGGTTATCAGCAGATTAAGAGGAGTGTTCTCAAACAGCATCAAGGGTCTTTCAGTGTGCCCAATGGGTGGAGAGCTCTGTGTGGCCTCGAAAGCTGGCTGGAAGGCTACTTGGATTCATTCTGACATATGTCATATTTTCGAGAGAGGTGTTGAAAGCAGAGTCAAACAAACAGCCAAAGTGCCGCTCAGTGCGCTGGAATGGGCGTTACATGAAAGCGTGAGTGAGCACCTCTCTGAACAAGGCTACCCCCAGGTCTTCCCCGGGAGCTACTTGAAAAGCTGAGAAGTGTACGGGAGTTCTCATCACTTAAGGACATTCCCTCCATTCCACACGGGGCAGCGGGCCTCCCGGACACTTTGTACCGACTACATTCTAGCTGTCAGGTTGACTTTATCTTCAACCCGTTGATGGTACCAGTTGAAAACAGCCCATCTTTATAGACTGACACATTTAGGAACTCCGTGGCATATAAAGTACAGATTCCTCCTGCTGTGATGAGAGAATTGGACACGAAGAGAGAAGATCTAGTGTCTGCAGCGCCAGAGGCAAAGGCTCAGGCAGGCAGGCAGACAGGCAAGAGTGAATATTTACAGCGCACCCATTACGTGCCTGGTCCTGGGCTACAGGTAACGAAACAGATGCGGTGCCAGCCCTTGTGGCGTCTATAGCTTGGTGGAGGGGGAGGGGGACTCAGTGGAAGTGGAGAAGGGGTGGGGGAGGGGCGGGACAGGCATTAAAGAAGTAGTTACATATGTCATGAACTAAGTACACACTAAATAAGAGCTCTGATGGAGGTGCTAAGAGAGCACGTAAGGGAAAGTCAGACCCAGCCTGAAAGGTCAGGGCAGGATTTTCTGAGGGAATACGTTTTAAACAGAGATCCGAGGGATGAGTAGGAATTAACTGAGTGAGGTACATGTGTCCACGCTGGAGGGGCTAGTGTTTAGGGGAAGGGGACAGCATTTTCCGTAGCACTGCAGTAGACTAGATGGGACACATCTGAGGATCTGACAGAAAGAAGGCCCGTATGTTCGCGGCATGGGTAACGGCAGGGCATCGAGGGTGGTGAGAGGTGAGTTTGGAGAAGTGAGCAGCAGCTGGATGGCGCGGGGCCTCACACCTGGTCCTTTTTAAACCGGGGGTGTTGGGGGAGGAGGAACTAAGAAATAGCTTTCAAAGACTATTCAGCAATGAAGAGAAATGGACTACTAATGTATATGCTACAACCTTAAAATATTATACTAAGAGAAGAAAAGGCCACATGTTTTATGATTCCTTTCACATTAAATGTTTAGAAACGGCAAATCCATAGACAAAGAAAAGCAGGTTAGTGATTGCCTGGGAGTGGGAATAGGGAATGACAAAAAATGGGCATAAGAGATATTTTGAGGTGATAGAAGGTTCTTGAATTGTGGTGATGATTGTACAACTCTGTCAATGTATTAAAGATCATTGACATATACACTTAAAAATAAATTAATTGAAAGTTTAAAAATAAAAAAAGAACTAAGCCCTCTGCTCTCCCATGGAGGAAAATGAAACACATTACAGAGAAGAACCTTTTCTCCCATTCAGCCTAACCCTTCCCCCACGCCCCCCTCCAGGGCTCTGCCGCTCTCAGACCCCACTTATAGTCTCTGTGGGCAAAAGTGGATATCTATTCATTTATTTGGTACCCCTAGCTCCATGTGGACAGTGGGCACAAGCAGATCACATCTGCAGAGCTATGAATTGGGCACACAGTGGGGTGGTTAGTTATGCAAGGGATGGCTGTCATCTTTGTAGAGAGGAGAACAGAAGTGTCCATGACCAGCCATTGGAAGAGAGTTATTAGAGCCCAATGAACATCTCTGCTTTCCAGAAGCCACACTCTCACATTGGTGCCTGGCCAGAGAGGCAAGGGGAGCTGGGCCATGGTAAGAATTAGGAGCTAACTGCTCATCCAGATGTTATGGGGGCAGTGCCATCATTTACAAGCCTTCGTGGTCCCTCGGCCACTTCCGAGGACAGCCTCCATCTGTTAAGTCTCTGCAGCTTTCATGGTAACAGTCACCTAATTGAGGAATTGAGAGTGAAATCAGGGGGAAATCTGTGGCTCATTCACTAGAATAGTGCCTTTCCTGTACCTCGGATGAGAGACAAAAGATCATAACTGATTTCCTACTCTTCCCAAGGGAACAGTTTATAATAGTTTAAAGCAATCAAGCAACAGAATGAATTGGCTTTCTGACCCAACAGTCCTTGGGGAGAGTACTGTGAAAGGCCACTAAGTTGTTCTATTTGTATAATTAAATCTAACATTTTGATCAGTTTGATGAGGACAGTGTTGTCTGTTGCCTTTGAGATCTGTAGAGCAACTCTCTTCTCCGGCTGTGCTGGCTCTGTAGCCGATGTGCATGACTAAGGCCACGGTTTGCCCATATCTTGCATTCTCGCCAACATAATTTTCTATGGAAATCATCGAAAGACAAGAATGGGGTTGAAGGAAGTGATAAGAATGAATGCCAAGGTGAATAACTTCGAATGAATGAGTTTCTGAATCGTGGGCACTCGATGTCACCAACCTGCTACTTGGGGAGGGACTTCCCTTATGCCTTTTGATGGAATCCATATTGACTTGACGAAACAGACCCTCTGCTCCCCTTATTTCTCTTTGCTAAAGTTAGCAGTGAACACCACCAAAAAAAGGGTACAGTTCGACAAGACCACTATCTGTTGCTGGTGAAAGCTTGCACAGTCTCCGGTCTGTTACTGAGGTGCTGTCTGTGGACCTTTGGTTTGACTGACTTGACTTCCAGGTGCGGTGCGCCCTCTCCTTCCACCCCGTCCACCTCTACGCTCCATTCCGTTAAGAGCGGAGCTACACCTTTTGTATTTACCGGCTCCTCCTCATTCTTGTCTTCCTTCGGACCATCGGGATGCCAAGGGAAGAGACATTCTTTACCATTATCTGCATAGAATACCAAAAATTGAGTCAGAACTGGGTAGAAGATAAATCACTTCCTGGTAGGATGACCCTGGGGAAGTTGCTTGATCCCTGTAAACCTTCCTTTCTCCACTTGTAAAATTTAGATAATAGAACCAACCTCACAGGATTGTCATGAGACTAAAAGTAGTTTGAAACCTGTAAAGTACTTAAAACACTGCCTATGTCACAGTAATTGTTCATTCTCTATTCAAGCAGCCACTGAATTAAATACCTAGTATGTATAGGTGCTGCTTCAGGGCATATGGTATATTACATGAGGTTTATATGAGTGTATGAAAGGCAACATGATATCGTGGAAAGAACATGAACTTGTAATCAGAAATCTGGATTCCAATCACCACTCTGCCTTTTACATGCTGTGTGACCTCAGGTAGGTTACATGAACTCTCTGATCCTGTTTCTTCATCTGCAGCATGTAAATGATGACACCTTATATGGTTCTGCTGGTAATTAAGTGACATAATGCACATGAGAGCCTCTCAGATCTCCTGGGGGCATGCCTGTAGACTAATACGTAAGGAATGAATAAATGTGAGACTCATTTTTCCTTCTTCATTAGGCATAAGCCCTGAACCTCAATCCACCTTCAATCTAGTTTGGGAAGTAACTCTAACATTCTAGATATTTTGAAGATTGCTGAACTATTCAATAATATTCTGTGTTAATGCCTTATTATTAAGGTATCATATTTTAGAGATCTCAAAAGTCTTACATTGAATCCAGAACAACAAATTGTAAATTTTGGAAAAAGTTCATCCAGTTCTGCCCCTCAGAAGATGTGTGGCCTTGGGCAAGTCATTTCACCTCTTTCTCCATCTGTAAGATGGAAATAATTCTAGAATTTACCTCATTGGGTGGCTGGGAGGATTCAGTGAAATAAAGTAGGGAATGTGCTTCACCCATTGTCTTTTACGTATAGGTGCTCGATAAGTGACAACTAGTATTAATATTCAGAAAAGAGAATCAGAATAAAATATTAAGTGCTTGTCTTTTCTAGCTGTTTGGCTGTCATTATCTAATATCAGATCCCCTCATGTTAGGAAGGAAAATTCGACTATTTTGAAGCATATTACTAATCTTTGGGACCTGACATTGGAAAAAAAAATCCAAGTCCTCCTATCAAATGCACCATCATATCCAAGGCAAAGACAGATTCAAAGCTCCTGTGCTTGCAATCATGATGTCCTTGTATCGAACTCACAAAGTTCCCTGCTGCCCAGTTTACAGATGGAGACACTGAGGCACAAGAATGCTACTGAGAAGAAATGGCAGGCAAGGATTTGACACTATTAGTTCCTGTCCCCTCTAATTCTGCCTTTTTGTATCCAGTAAACCAAGGTAGTAAGTGAATTCGTATCACTTAATTTGCAAAAATTCCATGACAAGTATTTTCCGTCCCTGCAGTGTGTCTGAAATAGTGACATCATTTAAATGTTTTTCATTTTTATATTTATCTTCTCTCTACTCATACTTTGTCGGAGGCTTTGTGGAGCAGCCTGGTTTCTCCCCTTGATGAGGGGTGTGGATAATGAGACTCTCGAAGGTTCCTTCCATCTCTGACATTATGCATTTGTACGGATGTCTCTGGGACTTTCAAGAATGCATGCAATGGGGTTTCCTTAGTAAAGATGCTTGTGAAAGAAGGTTATGTCCACCTTTCCTTGAATGATCCCACCAGATATTTTGGGAAATCACCAGGAATAATTAACGCATTCTGGATGACGCGTGCTTAGCTAATTGGGCTGAAACATGGCATTGGTTAGCAAGTTGGCTGAGTACCAGGTAGCAGGTGTCTGCATAGAGTCAGCACTGATTCTTTTTCAAAGAAGGGAAGGAGGCCTATGCATGTTTTGTTTTTGAGAAACTTTGCCTAGGTTTTGCCCTACTCCCACCCTCATTTGAAAATGCTGAGGGCAAAATAAAACCGGGTTTATTAGCACTAAAATAAAGATTCTTTCTTTTTAATGTAGTTTTCTTTTCACCATTTTCAGTTTGTTTTTAAGAGGTCAGTGCATGTTTCTATGTGTCTTTATTTACCTCTTAGTTTGATCAGAGGCACACAACCAGGATCATTTCATAGGGTCTTGCTTTGAGGCCAGTTGAACTGGGGCTTTTTGCATGGAGATTACTTTTCTCAGTATATTCCCGATTGTTTAATATTTTGCATTTCCAAATCAGTATATCATTTTCATCTTTGGATTAACTTGTAGTTTCGCTCTTCAAACAATAAATTTATATTATTTTCATTTTCCTCCATCCAAGTATTATAAAATTTCTATTCATCAGAAGCCCTCCAAGAAAAGGTTAAGGATGTTTAGTGATGGGTACATGGATATTTAAGCAGGATTTCTGGATCTTGTAAGTGGGAAACAACATTCTCTACATACCACTGATAAACAAGCATCTCTGAATGTGCATCTGAATCCCGGTCCCCTGGGGTCATTTGGATAAACACATACTTGAGTCTAAGGAGGGAGGGCTTTCCTCAGCCTGAACGATTTGGGCTAGAGAAACTTTCCCATGAGTTTCCGCAGCTTGCTGCAAATAACAGAAGCTCACGTCAGCTAGCATTATAAGGATTCTTTGGAGCCTCACAGAACTCTGGGACAGGAAGTGGAAAGCCACCAGGAAGCCAGACCATCATTCTTTTGCTGTTGTCTTGCCTCAGCGTTTCCCGGCACATCTACTTCCATCTCTACTTGCGGTAGCGCTTTTTAGTCGTTCTCCCCTGGTCTATATAAAATGTCTCTCAGTGTTCAGAAGTCCCCAGGCTATTGTGTAAAAAAGAAATGATGTAATTTTAGAAAGGCTGTTGGTGGCATTGATTACTTTTTAAAAAAGAAAACAAAGAGGGGAGCTCAGATAATCCCTGGCCACACTTCTAGCTCTCACTTCTTAGGATCCTGCACATACATATGTGGACATCTCTTAGAAGATAGTCTATCTATCAGGCACCATGTTTCCTCAAGCATACAATTTTATCAGTTTGTTAGACTTCTTGAATCACACTGGGTGTTAGGCAGTAGTTGTGAATATGCCAGTCCTCTATTAGCAGGATGAAAAGTTTGTGGCCCTTGGGAAGCCCTGTAGCCCTCTCTCACCCAGCACCTTGGCAGACAGCTCTTTTGCCTGCTGCTCTCTAGTTGGCCTCGAATCCTTCTCAGAATTGATAAATGAATAAACAAAATGTGGTACACCCACACAATGGAATTTCATTCAGCTCTAAAGAGGAATGAAGTACTGACACATCCTACAACATGCATGAACCTTGAGAACATTACACAGAGTGAAAGAAGCCAGACACAAAAGATCACATAGTGTATGAGTCCATCTATGTGAAACGTTCAGGATAGGCAAATCTATAGAGACAGAAAGGGCACTGGTGGTTGCCAGGGGCTGGGAGGAGAGGAGAATGGGGAGTGACTGCTTAATGGGTAAGAGTTTTTTTGGGGGGTGGTAAAAATGTCCTAAAATTAGATTGTGGTGATAGATGCATAACTCCGTGAATATACTAAAGCTATCCAATTGTACACTTTAAAAGGGTGAATTTTATGGTATATGAATTACATCTCAATTTTAAAAAATCCTCCCTAGCACAGCACTCCAGGAAACCACCACTAGTGGAGTTAGCTTGTATCATAAAATGTGAAGTTTTGCTATTTAGCGTTTTAACTCCACTTGTGCTTGGGCTGAGATCTTCTCCAGCTACACACTGTGCACTCACAGACCTCTGGGTCTTTGCTTCTACAGAATGTTATCGCCATTTCTTCTCCCCACATCCAGTACAGATGCCTCTAATACAAATGGAGCATCCTCTGTGAAGCCTTCCCTGACTCCTTCCACCTCCACACTCACCCCAGAAGGATTAAATTCTCCCTTCCCTATATCCAGCAGCACTTTGTGCATCCCTCTTGCCCAGTCCATGTCACGCTGTACTGTGACTGATTGCCTCCTTATTGCTCAGAATTTCCCTCTTGACTGTCTTCCTCATCTTTTTTAAATTAATTTTTATTGGAGTATAGTTGATTTACAATGTTGTGTTAGTTTCAGGTGCACAGCAAAGTGGATCAGTTATACATATGCATATATCCACTCTTTTTTAGATTCTTTTCCCGTATTGTTCATTACAGAGCATTGAGTAGAGTTCCCTGTGCTATACGGTTGGTCCTTATTAGTTGTCTATTTTATATCTAGTAGTGTGTGTATGTCAATCCCAATCTCCCAATTTATCCCTCCCCCCCTTTCCCCCTTGGTAACCATAAGTTTATTTTCTACATCTGTGACTCTATTTCTGTTTGGTAAATAGATTCGTTTGTACCATTTTTTTAGATTCTACATCTTCCTCATCTTTGTACTTGCAGCCTCTCCACAGGGCCTAGTCCAGAGTAGTCTTCCTCAGAAAATGGATAAAATATTGTCTCAACCCTCAGGATTGCTACAGATTGTTAGGAGGAGACAGATACTCAACTACAATAGCATGTGCCCCAAATTAGATACGCGGAGAGGAAAATGACTGATTTTGCCTGTGGCAATCAAGGACGAGGCATTACAGAGGAGGTGACATCTGAGTGGAGCCTGAACATATGAATAAGAATTCTCCAGGGCTTCCCTGATGGCGCAGTGGTTGAGAGTCCGCCTGCCGATGCAGGGGACACGGGTTCGTGCCCCGGTCCGGGAGGATCCCACATGCCGCGGAGCGGCTGGGTCCGTGAGCCATGGCCGCTGGGCCTGCGCGGCCGGAGCCTGTGCTCCGCAACGGGAGGGGCCGCAGCAGTGAGAGGCCCGCGTACCGGAAAAAAAAAAAAAAAAAAAAAAAAAGAATTCTCCAGACGGGGGCTTCCCTGGTGGCGCAGTGGTTGAGAATCTGCCTGCCAACGCAGGGGGCACGGGTTCGTGCCCTGGTCTGGGAAGATCCCACATGCCACGGAGCAACTAGGCCCGTGAGCCACAACTACTGAGCCTGCGCGTCTGGAGCCTATGCCCCACAACAAGAGAGGCCGCGATAGTGAGAGGCCCGCGCACCGCCATGAAGAGTGGCCCCTGCTTGCCGCAACTAGAGAAAACCCTCGCACAGAAACGAAGACCCAACACAGCCAAAAATAAATAAATAAATAAATTAATTAATTAAAAAAGAAAAGAATTCTCCAGATGGAAGAGCCATGTGTGGTGCCAGGAAGTAGGGAGATGACTTCTAACATTCCAGGTAGAAGAAATAACATAAGCCAGGACAAACAAGTCACAGTGCACGGCGTATCCTAGAACTCCAGGCTGGTTATGGCTGGCAACTGGAGAGGGAGGTCAGGGTCATAACATGACAAGCTTTTAGTACCATAATAAGAAGTTTAGACCTCTTTCTGTGGGCAGTGGGAAGTCATCAGAGGTTTTTTTAAGGAGTGGCATAATCACATGTAAATTTTAGCATGAATAAGAGAGAATCTAGTGTTGGTCACTGTTTCAACAGTCCAGGCAAAAGATAATGAAAATTAAAATTAGGGCAGGCTGCTGTGATGTAAACTGCCTATTGTGAGTGGCCTCAGCCCTACAACCACAAGGAACTAAATTCTGCCAACATCTCTGAAGCTTCAAAGAGGACCCCAAGTTCCAGATGAGAATGCAACTGCCAACACTTTGATTGTAGCCTTGCGAGACCCTGACCAGAAAACCCAGCCACTCCATGCCAGACTTCTAACCTACAGTTCTGTAAAACTAATAAATGTGTACTGTTTTAAGCCACTAGGTTATGGTTACAGTAATTCGTTACATAGCAGTAGAAAATTAATATGGGACCATTTGCCATGCATGATTAAATTTACTGTTTACCATCTATGATAAAATATTTCAGCAAATTAGGAATGGAAAAGTTCTAAATTTGATAAAGGACTTCAACCCTCAAATATACAGTGAATATAATTTTTACTGGTGAAATATTGATCATTACCTCCTTAACAATGAGAAAAAAAGCAAGGATATCTGTTATCATCACTTCCAGTTGATATTGTACTTGAAGTTCTAACTAGTGCAGTAAGGCAAGAAAAGAAACAAAGACGTGCAAATTGGAAATGAAGCAGTAAAACTGTCTTTATTTGAGATGGCATGATTATGAGTATAGAAAATAGCCATACAAATGAATAAATAAATTTAATAAGGTCACAGGATGCAAGGTCAACATACAAAGATTTATTGTATTTCTATATACTAGCAACGAACAATTTGAAGATGAAGTTTTTAAAAAGTGATACCATTCACCATAGCACCAAAAACGTAAAATACTTAAGAATAACTTTACAAAGGAAGTCCAAATGAAAACTACATAATATCACTGGGAAAACATTTTAAATCTAAATAAATAGATATAACATGTTTATACACTGGAACACTCACTACTGTTATCATTTATCCACAGAGTGATCTATAGATTCAGTTCAATCCTACTTAAAATCACTACAGGTTTTTCTTTCTGGAAATTGACAAGCTGATTCTAAAATTTATTATTAATGCAAAAGGACCTAGAATAGCCAAGGACAACCTTCAAAAAGGAAGAACTATGTTGGGAGACTTACACTACCCGATTTCAAGACTTACTACAAAGTAGTAAGGTAGTCAAGGCAGTGAGGGAATAAGGGACTGACCTAAGGATAAACTAACAACTAATGGAAGAAAGTAGAGTCCAGAAATAGACCCATACACATGTGGTCAATTGAGGACTCCACTGCGATTCAATGGGGACAGAAAAATCTTTTAGGCAAATGGTGCTGGAGAAGCTCAATAAATGTACCAAAAAAATGAACCTTGTCTCCTACTTTGCAGTATACGCAAAAATTAATTACATAGATCGTAGGCTGAAGCTTATAAGCTAAGACTATAGGATTCTGGAAGAAAACGTAAGACGGTATCTTTATGACCTTGGGGTAGACAAGGATTTCTAGGAGAGGACACAGAAAGAACTAAAAATATCGATAAGTTGGATTTCATTAAAAAATGTTTTGTTCTTTTAAAGACATGGTAAACAAAATGAAAAGGCAAACCATGGAATGGAAAAAATATTCACAGTATATATATCTGACAAAGGACTTTTATCAAGAATGTACAAACATTTTCTACAAATAGGTAATAAATATAAAACAACCCCGTTAAAAATGTAGAACAGGTTGGTAGCAGTGGAGGTGGAGGGAAGTAGTCACATTCTGGGAATATTTTGAAGATAGAACCCCGAGGATTTGCTGATGGAATAAATAGGGATGTGTTAGGAAGTAAGGAGTCAAGGGGGACTCCAAGGATTTGTTGGCCTGAATAACTAGAAGGATGAAGTTATTGCTGAAATGAGAAAATCATAGAAAATTAGATTGGGTGGTGGCAATGAGGGGTACAGTTTGGGACTAGCTTAGTCAGTCAGGCAGCCGGACGTGGGAGTCTGGAGGTCAAGAGCTGACTAAAAGGTGGGAGTCATCTGCTTATATTGGGTATTTAGAGCCACGGGACTAAATGAATTCACCTGAAGGGCAAGTGGAGATGGAGAAGTGGAGAAGTACAAGGACAGAGCTCTGGGGCACTCCGAATACTTTGTACAGACATCCTCGAAGAGGAAAACATGAGCCCCGGAGTAAGAAGATGTGGGATCAGCTTCTGGCTCTGCTACTTGCTGACTATATAATTCTGGGCGAATCACTAGCTCACTCTGGGTACCAGTTTCCTTATGTGTCAAACATACCTTAGTAACAATCCTTTGCAAAAGTTGAAAGAATAGCATGAGACACTGTATTGAAAAGTGATGTGTAGTTATAAGATGCTGTATACATGTGTTTCCCCCCAGAGCGGCCCCACCCGGAAATCTCAACCTTCAGCTGGGACGAGTGAACACGGTGGTGCTTTTAAGAGATCAGCGGGATGAAATAGCAAAGTCACTCATCCTGGAGGGGTCGGGAACACTGACGCTCCATAAGCTTGAGGGGTCTGTTGGAAATGGGCAGAAACCACAGCCAAGGTGGAGAGTGAGTGAGAAAACTCCGGGTGCATTAGATGAGGTCACAGTGAAGGGCAGCCGACCAGCAGGACATACCTCAGCCCCTCTTCAGCACCCGGTGAAAGTGTGAGTCTGAGGCCCTTCCTAAAAGCCCCAGAAAGCTACTGCTGCATCTCACCACGTGGGATCCAGCCCTCCATGGGCTAGTCCTCACTGTGAGGAAGGGCACGCCTACCGGAGGCCTTGCCTAAGTTCCAGACACTAAGAGAACCCTGATTGGGTGGTATGAAACCCCTGCTGTCCCCATGTCACAAGCATTCCGCAATCTCTGTGAGGTCAGCTGCAATTCTTGAGAGCCAACTGCTAGACCCCGTGCATTTTCAAGTTGGAAGATCACCCAGAGATTATTGGTGCCTTTTGTGTGCTGGTACACTAGATGTTCATAGCATGAAAAGGTGTGTTATGGTCGTATACTTAGAGGACATGTCGAGTTAAACCACATTAAAGTGTTGTGTTACTTCAGAAATTCTCAGAACCTTGAATATGTCAAGGTACATGGCGACATTCTAAGAAGGGCATAGAGATTGAAGTGAGTCCCAAACGTCTCTTACCGCTGAACCGTTTTGTTATTTTTTTTCTCCCAAACTAGCCACACCTCTTAAAAGCTACATGGAACATACGCTTCCAGTGAGTTCATTTCACAGCTGTAAGAGCAGGGCCCAGAGAGGGGAAAGGACTGGCCACGGTCATGCAGCTGGACACTGGCAGAACCAGGACTGAAACTTGGCTTCTCTGATCCCCAGACCTTTTCCCCGCCAAACACACCATGCAGGCTCCCTCTCAGCTCACTTTGTTCCTCAGTGATTTGAATGCAAACCACAAACCAAACAACAAGGCGTATTCTTGATCAGAGAGTAGAAAAATGCCACAGGAAACTTTCCTAGATGTCAGCTCACAAAAACAAGGCTGTGGTTATTTGTGCCCGTCACTGGCTCATTATTGGAGCTCCAGTGTACTCCTAAGCTTTGGAATTGGTAATGTGCCATGAAAATGTTGCTTTTCAATCAGCACAATCAGAGAAAATCACTTTTGGATGAGGTTTCCCCCACATAAATGGCATTTTTTGTTGTTGTTTCTGATTCAAAGCAAAAGGCTTCTTTAGAGCTAAGGCTGTTTGCAGCTGACATTCCATGGACACTAAGCTGTGATGGTAGGAACGTGAAGGTGGCTGTTTTGAACTCTTTCATTAGAGTGGTTCTGAAAGTTTAGACCCTGGACCGGCAATAGTAGCATCACCTGGGATCTTGTGAAAAATGTAGACCTACTGAATCAGAAACCGTGGGGCTGGGGCCCAGCAATGTTTTCCACCAAGCCTTCGAGGTGGCTCTGAACGAGAACTCAAGTTCCAAAACTGCTACAAAACTGCTACATTAGAGAAAAGGAGGTTCCCGGTCAAAGGAGAAGAAAGGAAAGCTGTTCAATTTCACTGTGTGAAACCCAGGCAAAGACATACCTTGTAACAACATGAAGGTCATTTTTGTATGTGTGGTCTTGAAAACAAGGGGGAATTAAGTAATAGGTGAGAAGAATATATGGAGCGTATTAAGAAAAACGAAGGAATGAGAAGGGACCCAACCTGGAAAAAGATGAACAAACAAAGGATAAATGCAGGCCAGAAAATGAACCTGTTTGGCCATTTTGCAGGATGACTTAAGGCAGAGTGTATGTTCTGATTTTTTTGGCTTCAGTTTGTTTTAATTACCTTTCACTTGATGTCTGGAGCTCCTAGAATACAGGGCGTACCAGGAGAGCTCTCTGTTAGGGAAGATAGGAGGTCAAGAGATGTTGTCTGCTTTTCCACCTGCCATTGACTATTAGTGTGACCTGAAGAAAGTCACTTGACCTCTCTGGACCTGTTTCCTGTTCTAAAACATGGAAACGAAAATCTCTGCTCGTTATGAATGCTAAGGCTGGAGATAGAAAGAAGTTTTGAAATTATCTAAGTCAGTCTCTCAACTTTGCTGGTCTGGAGTCTGAGCCCAGAGATGTGGGCTCTGCTAGGGTTTTTTCTAAGGTTACGGGGCCGATTAGTGGCCACACCAGAGTAAAAGCTGGGTGTCCTGACTCCCAGGCGAGTGCTTGGGTACAGGTACCTTCTTCCCGGTATTCACTGCCTGCCCCACTGGGGTGAGAATATGGGGTGACTGTGCACTGTGGGAGAATGGGTGGGATGGGTGGGGGGGGAAGGGAATAACACTTGAGCCCCTCAAGTGGGAATGCGAGGTGGGTGCACTGCTAGCCTTGGTGTCTTCTTTTCCATTGACCTTGGATGAGAGTTACTGGCGCTTCAAAGCCTGGATAGTAGAGAGTTAAGGAAAAGAGGCCTAAGCCTCTAAGGCCTCTGATTTATGCCTGACTTGTGTGGTGGTCCTCGATGCGTTCATTCCAGTGACTACAAGGACGGACAATTGCGAGAGACCCACCTGCCCTCCCCATGCAGCCTGGAGATGCCTACCCACTAAAGAAAACCCAAGCAGAGAAAATCAAAGACCCCGCTTACCTACCGTGTTTGTGGCACCATCCCCCCAGTGAATTAACGCATAATATTAAATATTGTTTGCTAATATTTATTGAAATACTACTTGGTGGGGGGTATATTTCTAAGTAGTCTCTGGGTACTGGTCTACTAGGTGTTAATATACATGCCATGAAAGGGGGGGTTAGATCACATAGTTGGAGAAACATGGGAGTTACGTAACATTAAAAAGGTTGCTTTGCTGCGGGACTTCTTAAGAGCCTTTAGTCATATGCCAGGTGCATTGTGATTCTCTAAGGACAGATAGCATACAACGATTTCCAAATTTATTTTCCATTGGACTGTTCCTGTATTTTTTTTTACCTTTTGTTTTCCCCCAACCCATCCACAGCTATTTAAATACACAAAGAACAATTTAACTCTTGAAATAAGAACATTCATTACCCTTACTTTATAGATAGGAAAACTGAGTCTTAGAGATGCTAAACGACTTGCCCAAGGTCACCCAGTGAATAAAAAGCAGAGCCAGGATTTCAGCCTGGGTAGGCTGGTGCTGGACTGGCTCCAGACCAGTATGCCTACTGCTGCTTTTATAATAATAATGCTAAAACTTTTACATCATTTATTATGTGGTAGGTAAAGTGCTGTATAGTATATGCGTTATGTCGTTCACCCTCCCAATAACACTGGGAGGTTTGTGCTACTATAGTCCTTCATTGTCATTGAAGCTAGAGAGGCTATTAACTAAGTAGCTCGAGGCCACATAGTCTGACTCATAGTAGAACTGGGATTTGAACCCAGTTCTGTCTGGCTCCAAAGCCCACGCTCTTAACCATGAGGTGCTGCTACCTAACTTCTTCACATACTTAGACACTTTCATGACCACAGCGACTGGTAACTCTTAACATTAAGTGGATCAAATGACACTTTCGGTTTCTTAAGTGACCGTGGCCATGGAGAAAGTGGATTCCACATAGGCTTCGAGGTAGTGCCCGTAGGAAAGCCAAACAGGAAACCGGACATCTCTCATGACGTGTAAGTGTCCCACAGGAGCTACTAACGTATCTGCCGGGGAGGGGCTGGCTAGGTGCCGTGCCCCAGACTCCCAGCTGTCAGGCAGAGGCCTCGCCCTGGAACGAGGATGTTTTGTGGACCCTCTTTGTCAGAGCACCCAGCTTTGAGATGGGCCCCCATGCAGTCCGTACTCTTGCAGGAGCTGTTCTCATTTAACAAAGAGGCAACCAAGCCCAACTTGGGGCCTGCTGTATATGCACCCCAGACTGGCTGCCCACTTGCTGCATCTGCTGGTTGGCAGGCCCTGCCCCATACGGGCTGGGCTGATTTTGAAGCGGGGAAGGGGCACGATCAACTAAGAGAAGCCTATCCTGATGTTCACAGCCGAGTGCGAATACGAGTGATAGACTAGGCTCTAATATTGGCAAACCTGGCGTCATGCCGTGAGGGCATACAGGCTGAGCCCCACCGGAAAACACTCAGGCCTCATGGTCACAGGACAACACCCAGTCTCAGCTCTATAGCTTCACTTCTCTTTCTCTTTCTCTAAACGCTAGAGAAAGAGAATAAATATGTTCTGGTTGCCTGTAGAGCTGCTGAGGCAGGTGCCCACCAAGAGACCCCCGATATTAGCGATCTCTGGGAGGCCAGGAATTTATAGACTTGGCCTCTGCTCCATCAAGCCTAGCTATCAAGCCTCTCCGAGCCCCCACTGCTGCAGTGGTTCATAAGTCACGTCATCAGCATTAGCAGGCGCTGTGCTAAGTGCAGGGGATAAAGTGGGCAACAAGTCAGAACGGAATCCTGCTTCAAGGGGGACATGTTTAGTACGTGAGACAGACATTAAGTGAATATTACACTTCATTTATGTGTTTACATGCTGAATTCTTAAGGACGTTAGAGGGCAAGTCCTTGTTGGGTCTTTTGAATCTTCACTTCCTGCGGTACCTGTGGGTGCTTAGTCTCGCTTGGCCGTAAGTCCCAAAGCTGTGGCTCTGGCCAGTTATCAGTGTTGCCCGTGGGCGGCAAAGGCGACTTCCTGTCCTGGCTTTCCAGCGCTCAGGGCGCCAGGAAAGTACACTAATGGTCCAGAGAGCTTCTCAGGTGAAGAGCTGACCCCAAGGAATGGTAGTCTGAGGCCGGGGCCCAGAACTGATTATCAAGCACAAAAACCGGGCACTGTGACTTTACAAGAACCACCAAAGCCCATCGGCTGTAATGGTGGGTAATAGCCCCAATCCCTCTTATCCTAGAGCCCTGGGAGTCGTGCAGTTTGGGAGGTCAGAAATGAATGCTCTCTCCTCTTCCTTCTGCGTGACCCCAGTCTCCTTTGCTGACTCCCTCTCCTCTTAATGTTGGAAAACCTCCGGGTTTGGTCTGTTTCCATCTTCTTTTTACTGTATACACATTCTCTCTAGGTAATTTCATCAAGTCCCATGATTATAGACAACAACATATGCTGATGATTCGCAAATTTGTATTTTTAGGCTCGATTCACATCTCCAACTGCATAACTGGCATTTCCATGTAGATATTTAAAACGCTTTTCAAACACAGCAAGTCTAAGACTGAACTGTTGATTTTCCCCAAACATACTCTTGTTGTTTTCCAATCTTCATTGGCTCAGTGGATGACAACCATTCACCAAGTGATTCAAGCCTCTTTCCCTTAGGCCACACATCCGTTTCATTAGGAAGTCCATTGCATCTATTTCTAGATATATCCCCAAATCCATCCTCCTTTCTCTGTATCTACTGTGATCACCCTAGTCCTAGTCACAATCATCACTTTCCTTTACACCTACAAATGAAGGGCTTCCCACTTCCGCTTTTGCTTCCCTGCAATTCAATCTCCACAACTTCAGCCAGTGATCTATTTTCAGTGAATGTCATCTCATGTCATCCATCCCTCTGTCCAAAACCCTCCAATGGCTCCCTATTTCATCTGGGATAGAATTCAAAGTCTTTACGACACTTTAGAAAACTCTACATAATCAGCTTCTAACCTTCGCTTCCACCTCATCTTGTGCCACTGCTTCCCTTTATTTACCATATTCCCACAGCATGGCCTTTTTTCTGTCCCTTGAACATACCAAGCTCTTTCCTGCCTCAGGGCCTTTGCACACGCTGTTTCCTTTGTCTGAAATGCTCTTTGTTTTCACACTTCATGTGTCTGTCCTGTCAGCCTGTTCAGCCTTAGAGAAGCCTAAAGTAGGCGCCCTTATTTTCTATCTCAGCCTCTTACCTGTTTTCTTCATAGATCTCATCACAATTGACAATATCTGTTTACTTGCTTTTCATCTGTTCACTTGATTTTGGTGTGTGTGTGTTGGGGGGGGGGGGCGGGAATTGGTCTGTCTTCCCAACTAGAATATAAACTCTCTGGGGACCACTACCACTGTGAGTTGTGCTTGGAAGTTAAAATACAGATTAATTTAGGAAAATAAGTCATTTCCATTAGAATTGTCACATTTATCAAAGAATTCTCAGGGTGTGAAAATGATAAAGACATTTTGTGAATGTATCGAAGTCGAAAGGGCTACTCCTTTTTTCCCTATTTTAACGACTTACAAAGAAAGCAGTGTGCTACAACAGAAAGAGCACCCACTAGTTTACAGATAAATAGAAGAGATGGCCATCAATCTCAGCCTTCTCACTGATGAGCTATGTGACCTTGCAGAAGTTACTTGAGTTCTCGGAGTCTCAATTTCCACATGAAAGTAATGATACCTGCCTCAAGGTGGTTATTTTAAAAATGAAATGAAATTAAGGCCATATAAAGATACGTGGCACGTGATGGGAGCTCAATAAACGTCCATTCTTTTCCTGTTAGGGTTAGCCAGTAAAGAAAGACATTTCTTCTTCATTATTCTATTTTAAATGGAATTTCCTGGGCTACCTACTTGACTTTTGTCTTTGGGTAACATATGGCTTCTATCCAAAAATCAGATTCCAAATATGCAGGATTGTCACCATTGTAGAGATTCTTAAGAATACGGTGCAAACTCTGGAGATAGTCCCCCAGACGGGGTTTCAAAACTGTTTTTGGCAGTGGCAACCTCACTGAGCTAAGTGTCTGGAACCCCACGGGTTGGCTAAATTCATATACATTTGCTGAAACTACAACAGGAGCGTCCAGGCTCATGACCTTCCAGGCACAGCTCTAGATACAAGACCATCATTTCAGTATGACTCCAACCTCTTCATGCACTTATAGAGTCTCTTCAAATACGACTACCTTTGTGGGGAGTATTACAGGAGCAAAGACCCTATACTGCCTAGCTCTTGGTAGACGCTGTGTCCTGTTAATTGGACTAGTTCACACTTTGAGGCCATCTTGAACTCAGGAGTGGCCTTGAGGTTAGAAGACAAAAGCAGACTTTCGAGGAGTTAATGAATGAATTCACGCTGGAAAAGGTTTCCCTTGGGCCAGAACTCCCATTGATTCCTTTCACATTCCCAGTCCCTGATTCCCAGGGGCCTCTCGTCACATATGACAAATGGCTGATCATCCAAGCGAAGTGACCTGCCATTCAATAAGCCATATCTCAGCCGATACAGAAGACAGCTCATTTTTCTCTGTAGAGAGCTCTTCTTCCTTCATCTGTATGAATATCTCACATGTGATCCACTGAGGCTTTTCCCCCTGCAGAGGGAAGACAAGCTCCTCTAACCGGCCTGCAGGAACTTTCTTCCTTGTAGAAAGAAGATCTTCAAGGGCTCTAAAGGTTTTATTGCTTCAAATTAAGCTTGGTCAAATTACTCATAAGTGCTGAATCCTCTTAGGGGTGTCAGCCTGAGAGAAGGAGGCCTATTCAGATGGGAGCCTGCATTGAGGCTTCCGACAAAGACCAATTAGTCTGGGTTGTGCCGGCCGCATTTGGAGGGTGACTGCCCTCAGACCACCAACTTGTGCCACCAAAGTGCTTATCCCACCCAGGAGTCAGCTGCTTTCCCTCAGTTGCCACCCCAGCTTCACATGACCCCTGGGTCAAATGCCTCTCTCCTGCCCTGGCTTGCACTCCTGCCAGGTTGTGGATCGTGTTCTTCATCCCAACGGCATTCTATTCCAACTCTGTCTGAAAGCTGGTCATGTTTTTTGGTGGTCATGACAAATGACACAATCCAACCTTTCCTGTAGAAAATCCATGTGGCTTCATTGTGATGTCTTTTGCCTCTTGGTGACCCAGACTGTAAACTTGATTTGGAGGAATTCAGGTCTAGTCTTTAAATTATTCAGCCATGTATAAGGTTATACATTTCTGTGACTGGAAATGTATTCAAGCAATGAGATGATGTCTTTCGTTCAGTCAGACGTCATTTATTAAGCTCCTACAAACTGCAATGCAGTGTGAGGCCTTGGACATCTGAGACACAACCTCTGCCTCTCCAAGACTTCGCTGCCAGTAAGGGGTTAAAGCCAAGTACATGAATGACCGTGATAACGATAGTTAACTTTCTTTAAGCATTTCATACGTGCCGTCGCCACGTTAGGCGTTATACGTATTTCATTTAATCCTCATGGTCCACAATCCTTTATCCTCAAATCTAAAATACAAAGCTTTAAAAACCCGTAGTTGATTCGTATGACTTTTTTCACAACTAATTTGGCATAAAAAGCAGACCTGAACTTTTTCATGAACTTACATGAGGCTATTTGTCATTTTATCCCACTTTGTGTAATTATTCATTTGTTTCACTGTTGAAATACTAAGATGTTTGCTTTTAAGCCCATCCCAGAACCCATGGCGGGGGGTGTTTTGTAGGACACAAAACGTGCACTCTACTTTTAAAAATCCCCAAACTTCTGAATTCCAAAACTCTCATGGCCTCAGGATTTGTGGATAAGGAAAATATACCATGATGGAGTCCATTTTATAAATGCTGAGATTGAGGCTCAGAGAAGGGATGCAGCTTTCCCATAATTACACCACCAGGAACTGGAAGCGCCAGGATTGAATGCCAGTTTTGTCTGGCTCCAGAGTCCATGCCCTTAACCACTGAGCCATGCCACCCTCTCATCCGAAAACACAGTGTAGATCATAAAAGAAGCCCAGGAAGGGGGCGGGGGCGGGTGGGACGAACTGGGACATTGGGACTGACATGTATATACTACTATGTATAAAACAGATAACTAACGAGAACCTACTGTATAGCACAGGGAACTCTACTCAGTGCTCTGTGGTGACCTAAATGGGAAGGAAATCCAAAAAAGACGGGATATATGTATACGTATAGCTGATTCACTTTGCTGTACAGTAGAAACTAACACAACATTGTAAAGCAAATATACTCCAATCAAAATAAATAAATAAATAAAAAGAAGCCCAGACTGAGGGCTACAAGGAATTTGAGGAGGAAAAGCAGACCTCCTGGTGGGGATTTAGTCAAAGCTCCAGGGAGGCAGGGTGGATACAGGTGGAACCCTACCTTGAAGGGAAGAGTGAACTGTGGAAAGGGGAGAGCCATCTAGCCCAGAAACATTTGGGTAAATAGCAGGCAGCCCTGGCCGAGGAGGGGAGAAGCTGGAAATTAGCCTGGGAGGATAAGTCCAGGACAGAATACGAGGGGCCAGGATGACTAGAGTACAGAGTTTTGAATGAGAACCAATTATGTTCCCCTTGCAGATCCCAAAGCACTTATTGGACATCCTGTCCCCCTGTTTTCATTCTGCCTTAGAGGAGCAACGAGCAGATAGGAACATCTCCATGTATTTTTGCTGGCTTTCTTTTCTTTTACTTTATTTTTATTTTGTTTTATGATTATTTTTATCAAGCAGATTGACAGAATGGGTTGAAAAGGCAGCCAAGAAAGCGAGGAAGCAGAGAAGAGCAATGGTCATAAACATCTATAGTAGAAGTATCTGTGCTGGGCTTTGTTGCTTCTTTGTAAGCAGAGAGTTAAAATTTAACCGAGGAACTCATGCCTCACTGCAGCTGGCAGGGATTCAGTGGGAACCCGTCTGGCACCCCTATGATGACTCACTATCCCCCTCCTTCTGCACTTAAAAACTCTTTCCTCCTCCTCCTCCTATTTGGAATCCCAGTAACGGTTGTAGGGGGATACATCCATTACCATTACCATTTAAACCTAGAATCTAAAGATGTTCTCCTTTGTCGTGAATAATCAAAGTTCTAAATTGATATTTTAGAAGTCAGGTCCAGTCCATGAGTAGCGAACTGAGTGTGTCTAATTACATTTTATAGTTATTTAACAGCTGTTAATAATGTAATTTTCTCTTATGCCCAATTTGCACTGAATTACTTTAATGACACACATTATATTTATTTTCCTTTTGGTCTAACAGTAATCAAACACTAGGGAATCAACTTGGACATGGAAAGAAATAATTTATTATTTTTATAAGTTTGAAGGTAAAGGATATTTTTCAAAAGAATAAATCATATCATAAAAATAAAAGTAGCTACACATGAATGCATATGTCTTTTTGTGAAAAAAAAATAATTTAACGAACACAATACGTTTGTTTCCCATCCAAGTCTGTATTGTTTGATGCGAACCAAGTGTTTGCAAATACACATTTGACTGACAAGCGAATGAGCTTCCTCCTCCCCGCCCCCCCCGCCCCCCGAAAAATATCCTCCTGGAATGAAAAAAACAGATTTCTAAGTTTCTGGTGTATGAGTTAAAGAGACACAGCATCCATTTAAATAGACTCCCCAATGGAAACTTGTGTTTCCAAGGTGAGGCTAGAGGAGAAAAGCTGTGTAAAAACAGGAGGAAATAGGAAAAACAGCTTGAGAGAAGAAAACTAAATGCAAAGACGGTAGGCAGGAATTTCTCCCCCACGTTAGAAGAAACTTCTACACGACATCTTTTTTAGGGTGCAAAGAAGGCTGAATTTGGGAGCCCCCAAAATAGCGAGATAATCAGAATGGGACGTCATGAAAAGTCTGCTTGGCGTTTTTCCATTCAGTTTAAGCACTGGAAGAACCAAGCATCTGGCATTGTACCCGTATGTAAGTGTTTTCTGCAGCCCACGTGGATTGATGCCCATTGTGTTTGAAGTGAGCTGCGAGAGGAGGGCAGAAAGGAGTTCTCCCTGTCTGTGGGATGCTGGCTGCCCTCGTTCCAGCCAGGGCTTGACCTAGCATGTTCTGCCTCTGCGCACTCCCCTCCTGGAACCTAACGTGGGAGGAACTACATGCGTCTTCTCTCCGGGTGAGTCAGAGTCATTTTGCAGTTTGTCAAGAGTAGGAGGCTAATTTCATCCTCATTGCTCAGGCCCCAGTGACTGGGGCAATGGTGTACCCAGGGGGGAGGGCTGGTGGGAGAGGTCCACCCCAGGTGCAGGCAATAAGGGGGAGAAGGGGCACATTGCCTGTGGCGAATTCAAAAGCAATAATGAGACTGACGAAAAGGCGGTCCGCTTTTCGTGCTCATCATGTGCTAGCCATTCTAGAGAAAGTCAGTGACGAAACAGCCCTCCGCGCCGGGTTGCCCACTCCCACCTGCCTCTCCCACTGGGTGTTCCTTGCCGTTGGCTCCCCAGCCGTCCCCTCTCCTTGCCATGGCGGGCATTATTGCATTCTTCTGCAGCCAGCACCAAAGCCACTCTTCTGTCAGCCTCTGGCCGGCCGTGACTAGCAGCTGCCACGTCTGTACTCCTGCTCTTTAGCCTCTACAGGCCTTTCCTGGTCACCGCTGTTGCTGTTGCCAGCGTGTGGGTGAGTTCTCTCTCTCTGCCAATGTTTGCGGCTCTTTATTAGCTTCCTAAAGGGTGTTGTGGCTCCTTTAGTTGACGAGGCTTCTGTTGAGGAATTTGGGACAAGTTGCCAAGGGCTGGCTTGAGGGCATTTCAGTGACACCACCTGATGTCTTACTGTGCCAACAGTCAGCCACTGTGTCCCAGCCAAAGCTCACAGCCTTTGGCTCTTTCCTGCTTCAGGGTAAATGCTCGCCTTACTCAGAGCACTGTCTTCAGAAGTTGGTGGAGGAGGGCATAGACTTGAGGCTTAATCCTGGAGTCCTGGAGGCCAGTTGCAAATGCTAAAGTTCTCTTTACCCGACCATTCCCTCAGGGCTGTCTTAGTACAGAGTTCCAGATTTGACCAGGTCTGTATGTCATGGGGAAGGGGCTGGTACCTATGCTTGAGTCAAGGAGCATCAAAACCTATGCAACCAGGGCTTCCCTGGTGGCGCAGTGGTGGAGAGTCCGCCTGCCGATGCAGGGGACACGGGTTCGTGCCCCGGTCCGGGAGGATCCCACACGCCGCGAAGCGGCTGGGCCCGTGAGCCATGGCCGCTGGGCCTGCGCGTCCGGAGCCTGTGCTCCGCAACAGGAGAGGCCACGGCAGTGAGAGGCCCACGTACCGCAAAAAAAAAAAAAAAAAAAAAAAAAAAAACCTATGCAACTTCTTGTATAATCCTCAAAATACGGAGGTTGAGTTATCTCAAGACAGCCTTGCATTGGGGTTCCTCGGCATACCTTCATTACAATGGGTGGTCTTCTTTTTCTTTTTTTTTTTGTGGCAAACCAGGTGGCAGCATCCATTCCTTTTGCTTTTGGCTTTGCTATCACCTCTGCTACTTCGTGTGTAACAACCACAGGGTTCTTACTTGCCAGGGGAAATATATCTTAGCCTAGGAACACAAATTTCAATATTGTCTCAGTAGGGAATGCTGTTCACTCAACAGCATCTGCAGGATTCCTCCTTATTCCTGCTACCCAGACATGTTCTTGGACCATAACAGAATTAAATTATAAATCAATAACAAAAGGATACTAAACATTTTTAAATCCTAAAATAGTTGAAAATTAACAATATACTTTAAATAACTGAAAAGTCAAAGAAAGAAGCCACAAAGGAAATTGGGAAGTATTTTGAACTGAATGATTATGACAGTTTTTCAAAATTTATGGAATGCAGCCAAAGAAGGGGTTAGAGGGAAATTTATAGCTTTAAATGCCAGAAAAGGACAGAGGTCTAAAATGAATTGTCTAATTTCTGCCTTAAAAAGCTTAAAAAAGAGAAAATTAATCCCAAATAGAAGAAAAATAATAAAGATAATAGTGGAAATTTATGTAAAAGAAAGCAAACAGTACAGAAAACTAACAGAACCAAACGTTTGAAAAGGAGGAGGTGAACCAGCCCTAACTTAGAAAATATTATGTACATAGAACATCTAAAGGAATTTAAAACAAAAAACCATTAGAAGTAATAAG
The DNA here is from genome assembly GCF_963924675.1 of Phocoena phocoena. Taxonomy (NCBI): domain Eukaryota; kingdom Metazoa; phylum Chordata; class Mammalia; order Artiodactyla; family Phocoenidae; genus Phocoena; species Phocoena phocoena. The sequence continues at coordinate 118,083,224 of NC_089240.1, forward strand.
TAAATTTATGGAGAATACTAGATACAAGGTGTGTTAGTTTTCTATTGCTGCACGACAATATTACCACAAGCCCAGCAGCTAAAATACAATACATATTTATTATCTCACAGTTTCTGTGGGTCAGAAGTCTGGGCACAGCTTATCTGGGTCCTTTGCTTAGGGTCTCACAGGGGGGCAATCAAGAAATTGGCTAGGGCTGGGGGTCTACCTAGAAGTCTCAACTAAGGAAGGATCCACTTCCCTGTACTCGTGATTTTTGAGAGCTTCAGGTTCTTTGTTGGCTATCAACCAGCAGCAGGCTGCCTTCAACTCCTAGAGGCCACCCACAATTCTTGCCACATGCGGTTCCCCAGCATGGCTGCTTGCTTCCTCAGTGCAGCAAGGTAGAGAGACTAGAGCAAGACTGATGCTACAATCTTACGTAACATAATCACATGAAGATAATAATGGGTATCCTGTCACCTTTGTCATAGTCTATTGGTTATAAGCAAGTAGTAGGTAATGCCCATATCCAAGGGGAGGAAGTCACACAATGGCATTAAGGCCAGGTGTGGGGATCATGGGGGTCCTCTTAAGAATCAGTTCACCACACAATGTCAATTGCATTTCTAACATGCTAGCAGCAAAGAATTGGAAAATGAAAATTTTAAAATGTCATTTACAATAGCATCACAAAATATAAAATAGTTAGGAATAAGTTTAACAAAAAATGTATAAAACCACTGTAGTGAGAACCATGAAACATTACTGAGAGAAATTTAAGAAGACCTAAGTAAATGGAGAGATATATTCTATATTCATGAATTGGAAAACCTAATATTGTTAAAATATTGATTTTCCCCAAATTGATCTATGAATTCAACACTATCCCACTCAAAATCAGAGCTGGAGTTGTAGAATAGCCAAAACAAATATGAAAAAGAACAGTGTTTACATTTCTGTATAAGTTTTAGAATAGTTAAAACAAACTTGATCTTGAAAAAATAAATTCGATGATTCACACTCTTGGATTTCAACAAACTGTGGGAGAAAAACTGGCTATCTGTGTGGAAAAGTACACCTAATCTCTAACTTATACCACACAAAAATTAATTTGAAATTGATTGAAGACTTAGAGGCTAACATCGTAAAACTTCTAGAAGAAATTTTACAATATCTTTATTACCTTGGGGTAGACAAAATTTCTTATGTCACAAAAAGCATTAGCTGTAACAAAATTGATAAAGTAGAATTCATCAAATTAAACACATCTGCTTATCAAAAGACCCAGCTAAGACACTGAATAGGCAAGCCAAGGACAGAGAGAAAATATTTGTAACATATAATGTAAAAATATATATATATACATATATATATGCAGAGAGTTGTATACAGCATATATAAAGAGCTCCTTAAAATCAATAACAAATAGATTAGCAAACCCCCCAAAATGACAAAAGACTTGAACAGACAATTTCTAAAAGAAGATACAGGAATCAAAAATAAGCACTTGAAAAGGTACTCAGTATCATTAACCATGAAGGAAGTGCAAATTAAACCACAATGAGATAATACTTCATATCCACCAGAATGAATAAAATGGAAAAGACTGACAACACCAAATGTTTTTTTAAATTTATTTATTTATTTATTTTCCAGGAGTAAAGAGCTTTATTTCTATTTTTATTTTCTTTCACACACACACACTCTGTATTTTATTTTTACAAGAGATAAATAGACTGACACCAAGCATTGTAAACGGATGACCACAACAAAAGCAACAATGATTGCAATTACCAAACACGAAACACACTCATACTATGTCATAATATTGACATTCAGTCCAGTAATCCTCGACTATAACAGCTCCTTTACTTTGCAGTGAGTATATTTTTTGTCTCTGAGTCCTTGTGGGATTTTTTTTAATTCAAACAAAGTCACAAAAATTATAATCATCCTCATCAGTTCACTCAGTCCCATGTAATTTTTTTTCATTTTGATCTTCTGTTAGCACTTTTATGAGTTCATCACTTTTCCATTAGAGTTCTGAAAATGCTTATTCATTCAGTTCAGCAGTATAGTCAGTTACCAGAAACCTGTACTTGTCAGAGTCTTTTCCATGAATTCCTTGAAGATGAAACCCTTCTATAGGAACATATTTGCAAAAGCATCAGAGTACACCCAGAACTGTCTGTAAATGACACAAGACTTAAAAATGACCACGGTTAAAGATTTGATGAAAGTTCATAGTAATGCAATTGGCAAGGAAATTTAGTTATTTCTGAGATATACATTTTAAAGTAATAACTAGAATTATGACTTATGATATTATACCGGCACATATAAGATTTTTAGAAATTTCATGTAATGTCTGAAACATTTATATTAACATATTTCCATACAAATAACCCAAAGAAAGTTTAGTGTTAGTCGTTCTATTTCTTTGTTTTTTTATACTGCAGGTTCTTATTAGTCATCCATTTTATACACATCAGTGTATACATGTCAATCCCAATCGCCCAATTCATCACACACCCCCCACCCCCCACCGCTTTCCCCCCTTGCTCTCCATACGTTTGTTCTCTACATCTGTGTCTCTTTCTGCCCTGCAAACCAGTTCATCTGTACCATTTTTTTAGGTTCCACACGTATACGTTAATATATGATATTTGTTTTTCTCTTTCTGACTTACTTCACTCTGTACGACAGTCTCTAGGTCCATCCACATCTCTGCAAATGACCCAATTTTGCTCCTTTTTATGGCTGAGTAATATTCCATTGTATATATGTACCACATCTTCTTCATCCATTCGTCTGTCGATGGGCATTTAGGTTGCTTCCATGACCTGGCTGTTGTAAATAGTGCTGCAATGAGCATTGGGGTGCATGTGTCTTTTTGAATTATGGTTTTCTCTGAGTATATGCCCAGTAGTGGGATTGCTGGGTCATATAGTAGTTCTATTTTTAGTTTTTTAAGGAACCTCCATGCTGTTCTCCATAGTGGCTGTACCAGTTTACATTCCCACCAACAGCGCAAGAGGGTTCCCTTTTCTCCACACCCTCTCCAGCATTTGTTGTTGGTAGATTTTCTGATGATGCCCATTGTAACTGGTGTGAGGAGATACCTCATTGTAGTTTTGATTTGCATTTCTCTAATAATTAGTGATGTTGAGCAGCTTTCCATGGGCTTCTTGGCCATCTGTATGTCTTCTTTGGAGAAATGTCTATTTAGGTGTTCCGCCCATTTCTGATTGGGCTGTTTGTTTTTTGATATTGCGCTGCCTGAGCTGTTTGTATATTTTGGAGATTCATCCCTTCTCGGTTGCTTCGTTTGGAAACATTTTCTCCTATGGTTTCCTTTGCTGTGCAAAAACTTTTAAGTTTTATTGGGTCCCATTTGTTTATTTTTTGTTTTATTTTCATTACTCTAGGAGGTGGATCAAAAAAGATTTTGCTGTGATTTATTCAAAGAGTGTTCTGCCTATATTTTCCTCTAAGAGTTTTATAGTGTCCAGTCTTACATTTAGGTCTTTAATCCATTGTGAGTTTATTTTTGTGTGTGGTGTTAGGGAGTGTTCTAATTTCATTCTTTTACATGTAGCTGTCAAGTTTTCCCAGCACCACTTATTGAAGAAACTTTCTTTTCTCCATTGTATATTCTTGTCTCCTTTGTCATAGATTAGGTGATCACAGGTGCGTGGGTTTCTCGTTCACTTCCCTTGCTCATGAATCATCAGCCTTCATAACTACATTGCAGTAATAGTGGGCTGCTAAAGATGGGAGCTGTTGCCATGAAATGTCAGTAGTTGACTAATGGCCACAGCTTGAGAAGGCCTGGATGGCCCATGTTGCTGATTACCGTGATGGGAAAACGTTGTCCTCGTCATAAATTTCATCAAATCCTCGTCCCAGTTAGGAAGCTCAGAACGTCCGTCACGTATCACTGAGTATCTCAGAGCGAAGTCTGTCTCATGCCAAGCTCAAGATTGTCCACGCTGTGACGTTAGAAATTTTGTCTTTGGGGACTTGGGCAAGTAGAAGGCTTCCAACCTGTTAGGAAGGAAGGAAGAACTCCTGCACCATGAAATATCACAACTTTAGACAATGATGATAACTTTTGTCTCTAAAATGTGGTCACATGTGAGTTGTCCCGACCCAGAGTCAACATTGCTGTGCTGAGTGAAACCAGACTTCCTGTTGAAGGGTAGCCCCTGAGAAGGATTCCAGCTGCGGTTTTCCTTGTAGAGATCTCTACCCTCTAGCATGAAGGCTATCAGGTGTTGGCTTCACAATTGGACAATCACTTGTCTCAAAACTCCCCAACTTGCTGAGAGGTATTAGTGACCTTCTGGTGACCCCACACCTACCCTTCAAAGTCAATCCCAGTGTTTCTGACCTAGCATAATGGCTAGGAATGATGAGAAAGGGAAATTGGATCTAGATGGAGGTAATGTCAACAGAGAACAAGCTGATTGTCATGAGGGAGCTTGGTCCAAGAAGGAAAATCATCTGGTATCTCAGGAGTGGAAACTAGATATGCCTGGATTGCTCCTCCTTATCAAATGTTGCAAGCATCACTTCATGATCACTAATTCCATCTTCTGCCTACTACTTAGGGAAAATGCCAGCTGGGTACAAACAAGTTTTTAAACAGTATCGCCAGCTTGTCATGCTTATCAGTGGAACCAACGGAACACTAAGGCCACCAAAACTACTTGTTGTTCTGAGTACTGTCCTGATCAACACCTCATTTGCTCTGATCCCAGAGTGTAGAAAACAGCCACTAACTTAGAAAAAGAAGGGGAGGAAAAAGAGGGTTGTCCTAATCAAGTGAATGAAAGGTTCGAGTTCTAGAATACTTCAGTGACATTGAAGAGCACGTGAGGTTGGGTGAAAGGAGAAAGAAAACAAAAATTTGTTTAGGTGGGGAGTTATTAGTCTAAGTTTCCTCATCAAAACTCAGGGATAATAACTCTCCATGCAGATTTGCTCTAAAAAATAAAATCTATTAAGAGCTAAACCCAAGGAGAGCTTCAAAGGATCGTTGTGGAGACCACATGTGTCAGTTATTAGGCTATTGTCTGTCAGCTTGAAGCCCATCCATCTGTAGTCTGTTTTGTGATGCTGGAACAGGGACCCCACAAACCATATTTCTTTTCTGCCAGCTGGCTTCCTGTTAGGCTCTGCCAGTGGAGACACTAGAGGAAGACTGACTGCAAGGCGGGAGGAGGAAGAAGGGACTTGCTCCTACCTGTGTGCTTCCTATAGGTTTCGTGTGTGTGTGTGTGTGTGTATCACCCCAACAACATTTCTTTTTTTAAAAAAATTTTTTTGAAGTATAGTTGATTTCCAATGCTGTGTTAATTTCTGCTGTACAGCAAAGTGACTCAGTTATACATGTATATATTCTTTTTCCTATTCTTTTCCATTATGTTTTATCGCAGGACACTGAATATAGTTCCCTGTGCTATACAGTAGGACCTTGTTGTTTATCCACCCTATGTATAATAATTTGCGTCTGCTAATCCCACACTCCCTGTCCTTCCCTCCCCCAACCCCATCCCCCTTGGCAACCACAAGTCTGTTCTCTATGTCTGTGATTCTGTTTCTGATTTGTAGATATGTTCATTTGTGTAGTATTTTAGATTCCACATATAAGTGATATCTTATGATATTTGTCTTTCTCTTTCTGACTTACTTCGCTTAGTATGATAATCTCTAGGTCCACCCATGTTGCTGCAAATGGCATTATTTTATGCTTTTTTATGGCTGAGTAATATTGCATTGTATATATATATATCACATCATCTTTATTTATCTGTTGATGGACATTGAGGTTGTCTCCATGTCTTGGCTATGGTGAATAGTGCTGCTGTGAACATAGGGGCGCATGTATCTTTTCGAATTAGAGTTTTGTCTGGATATATGCCCAGGAGTGGGATTGCTGGATCATATGGTAATTCTATTTTTAGTTTTTTGGGGAGCCTCCATACTGTTTTCCACAGTGGCTGCACCAGCTTACATCCCCACCAACAGTGTAAGAGGGTTCCCTTTTCTCCACACCCTCTCCAGCATTTATTACTCAAACAACACTTCTTCAGCAGCTACAGTTCCTACCAGAAGCAGTACCTGAATCCAGTTTTTCCCATTTTTCTAGCACTTGTAGAACCAGCCTTGTCACACTCCTCTCAGAGATACCAACTCTAGCCTCCTCGGAGGTCTGGGTCCTAGCTTCACAGGGCCGCTCCTCCAAGCTTCTAAGTTTTAATAATTCCAACGTCTTCTCTTTGTTTTCCCAGGGATAGTTTCTGCTTCCTGCAGTTGCTATCTCTTTGATACTTCAGAGTTCTCTTTTTACCTTTCCAATTACCTTAGAAACAACTTTATTGTGCCTAGTTATCAATTCTTTATACTAAATTCTGTGTTTGTAAAACTGGTATGGTCTCTGTCTCTGACTGGACCCTCTGATTGATATACTATATACCTAATGTTTACTGAGTACCTACTAAATGCTAGGTCCTGTTATAAGCATTTTATATATTAACTAATTTAATCTCACTCCCAACCACTATCCTAAGGAATATGAAGGGAATATTACAATGCCTGGCCCATAGTAAGCACTTATTTAGTGTTAGTCACTCTTTTAGTTTGGGCTCTGCCTAAAACAGACCCTAAAACAAGGACTACTAGGTTTCAGGTGGTTTATTTGGGAGGTAACATAGGCGATGAATTGTGAATAGTGAGGCAGGAAGGGAAAAAACCCCAGTAACATGTGCATTAATGAGCAGGTTACCACTGTGGACAAGTGGAGCTGAATCCTCTTGGGGAACCCCCTTTGAGAAGGCTAATGTGACATGCCTCTGAAGTGTCCCATCAGAGCACAGGGAGGATGGGGCGTTTATATACCCTGTCCCATCCTGCAGGAGTACTAACTCTCCTACATTTCCAAGTTAGACAAATAGATATGCTGCTGCAAGACATGAGGGTCATCTGTTAAAGTTATTATTATCCTTGTGGGTCTGAACTACAGATTGGCCAGATAGAGGCCATGAAAAGTGTTTACCTAGTACAGATCACAAGGCCAACATAGATGCAAGGGAGAACCTACAAATAGTGCCTACAAATGTACTAGGCATTCAGTAAATGTTTCTTTAACTGAACTGTTGATGGCAAGATTCTGACAGGAATAGTATTTGACAAATAAGAAAACATTTGGTAAAATTATCTCTTGAGTAGAGTAGAATTTTTCTTGAGTAGAAGGACTTAATTCTAACCAAGGAAAAGTTAACTGGAAATTAAAATATGGCAGAAACCTTTGAGTATTGCTACCATGTCACTCTGGAACTCAATATAGTAAAGGAACTAGACAGTTGTGTACCCAGGATGGTCTTTGTGACTAGGAAAGGAAAACATACACACATATGTGAGTGTGTGTGCAATGTGCAGTATATATATATATCTCCATATATACATCATCCATTCTTGGGCAGGATGGATAGGCTGGATACATAGATAGATATAAAACCTTACAAAACTCAACAAAATCCATTATCAGGAAGAGAGGAGAGAGAGAGAGAGAGAGAGAAATTGGTATTCTTGAGAGGGATTTGGGATTATTGTTTTAATATGTTAAATACTTAAATACATTTACATGTTATTCACGGAGATGTTGAAGATAATAGGAAAGAGAGGGAACAATGTCATGGAACAGAGAAAGGATTCAGGGTACAAGGGAAGAAATTAGCCTTCAGGAGTAATAAGACATACTTTTTCCATGAGATAGAAAGGAACGGTGTGGCTGAACATAAATACTGTGTGTGGTGGGGAAGAGGGGAATAGGGTTGAGGAAGTTCTACCTGAGTGCTCCAATTTTCTTTCTAAGTTAGAAAGACTGAGGGTGAGGGAAAATGAGGGTGGAAGTAATAGGATAGTAGTCTTAAAGGAAATCCTGAGAGGAAGTCAGCACGATAGCAAAATAGGAGGTCCCCTGCTCATCTTCCTGAACAATGACAATAATTTGGCAGCTTACATGGACAAAAGTGCCTTTGTGAGAGCTCTGAGGGATTCAGCCACAGACTGAGAGTAGTCTTGCCCTCCCAGGAACCCACTAGGAGTCATGTCCATCTGAGCCCCTGGAGGTATGCCTGCCAACTTCTGTCCCATTGAAGTTCCTAAAAAGACCTTGTTATTCAGCTCTAGCCCCTCCCAGCTGCAGTCCAGGTGCAGTCTTGCCCGCCCAGGGTCTGAGCAGGAGACACACACACCTGTGCCCCCAAAGCAGGCCTGCTGATCTCAATCTGACTGCAGATCTTGAAGAAGCCCTGCACCTGCCTCCGGCCCCTCCCAGAAATGGTCTAGGAGCAGTCTTGTCCACCCAGGGACCTACCAGAAGACATGTCTGTCAGTTCCAATGGAAGCAGGCTTGCTGACCTCAGTTTGCAGATCCTGAAGCAGCTCTGTGACCCAGCTGTAGCCCTGCTCTGCTGAAACTCCGGGAGCCGTCCTGCCTGCCCAAAAACCCCAACAGGAGACATGTCCATCCATGTCACCAAAGGTGGTCCTGTAGACCTTGGTCCCAGCAGTGGACCAGCAGTGGTCCCAACAGTGGTCCCAGCAGTGGATACGGGTTCGTGCCCCGGTCCGGGAAGATCCCACATGCTGCGGAGCAGCTGGGACCGTGAGCCATGGCCTCTGAGCCTGCGCGTCCGGAGCCTGTTGCTCCACAATGGGAGAGGCCACGACAGTGAGAGAGGCCCGCGTACCACAAAAAAAAATAAAAAATAAAAAAAAAAAAGACAAAAGTATTAAAAATAGCTATAGCTACAATAATTTGTCAATGGATGCACAATATAAAAAGATGTAAAGTGTGACCTCAGTAGCATAAAATGTGTGGCAGGAGGAAGTAAAAATGTAGAGTTTTTGTATGAGATTGAAGTTATGTTGTTATATACTTAAAATAGAGTGTTACAACTGTAAGATATTTTATGTAAGCCTCATGGTAACCACAAAGCAAAAACCTACAGTAGATATGCTAAAGAGAAGGGAATCAAGGCATACCACTCTGCAAAATCATCAATTCACAATGGAAGACAGCAAGAGAGGAAGAAAGGAACAAAGAAAATATTAACAAGTTATAAAACAATAAGATGGCATTGGTAAGTTCTTACCTATTATTGATACTTACTTTAAATGTAAGTGGATTAGATTCTCCAATCAAAAGACATACAGTGGCTGAATGGATTTAAAAAAAAAAAATAACACAAGAAAACAAGACCCAGCTACATGACTTACAAGAGACTCACTTCAGCTTTAAGGACATATAGGCTGATACTGAAGGGATGAAAAGATATTGCATGCAAATGGAAACCAAAAGAGAGCAGGGGTAGCTATACTTATATCAGACAAAATAGATTTTAAGTCAAAATCTAACAAAAGACAAAGAAGGTCATTATTTAATGATAAAAGAGTCAATTCATCAAGAGGATATAACAATTGTTAATATATATGCATCTAACATCAAAGCACCTAAATATAGTAAGGAAATACTAACAGATTTGAAGGGAGAAATAGACAAAATCACAATAATAAAAGGGGAGTTCAATACCCTCCTTTCAACAATGGACAGATCATCCAGACAGAGAATCAATAAGGAAACACTGGACTTGAAATATACTTTACACCAACTAGACCTAACAGACATATACAGAACATTCTGTCCAACAGCAGCAGAATCTACACATTCTTCTCAAGTGTAATGGGACATTCTCCAGGAGAGATCATATATTGGGCTGCAAAACAGGTGTCAATAATTTCAAGAATATAGAAAATATATCAAGTATCTTTTCTGACCACACCAGTATGAAACTAGAAATCAATAAGAGGAGGAAAATTGGAAAATTCACAGAAGTTTTTAGAAATTAAACAACACACTCCTGAACAACCAATGGATCAAATAATAAATCAAAAGGGAAATAAAAAATATCTTGAGACAACCCAAAATGGAAATATAACATACCAAAACTTATGGGATGCAGCAAAAGCAGTTCTAAGAGGGAAGTTTATAGTGATAAATGCCCATATTAAGAAAAAAGAAAGGTCTCAGGCAACCTAATTTTACATCTCAAGGAACTAGGACAAGGAGAACAAACTAAGCCCGTGGCTGTGGCCATGGGTGCATGGCTTGGGTGGAGCGGAGGAAAGGCCACTGTAGATGAGGTTAGGAGAATGAGAAGCTAGGACTGTGAGTGGGTTGTCACTATGGGCATTGAAATCCCCCATCGTAATGATAAAGTATGGGGTAGAAGGGAAGGCGCAGAATCGGGGCTCACAATCTTCCATGAATGTCGGGGGAGTGACCAAGAGGTTGATTGATGAGAGTAAAATGGCAGGGTAGAGAGTAATGGTTTGGAAATAGCAATTAACAGCTAGAAAAAAAAAAAAGATCCTGCCTCCAGGCCCTCTACTAAAGAGGCTGGGAAAGTGAGCTCACTGGAGAGGCTGCAGAAGAAGCAGAATCTTCTGGCTTCCATTTGTAGGTCCCCAGGCCTATGAGACATAGTCTCAACTCAGCATGAACTGACCACAGTGTCCTTCACAATCTGGTTCTAAACGCACCTTTCAGTCCATTTCTTCTACCCACCCACTCAGGGCATGTTTTAATCTACAAAATCAGAGTTTAACACTTAAATATGATCTAATCTAACCTTTTGAGATAGAAATTTATTTACTGCAGCGTGTGTACAAGGGATGGTAGTTAGATGATTTTAACAATACTCGGTGGAACACTATTGCTTTGGAAAGGCAATACCAAACCAAGCATGTAGATAGATCTTTAAAAATCTGTCCCTTAAGTTGAGGTAACTCAAAGCCTGGGCCCTCTTACAGATGAGCCCTACCCCCCCACCCCTGAATCCGTGCTGATCCATCAATCAATTAGTAAGCAATAACTGAGCACCTACAAAGGGCCTAGTATTGTGTTTAGGTTCTCTGCGAGTTACAACAAAATCATGACATAATCCATGTTTTCATAGAACTTTCAGTCACCTTGAAAAAAAGTGACACATACCTGAAACAATTCAGGAGATAATATGTAATTGTCAGGGATTGGGCTGCAGGAGTCAAGAGGAAAGAAAAATCATTCAATTAGGGCATTCAAGCAAAGCTTCAAGCAGCAGGCAAAACTTAATGTAAGCCTGTAGAGCTATACTACATCTAATAATACAACCACAGCAATAATGGTAATCATAGCTATCACTTACTGAGTGCTTTTAATGTTCCAGGCACTGTGCTAAGGAAGCATTTTACCTGCTTCTTCTCATGCATTTCTCACAACAATCCTATGAGATGGGTACTACTCCTATCTCCGTATAACAGCTGAAGAACCTGAGGATTACGTATTGATAGTGTGAGTGACCTGCCCAAGGTAGTAAGTGGCATACGCAGGCTTCTGTGCGACCCCAGAGTCTGTGCTCCTCACACCTCACCGTCTTTCCTGGGAGCTGCCCAGTCACATTCGGTTAAGCATCTGAAAGAAAAAACAACAGTAATAATCACCGTCTATTGAGTGCCTAGATTACCTCTAATCCTCCTTTAAGGCAGGTTACTAGTTTTCAAGGACTGCTGTAACAGAGTACCACAACTGGGGGGCTTAAACAACAGAAATTTATTGTCTCACTGTTTTGAAGGCTAGAAGTCGAAGATCAGGGTGTTGGTAGGGTTGCTTCCTTCTGGGGGCTGTGAGGGAGAATCTGTGGCAGGCCTCTCCCCTAGCTTCTCATGGTCTGCTGAGAGTCTTTGATATTCCTTGGCTTGTAGATGCATTCTCCCAGTCTCTGCCTCTGTGTGTCTCTGTCTCCCAATTTCTCCTTATTATAAGGATACCAATCATATTGATTAGGGCCCACCCTAATGACCTCATCTTAACTTGATTATCTGCAAAGACCCTATTTCCAAGTAAAGTCACATTCACAGGTGCTGGGTGTTAGGACTTTAACATATGAATTTGGGGAGATACAATTCAACCCGTTAACATAGACATCATCATCCCCATTTTACAGAGGCCCAAGAAAGTTAAACAACTTGTCCAGTGTCACACAGCTACAAGTGCTAGAGCTAGGGATTCAAACCCAAGTCGACCTAGCACCACAACCTTTGTTCTCCCCCCATAAATCTGATCTGGTAACTTCTCTGCTGAAAAATTTTCTTTTGTCTCCAAGGTCAAGTCTGCCCTCTAAGTAGCCCCAGGCCAGGTCTCTGGGATTGGTTTGCATGTTCTCTTCCGGAAACTCCATCCCTACGCAGCCCGTGCTAATAGCTGGGCTTCTGCACTCCTACATTAGACTCAAGCTTTAGTGGTAATGTCAGTCACTGTCCTAAGTACTTTCACAGACCTTGCCCATTTAGTCCCATAAATCAACCCTGTGAGATTACATAGAAGTGTCTCCATTTGCCAGATGAGGAAACAGACTCAGAGTGGCTCTGTTACTTGCCCAATTTTACACAGGTCCCAAACAACATTGTGGTGACTTGAACACAAGCCTGTCACGCTCTAAGCAAAGCCAATGCTCCTTGCACCACACTGCCCTGGCCTAGGGCTCTTGGCCTTTGAGGCCTGGGGACATGCCTCCTAGGGTTTGACCTTGCATCCGAGCCCAGAGGCTGGAGCCCTGCTGCTTGCTGGCAGCCCACCTGATGCCCCACCTCTGCCCATTGGCATGCCCTTTTACCTAGAGTTGAACCTGCTCCCTTAGCACTTGTGCCCCCGAGAGAATAGGAGTAGTTCATGCCCTGGTCCCTCCCAGGTCTTCTTGTTCCATTGCAGCCAACTAGTCCGTGCTGGCCATGTCCCAGCATATGACATGGCTGAGCCAGCATCTTGTCTGTGACCCTGTCGAGTAAATAGAGCTGTTGCTGCTGCCCTTGCTGTTATCCTTGGGTGCCCCTGCAAAGGCAGGAAGCGCGAGAAGCTGAACTGTGTCTGTCTCAGCAGGCTGCCCAGAAAGGGCCCTCCTCCCCACCCCGGAAGGGCCTAATGTCGGACCCAAGCCAATGAGGGCATTTTCTGGGACGGCATTTTGAAACAAGTGCAGTGCCAGCAGGGATGAGACAAGTGTAGGGAACTAGTGTAGGTGGGAGCGAGCCTCCATAATGGCTGAGCATGAGCTATGAAATAGGAAGGGCTGGAAGAGGCAGAAGAGAAGAGAGGTTAAATGAGGGGCCAATGTCAAACCAGAAGAGATGAAGGGAAGTGGAGAGAGGGCTTGCAAGGTCTGCTTGAGGTCTGAACTCCAAATGGAGCAGATCTGTCAGAGCAACAGGATGGCCTGGAGCTGTCCGCAGAGCTCCCCAGGGCTTTAAGCATCTTCTTTGTCCCCAGATAGGCTGTGGGCTCCCCAAGCACACTCTTCTCTAGCTGCAGTTTCCAGATGCCAGCCTCTAACATGTGGCCTTCGTACAGTATTACTGGGCCCTCTTAAAATAGGCATAGTGTTTTTTCTATGAAGACTTCACGGGCCTGGAGAGCTTGAGATCCTTGAATCTGCCACTGGACATTCCCTTGGTGTGGATTCTGGCAGGAAGGACCTGAACTGGGCAATAGTCCAGAGCAGACAGTGCTGCCCACAGTCCTGGTTCCCTGACCTGGTCCACTGCCCTCCTTGGCTACCAGACAAGGTTTGCAGAGCCTGCAGACATCTGTGCCCCTCGGAACAGCTAGGGAGCTGCAGGGTTTGGGGACACAAGAGGGTCCCCTTTGTCTCCTTCTGTCCTAACTAATGGCCTGAGCAGCTGGCAGATTGGCCTCTGACCAGAGGAATACAGGGCCGCCCTTAAAGGGGTGGCCCAGCTGTTGTGAGTGAATACACAAGTGTACATGGGTGACTCTGACCCTCGCCCCCCGCACTCCTGGCCAAGGCGGCCCTGCCCACACTTCTGGAGGGCATGCCAGTCTGGCTCCTGACCTTGTCTTCCTGCTAGGATGTGAGCCCCGGCCACCTTCACCACTTCCATTGAACCCCTGGCATGATCCAGTGCAGCTTACACATGGCATCCACCTGTTGGTACGCCCACCCACAGAGGCAATTCTCCTCACGGATCTTTAAGCCTTCCCCTTGTACTCACTTCATCTGCTCGTTCCTTCCCTTGGACAGCTCTCTCAGGTGTACCTCCCTCTCACCTCTCTCCAGTCCTCTCTTCTCCGCCCTGCACTCCACCCTACCACCCGTGTCCCAATACACACACCCACACACATGTACTTGCATACACACACACTCACATAGTTTGTCACAAGACCAGTGCAGCTGGGTTATTTTGCGTCATCTCTCTGGGAGCTATTTCTGTTCCTCAATGCCCTCCGTTGCTGAGTCTAGCTGTGCCCCTATACTTCTGTGCCTCCCCACTCTAAATATCATGGCAGATTTAGGATACAGTAGCCCCTCTCCCAACCAATCATGGATTCATCCCTACAGTAAAAGAAACAACCTTCAGACACGTAGGATGCTTTGCCTGCCCGAGTGCCTCACAATATCTTGGTGTGGTCAAGAGAGGGCAGCTTGGGTTGGTACATTCCACAGAGGAGGAAATTGACCTAAGAGAGCAGGTAAGTGATTTTCCCACACAGTTAGTGACAGCAGTAGATATCAAGCCCCAGTCTGATGCTTTTTCTTCTCTACTTTTATACTACGTTGCTTCTCCAAAGATGACACCAACAAAAGTGTGGCCCAAGGACTGGCGGTGGCCCTAGAACTCTTTGTCACTGGTCCATGACAAGATAAGGAGCTAGTGCCAGGATGTAAGTCAATGTACTGCTGCTTCATCAAAACAGTCTTGCTATGAAGTAAAGTATCAGCTGAACTAAACAGCACGCTTAGTGACGCCGTCGATTTACACTGGCACAAAGTCTCTAATTCAATGCCATGCCTGTGCCCAGCAACCCTGGTGCTCATGGCTGTTCGGCGCAAGGCTGGACCTGTTGCAGGACTGTGCCTCGCCTCCTGGGCAAGAGGAATGTGTTGCAATAGAGGCTGGAGTCGCAGGTAACATGCTCATGGAATAATCAGAGCCCTTCGCGGGTGAAAATGGCCTTATGCAGCCCAAACTAGTTCTTGTCTGCCCAAGCCCAACCCTGTAGATCAGGGCTGCTCAAAGGACCAAACTGCAATGGTTTGTTGCCCTTGTTTCCCGAAGTTTCTCCCTGTTACGTGGCTGTACCAGTCCTGGGCCTGGTGACCCTCAAGTCCGTTCCTAGCTTTTTGGCTGTCTGCTTTGCTCTGTCTGGCAGGGGGTCTGACCCCTGCAAGATATTTTCCAAAATGACTTCCTACTCGGTCCAGCCCGTGGGAGGTACTGGCTGGAGAGAGAGAAGAAAGAGGAAGGGAGAAGCCAGGAAATTTCTTCTGCCTCTTTCTCCGTGTCCGAGGGTGACCAACTGGTCCCAGTTTGTCCAGGTCTCTCCTGGTTTCAGCGCTGAAAGTCCCGCATCTCAGGAAACCCTGCAGTTCTGGGAAATCCAAGACGGTTAGTCCCTCTATCTCTGCTTCAAGCAGTTTCTCTCTTCTGTGGCTCCAGCTCCTGTTGGAGGGCCCGTCCCTCCCCTGTCCCAGAGACGGCCACTGTGGTCCCGGCTTCTACTGGGTGACCCTGGCTTTGTAGCCATGTTCCCTCCCTCGGGCCCTTTGGCTTCCTTGCCCCCTTGGCCTTCCTGATGCCCAGCCTGCCTCTTCGTCCTTGCGGTTCCTCAGCTCGTCCCTCACCTGTGTCACCAATTCCTTCCATTAAATTCCCACTGTTGTTTACACCTGAAGTAGTTTCTGTTTTACGGCTTAGACCCTGACTGATGCAATGGGGACAACAGAAGTTAGTTTATAATGTTATCATGAGGATTAATATTAGTTAAATCAACCGCTTAGAGCAGCATCTGGCTCGTGGTAATTGCTTGTTAAAGGTGAGCTGTTACTCTTAGTGTGGTGCGAAGTAACATTTACGTGCACTTGCCATGTTCCAGGCACTATGCTAATTGCTTTACACCCGTTATCTTACGTAAGCCTTATGACCCTTATACATACCTGGGTTAACGTGTTCTTGAGTTAATTGCTTAGTAAACCTGTTCGCATTTCACACCTAGCAATATCCGGTTTCTTTTGAATCGCTCCCCTTCTTGAAACCGACCATATCATGTCTTTACTGAGCACTCTCAGACGGCTCTCAGGACATGGAGGCGGACACAGTCTAGTGGGGGAGGCTGCTATGTCCATCAGCTGATCTGTCCCAGCCCGGGGTGGGCAGTGACACCTCAGTGAGCGTTGCAGGGTGACAGGGTGGGAGAGAGTGTGGGTTCTGGGGCTGGACTGTCCGGGGCTGGATCTAGGCTCTGGCACTCTCTACATCTGCGGCCACCTCCCGAAAGGGAGAAAAGTCATTTTTAACCCTCTCTGTCTCAGTTTCCTCATAGGGCAAGAGTACTGTTTTGATAGTACCTATCTCATAGGGGTTTGAGGATTCAATGAGTTAGTATTTTTAGTGCTTAGAACAGTGGCTGGCAGGCACTAAATACTATGTGTTTGCTAAATTAGAACAAAATCAATATGGTGAACCAGTTGTAGGGGGGAACCCGGAGAAAGGTGCCACTCGATTCTACCTACAAGTGTGAGCAAAGGCTTCACAGAGAGGTGACACTGGAGCTGAATCTTAAAGAAACAGCGCACGTTTTCCAGGTATAGAAGAAAGCATCCAAATCCCAGGAAATGATCAGCTTTGTTTTGTGGCTGTGCCATTCTCATGTCAATATAAGTTTAAAGCTGAAAAACCCTGCTTGGGTGTAATTTAAAAATATATATATATATATATATGTGTATGGGAGCCAAGTGGCCCCAAATTGGAAACAACCCAAATGTTCATCAACAATGGAATGGGTAAATACATTGCGTGGTATATATGCACAGTGAAACATTATATGACATTGATGACAAATGAATTACTGACATGTGCAAAAAACATGGATCAATCTCCCAAGCCTAAAGTTGAGCAAAAGAAACCAGACACAAAAGGGTCATCTTGTATTATTTCATGTATATAAAGTTCGAAAACAGGCAACACTAATCTATGCTGGTAGAAGTCAGGACAGTGGTTTCCTTGGGGGAGGAGTAGTGACAGAGAGGGGTCCCAAGTAGGGTTTCTGGGCTGCTGGTAATGTGTCTTGAAGTTGAACTGGGTGTTGGTTTCACACGCATGGTCACTTTATTATCAGGTTCAAGACACAGAATATCTGTACATGAAAACAACAACCATCTTTTTTAGTGATCTATGACACATACAGAAAAAAAAGTCATTTCTTGTTTTAAAGTACAAGTTGGGGACATTCAACCCTGCAGAGATTCAACTGACCTTTGACCACAGTGGGATATAGGGAATTGTGAACACAGGTGTCCATTACAAAGTTGGTGCCCCCAACAGAGACACACCTTCTTTTAGGTGTTGCCAGGTGACCCCAATATTATGCTTCTAGATGCATTCAGCTACAAATGGCTGGTCTGCATGATCATTCTGTGTTTCTGAAGTTCAAATTTGAAGCACTTTAAACATTCCTGTGAGGAGAGACAGAAGGGACCAGAATGTGGGAAAGGAGTCAAGGGAGACTTTAGCCTTATTACAATATTTTGAGTCTTTTCAGGGGGAACTTTTCAGGTGTTTCTTACAGATTTAACACTTAGCCAGAAAAAAAAGACACAGCTCTGCCTTGTCATCACGTGATGATGGAAAGTGCTGGATATTATTTAATTAAGATCGAAAATCACTAAGCCTGGATTATTGTTGATGCAAATGAATGCCTTGTGTTTGGATAGTGCTTTCTTGATTGACCCTCATAACACCTCTGTGAGGTAGACTGATGACGTTGGGGACAGTATGCAGATGATGAACAGACTGAGGACCCTAGAAGTTACATGAGCAGCCCCTGGTCAAACAACCAGTTGGTAGAAAACCACTGTCAAGATGGCCTGGCCATCTTCAGACCAAGCCTCCGTTATCTCTTGCTTGGACAACTACAATAGTTTACTAGTTGTTTCCCAGGATTTACAACGCTTCCCAGAAAGTTCTCCACACTGAGAACTGTGATTTGCTACTGCTTTATTTTATTTATTTATCGTTTGTTTCTTTCACTAGAATGGAAGCTCTGTGAAGGCAGGAATCTTGTCTTGTTGACCACTCTTTCCCTTAGCTCAGTGCCTGGCACGTTCTGAGCACCTGATTAATATCTGGTAAATCCATGCAGGAACTAATATATCAAGGAGTCAGTATGTCTGAGTTCCAGTGGGGCTCTTTGATTAAGCTGGAGAAAGTCCCACTCCTCTCTGAGCCCCCGTTTCCCCCATCTGTACAATGAAAGAGTTGGACCAGCTGATCTCTGAAGTTTCTTCCAGTGCTAGATAATTCTCAGACTGGCAGGTAGCTAGCTCCACCATTTTCTCCTTGAGGCTGTGTGGGCCAGCTCTAAACACGAGATGGAAAGTTCTAACACTTTTTAGTTTAGCATGGGTCACTTTCTGTGCCTCCGGCAGACACCTGTTGATGGGTGCACTTAACCCAAGCCGCCCCAGTCTCCTTTCTTCCTTCCAGTGTTATTACAGTTTGAAGTTATTTTAGTCTTTTTGAGGAAAAAATAATTCCAAACGAATGTAAAATAACACGAAGCAAGTGACTGCCAGTTGATTAACTGGGAAGGCAATTTTTGGAAAACAATAGGCCATCCTTCGAAGAATTGTAGAAACTAAAACATAACTAGTAATAGTAGAAGACAATATCATGTAATGATTTAGAGAACAAGCATTAGCTTCAGACAAGCCTTGGTTCTGCCAGGTCCTCACTGGCTACGTGACCTTGGGTAAGTCATTGGCACTTCACCTTGCTGAGTTTCCCTGCTGTAAAGTGCAGAAACTAGCAGAACCCACCCCAGAGGAGGGTTGTGAGGATCCAGTGACAGGAGGTATTTAATCGCTTAAGTACCTGGCACACCAGAAATCTTCAACAAAGTATGGCTACTCTAGTAATGATTCTGTGACAACACCTAAGAACTTTCTTCAACTCAGGCTATGAAGACAACTGGCAAAAACACAGCAGAGCATGGCATGTTCAGGAAAGGAAGAAAAAAAAATCATTTCTTGTTAGGAGCCAAAAGATGTCAAGAGATTCCACTATTTAAGTAAAGGGAACTACCAGACTGAGGAAGTATACGGTAGGGGTTAGGAGCCAGCTTCTTAGCCCCTCTGATCGTAGCTTCCTTGTCAGTACCAGAGGCCCTAATCTCCACATCACCAGGTTGTAAATGAAGTCTGACTGTCATCATGCTTGTGAAGCACTTAGCATGGCGCCTGGCGCATAGTAAGCGCTTAAGAAACGGTAGCTGCTGTTTCTTCAACCTAAGTTGCTGCTTTTATTCTTACTATTCTTGAGCCAGAGCCTCTGCAACCCTCGGTGGCCTGTGCAGGCTGCCGAGGTTAGAGCTCCGGCTGCATCATCCAAACCGGTTCTCAGGCTTCTAAATTCTGTGTCAAGTGAACTTCTGGGCCATTTAAAACACAAAGGCGAGGCGAGGGGGCCCCAGAAGTGCCCCGGATTTTCAAAGGGAACGCCGGCGCCTGCAAGAAGTCTTGCTGCCCGGGGCATCTGGGGTGGCGCGCTGGGGAAGCCCGCGCCGCGCGGCCCCAGCCCCAGCCCGGCAGCCTCAGGGGGCGCGCGCGCGCGGCGGGGGCCCGGCCCCTTCGGAGTCCACCCGGCCCGGCCCCTGGAGGTGTTCCCAGGTACCCGAGCCTCGCGGCGTTTTCAAGTGCTGCCTGCGAAGCTTGAAAAGGGCCCGCCGCCGGGCCGGGCGTTTTGTGTTTGCCAAACAAAGCATGAAGGGAGAGTGAGCAAAGGGGGCGGGCCGGGCGCGGCACAAAGGCCGGGGGCGGGCCCGGGCCGGGGAAATACAGTTCAGTGGGCCTGAATTGATACGCTCGGCCCCCGAGGCCCCGGGCTGGGCGATCCCAGGGCACGGAGGCCCGGCACCTAGCGCTCCGCCGCATTGATCCAATCCCGAGCGGACGAGCGGGAGGCTGCCGAGGGGAGGGGGCCGGGGAGGGAGGGGGCGCGGGCGTCGGCGGGGGCCGCCTGCCGCAGATGAGGCGCTTTTCTTAGAAATGAAGGAATCTCCCGGCCCGAGCGAGCGACGGCCCTCCAGATGGAGCGTGCCCTGGAACCCGAGGGGCCGGGGTAGGAATGTCTCCCCGGTTTCCGCGGGGAGCGGGCACGCCGCGGGGCCGACCGCGACAAAGATGTTCTCGCTTCCTCTCCTGGAAAAGATGGAGGGGGGAGGCCGCGAGTTCCCTGTCCCCCACCTCCAGCACCCCCTGCACCCCGCGGGGCAGGGGATGCGGGATGCCTGGGGTCCTACGCCCCGCCGCGCCCCTCACACCCAGCAACTACGCAGGGGCTGACACTGTTGATTGGATGGACGGTGGGAAGGACGAGTGCAGAGATGCGTGGTTCAGCCAGATGGGTTTCTGCTCCCTTAGTTCTTGTCTAATGAATCTTTTTGACTGGGTGGCATTGTCTCATTGGAACATGACTATGGGTGTTTTATTTTCTCTTTGTACTTTTTCGTGTTTTCTAGATCATTGAACATGGTCACAAATCATTTATGTTATTAGAGAAAATAACAAACATTGTTCAAAATAGAAACAGACTGAACAGACTAAAGAGAGAGGTTTCAGAGACGGTGAGATGGTGACAGTGTAATAATGATAAGAATATCTTAGACATTACCAGTAGCCGAGTATTCTCACATACCTGGGTCCCACGCGTCGTTTACCGACCGCGACCACCCCGTACTTAACACAGGACCTGGCGCACGGTGTTGAATAAATAAATGGCTGGATCTGACTCTGGTGGAATCCGATGCCACTGAGCAAATGAAGTAGCTGGTTCAGAGGGGCTAAACGTTGCGCAGCCAGGACTGAAATCTGCCAAATGCAAATTCAGGGCCTCCTTCTCCTATGCCCCATAGAATCCTGAAGGGCTTCTTCAAACACGGGCTATTTCATTTCACTCCTCTGTGTTCATTTCTGGACTATGAGGGCCTAGGATTCCTTTCTGAAGACACAAGGTTTTGTTTGTTTTTGTCATAATGGCACACTCGGCATCATTAAGTGTCCATGAAGAGGAATCTTTTAGTTGCATTAGAAACGTGGTTTGTGACCACTGAGAGCCTTCGGAAACGCAGCTCTCCTAGCAGGAAGAGGCAGGCCGCTAATGAAACGGCTTTCTGGGGGCGGGGTTTCTGCATTCTCTTAGGGCCGACTTTAGCATTATTGCCAAGGAAAAGCTTAGGCCATGTCTGCACGACACTGTGATTTGTGAGTATAAGCAGTTCAGATCTAAAGCAAAGCGGTTCTTAGCCAGAAAAAGAGTTTCCCATCCATAGCTGCTTTCCCTGACTTGTAAATTGTAACTGGTACAAAATACTTGACCCTTTGCCTTGATTTGAAGTTTACTGAGGGAATCAGGACAAGTAATTGAGCAAGAATATACTTTTTGATGTTAACTCAGTATTGTTTAAACCATTGCACATGAAACCCTTAAAACAGGTTTGTGCCATAATTTCTTGCAATTCCTTTTTTAAAAAAAGTCTTTATGATGATGTCAATTTTCTTGCTTGGAAGTAACCTTTGCCAGTATTATATTTTCACTTGAAACATCCATCCTAGTAATGAATATCAATCTACCACTTTATTTTTAAATTTAGTTCTTACATGTGGTTTTGTGAATTCTTAAACCTCACTTGAAATATTTTTCTTAAAAATCCACTGTGCAGATCCATACTGATTTAGCCCATCTGTTTTGATGAAAATAATTTTGGCTTTAGTAGGAAAGAGGGCATGAGTATTTCCTTGCAATATTTTTCTCTCACTGAAAAACCCATGAATGAAATAAGACCTCAGGATTGCCTGAGATAATTTACATACTAGTTAATTAGCACAGTGTAATTGAGAAAGAGAGACAGAGACAGAGGCAGAGGCACTCTGGATGTGAGCAGACATGGGCACCACGGTCTGCCAGCGGCATTGATGGTGAGTGAGTTGCTTATCCTCCCCAGGTCTCTGTTCACTCATCAGTCAAAACCCTGAGGGCTATTGAGAGGATGAAATGAGAGATGTTTGGAAAGAGCCTGGCACAGTAGGTGCTCAATAAATGCTTATTCCTTTTTACTACTCACAACATCCATCACCTTCAGCCTTTAGAAAAAGGACTGGTTTCCTCACCTGTAAAGTGGGAATAATGACACAACGAAGGTAGTATAGTATAGGATATTGACTAAGAAGAGCATGGGCTCTGGGCTCAGACTGTCTGGATTCAAATCGCAGCCCCACTACTAGCTGTGTGACCTTGGGCAATTTACTCATTCTCCTTTCCCCCCATTGTACTCCTGTGTAAAGAGAGGGTGGGCAGAGGTGATAGTACCCGTCACCCAGGTTGGTTGTGAGTACTCAGAGAATTAATGCACTTGACATAGAGCTGCCTAACCTTGCGCATGGCTTCCTTTGGCAGTCTGCTGAAGCCTCTGGACTCCTCCTCAGAGTAATACTCTTAAATGCATAAATACAGTACTTTAGATTACAAGGCAGAAACGAGTTATAATGAAATAAAGTTATCAGCATATTTTTAAAAACAGACTTGTGGTATATGTGCTTCCCTGATAGCACATTAAATAAATAACAGATTTAGAGTCTGTCAAATATCTACCACTATTTCAAAGTAATAATGAATGGAAATGGTATTGTGAGAACTGCAGTGACGGCAGTGTACTGGGGAAGTACCTGTGATCTTGCTGCTGGTGGTAAAGGCACAGGTATTGCTAATAGGACTTTGATTTATCGACATTCATAACGGAAGGAGTGCTTGCTTTCAGTTAGAGGTGAAACGGAAATTAAATTGTAATCTTTTCCCAACTAAATTTACGGGCATCAGATTAAAAACATGAGTCTGATTAGCACAATAAATGCCAGCTAGTATTACGTCAGAGGGGCCATAGGGACTGTGTGAAATAATGAATGTGACAGCTGTGGCAAACATCGGGCACTTGAGACAAGGGAGCTACTTCAGTTGTTTTCCCCCATCCGTAGCTGTACTGCATAAAAACAGCCACAGACAATATGCAAAACAAAAAAAAGTGGGCCTGGCTGTATTCTAATAAAACTTTATTTACAAAAACAAGTGGCCAGCAGGCAGGATTTGGCCCATGGGCCTTAGTTTGCTGGACCCGGCATTAAAACATTGTTCCTTGAGGAATGCTGAGTTACACTTAAAACATGTCAATGTATTGTCAAGTACTTGGTACAGGGCCCTACTGGGAAGTGCTGTGCATATCCTTGATAAAAACTAGAAATTGGTCTACAAATGATAGGTAATCAGAATAAACTGAATTTTATTAGCCTGTTACCTGCTATAATGTCTAGACTTGCGTTGTCTGTGAAGACATAGAGAAACGCAAAGCTGACAGCAAGGATGACATACTGAGTAATTAGAACCAGTAACACTTTAATATGTGGGGAAAGCAAATGACAGTGGAAACTATTAATGACAATATCATTCGGGATCTGGAGCTTTCTCCAAGGAGCTGTAATTACCCTGCAGCTGCTGCCTGCTTGGCACACGGTAGGCGTACAGTAGATGCTTGTTAGTTGACTGACTCTCCCCCATGGTCCTGATGAGTCTCCAAGGAAGAATGGAAGCAAGCGTATATTCATTCTGAGATCTTAGTACTTCCATTGTACAGACAGTGTTCTGGAATTTCTAGGGCTGATGGAAAGAAAGGAAAACAAAGATGGTTTGGAGTTCATTCGAATGGATAAGGAAATGTACTGGGATGGTTGCTTTTCAGACAGAAAAAATCTCAGGGCAACGAATATTATTCAGCAACTACTACATGCAAAGTGCTATGGTGAGATAGAGCGGAAGGAAAAACGATCCAGTGGCTTTTGCTCCTCCTGCAAAAAAGTTAGGTCATACATCTATGACAGGGATAGTGGTTGTGTTAGGGAATGAGATGACAGCTTAGACCTAGAGATGTTTAACCTTCCAGCCAGCTATGGAAGTAGGGTGTCTGGAGCTAGTATCTTTTGGTGTCCTTTGTTTCTAGCCCCCACACTATCCATTTCCTTTTTTTTACTGTCTTGCTTAGTATCTGCCTTCGACCAGGAATAAAAGCTCCCTATGCAAAAGTCATCAAGACATTGTACATGAGAGGGCCCACAACTTTGGTGTATATGGTCTGACCCCAAATTGGCTTAGACGCAAACACAGAGGACTGTAGGCAGCTGCCAGTGTAAGACTAAACAGATCCCCTTCATGGGAAAAAAAGTTCTACGACTTCAATCCAGGTCCCACCAATGGAAACTGCCTTCAGCTGTAGAAGCCTTCACCAGTGGTTCCTGCTTCCTCTGCTTGTCGGAGTGGAAATATCCCCACTGCATCTGCCAGGGCAGCAGGGCAGAGCTGTACTCTTGTCAGGCCAGGCTACAGCTCTGGAAAACTTTTCTCACAGAAATAATGTTATCTCGAGTCTTGAGTTTTACAGATGTCAGATCCTACCTTTTCTGGTTTCTTTTAGCTGTGGGGCATGTCCTTACACCACACAGCTGGTATCACATAAAGAAGTGGGTTTGGGGAGTTCATCTCAGTCAGCCAGGCACCATTCAGAGGTTTGGTCCTGAGCCATTTCACACTCTGTACTGGTTCCCAGTGCTCCTGGTTTCTGACCTCATATCTCATTGTCAGTCTCACTTTTGCCCTACATACCTCATGTTCAGTATTGCTTCTCCAGCAAAAACCGTTTGTTACTTTGTTTATTATTGTCTAAATTTTCTTAGCTTGGGGGGATGGGGCTCAGTGAGGCTTGGGGGCAGTGCTAGGGTTGTTGGTGAGAGTATCCTGGTTATAGCTGAAAAGATGCCCAAACCAAGAGAGTGGGCAGAGAGGAGAAGCAAGTGGGAACTCAAAGTCAATAAGCCAGAGAAGGGCATGCAGATACGTCATGAAGCTGAGTAGGCAGTGGGGAGCAGTTATTGAAAGCCAGGCTGTGTGGCCAGGAAGTGGAGGAAATGAGAGTAAACATTTGCATTTTGAGAAAGTGAGTAGGAGGACAAGCCTAGCTAGATGTCTGAAACAGGTGGATTATTCATGGTCAAATTGACCCCTCCTCCAGAAGGGGCATGGTACATGGTAGGGTCCAGTGTATTTAGAAGGCCAAGGGGCAGACAACCACTATATCAGTCAAGGGAGGCTACTTTACAGTGTTGTAACTACCCGCCATTTCAGTGGCTTAAGGTGGACACACACTTGTGCTCTACTCACATGCTTACATGCCTTACGTGAGTCAGTGTGGCTTTGTACCACATAGTCACTCAGAAACCTAGACTGACAGACGTCTTCCATCTTGTGGCTACACCACCCAGAACATGTGGCCTCTTTGTCTGCCATTTGGCTGCCCAACTGGAAGGGGGGCTGGGAAATGTGGGGAGCGCATCAATATTTGATGAGCACTAACTACAGGCAGCATTGAGATGATGTCAGTGGCTGCTCCAGCGCCTTGACATTGACGGAGCCCCTCCATGGATAGCATTTAGTCCGGGTTTACTCCAGCCACACACTTGGGTCCAAGAAAATGAAATTTCCAAAATAACAGTCCGTCTGCTGGCTACATAAACCATAACCTTATGGGACAACAAACTCTGGGTTTTAAGCAGTTGCTTCACCAGTAGAGTTCGAAGCTTGCCTGTTAGTAAGCTGGGAATGACCTTAGTGACCTCAAGCCTAGGATGGTCATGTGGCGACATTGTACAGTGAGCAGGGAGCTGTTGCAATCTATAATGACCTCTTCCTTCCGTGGTCCCTATCCCAGTGAATGACGCCACCATGTATCCAGGGGAACAAGCCAGAAAACTTTCCAGCCTTCTCTGCCACAAATCTCTCCTTCACTCACTAGGCTCCTATCCCACTGGCCTTTTCTCTGTCCCTCATACACTCCAAGCTTGTTGTTGTCTCCAGGCCTTTGCATTTGTTGTTCTTTACGCCTGGCATACGCTTCCAGTCTACCTCCATCTTTATTTAACTATCTCTTACCACTGTGCACAGCATAGCCTACAAAATATGAGATCACCACCACTGGGTGGTGATGCAAGGCCGGTCACTAGAATGTAAGCTCCATGGGACCAGGGACCACTGTGTATCCCCTGGAATATTAAGGAGCTCAATAAATATGTGCTGGAATGATGACTGGTCATAGCAAGTCACCAGTGAAGGCAATATAGAGTATCCCCTTTTCACTTCCATGGTCTTAGGGATCACATGTGACATGTTTAACTTCACCTTCACAGGGGGCAGTATAATGGTGGAAGTAGTTTCACAGAATTTCTTTCCGTGCTTTGCCTCTTCCTCTGGGTGAAGAAGTCAGACCTAAGAGCAGCTTCAGTGATTTGTTTTGACTACATCTGATAAGCAAGTAATTGACATCAAGCGCTAGTGCTCTACAAATGACTGAAAGCCTTTCCTATTATTTCTTCTGGGAAGTTTCCCTTTGATATAACCATTTTGGTGTCATGCACATTGTTTCAGGCACACAACCTTCCAGTAGGATAAGTTCAATGTCTATCTCGTTACCTCCCCTCCTCTCCCCTTCCGCATGCAGGAGACTGTAAGTTACATGAAGGCAGGGATTTTGCCTGTTTTGCTCATCAGTCTATTCCCAACATCCATCGTGGGCCTAGCACCTCATGGGTGTTCAACTAATGTTTGTCGAATTAATGAATGAGGCCAGAGATGGGATAACCCTGATTCCTGGTTTCTAAGCCATATAATACCCAGAAAAGAAATCTTCTGCTTTATTTGCACTCTGGGTCACTGGTCACTTGCCTTATTGTTAAGAAGGATCAAGCTTTACTGAAAGGATTTCACTGGCAAGACAAGTTGATCTCATTTTGGTGAGCCCATTCTGGCCACATACAGTTATGTGGCCACATACTGGGATCTTAGAAAACAAAAATCCAGTATAATTTTCAACATATTAAAAGTGATATATATCTTAAACAACCATTGCGTCAAAGAACGAACCAAAAAGGGAATTAGAATATGCCTTGAGACAAATGAAAATGAAAACACAGCATACCAAAACTTACGGGATGTGGCAAAAGCAATAATACCAAGAGGGAAATTCATACTAATAGATACCTATATTGAAAAAGAAGAAAGATCTCAAAGTAACCTAACTTTACACCTCAAGGAGCTAGAAAAAGACGACAGCACAGAGTTATCAGAAGTTATCACAAAGTTATCATATAGAACCAGAAAAGATTAGAGCAGAAATAAA
Source organism: Phocoena phocoena (assembly GCF_963924675.1). NCBI lineage: Eukaryota > Metazoa > Chordata > Mammalia > Artiodactyla > Phocoenidae > Phocoena > Phocoena phocoena. The sequence goes on from NC_089240.1 coordinate 118,110,594, forward strand.
TGAAATAAGAAATAGAAAACAATTTTAAAAACCAATGAAATTTAGAGTCGGTTTTCTGAAAAGATGAACAAATCAACAAGTCCTTAGTTAGATTGGCTAAGAAAAAAAAAAGAGGACACAAATAAAATCAGAAATGAAAGGAGAAATTACAACTAATGCTACAGAAATAAAAAGGATCATAAAAGACTACTATAAATAATTATAGGCTAACAAATTGGACAACCTAGGAGAAATGGGTAAATTCCTAGAAAAATACAATCTACCGAGATTAAATCATGAAAAACTAGCAACTCTGAACACACCTATGACTAGTATGGAAATTGAATCAATAATTAAAAACCTTCCAACAAACAAAAACCCCAAATACCTTCACAGGTGAATTCTGCCAAATGTTTTAAAAAGAATTAATGCCAATCCTTCTCAAGCTCTTCCAAAAAATTAAAGAGGAGGGAACACTTTCAAACTCATTTTGTGAGGCCAGCATTACCCTGATATCAAAGCCAGACAAAAACATCACAAGAAAAGAAAATTACAGACCAATATCCCTGATAAATATAGATGCAAAAATCCTCATCAAAGTACTAGCAAACCAAATCCAACAGCATATCAGAAGGATCACATGCCATGAACAAGTGAGATTTATCCTTGAAACACAAGAATACATGGAAATCAATTAATGTGATTTACCACAGTAACAGAATAAAGGATAAAAATCACATGATCATCTCAATATATGCAGAAAAAACATTTGACAAAATTCAACACCTTTCATGATAAAACCTCTCTACAAACTACCTACAGAAGGAATGTACCGCAACATAATAAAACCATATATGACAAGCCCACAGCTAATATCATACTCAATGGTGAAAACTTAAAATCTTTACCTCTAAAATCAGAAACAAGGCAGGGATGCCAACTCTTGCTACTCCTATTCAGCATAGTACTGGAAGTCCTAGCCAGAGCAATTAGGCTAGAAAAAGAAGTAAAAGGCATACAAATCAGAAAGGAAGAAGTTAACCTGTCTGTATTTGCAGATGACATGATTTTATATATAGAAAATCCTAAAGACTCCATTAAAAGAAACTGTTATGTAGGATACAAAGTAACATAAAAAGCAGTTGCATTTCTATGTACTAACAGTGAACTATCTGAAAAGGAAATTAGGCAAACAGTCCCATTTACAATACCACCAAAAAGAATAAACTACTTGGGAAGAAACTTAACTAAGGAGGTGAAAGACTTGTGTACTGATAAGTACAAAATGTTGATAAAAGAAATTTAGCAAGACACAAGCGAATGGAAAGAAGTCTCATGTTCATGGATTGGAAGAATTATTACTGTTAAATGTCCGTACTACCCTAAGTGATCTACAGTTTCAATTCAATTTCTATCAAAATCCCAAAGGCATTCTTTACAGAAATAGAAAAACAGTTCCAAAATTCATATGGAACTAGAAAAGACCATGAAGAGCCATATCAATCTTGAGAAAGAGGAATGAAACTGGAGGTATCACACTTGCTGATTTCAACATATATTACAAAGCCCCAGTAATCAAAACAGTAAGGTGCTGACATAAAGACAGACATATAGATCAATGGAAAAGAATAGAAAGCCCAGAAATAATTACATACATGTACCATCAAGTGATCTTTGGCAAGAGTGCTAGCAATAAATGGGAAAGGATAGCCTCTTCGACAGATGGTGCTGGGAAAACTAGATGTCCACATTCAAAAGAATTCTAATTGGACCCTTATCTTACACCAAACATAAAAATCAACTCAAAATGGATTAAAAACTTAAATGTAATACTCAGATCTGTAAAGCTCCTTGAAGAAAACCTAGTGGAAAAGCTTCATGATGTTGGTCTTGCTAATGATTTCACAGATATGATACCAACAGCACAGGCAACAAAATAATAAATAAACAAGTGGGGTTTCATCAAACTAAAAATATTCGGCACAGCAAAAGAAACAGTCGTCAGAGTGAAAAGGCAACCTATGGAATGGGGAAAAATAATTCCAAACCATATATCTGACACAGAGTTAACCTTCAAAACATACAAGGAAGCCCTACAAATCAATAGTAAAACAAAACAAAACCCCAGAACCCTAGTAACCCAATTTAAAAATGGGCTAAGGACTTGAATAAATATTTCTTTAAAGAAGACAATACAAATGGCCAACAGGTATATGAAAGATGCTGAATGTCACTAATCATCAGGGGAATACAAAGCAAAACCCCAATGAGATAGCACCTGTCAGGATGGCTCTTATCCAAAAAACCCAGAAGAATGTGGAGAAATTGGAGCCCTTGTACACCATTGGTGGGAATGCAAAATGATGCAGCCACTACAGTACGGAGTTTTCTCAAAAAATTAAAAATAGAACTACCAGGGACTTCCCTGGTGGTGCAGTGGACAAGACTCTGTGCTCCCAATGCAAGGGGTCCGGGTTTGATCCCTGGTCAGGGAGCTAGGTCCCACATGCATGCCGCAACTAAGAGTTTGCATGCCACAGCTAAGGGGCCCGCATGCTGCAACTAAGGAGCTGGCAAGCCACAACTAAGGAGCCCGCCTGCCACAACTAAGACCCAGTGCAACCAAATAAATAAATATTCTTTTTAAAATAGAACTACCAAATGACCCAGCAATCCCACCTCTGGATATTTATCCAAAAGAACTGAAATCAGTAGCTTGAAGAGATTTTAGCACTCCTGTGTTCATAGCAGCACTATTCACAATAAGCAAGATGTGGAAACAACCTAAATGTCCACTGACAGATAAATGGATAAATAAACTGTGGTATATACATAAAATGGAAGACTATTCATCTTTTAAAAAGGAAATTCTGCAGTATTCGACAGCATGGGTGAACTTTGAGGACATTATACTAAATGAAATGAGCCAGTCACAGAAAGACAAATACTGCAATGATGGCACTTATATGAGGTATCTAAAATAGTCAAATTCATAGACTCAAAGAGGGAAATGGTATTTTCCAGGGGCTGGGGGCAGGGGGAATGGGGACTTACTAATCAATGGGCATAGAGTTTCATTCAAGAAAAATGAATAAATTCTAGAGGTCTGCTGTGCAACATTGTACCTGGAGTCACCAGTAATATATTGTACACTTAAAATTTGTTAAAAGGTAGATCTCACGTTACATGTTCTTTCCACAATAAAATCAAAATAAATATTAAAAAGAATACAAAAATGTGATCTACCTCCTCCTGTGATAATGATGGTAATAGTAATAGTAATAATAATATTAGCTGTCATTTATTGAGTGCTTATTATATACCAAGCACCTTGCTAAAAGCTTTGCATGCATTGCCTCCTTTAATCTCAACAGCGGCTTGAGCTCCTTTCTCTCCAGGGCCTTAGTTTCTCCTGGAAGAAAGTGAGACACAGCCCAGTGTTGGGGGCAGGGATCTGAGAGGCAGTAGCCAAGAGCTGCAGCAGGAGGGCTTCCTGCTCCCCAGGATCTGCTGACCGATTCTGTTGTCAGGCTTCCAGCACTGAAGGTGGGCATTAAAAATACATCCCCAAACTATTCAGTGCTGCCAAAAGGAAATATATCCATTTTCTACTTACCATGTTGGAGTTGCTTTAAATATAATTCCTGTGAGAAATAATACTCCAATGGGAAAATATTAGTGGAATAAATTTGGGAACTACCAGTTGGGTTGTTTTCACCTCTCTGGAAGGAGATAGTTGTATATTGGCAGGGGGATGATTTCTCAAGGCCCACGGGCCTGACTGGCAGATGCTAGGTAGATGGTCACCCTGCCTTACCCTCCCTCCTCAGGCTGTTTCCGGAGAGGAAGGTGTACTACTAGATGTGTCATGGAAACTTCCCTCTTAAACCTGCCTGTGTTTACCCACCTGAGCCTGTGAGAGCTGTTATGGTCCTGTACACATGTGGTCCTCTTGTCTCCCACTTTCAACATCTATGAATTAGTGTTCGAGGCACCATCCTTCAATACGTCAATACTTGCCCTTTTCCCCAAAGCTTTCTCATAATCCTTGTAGGAACCAAGACAATGTATACAATTTGGCAGCCAGGAATTTGGGATTTAATAAGTCGCCTGCATGAGCCAGCATATCTACAGATAGCCTGTAGGATTAAGGTTCCCTAGCTTCGTTTGGAACTGGGTGCAGCTGACCTGAATAATGAAACAGGGGACCCAAAGTTATGAATCCCCTTCAAGCATTGCTTCATTAGAATCCCCTTACAGAAAAAGAAATGGGACTCATCTCATCAGCTCGATTTTATGGCATCTGATTAGGCCACTATTTTCTCAGCAGGTCTCTTTTCTTTAAACTGTTGACTATGGATAGCCTGCTGAATAGAATGAACTTTGGACCACTAAATTGCAGCATTATGGTTATTTAGTATAATTTATAAAAAACGAGAGAAGCCATGATCACTTACTTCTTGTTGCTAATGACATCTCCATTTATCTGAACAGGTATGGGTTTGGAATATCCGTCCCACCCCTAATAATCATCCTGGAACACTTCCCAGTTAGAGACCCCAAAAATGTTATCTGGAGGTACAAACTCTACATATGATAAATTAAGAATTAATAGCACCTGTATATGTGTTTATGACCATCCGCCTGTCAGGAAAGCTCTGCATTTTAACTGTGTTTACCTGATAAGTCCTTCCATTCAGTGTTTGACTTATAATTCAACGAATTCGGTAAAAGCCTAAGTGGGCCTTCAGTGTAATCTATTCCATTAGTGCATCACTGTCTCTCTGTTTTGAGATATGAGGGAAGGTGTTGAAATTATGTAGTATTTATTTCAAGCACTGTGATAATTAAAGTAGTGCATATAACATGCCACTCTTTTCTGGTTAGTGGGCAATCCAGTTACAAGCATTACAAATGGAAAAGCCGTCCTAAAACAATTGCTACCTGAATCGATGACTTTCCAGAATATTGAGCCAGAGAAGCCACACGCAGATCACCTTTGGCTAGATTTGTTTCTCTCAAGCGTCTAGTCGCTAAAGAGAACAGTGTGGTGGGGTAGTGAGCAAGGACATGCACTTTGAGGTGAACCAGAGCCGGAGCTGCATCCTAGTTTTATCAGTGATGACCTGGTGACCTTGTGACTCTTCTTGAGCCTCGGTAGCTTTATTTGGAAAACAGGGTTATTTCAAGGGTTGACGGAAAGAGCACATATAAAGTGCATAGCTTAGTTTCTGATTCAGAGGGGACATTCAACAAACATTAGCACACTTTCCCTTCTTCTAGGGGAGCAAAACCCAGATTTAGTGCTCGACCCTACTTTACAGTGTCAGTGGTCATCACAGGAAATCTCAAGAAAGTTCCCAAACAAAAGTACTTTTAGGGCTTCCCTGATGACACAGTGGTTAAGAATCCGCTTGCCAATGCAGGGGGCATGGGTTCGAGCCCTGGTCCGGGAAGATCCCACATGCGGCGGAGCGACTAAGCCCGTGCACCACGACTGCTGAGCCTGCGCTCTAGAGCCCGCAAGCCACAATTACTGAGCCCGCGTGCTGCAACTACTGAAGCCCGCGCTCCACAACAAGAGAAGTCACCACAATGAGAAGCCCAAGCACTGCAAGAAAGAGTAGCCCCTGCTCGCCGCAACTAGAGAAAGCCCGCGTGCAGCAACAAAGACCCAACACAGCCAAAAATAAATAAATAAAATAAATAAATTTATTTAAAAATAGCTTTATTCAAGCTTCACTTTAGAAGTTAATATTAGAGTTAGAACATCTAGGAGGTTGATGAAAGGATGGGTGCATAATAAACTCTGGCATCCGAGAGTTCAAACTACAAAGGAGTTTCTTCTCTGGCAAAGCTTTTTTCAGTAAGGGTCTACACTAAGACATCAGACGGCATCTTTTGTTCGTAGTGATGGTGACATGGGCCTGCTCAAATAAGTAACATTTCGCTTGGCCACTGGCTCATTGGCGAGGAATGACCAAGTTCGCTTACCTGTGTGTGGGCGGACCCACCTAATCCAGGTACCTATGAATATTCAGTCTTTGTATTTTCACACTAGCAGTTGACCAAAAGTGGTCAACTTTTTTTCTTGGTTTTTAGAGGGACACCTGTAATTCTGCTGGTGCTCGTGTGCTGAAAACTGGGGCCTTAATAGAGAAGGAGAAAGGCGCGCATGAAAAACGTAGTGCGGGAGAGGAGGCATTTTACACTTGATCGATACCTGGATGCTGGCGCTCTATCAGGATTCGGTGGATTAATCTCCACTTGACCACAGAGATGCTCCTTTAAGATTCCGTGTTTGACGTTAACTTGGTTACAATTGATGGCCGTCCTGCAATGACTAGTACAGTTCTCAGCACAGCCTTCTGAAACAGTTTTACTGATACTTTCTCTCTCTAGATTTTATCTTGACTCCTAATTCTTCATTCATTGCCAGGGAAGAAAATCCCTCCCAAAAGCGTTCTGTGGCAACAACTGGACAATACTGAAGGTTGAGTACTACAATTTTAATCTAGCTTAGCTGGTGATCACTGCTGGTGGGCCCCTCCATCTCTTGGGGCTTGTGTTTGTATTGGGGGGACTTCTGCTAGAGCGACACTGCCAGTGTTTCTGCACTCCATGTGGTTGGTGCCATGGGGCAGAAGAACTAGGCATGCCCAGTGCAGTCTCTCCTTTCACATCTGCTCACCTGCCCAGAGGGTCACTTCTGCCATGCTTACTGGGTAAGCTCTGCACCAAGGATTCAGCAGTGAGCAAGACAAGACTTAGGCCCTTCTCCTCACGAGCCAGTACCATTTAGTGAAGAGCCAGACAAGTAAATAAACACGAAAATGCCATACAAATAGAGTGTGGGGCTTCCCTGGTGGCGCAGTGCTTGAGAGTCCGCCTGCCAATGCAGGGGACGCGGGTTCGTGCCCCGGTCCGGGAAGATCCCACGTGCCGCGGAGCGGCTGGGCCCGTGAGCCATGGCCGCCGAGCCTGCGTGTCCAGAGCCCGTGCTCCGCAACGGGAGAGGCCACAACAGTGAGAGGCCCGCGTACCGCAAGAAAAAAAAAAAAAAAAAATAGAGTGTGATAATCCTGGTGGAAGGGGAACACTCCGTGAGCACAGAGGAGGTGCAGCTATCCAACTATCCACTGTATTGTCAAGAGTCAAAAGTCAAGAAGTTTGAATCCAATAAACATTGACTGAGCAACAAATTGGGGCTCGCTCTTGCAGCACATACATTAAGCATCCTTTCCAGGTCAAGCCCTGTGCTAGGAGCTGGTGATACAAGGAAAAATAAGATGCAGTCCATGATTTTAAGGAGCTCACAGTCTAATGGGGAAAACTTCCAAGTAAGGTGAGACTTTCAGTATAGTGCGGAGATAGGGCTGTGCACAAAGATCTGTAGGAAAACAGAGGAGGGACCATTAATGTAGTCTGGGGATCAGGGAGGGCTACCCAGAGGAGATGACTCCTGAGCTGATTCTGAAGGGATGAATAGGTTTTAGATGGTTGAAAAATATGGGCCAGGTCAGTCTAGACAGAGGGAGGAGCAGTGTCAAGAGTGTGGAGATGGGCCTGAGCATAGAGTGTTGAGCGGTGAAGCTTGGATGATAAAGTGGGGCCAGATAATGAAGGACCGTATATGCCATGCTAAGGAACTGGGCAACTTGGACTTGATCCCGTGTGAAAACAAGTCAGATGGGGATAAGACTAAAGGCGGTGGTATAAGCTAGGAGAGTACTGGGATATAAAGATCCTAGGGAGAGTTGATGAGGGCCTGAGCTAGGCCAGTAAGAGAACTAAAAGAGAGCAGAAAGATGTGGGCTCGTTAGGGGGGTAGGCTGATGAGTGGCTGATGGGATGTGTGGCTGAGAGAGATGGAGGAATCTACAATGACTCAGTTTTCTGGTTTGTGTCCAGCTGGTATTGAGGATATAGAAGGAGCAGGGGTGGTGGAGGTGGGAGGAGGCCGATGAGCTCAAATTTGGACACATCAAATTTGAGGTCTCTCCGTGTCCTCCAGTAACTTCCGAAGAAAGAGATTTTGCAAAAGAGACAATGCTTGCTAATTGCACTCCTTTGCTGATCTAAGTTTGGGATGTGTCCAATGTGGTGATCTTAAAGAGACACAGAAGACTCATCGAAGCAGGCCTGAAACCAAGCATCAAGAACTCTACCTGGTATGGAGTGAAAAAATGGACCTCCTCAGAATACATTGGGAGGGAGAGTACACTGGCAAAATTGTCACAACATCTATTTTTCTTCTCTTTTTTAAAAATAAATTTATTTATTTATTGGCTGTGTTGGGTCTTTGTTGCTGTGTGTGGGCTTTCTCTAGTGGTGGTGAGCAGAGGCTACTCTGTTGTGGTGCATGGGCTTCTCACTGTGATGGCTTCTCGTTGTGGAGCACGGGCTCTAGGCACGCGGCTTCAGTAGTTGTGGCATGTAGGCCCAGCAGTTGTGGCTCACGGGCTCTAGAGCGCAGGCTCAGTAGTTGTGGCACACGGGCTTAGTTGCTACGCGGCATGTGGGATCTTCCCGGACCAGGGCTTGAATCCACGTCCCCGCATTGGCAGGTGGATTATTAACCACTGCACCACCAGGGAAGTCCTTTTTTAAAAAAACACATTGATTCGGTCCATTTTATTTTATTTATTGGCTTGGCCAAAAAGTTCATTCGGGTTTTTCTGTAATATCTTATGAAATCAATATTTTTGGCAGCGCGGCTTGCCGGATCTTAGTTCCCCAACCAGGGATTGAACTTGGGCCCTCGGCAGTGAAAGCATGGAGTCCTAACCACTGGACCGCCAGGGAAGTCCCTATTTTTCTTTTGACATACATTGTGGCTTCTGTGGTAAATGAACAAAGAATGAACACACACAAGAGAAGAATTGCAGGCCTACGTTCTTCTAAAATGACTTTTGACAGGAATGAAATAGAAGTGATTTTTGCTCTTATTTGTGTCACTTTTTAGCTAAGAACTTTACTGAGATATAATTTACATGGCACACAACCAAAGCCTCTGATGTCCCTCCTGAGATGGTGCAGCTTTGAGCATGCGCCCCGCCACCCTGGGATAAGAGCGGTTTGAGCGTGGCTCTCTTTGTCTCTTCCCTCTGATATCTCTGTTAAGCTGTCCACCTCCTTCTGTTCGCCTGCACTAATTTCTGGCTGATTTCTCTACTGTTTTCGGCAATTCTTGGGGCATAAATTACGTCATAGTTTGATTCAATTCAGTTTAGGCAGAGTCAGCTTCAGGATGCAAGTCTTTGAAGTTTGTTTTCATGCCAGAAGTTTGTTTCACTCTTCTTGGCTGGATTATCTCAGTAAACAATATAGCCTATGGTTTAGCTTCTTGTTCTCATAGAGCTACCAGCTTCCTCTTACTTGCTCACCATCAAAGTCTCCAACGTTTTCTAGAAGACCCTTAAGCTTAAATTTCCACATATTCTTTCGAATTAAGTCAGTTCTTTTGGGTAGCACTTCAGAGCGATCTGTTCTTTTGGACCCACTCTCCCTGAGCCATTGCTTTGAGCATTGGATGAGGATGGGAGCCCGTGGTCTTCTCAGTTTCCGTTTCCCAGTGTGGAAGCTCTGCCCTACAAGCTGGTAGCAGGTGAGGGTGATCAGGGCCCTAGCATTCTCTCCAAAATATACAAAGAACTCATACGACTCAATAGCACAATATCAAATAATCTGATTAAAAAAAGGACAGAGGATCGGAATAGACATTTTCCCAAAGAAGATACACAGATGGCTAGCATGTGCATGAAAAAGTGCTCAACACCCTTAATCATCAGGGAAATGCAAATCAAAACCACAGTGAGATACCATCTCAAACCTCTTAGAATGGCCATCATCAAAAGGACAAGAGGGGGGCTTCCTTGGTGGCGCAGCGGTTAAGAATCCGCCTGCCAATGCAGGGGACACGGGTTCGAGCCCTGGTCCGGGAAGATCCCACATGCCGCGGAGCAACTGAGCCTGTGCGCCACAACTACTGAACCTGCGCTCTAGAGCCCGCGAGCCACAACTACTGAGCCTGCACGCCACAACTACTGAAGCCCGCGTGCCTAGAGCCCGTGCTCCACAACAAGAGAAGCCACCGCAATGAGAAGCCCGCGCATCACAACGAAGAGCAGCCCCTGCTCGCCGCAACTAGAGAAAGCCCGTGGGCAGCAGCAAAGACCCAATGCAGCCAAAAACAAATGAATAAAATAAATTTATGTTTAAAAAAAAGACAAGAAATAACAAGTACTGGGGAGGATATGGGGAAAAGGGAACCCTTGTGCACTGTTGATGTAGCCACTATGAAAAACTGTGGAGCTTCCTCAAAAAATTAAGAATGGAATTACCATATGATCCAACAATTTCACTTCTGGGTATTTATCCAAAGGAAACAAAAACACTAGCTTGAAAAGATATCTGCATTCCCATGTTCATTGCAGCATTATTCATGATAGCCAAGACATGGAGACAGCCTAAGTGTCCATCGATGAATGAATGGATAAAGAAGATGTGTGGTATATGTATCCAACGGAATATTATTAACCGCAAAAAAGAAGGAAACCTTGCCATTTGTGACAATATGGACGGACCTTGAGGGCATTATGCTAAGTGCAACAAGTCAGACAGAGAAAGACAAATACCATATGATCTCACTTATGTGAGGAATCTTAAAACAAAAAAAAAAACCAAACCGAACTCACAGATACGGAGAAGAGATTGGTGGTTGCCAGAGGCAGGGGGTGGAGGGTGGGCAAAATGGGTGAAGGGGGTCAACATGTACAAACTTCCATTTATAAAATAAATAAGTCATGGGGATGTAATGTACAGCATGGTGACCATAGTTAATAATACTGTACTACGTATTTGAAACTTGCTAAGAGAGTAGATCTTAAAAGTTCTCATCACAAGAAAACATTTTCCAACTACTATATGTGGTGATGGATATTAACTAGACTTACTGTGGTGATCATTTCACAATATATACAAATATTGAATCATTATGTAGTATAACTGAAACTAATATAATGTATGTTAATCATCTTAATTAAAAAAAATTAAAAGTAAATAAATAAAAATTTTAAAAGAGAATAATGGGGACTTACCTGGTGGTGCAGTGGTTAAGACTCCATGATCCCAATGCAGGGGGCCCAGGTTTGATCCCTGGTCAGGGAACTAGATCCCACATGCATGCTACAACTAAGGAGCCGGCGAGCTGCAACTAAGGAGCCCACCTGCTGCAACTAAGACCAGGTGCAACCAAATAAATAAATAAATGTTTAAAAAGAGAATAATGGAGAAGATAACATCATATTGTATGTCAACTATACTTCAATAAAAAATAAATACTCACCAGCAAATAAACAAGTGAAGGGGACACGTAGATAAAACATGATGGAAAAAAATTTGACAATTATTATACTGGGTGGTTATAGGGATTCAGTTATACTATTTTCTATAGCTTTGTTTGAAATTTTCCATAATAAAATGTTTAATAAAAAAAATAATGGAGAAAGCACATAGGCTACATGGGTTTTCATGGTTACTGGAAAACACAAAATGTGATCTCACAGATGACCAAGTTCCAACCTGCATGATCCCCTTTATGCACTGAAGCATAAATAATAATTGAATTCCAAAATAATTTGGAATAATTTTGTACATTTAAAACTATAATCCTGGGCTTCCCTGGTGGTGCAGTGGTTGAGAGTCCGCCTGCCGATGCAGGGGACACGGGTTCGTGCCCCGGTCCGGGAAGATCCCACATGCCGCAGAGCGGCTGGGCCCGTGAGCCATGGCCGCTGGGCCTGCGCGTCCGGAGCCTGTGCTCCGCAACAGGAGAGGCCACAACAGTGAGAGGCCCACGTACTGCTAAAAAAACCAAAAAAAAAAAAAAAAAAAAACTATAATCCTTTCTAGAGATCCTAGCAATGTAATTTTCACAAATGTAGTAAAATCAATCAAGTCCAATCACTTGAACAGGAGACTTCTGGCACATTCTAAGTCAACTTGTGCCCCAGGAAGGAGACAGTCAGGTAGAAGGAAAAGTGTGGCCTTGTCACTTACTGACTTACGATTATGGTCAAGTTATTTAATTGCTCTGGGCATCAGTTACCTCATCTACATGTTGTCTGCATCGATTGAAAGAACTTACATGAAATTCTTAGTAGAATTTGTGAGAAATAAGACCTAGAAATCTAGGGGAGATTTCACATGTCTTGAAATGGGTTTATTTTATAGAGGTGGTATACATCTCCCTCAGAGAAAAAAAGGAAACATGCTTTTTGCCTGAGTTTATTAACTTTATGAAAAACTTCAAGACATAACGAGGAACTTAATGATATTACTTTTAATGCAAGCTCGGCTAATAAATCAAAACTAAGATTTATCCTCTCTAAAACTCAACCAAAGGCAATGTTGGTTGGTTTAGCAGCGAAGTGCATGGACTTGTGCCTGACTACTTGGGTTCAGACCCTGAATCGACCACTTTTGAGCTGTCAGAGTGTGGGCAAATCACATAACCTCTTCATGTCTCAGCAGAATGAGGATAATACCTTATGGGTTGTTTTGAGGCTTTAATGAATGAAAAGATACGAAGATGCATAGAGCCGTGCCTGGCGCAGAGTAAACACCTGTAAGCGAGAGTGATGATGAAGATGATGATGTCAGCTTGGAGACTTGTCCTTGTTTGAAAGTTCTCATTCTGCCCCAAATGAATTCTTTCCGATTTCCTCGAAAAATAGCTGTCCTTTCCTCAGAGAGGCATTGTGGAAAGACCGTGAAGAAAATGTCTCCAGTGCAAAGCCATTGGTCATCAACATGACCAATGTGAGAAAAGACAAATCCGTTGTTCTGGGCATCAAGTCCTTGGAAATGTTGAAACTGACAGCATGTCTGATCAAGTGATGCCATTCAAGACATTTAGCCAAGGGTGATGCTCTAGGATAAAATTAAAAGGAAAATGACAAATAAACTGTGGCAACTAATCAATACGTGGCCCAGTATGCAAGCTAACGGTCCATTTCAAGAGCAAGATCTGGCTTTTGTAGAGCCCGCCTTCTTATGGGCGGAATTGGGTTTTGTTGTGATTGTGTTGGGAATTGCAAGGATCAGTGCCCTGAAATCAGCACTGCACTATAAATATTTCCTTCTTTTGTGTTCCTTAATAGTTAGCAAATGAATGAATGATAGATAGATAGATAGATATGCAATTGTTATTGGAGTGATCCTATTTCAGTATTGTAGTATAAGAAATTTATTTGAAATTTCACTGAAACTTTAAAAGAGGGACAGAGAGACAGAGAGACATTGTCAGGGCTGTACGTGGATTCCGGATTAAACGTCAAAGCAGAAGTATATGCCTTTTATCTCCTGATTATCTACTTGATAATAATTGTTACTTTATTTCAGCCATGGTTCTTAGGGCCAGCACCTCAGCCTGGTCTCCTCTTATAAGCATTAACATTCTCTTTGGCATAAAATGCCCCCATTTGTACCTTTTACTTTAAAACTGATTTAGTGGTATCAGTAACCTCCAGAAGGGATTGATAAGTATCTGCTCCCCAGAATGAATGACTGTAGGTCAGGCCACCCGCCCCTTCAACAGGCACCTGTGGGGTAAGGGCTGGCGGCATTGAGAACAGCACTGGGGGACCGAGGCGCTAGCTAAGGGGTTGCCAGACTACAGCCCATGGGCCAAAGCTGGCCCACCGCCTGGTTTTGTAATTGAAGTTTTACTGGAACACAGCCATGCCCATTCATTACGTAGTTCCCGTGACCGCTTTCATACTACAATGACAGAGTCGAGTAGTTGCAAAAGAGACCATATGGCCCACAAAGCCTCAAATATTTATTATCTAGCCCTTTACAGGAGAACTTTGCCAAGCCTCGAACTAGCTGGCAGTTTGCAATTTAAAATGTTCTAACGTGTTTAAAGTCCCTGGGCAGGAGTGTAAAATTAACCGGCCTATATTTGCTGCCTTGACTTGTTTGCTTATAGTCAACTGAGCAGATCAGGCATAAACCTGAAAGGGCAGCCTGAGAGTGTGTCCCTCTGAGCCTTTGCTGATCCGATCCCTCTGCCTGGATCCACCTGCCCATTCCGCCTCCTCTCTTCTTACCCGCCCACCTCCTGTTGGGCCTTCAGGATTCTACCCAAATCAAGCCTCTTTTGTGAAGCCTTCCCTCACCCCGGACCCCAGGCAAAAGGAAACATTCTCTCCTGAAGTTTCCAGAGCTCATGGGATAGAAGTGGGGCTCAGCTGGCTCACGTGGGATGGCCGGTCCCGTCTCATCCACGCTGAGCTCTGCAGGGGTAGCAGGATTGCTGTATCGGTCTTCACAGCTCAGCCTTATCCGATCCAGTCGCTTGTTCAATCTAGGCTCATGTCTTCCCACACCAGACACCTCGTCAGTTGCCTCCGCGTTTCTCCACTGTCTTACCGCCTCCAGTCTGCAGCTAGAGTGGCCTTCTCGTAGGGGAATTCAGGTCATGTCACTCCTCTGCTCAAAACCCTGCACTGGTCTAGACTTGGAACAAAATCACAAGGCTGACCATAGCCTGCAGGGCCCTGCCTGACCTAATTCTCTGCCTGCGTCCCCACCATCGTCTGTCTCTTCCTGCTCTGCCCCTTGCAAGCAGCCTTCCAGACACACTGCTCTCCTTGCAGGTCCTCAGACAGGCCAACCATGCTCCCGCTTCAGGGTCTTTGCATTGGCTGTTCCATCTTCCTGGAACACTCTTTTCCCAGATGTCTTCAGAGCTCGCTTCATTCAGGCTGGTCACTGCTCCAATATCACCTCCTCAAACAGGCCTTCCTTCTCTGAAGGGACAAGAGAGCCCCCCCCTCGTCACTCTTTGTCCCCTTAAACGTATATGGCTGCACAGCGCTCCCCACTTCCTGATGTCACATGGCATATCTGCTTCAGTGTTTCTTCCCTGCCTCCCTCAGGGACGAGGGGCCCTGACTTGTTTGCTGCTCTCTCTCCAGGGTTTGGAATACGGCCTGGCATCTAGGAGGTGCCCAGTAACCATTCCTAGAATACAAATGAGTGGAAGGAGTCTGTCTGTTGATTCTGGCACCAGTGCCACAGTGTTTTAATCATTTCAGTGTCATAATGTGTGCTAACAGTACTTTTTAATGAACGAGAAAATGTGATAGGAAAGCATGGGTGTTAGGAGCAGACAGATCTTAGTTCAACTTCCAGCTCCAGCAGGTTGCATGACCTCTCCAGGCCTTAAGTTCCTTTGAGTTAATAAGGGGGATAGTTATACCCACAACACAGGGCTGTTGTAAGGAATAAATGAGATAATACGTGTACTGTGAAATTTTTTATAAGGCAGGCTATAAAATATTATGAATGGTATAATCCCATTTTTGCAAACATGTGTTTGTGTTAAGAAAAATGTCTGCAAGAGCATAGCCCAAAATGTTGACAGTGGTCATGTCTGGTGGGCTTAGGAGTGACTTTTTTTTTTTCTTCTTTAATCTTCTATAGTTTTTTGTTTGTTTGTTTTTACAACAAAGTGCATTTCTTGAGTCATCAGAGGGAATACGGCATTTTAACCTTGAAAAATCCAAAATGAAAATAAGACCATGCCCTTCCCACCGCACCGTGGTGCCCATTGGCTGCGGTACGCTGGTGGGGATAGCGTCTTGATGAGTGGCTTGACAGGGGAGGGTGGGCGGGGCTGGGGTGGGGTGGGTAAGGCCATAACTGTGAGAACGGAATTAGAGCAGACGTAAACTCATCATCTTCTGTACACCATTCTCCTTGCTTAGAGCGGGTTGGTAAGTGGGGCACTGACCCTCCGTTTCCTCATCAGTATGGGTACCAGACCTCGGAGCGGAGTGGAGACGGTCCAACGAGCCTGTGCCTACGGCCAGTAGCGTGAACGGCGTCTAGGAGCACAGCGCTGAAGCCAGTAACCTGATGAGTTCAGATCCTAACTTCCTCATTACTAAGTGATGGCCTCACACTTCCTGAAGCTGTTTCCTCACCTCTGAAATAGGGAGAACGCTTTAGACCTGGCAGATGTACTGTGAGGACTCAAGGGGCAAATGGCTGGCTGATATCCAGGGAGTCTTGCGTCCTACTTTGTACTCAGCCCCTGCGCCCCGCCTCGGGGTGGAGAGTCACGGGGGAAGAGGGGAGGGGCACCTCTCTGACTCTGGCTACATTTTCCTGGGCCTTGTTTCTGAGCAGTGGAAAGCCGGGAAGGCGGGTCAAGGAAGGTAGGGAGTGAGTCATCTCCGATTCTCTTTGTGTCGCTGGAACAAATGTGGGAGGGGAGCCACAACCCCACCTGCCCACTGCCACTCGAACAGTCTCTGCCCAGCAGAGAGTGAGGGCAAGGCTGAGATGTCTGGCGTGAGCCAGCTGAGCAGGGGGTGGCAGGCAGGAGAGCGATAGCGAAGAGACCTACTGTTTGGCACAGCCTTGCGTGTATCTGGCCCCCAGAGCCTACTGGGATGAGTGCTGTGTACCCTCCAGATGGCGTTTCTCCAGCCCTATAGAAGCCTGGAACTGCTCATCGAGTTGAAGTGGGTTTTATTGTTGTGGCTACGTTCCCCCTTTGTGGTACTAAATGTTTTGAGTCATGATGAAGAGGTTATTAGGGCGACAGGGATAATCTCCCGCACCGTTCCTTCCTTCCATAGCAAAGTATCGAACCCGCAAGTGTGCTGGGATCCAGGGATGCAGAGATGAGCGCACCCCGGGCCCTGCCCTGGCGGAACAGTGAGTGGTGGCACCGGGCATGTACCAGGCAGTCAGAGTGCCATGGGGTCAGATGGTGCCCCAAAAGGCACAGCAGTGGTACCTATCAGGCTGTGAGCAGCTCTCCTTCCCACTGGAGGCACAACCTGGTTTCTGAAGGAAGTCAAGGAATTTGCTCAGGGCAAAGGCCCCGAAATAGGGGGCCAGCAGGAAACCACTTGGCCATGGCAACCTTGTCCTGTCTAGATGCCCGGACGGACCTTGTCAGTCAAGTGAGTGTCCTCTTTGAGGCCTAGGGCAGTTAGCGTTAATCTTCTTAACTTGGGGCATTAAAGGTCCTACTGACACCCTCTCCCACATCTGGCCTCAGTGTCCCTTTCCAATCTCATTGCCATTATTTGGCCCCATCCTCTAGCTCCCATCCTACTCTCAACCCACTTCACTGAGCATGCCCTGTATTTTCCTGCCCCTTTCCAGGTGCCTTTCCAGGTGTAGTCCCATCCCCCAGAGTGCCCTTCTCCACATCTGCCCTTGGCATAGTCCAATCAACCGGTGAGGGTCAAACCTCTCCTGCAATAAACCTGACCCCCGGGGCATGTCCACCATCTTTTACCTCCATGCCACCAGATAGACACAATCTCTCCTTCCCCTTTATGCCCAGGACACTTTATGAGAGTTAGGAGACCAGACTTCGGAACACCTGTGTGTTCTTTAGGCAAATCTACTAACCCTTTGAGCCCTCAGTTTCATCATCTGTATACCGGAAACAATAATAGTATCTGCTTACTAGAGTTACTTTTAGGATGATATGAGACAGTACATGTAAAACATAGTGCCAGACACATAGTAAGCACTCAATAAATTATAGCTATTTTTCTAACACCCTAAGTTGTGAGCTATTCGAGGCCAGGGACTATGGTTAATCTTTGTATTGCCTCTCTTCAGTTTAGTGACTAGCACATAGTAGGTGCTCAATAAAGTTTGAGCTGACCTTCTTGAATCACTACTCTGAAGATCCTGGGGCAATCCTGGGTGCTCCAGAGTTCAGGTTGCCGATCTAAGATGTAGCATAACCCTAATAGCATAAGACCCATACAAGGCCTACTCTTACCAAACAGCCCCTTGAGATGGGGGTCCCCCGAGGGTTGAGCTGTGGTGGGTATATGTTTGAAAGGGGCTTTTTTTCAGGCCACTAGTGGAATACTTGAAGTTAAACTAGTGGAACTAGTGGAACAGTTGGGGTATGAGATCATCAGAACCCTGTCGTTCCCCAGAGCAGTCATGTGACATGCCCAGGAGCAGGTTAAGGGAACACTCCAGACATCTAGAAGATGTGGGAAAGGAAATGAGCCACTGAGATCCGCTGGGAACAGCCCAAGGAACCACTAGGAAGAGGGCAGACACGGAGGGGCAACCCCAGCCTTGTGCTGAGAACCCTCAGGGATCTTGGAGAGAAAGGGGGCGGGGCTGCTGTGGGTTTATTTTAAACACCACCCGAGTGTCTCTGTGGGTCTGTATTGGGTGGGGAGAGACAAACAGGAGAGGGACAGCCACTGCCCTGGGCCGTGGCTAGTCACATGATTTTAGTAGGCTTGGACTCCCCTGGAATAGACTTTACATACTGTTCTTAGCTCTGATTCCTTCCTACTTCCCCACCCTTGTTTTATCGCTACCTCGGCTTTCTCATCTACGTTTTTCTTCTCCTGTTGAACTTGATACATCTCTATGAGGACCACAGATCTTTTTTTGGAGTGATGCATGGTATAAATAAATAATCTTTTAAAAAATACAAAACCTCAGTTGATGCTCAAAACAATCCTCAGATGTGATGTTCTTTGGAGAATATGTGGTTTGGGCAAAATCGAAGCGTTTTTAAGTATCTCATGACTCCAAGCCCAGTGCACTTTCCACCAGTGATGAGCTGTTCAGCCCTGACTGCGTGCTGGTGCCAAGCACCTTCTCTCAGTCCTGTGAGGACTCATCTAAAGGTGAGGGACCTGAGGCTCACGAAGCTCAGGCAGCTTGATGGGGTCATACAGCAGAGCGGGTAGCAGAACCCGGATGCTGTCCCACATGGGGCTCATTTGACTCCCACTTAGCAAGGGAGGGAGCTCGCTGGTGCGGGTGTTAGAGGTTGCATCCTGCCCTCCACTCGGTCTGCTGCTCTTCAAGTCTGTGGTTCTGTAATAACAACAATAATAAGAGCTAACATGCTTTGCCCACCTTCCAGGTGCCGGGGGCCACGTTAAATCCTTGACTTCCGTTATTTCATTTCATCCTCACAATAATCCTCTGAGGCAGGTACTGTTTTGTTCCCCTTCCTCACTTCCTTCCCTCTCCCTACGTGATCTCATCCACACCCTCAGCTGTAGTTAGTACCTATATTCCCACGGGTGACAAACATCTCTCCAGACTTCTCTGAGCATTCAAGGCTAGGATTTCTGATGGCCTACTTGACTTCTTACTTGAATTTATTCATGCATTCACTTGGCAAATGTTTACTGAGCACCTACTATGTATCAAGCACAGTTCTAGATGCTAAGGATTGTAACACTGTAGAAAATAGACAGGGACTTCCCTGGCAGTCCAGTGGTTAAGGCTCCGCGCTTCCACTGCACAGGGCACGGGTTTCATTCCTGGTCAGGGAACTAAGATCCACATGCCACGTGGCATAGCAAAGAAAAAAAAAAAAAGACAAGAATCCCTTTCTCGAGGAGCTTACATTGTGGTGGGGAAAACACAATAGGTAAGAAAGAAAGGAAAAATATCTAGATAGTAAGAAGAGCTAAGGTAAAAAAATAAAGCAGAGAAGATATCAAATATTAGAGGAGTGCTGAACTTTTAGGTAGGGTGGAGAGAGAAGGCCTTGTTGTTGATGTGGTGCTTGAATAAGGGAGGTGAAGGAGGTAGGGGAGGAGACAGAGGTTGTAAAACACCTCCAGATCAGCAGGTCCAAAGCCCAACCCATGATTTCCCCCTGAAAGTCGAATCCTTTTCCAGTGATCTCAGGATCAAGAAATGACCCCACCAACTACTGAGTTAGTCAAGTCAGAAACATAGGAGTCATCCCTGACTCCACACTCTCCCTCTCCCTTCACCACACCCTCGTCACCAGGTCTCATCTGTCACCAAGTTCTATTGCTTCTGTCTCCTAAATGCTTCCAGTAGAGCAGCGTGCTTCCCCATCTCCATTCCCACCACTGTGGTCCACATCATCTCTCACCTGGACCAATGCAATGGCCTCTTAACTGGTCTCCCTGCTTCCGCTCTGGACCTCATCTAATTTGTTCTCCTCACAGCACCCAGAGTTACCTTTTCCAAACTCAAATCTGATAATGTTATCACCTTGCTTAAAGCTTACCATGTCATCACATAGCTCTTAAGCTCTTACTGGTAGGATGGAGGCCAAACTCATGACCTGTATGGTCTGACACCAACCTCCTTCTCCAGCCTTGTTTCATACCAGTATTGCCCCCCTCAACACACACACACGCACAACACACACACCAGTCACACTAGCTTTATTTCAGAATCTTAAGCAAGTCATGTTCTTGCCATGATAAGGCCTTTTTACATGCTGTTCCCCTTTCCTGGAATGCCCTTCTTCACCTATCTTAAGCCGATCTCTCTCATCTAGTTACCACCCCCTTCAGAGCCCAGCCTTCTCTGATCTTCTTGATTAGGTCAAATTCTCCTGTTACAGGCTGTCACGACCTCACAGATTTTCCCTTTATAGCACTTTCACACACGTAATTTTACACTGATTTGTCTGCCTGTTTGATTACTGTCTACCTGTCCCACTAAATGGTAACTCCCTGAGGACAGAGATTCATATGCTCATCACTGGTTCCCAGTGCCCAGAACAGTGCTTGACGCTTAAGTAGGTGCTCAACAAATGTTTGTTGAGTGAATGAATGAATGACCATTTCACAGATGAGAAACTGAGGCTCAGAGAGGTAAAGTGTATCACTCAAGGCGACACAGCTAGTTGGTGGCAGAGCAGGGATTTGAGTCTAAATCTGTTAGATTCCATCTCCCATGTTCTTTCTTCTGCCTCTTCCTACCTTTTAAGTTTTATGTTGTTAACTTCACAAGTTACATGTGAATATATTCATGCTGTAAAAATTCAAACCGTAAAGATTTTTTTTTTTTCGTAAAGATTTTTAAACAGTCAAAAAGTATAATTCCCTTGGCTTTGGCCGTCCTGAGAAGTACCACTGTTAACATTTTGGTATCTATATTTCCAAGGCTCATTCTTTGCTTGGACTATATATATATAGATAGATAGATAGATAGTCTATATCTATATTATATACACATACACACTGATAAACATAGTTCCATTGGGTTTTGTTTTTTACATTGATGGCTCATACTAGGTGTATTCTTCTGAGGTTTGTTTTATTAACTTTATGCTGTAAGATCTTTTGATGTCAGTTCATCAGCCTGGCACACTCCGTTGCATACATGAAAAGATGCTGAAATATTAAATAAATGAAGCATAAAATGTACAAGTGCCATTAAGTAATTATTTGATTATCAAAAGAGAGTCAGGTAATAGCATTTTTGTGCAGTTCTTTATTATATGTAACTGTGCTACACTTTGGGGATTCACAGATGAGGAAGACAGTTCTTGCTTGTATCCTGTCAGCATAGATAGAGCTAGGAGGCATGGGACAGCAAGGCACGCCTAGGGCAACAGAAGTAGCTCTGTATTACCAGATCCTATAATGCAAAGGCAAATGTGGGAAAGACAAGGCATGGACACAGGCAGGGGCAAGATCATGTGGGGTCTTATTTAGCATGTTAAGGAGTGTGGATCTTTTCCTGAGGGCACAGGGAACCATGTAAGGTTAGGAATGCATTGACTGTAAGTAGCAGAAAATCTGCTAATAATGTATTTTTTCTCAAATGTAACAAGAAGTCTTAAGGTAGGCAGTTGCTGGCTTTGGTTCAGAAGGTCAATGGTGCTCTTGGAGCTCAAGATGTATCTTTATATTCATCATCCTGATTTTGTTGGCTTTCATCTCTATGTTTATTGCCTCATAGTCACAAGGTGGCCACATGGCTCCAGGCATCACATCCATGTTCAAGGAAGTTAGAAAGGGAGAAGAGCTTGTCTGCTCTCAGGAAAGCAAAAATATCCCCAGGATCTCCCAGCAGATTGAAACTTATAACTCATTGTCTAGAATTGTGTTATGTGGCCACCCTAACTTCAGGGAAGGCTGGAAGAATTAGTATTTAATTTTTACAGTTTCTAAAATGAGGGCACACAACAACTGGGAATGAGTGTTTTGGTACCCAGCCCAAATGATCTGCTTACAGTAGGATTTTACTCAGGGAATTGGCAGTAACTAACCTATCAGGCCCTTCTGCCCCTGTCGTGCCATTACAATTCTTCCCAAGAGATTTTTTGGGCAACTCTGAAATGTTGGGAAATTTTTCAGTCAGGCCTAAAAATGTTTGCCAGGAGAATAATGCAGGATTCCTGGTTGCATAGAGAGAATAGGTAATGCCCTTGTTAAAGTAGGATATTGCCACTTTCACCTGGAGGAAAGGTCTATCCATCAGTCAGTCTCCAAATTGTAGCTGTTGGCTTAAGCCTATGTTGGAGAGGCCATACAGTTCTAAGAATCCACTCAGGAAGGATCCGATTTGAACTGGTTGAACTCATAGAGCTGCATCGGCTGTTCCACTTGAGCTTGTGGCCAGTCTCAGTTGGTACTTGTATGTATGCCCTGTCTGGGAGAACCGTAACCAACCTACTGCCAGGAAATGCCACTACCTACAAGAAAAGGAGGACCTACGGGGGTCACAGTCTGATTCCAGGCCCCAGAAAGAAGAGTGTATTCATTATTCAACCTGCAAATGCTACTCTCCTGAATCACAAATCTGAAAAAAAATGGGATCCAAAACCAATTTATTTTTATTTTATTTTTATTTATTTTATTTCACTGTATTTTTTTGGTTTGGCTGCACCGCGTGGTTTGCGGGATCTTAGTTCCCCGACCAGGGATGGAACCTGTGCCCCCTACAGTGGAAGTGCCACGTTGTAACCACTAGATCGCCAGGGAATTCCCCAAAACCAATTTAAAAGAAGGAGGAGGGGGAGGAAGAGGAAGAAGGAGAAGGAGAAGAAGAAGAAAGAAGGAGAAGGAGAAGAAGAAGAAAGAAGGAGGAGGAGGAGGGGGAGGGAGAGGGGAGGAGGAGGAGGAGGAGAAGAAGATGAAGATGACAGTCTGGGGGTTCAGGCTCTGCCGAGGTCCCTTGGCTTCAGCACTAGCACTGAGATGGGAGGAGACTGCTACTTCTTCCCCCTCTTCTCTCCCCTCTTTTATCAATTCAGAGGGGCCCAGGTATTCATGAAGCTTGGCTGAATCCATGAGGGGAACACCTACAAAATGACTTTTCAGATGTGGTTGGGGCAATTAGAATAATTGACAATGTTTTTTGACCTGTGTGAATAACTTAATAATATGCCCATTTACTCTTGGCCTGAGCTTTCAAGACCAAACCAGGACAGCTCCATCTGCCAAGTGCCAGGCAAACCAGAATGTGGATGACTCAGACAAGCTATCTGAAGTCCTAGATTCCTTTAATCCCCAACTCCCATCTCTCCATGTTAAGAACATGTGGAAGGACTTCCCTGGTGGTGCAGTGGTTAATAATCCACCTGCCAATGCAGGGGACACAGGTTCGATCCCTGGTCCGGGAAGATCCCACATGCCGCAGAGCAACTAAGCCCGTGCGCCGCAACTACTGAGCCTGCGCTCTAGAGCCCACGTGCCACAACTACCGAAGCCCACACGCCTAGAGCCCGTGCTCCGCAACAAGAGAAGCCACCACAATGAGAAGCCCGCCTACCTCAATGAAGAGTAGCCCCCGCTCGCCGCAACTACAGAGAGAAAGCCCACACGCAGCAACGAAGACCCAACGCAGGCAAAAAAAAAAACAACGTGGAGATTTGGATGTTGCCCTTGTATCAAAATCCAGAGTACAGAGAGTTGGTTGAGGCCATTTTTGCACTGAAAAATTAACTGCCTAAAAAACTATTGAGTTCTGTAAAGGACAAGTCCAACCAGACACCTACCTCCATCCATGTCTGACTACCAATTTGGACTTTGTAAGTGACCTGTCTTATTTACATCAACCAGTGTTAACTCCTCCTTTACATGAATTACCCAATCTCAATCCCCCCCAGTCACTATTAAAACAGGGGGTCCCAAACAACAGACTCTCCTGTTAAGAGCCTAAGAATCTGTCATTTAAAGAAGTGCCTCTGGTTATTCTCATGTGTAGTCAGGTTTGCAAACTGCTGACCTAGAGGTCATTCAAGAAAAATGGAAAGACATTGTGTAATACAAGGGAAGTTTCTTCCAGAAGGGACAGTTCACCAGGGAAATGTACAGGCATGAGACCATCTTGGTCCTGCACCTACCTAGCCACCTACCCATGCATTTATCTAGCTGATCAGCTAGGCAAAAACTGTTTTACAGAGTAGTATAGGATAAAATTGAGTTCTGCTGCGGAGTATTGGGGAAACTAACATCTTGAGGGGAGTGACAGCATCAGATGCATCAAACCACTCTCACTTCTTCTAGTGCCGCAACTCAAGCTTCTCCCTGGTTTTGAATAGTTAAGCGGGATAGGAAGTTGACCAAAGGCAAGGGAATTTCAGGCTGAGACTGTGTGTCCAGATGATGTTGTAATTCATGACTCTACACAATTGTATGATATTTCTCTGGAAGAGACTATTTATAGAAACGACAAAAAAGTTGAAAGGATATATGTTGCCTAGAAGCAGAAGACCTAAAAAACCCAAGCAAGACCATTACATTAGTAATGGATGTTGATAGAAAGAAGGGTTAGAAAGCTAAAGGAGCTCCTTTCTAAAGATGAGATGAGCATCTACTCTCCCCAGGTCAGACAGAGAGCTGGGCTCTAAACAATATCAGTTCATGCAACACAGGGAGCTGGGTATCACTAGCCCCATTTTTTATATATGAGATCTGCCTAAGTGAGGTCACGTCGATGGTGAACTGCAAAGTATGGGATTCAGTTCCATTTATTTATGATTTTAATGTTCATGCTCAAAGGCACCCTCACTATGCTGCATTGAACAGAACTTCCCTGGATGCCAGAAAATGATAATCTGTTTGAGACGCTATTTTTCAGCAGAGAGAGAAAGTGACTACCTTTTATCTGCAATTTCTTATTAGTCTGGTTTTTGAAAGCCCACTTGAACTGTCTCTGCTTGTTTGTTGGTTCTTTTCATTCAAATGCACCCTGACCTAAGTTGCAATGGATAACTTGCTGCCAGTATATCTCTGTAATAGCCAGACTGAAAAGTAAACAATAGCAAAACAGCACAATCATCTAGTTCTTTGTGATGCCTGCATTGCTTTTTATTAAACCCATTATTTCTGAATCTTTCTTTGGGTGGGGCTACAGATGGAGGAGAGCTATTAACAGCCAACTATTCTTTTTTGGTTTTTTGTGGTACGTGGGCCTCTCACTGTTGTGGCCTCTCCCGTTGCGGAGCACAGGCTCCGGACGCGCAGGCTCAGCGGCCACGGCTCACGGGCCCAGCCGCTCCGTGGCATGTGGGATCTTCCCGGACCGAGGCACGAACCCGTGTCCCCTGCATTGGCAGGCAGACTCTCAACCACTGCGCCACCAGGGAAGCCCCCAACTATTCTTTATTTGAAATTATTTTTTATTATATTTAACTACTGCTCTACAGACATTTAACAGCCAATCTACAACCCTTTTGGTTAAATTGTTGGTGACTACATCACCAGATAAATAACAATCTTAAATAAAGGTGGGCAGAACAAATTGAAAACTGACAAGGACTTTCAGGACCCTGCTAAGTTTCCAAATAAGAACATTTGTGGGAAGCAATTCTTATCCCTTGAAACTCCACAAGAGACATTGGTAGCTCTCTGATACTTTCTCACACAATCCCACAGTAATCAAGCCCATTGTACAGATGAAGAAACTGAAGCCCAGAGAGGTGAAGTGACTAACGTAAGGGCACACAAACAATGAGTGGTAGCACCATGATTTGAACTTAAGGCTGTACAGTCCTCAAATGTGTGATCTTTCTGGCTCAGCTTTAAGAATAGGTAGGATTTCAATCTTGATAGAATAATAGAAAAACTACATTTGAATGTTTCTATTAATGAGCTTGACCTATTGACCTTTATAGAGCTTCACCCAACAACGATTGACTACACATTTTTTCAGGTACACATGAAACATGAACCAGAGTAGACCATATTTGGGACCATAAAATAAGTCTCAATACATTTAGAAAGATTCAAGTCATACAAAGTCTGGTCTCTGACCACAGAGAATTAAATTAAAAATCAATGATGGAAAGATCTCCTGAAATTCCCTAAATATTTAAACACAAAATAATATTTTTAATGAGTCATGGGTTAAGAAAACCTCAAAAGTGAAATTAGGAATTAATTTGAATTGAATGCAAATGAAAACACAACATATCAAAATTTGTGGGAAGCTGTTGAAGGAGTAGTCCTGGGGGACACTTACAGCACTAGATGCCTATATTGGAAAAAAAAGTCTCAAATCAGTGGCTTCAGCTTCTACCTTAAGAAACTAGAAAAAAAAGAACAATAAGCTAAAACCGAGTAGAACAGGCAAATATTTCAATAGAACAGAATTAGAGAAGGAGTTGGCAAACTTTTTCTTAAAGGACCAGATAGTAAATATTTTAGGGATTACAGTCTCTGTTCCAGCTACTCAACTCTGCTCTTTTAGCACAAAAACAGCCATAAATAATACCTGCATGAAGCGTAAATGTGTTCCAATAAAATTTTATTTATGGACACTAAAATCTGAATTTCATCTAAGTGTCATGTGTCATGAGATGGTTTTCTTTTTCTTTTTTTTCAACCATTTAAAAATGCAAAAACCATGCTTAGCTTGAAGGCCATATAAAACCAAGCACATATGAGAAACTTGTTGGAGGCAAGTGGGATGACTTACATCTCCACAGAGACTTAAATATGGCCACATTTACCTTGGAGGGATTTTAGGTAAGACATCCAAACTCGTAGGAAATGAGAAGGATGGGAGTGAACAGAATGGCCACTGATAGGTGACTGTAGAAGGACTTGGAGGAAACGCATGGGAGCAGAGGAGGGGCAGCAGGCCAGTTGGGGAAGGCTCTTTATGAGATGTTCAAGAAAACCCCTTTCTCCAACCACAGCATCTTGGCCTCTCCAGGATGTCCCCACCATTTCTTCTTCCCAGGGAGGTGTCAGGAGCAGGGCTTTGTGATGCCTCAGCCACCCCCGGGGCTACCATTGGCTGGAGCAGTGCCTTGATGACCAACGCTGAAGGGTGTGGCTCCTCATTGCCTAGGGGAGGGTGTGTACAGTCAAGAAAGGAAGAAGAGGATGACCCCCTGTCAATTCAAATGCAGAGACAGTGCAAAACGATAATAGTAATAACAATAGCAACAAAAGTCCAACTAAAAAATGGGCAGTTATGGAGTCAGAATTCAACTGTGCTCAGTGGCTGCTGGTAAGAAACTAAGCAACATGAGGGAAAAGTGCTTTCTTAACCAGACGCTTCCTTAGTTCCCTAATGAGAAGAACCTCTGGCTGTTCCTGGTCACTTGTATTTGTTTCTGCCAACGTACGGGTAGATGTCCAGGGCCATTTTAGGGTCAGTAAACATCCCTAATTGAGGAAAAGCATGCAGAGAAAGCAGTTGAAGACAAAACTGGAGAATTTAACACCAGTTCTCACTTCTACTAAGACTAAAATCTGGGCCAAGTGTTTTAATTCTTTTGATTTCCACTAGATAACATTATCCTGTTATATATTGTTACATGCATTATATTAATCATAATATAAAGATATGTAAACGGTGACCACAGTTCTGAAGCAAAGATTAGAACTCACTGTGAAATGCAAATGTACTTATAGGCATAGTGAGCATTTAGCTTTGAACTCAGGACCAGAGTTATATGTGCTATTATATTTCTATACACGTAGTGGTGTTTCTTGAACAACCACTATGCATACATATTTGAATTTTAAAATACATTTTAAAATTTCTCTAGACGTTCATTCTCATGAGTGAATAAATGTATCTCAAAACAAATTCTGAAGAATGTTTAGTTTTTCCCAAAGAAAACAAGGAAAAAGAAAGTGGTGCTTCTCACTCTGGATGAAGTATTGGTATTCCCTAGCAGAGTTCCCTTCAGTCATCAACAAGGGTATGTGATATATTTATTTTTTAATTAATTTTTAGCACTGTATGGAGGCAAGGACTCTGAGCTAGCAGTCAAAAGCCCTAAATCCTCATCCACGCTCCACCACCAACTCCTGGCGTGACCTTGATGAAATCCCTTCCCCTTGCTGGGACTGTATTTCCCATATAAGAGGAAGGGTTTCAACTAGAATATGACATCTCTGGCCCTTCCATAGAATTCTATGACTGTGTGTGTGCATGTGTGCGTGTGCGTGTGTGTGTCTTTTTATTTATCTACTTTGGGAAATAAAAATGCTTTATCGCTCAGGATATATAACCCAAGCTGTTACATTTACTCTCTGCACAACTGAAGAAATGTTCTTTCCTATATGTTTAGATACAAGTAAAAGAAAAGACTGAATAAATTCCATGGTCAATTACATGGTCAGTGAATCACAAGAGTAGAGGCTCTTGGAATTTGGCGGCTACTGGTCGATTCAAAGGATGTGCTGAGAAGCAACGGTTTTAGCAAGTAGTTTCCCTATTTACTCAAGCCTGAAGTCTGTTGTTAACATTTGGGACCAAAAATATTGTAGATTGTTGCATTTAACAGCCCCTATGAAGATCAGATTCTAGGATTTCGTGGACTTGCCAGATTTTAAAATCATCATCATCTATGACATGCAACCATGTCTGTTGTGATTTCATTCTGGCCCTGAGTTATTAAAAAGGCCAGTGGCTCTGAACTAGCTGGCCATGGGGGTTGCAGCTTAGAGGCAACGCTGCTGGTGGAATTCTCATTCTTATTCTTGTCTTGTTTTCTAGTAGCTCTCTAGGGTCTTGGTCTAACTATGAAAGAATTTGATTCTTTCCTTCCTTTTGGAATCCTTCCTGAAGAGAACTTCCATGAGAGCCTGCAGAGACCCTCTTGGAAACGGAGCCCCCGCCTCTCTCAGGAGGCTGCCCCAGTGGTGCGCAACCCTCACCGTCCATTGTCACTTCCCCGTAGATGCGACACGATTGCTCTGGGTGAGCGTTCAAACTGAAGTCCCGCATGCTGGGGCAAGAGGCCTGAGTCCAGCGTGGTGGCCACTTTACTTCAGTGCAGGTAGAGAGCTTGGTATGGACATGAGAAGAATGACGTCCTGATGACGTGCCAGGAATCGAATAGGTGTAAGTTCAGGGGTAGCTTATATAAGTGCACAGGATTGGGAGGTGAGGCTGACTGGAAATCACCGTCTCCTTCACTCCATTGTCCAGATGAGGGAAAGCAAAATATAAATAGGTACTTACCCAGTGATCAGAATTAGCTTTCTTTAATTCTTTAAATCTAAGTGGCAATCCCAGTATAATACATGTATGTATGTATAAACATATACATGTTATGATAAATATATATCCCCTGTATATGATACGTATCCCCTACATTTGAGATATATATATATATATATATATATATGGTTGGGCAAAGCTACCTCCACAGAATAACAACTGGGAATGCTATGTTGGATGACAGAATCAGGACCTGACAATGAAAGCTGGACTGAGTAGCTAAATTAAATAATATGAAATTGAAGGTGAGTCAACAGTGCAATGTGCATGCCTATGGACTTCCGGCCTGGTGAAACTTGCTCTCCTGAGTGGGGAAGTGAGTGCGTTCTGCATTGCTCTGCACGAGTCACACCCCACCCAGGGGGATCTAGCTGCTACCCTGGGCTGTTGGATGAAGAAATACATATTGCAAAATTTTCTGAGAAGAGCGCTAAGGAACACCTAGAGCAATCCAAATGAGAAAAAGTTGAGAGAAGAATGATTGGCGTGGAGGTGAACCACCTTGGTGCACAGGCCTGTCCCAGAACACATGGGGAATGACCTCTGTAAGGCCCAACTAGGAGGAGGGGATGGAAGGTGCAGTACAGAACAGTAAGAGCTTTTCAAAGAGAGGACAGGCTGCCCCACGTGGTAGCGATCTGTTCATCCCTGGAGGTACTCAAATTGGCCATCTACTTGGCTGGGATGCTGAAGAGAAGATTCAAATGTCACATGGATGTGACCCTGAGATCCATGGCCCATGACACGTGACACTCTTCAACATGTGGAAATAGTAGAGTATCCGGCTTAGGGCATTCACATACAGCTTTATAGATACATAGATACGTTGATATATAGATGTGTATGCCAAATGAGAGATTCAGGAGAAAATGTGGAAAACTTGTGCAGTGTACATCTTCTACTCCAAAGGACACAGAGACATCCTGTGACATTCTCAGATCCAAAGAAGGTAGAGTGGTCCTGACTAAGGTCGACATGGTCATCATTTCTTTAGCAAGTGCCATCCCAGACGATGCCCTCTTGTGGGTGGCTTACCTCCTAGTCAGCTGTGCTCTTTCATAGTCTAGGCCCTTCCATCCTCTCCAAATGAACTGCAGTTGATGTGCTGACAAGCTTGAAGAAAGTGATCAAAAGTAGATTGAAACTCACTGTCGACAAGAATGTTCTTCTGCGTGGCTGAGTTGGGAGACATCCGAGAGTTTCGACATCAGGGATTGCTTAGGGCGAACAAATTTCAATCCCCTGGGTAATCATCTTTCAACCTCATTTGTCGCTGAGAAGTGTCCATCGAAGACTTGCTGTAGTTCTGTGTCTTGTCCTGCGAACCGGCACCCCCTCCAGACATGGTAGTGCTAGCTTGCTCACCAGTGGAAACATTCTTTGAATGGAAATAGTCATTTATGCTGGTGACATATGATCTTTAATTTCTGGAGATGACTTTTAAAATTTTTCTATTACTCTAGGACTTTTCCCATCTCTTCCATCCTTTTTCATTCCAAATGAATTATATTTTCAGTGGACATGTCTTTACAATAAAGACAGTGCTTTGTAAAAACGGTTAAATTGGGTTCTTTTAGACAAGGGTGATACGTAGCTTTGTTTCCGACTGCAGGAAAGTTGGGAAACAATAGTTGATCTGTTGGGACTTAAGCTGGAGTTAGTCTTTTCAGTTTCTGTTTTTGGTTTATTTCTTTACTCTGCTGGTTTAAATCTATCTTAAAGGAACAGATAGCATGGGGTGTAACAACATCTGGAACATGGTAGAAAGTGGGCTGAAAAAGAAAACAAGTGATTCTTCATTCGGTAGCAGTACCATTTCATGAGTGGCCAACCACCATGGCTCTCAGACATGGTTAAACCCATGGGGAGCCTTAGAGAACATCGGGTCCTACCGCCTCACTTTACTGACAGCTTTGCAGCCTCCCTCAGTTGCCATTGTTCCCCACATCTGGGCAAGCTGATGAGAAAGCTTGGGCACCCCCCCCCTTTAGCACCCAGGCAGGAGATTCAAACCACACAAGGCCCCGCCCACCTGTGGGAGACTTCACCTCTGCCCACCCCCCAATCACAATAAAAACGCTGGTGGGGGTCTTCTTTCCTTGCTTTCCCAAGCCATTTTGGACCATCTTGGGAACCCTGCCCTGCTCTCCCCAGAAAAACCCCGTTATGTAATTAATAAACCTTTTCACACCCTCTTGGTGTTTGTTTGGCAACATCAGTCTTGACATTGGAACCGAATTTGGGGTGGATGACCACAGCACAACTCTGAGGTATGTGTTGTTATAACGAGCATGTTACCGATGAGGAAACTGAAGGATAGGGGGGTCAAAGTAATGCACAGAGGTTGTGAAAAAGCTTACAGAATTACAGAAACCACTTCTGAAAACAAATACACTGCTACGATTTTCACTCAGACCTACCTAAGAATGTTCTATGGCTAGTGTGTGCCATTGAAATGTAAGCAAAGGTTCTACGACGAATCTTTGACTCCTAATTGAAGTTCCTACCCAAGGTCACACAGCTAGTAAGTGATGGAGCTGGGATTGAAACCCAGGCCCTGGGGCTCTGGAATCTACACTCTAAACATCTCAAACTAAGATCTGCCTGGTAGCAAAGCCTGTGCTCTTTCCACTGTAGCAGTAGAATTAAACCTGGGTTTCGTGAAGCCGTAGAAAGGCTGTGTAGAATCGTCGTCATCATTATCATCACGCTATATACCAGACACTGTGCTACGTTTTTTATTGACTCTTGTGACAACTCTGTAAAGTCAGTACCATCATTATCCCCATTTTACAGATAAGGAAATTGGAGGCTCAGAAAGGTTAGGAAACATGCCCAAGGCCACACAGCCAGTCAGCAGAGTAGCTGGCTCGGGAAGCTCCATGGGTTGATATATTAGAGGTCATAGTCCAATGTTCATTTGAAATGTGGGCATTTTGGATCCTAGGTCTGTAATAATAAAGGTCAAGTTTTCCATGTATTGAATGGTTAGCCCTTTCCATGCATCATCCTAGTTAAACTTAATGCTATAACGTAAGTACTGCTTTTATCCCCATTTTATAAACGAGTCACTTGAGTCTCAGAGAGGTTAGCAGAACGTGTTAGAGGAAAGCCAGCTAATGTGTGGACCTGGGGAGGAGCTGAGCTTTGAAGTTTGTCTGATTAGAATGCCCAAGCGCTGGAAGACTTAACTTGCTGGGTTTGTAGTTTGAGCCTCAGGTCTCTGCCCACCGAAAGTACACCGTCTCCAGCAAGGACCCAGCCATATCTTTAGGATTTTAAAACACAACCAGCTGCTCTGCCGCGGCCCTCCCCCCATCAGCACCTCTTGAGCTGTTGCAGTGTATTCCTGCTCAGCACCTCCTGTCAGATGCCTCGTTCTTGCTGATTTCGGGGACTGGACTGTCACTGGCGTTGCCCTGGCTGCTGTGGCTGCTCAAGCAGCACATGCTGCAAGGCCCTGTTATCTCTGGGACCGCTCTTGCTGGTATGTTAAGGATTTATTCAGTAGGAAAGGAAGAAGGAAAGGAGAACGTTCTGTGGCCCATATGTGTATTTCTCCTTGTGCATACCCTGGCTTTTCTAGGCCTGGAAATGGAAATCCACATACCCAGCAAGGAGAGTGCTGGGTGGACGCACAGAAAATGGAGAAGAGTGCAACCACTGGGGGAGGCCCGGGTGTGGTCCTTAGGAACCCATAAACTCCCACCAAGTCAGCCCTACCACAAAAACCGAAAAGTGCATGCGATTCCTTCCGATTTCTTCACCCGAGATTACAATGTGAATCTAATTATCTTCCCATAGAGAAAGTTCATGTTCACACAAGCTGGAGATGGCCCTAGGACTTATGTGGACCCAAAGAGGGATGGAGAAACATTACCTGCAGTTATTATTAAACATCTTCAGAGAATCAGAGATTTCAGGTGTTAGCAAGGAGGCTGAAGCAGTGAAAGTACTTCGTAGGAGTAGAAAGAGCCCTTGAGTTGGAGTGAGCAGGTTTGGCTAAGCGAGTTAGTTGTTCCAGCTCTGTTTGACCTTGGACATGCCCTCGCCTTTCCCTTCTCGGGCCCTGCAAGTCCTTCCTCATTTGAACTTCAGTGATCTATGCCCTTTCTTGCCTTTTCTCTTTTTTTTAAGGTTACTTATAGCTCTAGCATTATTCGACTGCATTGAAGAAAATGACAAACCTTCATCAAGTACCTCATCGTATGTGCCTCAACAAGCCTCCACTGTGCAAGTTCCTCGAATAAAACTACATCCAAAAAGCTTGGGGAACACGAAGGCAGGAGGAGTCAGGACTGGTGTCTCAGAAGAGGTGCCTCTGAAGCTGGGCCGTGAAGGATGAGAGGCAGAAAGCAAGAGCAGGCAGCGAGAAGAGCTCACGCTCTTCTGAATCACCTGAAATTGTGAAAGGCTCAGAAAGAACCTGGCTCGTTTCCAGGAACCTGGGAGCCATGGGAAGTTTGGTACTGCTGTCGGGATGTGGGTGGTGGTGGGCAATGAGGCTGTGGAGGGCGTTGAATGGCTGTTGCCAACAGAGGTTCTTTAGAAGTGGCGTTGCATAATCACGTGGTTTCTGCAGGACTATCACTCAGGTCTCAGTATGGAGGATGATCTGGAGCGGGGAGGCTCTGGAGGCCTAGAGACCAATTAGGATGCTAGTGGACAAGTGACAGCCAAAGGACAAGGGCCCTCTGGTGGATGGTGATGTACACCTCCTGATGTTCACGCCCTGTGTAATCCCCTCCCCTCGAGTGCAGGCTGGCCCTAGTGTCTCATTCCTGAGAACAGATACAGCGAAGGTGACGGGATGTTGCTTCCGACGTTAGGTTACAGAGAGACTGTGACTTCTGAAGCCAGCTGCCATATTGTGAACTGTCCTGTGGAGGGGCCCAGATGGCAAATCACTGACGTCTCTGGTCAAAAGCCAGCTAGGACCGGAGGCCCATTTGCGGCCACTTGAGTGAGCTGGGAAGCAGATCTTCTGAGGCATACCAACAAGGGCCGTAGCGGTGACTTTGGAAGCAGACCCTTCCCCACTGGAGCCTTGAGCCAACCATACTCCCAGCCACCATCTTGACTGCAGCTTGTGAGAGACCAGGAGCCAGCTAAGCTGGGCCTGGATCCCTGGCGACACAAATGGTGAGTAATTAGTATCTGTTGTTTTATACTGCTAACATCTGGGGTCATTTCTTACACAGCAACGGATAAGTAACGACAAGAGCCAACCAAGGCAATGGGAGGGAAGAACAGATTGATTCTGGAAATGGTAGGAAGTTGGGTTAGAGCGTGAGGGGGAAAGAAATGTCTAGGCAGACGTGAGTGCTCTTTAACTGAGATGGAAAATAGAGTGGAAGGTGTTGGTTTGGGGAGCAAAATGATGAGTTAGTTTGGTCCAGCCAAAGTTTGAGTGACCGTGGGACACACCAGTGAATATAGTCAAGAGGCAGTTGGGTCCAAAGGTCTGAGCCTCAGGGAAACCATACAGACTGAACTTTTGGGAAGATCAATGGAGGGAGGCTCAGAACGTGCAGAAACCAAGGCCAGAACCCAGAGATGTTCAACAGTTAAGAGACTGTCCTTTATCATCAGACAAGTGTCAGTCTTGTGTGTGTGTGTGTGTGTGTGTGTGTGTGTGTGTGTGTGTGTGTGTTGTCTATGTATTGGATTGGCCAAAAAGTTCGTTCGGGTTTTTGTAAGATGTTATGGAAAAACCCGAATGAACGTTTTGGCCCACCCAATATATCTTCTCCCAAGCAGTTACATCCCATTCTAAAATACTTTTCCGGGTTTGAAACATGGCAGACCACGTGGACCAGCAACAAACCACCAACACCATAGTACAGCCCCTGGATCTTCGCAGCCTCAGCCTGGATGAGCGAATCTGTGACAACTGTAGAAATTGATGAAGAAACATATGAACAGATATACAAATCAACAAAATGGAATATTCCGATGCTCTTTGTCTGGGGAGATGGTGGTGTGCTAGTTGCCCGCCATTGACAGTTGGCTGAAACAAAGAATTTATCCAGTGTGGAAAACAGGAGATTTTGTATGATTGCCTCTTTAAATGTAGAAGATATTCAGAAGACAAACTGGCATACATTTTTATATTAAGAAGTAGCCAAGAATTCTTCCACTCCTGAAATAAGTTGATTTTCAGATAACTCACAAATAATTCTTAAGCCAAATGGCATTTTTATTTTTCTCCAACCCTTTCAATAAATGTGACCACCAGGATGCAGAAAAATAAAATACTTTTCGTTTGCTTTGCAGCCATATTTGCATCCCAGTTTTACCTCACTAAAGACTTCAAAATTAGTGAATCTCTCCACGTTTCAGGTCTACCTGAGCCTCTCCAAATGGGACAAGTTCCAGTTGCAAGACTGCAAACGAATCTGCTGTTGATTTCCACTGCTTGTAACTATTGGGAACATCTCTAGAGTTTATATGTTGTTTACACACTCAGCCTAATTTATTCTTTGCAAAGGAATCATATAAAGTAGCATAGCAGGAGAGCTTGTTACAGGAAGAAGTGTAGTACATGGCGAGTCTAGGAGATGTCAAGTTGACCCAGAGATCTTTTTCAGGGGTCGGTGGTGGTGAGAGTGTTTTTAGCTAACCTGCAGAATGTAAACAGAGCCTGCAGACAGACTGAAAGACAGCTCTATCAGCTCTGCTGGAGGTGTTGACACTACTATCCTACCCAGGGTGTGAGCACAGAAGCTTGTTACCATTCCAATTTTGCTGAACTGCTTGGGGCTTTTGACATTACAGATATCCTGTTCCTGCACAGAGAGGCTGGTAGAAGATTCTTAGAGGTAGAAGGCACCTTTAGAGGTCTTTTTAGAATAGGGTGCACAGACTAATTCTGAATGTTTCAAACTGTGTACTTGGAAATGATCCATGGTTTTTCAACTGAGCAATTAATAAAGCAGCAAATAGAATTCAAGTGAGCAATACTAGTAGATGGAATTGGCTTTTATTACCATACAAAACCACATTAAATTTGATGGAGCAATAGTTTGTTTGCACAAAAGTGATCTATGAATGATTGTAGTTGTGTACAGAATCCTGTAGAACCAAACTAAAGTTACTTATAAAACGTCATCCTCTTCACTTTAAAAGTTCAAGAACTTAGGCTCCTTTTCTTGTGTTCTCTGTTTACACCACCTCCCTCTTTGTTCACCCCCAGCCGAGGGACAACAGAGATTCCCGTCTCTGGATCCTACCACTTCGCAGTTTCACTGCCATGGCGCCTGTTCAGCTCTTTCTCTCTTGCCTGAAGCAAAATGAAACAACCTCTTGGCTAACCTCCCTGCCTCCAGTCTCTTCTGTCGCCAATGTGTCCTCCACACCACCATCAGCTTGATCTTTATAAAGCACCGAACAAAATCCTTTTGTGGTTCCCACTGAGTACAGGATCAAGGACCTTAGTGAAGCATTCACGGCCCACAAGTAGGACCTTTTCTACCTCTCCAGCCTCAATTCCCACAACATCTCTCCACCCCCTTTCTCTGCAGCCGTGCTATTTGACCACGTGAAGTTCCTGACTCCAAGGTGTATGACCGCGAGTCTTTCTCATGCTGTTCTTTCAGCTTGAAGTGTCCGCCACTCCTTCTCTTCCTACAAAAGTCTATAGAAGTGCTATAGAAGGTGCAGCCTCAAGGAAGCCCCTTCTCTGGCCCCTTTCGCAGACCCTGGCTCTTTGGTGGAATGGCTCCCATTTCATTCTGTCTCAAGACAGAGTCCCTGTTCACTTTGCCTCTCCAACCCTATATTGTGAGCCCCTAACTTCCTGTTGTCCCCAGATCCTTGCACGCTTCCCGACACACAGAATGCCTTTAAAATGTTGATGGGATAAATAAATCGTGGGCTTTGGCAAAGCTTTTCAAACACACTTCAAAAGTCCCTGCTGGTTTCATATTTAAATAAAAGTTAACATTCAGTAAATGTTTTGAATAATATCTACTAAGTATTATACATTTGGGGGGTTTTTTTGCTCATCAGGAATTTCCAAGATGCACATATAAATGGATATTAATAAAATCTAAGAGTAAAACATACAGGCGAATGTAAACTTCTGCTAAATTTTCCTGACATTTCCATAGAGAATAACATATTTTAAAAATAAATGCGCTCTTAATTACTTTTTAAAAAACAGGAGCCCTTTTTCTCAATGAAGGTTTCCTTTAACACACAAAGTGCTTAAAATGAGTTTTGAGCAGAGCTGCTACCACAAGAACCAGTTGGAGATTTAATCTAGGTTTTGAGTAACTGAAAAGGTTTCTTTTTTTTTGGCCACACCATGCGGCTCGTGGGATCTTAGTTCCCCGACCACAGATTGAACCCCAGGCCCTTGGCAGTGAAAGCGTGGAGTCCTAACCAGTGAACCGCCAGGGAATTCCCTGAAAAGATTATTTTGGTTTTTTTTTTTTGGTAATGATTTGATCTTTCCCATCTACCCTCCAACTGAGAAGAGGTTCACTGTCAAGGTGGCTAGAAACATAGTCAACCTTATTAAAGGCAGCTTGGGAGATAGTTGTAAAAATCATTGAACAGAGAGACAGGATACCCAAGTTCTAGTTCATTGATTCTGGCATTAACAAGCTAAGTGGGGACTTCCCTGGTGGCGCAGTGGTTAAGAATCCACTGCCAATGCAGGGGACACCAGGGTTCGAGCCCTGGTCCGGGAAGATCCCACGTGCCGCGGAGCAACTGAGCCCGCGCACCACAACTACTGAGCCTGTGCTTCAGAGCCTGCGAGACACAACTACTGAGACCGCGTGCCACAACTACTGAAGCCCGTGCACCTAGAGCCTGTGCTCCACAACAAGAGAAGCCTCCATGTTGAGAGCCCGCGCACCGCAATGAAGAGTAGCCCCCGCTCGCCGCAACTAGAGAAAGCCCACGCACAGCAACAAAGACCCAGCACAGACAAAAATAAATAAGTTAATTAATAAATTTAAAAAAAAAAAAACAAGCGAAGTGACCTTGTCCTGTTTAGATTCCTCTGGGCCACAGTTTCCCTCGATGTAAAATGAGGGTGCTTGACTGGATGATTTCTGAGGACTCTTCCAGCTCTAATAGACTAGGTTAGGAGAATGCATTTGACTTTGAGGTAGCATCTGGTGTGTACAGCAGCCCTTAGGACTGAACACGCTGCCTCCCAAACACCTCTGCTACCATCATACACGAGGGTGTTTTGTTCTTGTTGTTTTCAATAGCTGCTTTACTGAGATATAATTCAATACCAAAAAACTCATCTATGCAAAATGTACAATTCAATGGTTTTTAGTATATTCAAAGAGCTGTGCAACCATCATCACAATTGATTTTAGAACTTTTTCATCACCCCAAAACGAAACCCTGTACCCATTAACAGTCACTCCCCAGTTCCTCTCAATCCCTCCAGCCCTAGGCAACCACTAATCTACTTTCTGTCTCTAAGGATGTGCCTGTTCTAGACATTCACATATATGGAGTCATACAATGTGAAGTCTTTAGTGACTGGCTTTTTTCACTTAGCATAATGTTTTCAAGGTTCATCCCTGTTGTAATATGTATCAATACTTCATTTCTTTCTTTAAAATAAACTTTACAGGAATTCCCTGGTGCTCCGGTGGTGAGGACTTGGCACTTTCAACTGCCGCGGTCAGGGATCCCCTGGTCGGGGAACTAAGATCCCACAAGCCACGTACGGCCAATAAGTAAACAAACAAACAAATAAAATAAACTTTACTTTTTAGAACAGTTTTAGATTTACAGAAAAATTGAGACTATAGTACAGAGATTTCCTATATACTGCCATACCCCGTTTCCTCAATTATTAACATGTTACAGTAGTATGGTACATGTATTACATTAATGAACCAAGTGATACATTATTACTAAATAAACTCATGATTTATTCAGATTTCTTCAGTTTTTACCTAAAGTCATGTTACTGTTCCAGGATCCTATCAAGGATACCGTAATACATTTACATTACATTGAATCGCAATGTCTCCTTAGGCTACTCTTGGCTGTGACAGTTTCTCAGACGTTCCTTGTTTTTGATGACCTTGACAGTTTTGAGGATTTCTGGTCAGATATTTTGTAGAGTGTCCTCAATTGGGATTTGTCAGATGTTTTTCTCATGATTAGATTGATTATGGGTTTCGGGGAGGAAGGCCACAGAGGAAAAGTGCCATTTTTATCACATCACATCAACGTACATACTATCAACATGACTTGTCACTGCAGATGTTGACTGTGATCTTCTGGCTGAGGTAGTGTTTGTTAGATTTGTCCTCTGCAAAGTTACTCTTTTCCAGAAGAAGTAAATTTGTCACTGTTTGCAGATGACATGATACTATACATAGAGAATCCTGAAGATGCTACCAGAAAACTACCAGAGCTAATCAATGAATTTGGTGAAGTAGCAGGATACAAAATTAATGCACAGAAATCTCTTGCATTCCTATACACTAATGATAAAAAACCTGAAAGTGAAATTAAGAAAACACTCCCATTTACCATTGCAGCAAAAAGAGTAAAATATCTAGGAATAAACCTACCTAAGGAGACAAAAGACCTGTATGCAGAAAATTATAAGACACTGATGAAAGAAATTAAAGCTGATACAAATAGATGGAGAGATATACCATGTTCTTGGATTGGAAGAATCAATATTGTGAAAATGATTATACTACCCAAAGCAATCTACAGATTCAATGCAATCCCTACCAAACTACCAATGGCATTTTTTACAGAACTAGAACAAATCATCTTAAAATTTGTATGGAGACACAAAAGACCCCGAATAGCCAAAGCAAACTTGAGAAAGAAAAATGGAGCTGGAGAAATCAGGCTCCCTGAATTCAGAATATACTACAAAGCTACAGTAGTCAAGACAGTATGATACTGGCACAAAAACAGAAATATAGATCAATGGAACGGGATAGAAAGCCCAGAGATAAACCCACGCACATATGGTCACCTTATCTTTGATAAAGGAGGCAAGAATACACAGTGGAGAAAAGACAGACTCTTCAATAAGTGGTGCTGGGAAAACTGGACAGCTACATGTAAAAGAATGAAATTAGAACACTCCCTAACACCATACACAAAAATAAACTCAAAATTTATTAAAGACCTAAATGTAAGGCCAGACACTATCAAACTCTTAGAGGAAAACATAGGCAGAACACTCTATGACATAAATCACAGCAAGATCCTCTTTGACCCACCTCCTAGAGAAATGGAAATAAAAACAAAAATAAACAAATGGGACCTAATGAAACTTGAAAGCTTTTGCACAGCAAAGGAAACCATAAACAAGACGAAAAGGTAACCCTCAGAATGGGAGAAAATATTTGCAAATGAAGCAACTGACAAAGGTTTGATCTCCAAAATTTACAAGCAGCTCATGAAGCTCAATACCAAAATAACAAACAACCCAATCCAAAAATGGGCAGAAGACCTAAATAGACATTTCTCCAAAGAAGATATACAGACTGCCAACAAACACATGAAAGAATGCTCGACATCGTTAATCATTAGAGACATGCAAATCAAAACTACAATGAGATATCATCTCACACCAGTCAGAATGGCCGTGATCAAAAAAATCTACAAACAATAAATGCTGGAGAGGGTGTGGAGAAAAGGGAATCCTCTTGCACTGTTGGTGGGAATGTAAATTAATACAGCCACTATGGAGAACAGTATGGACGTTCCTTAAAAAACTAAAAACAGAACTACCATGTGACCCAGCAATCCCACTATTGGGCATATAACCTGAGAAAACCATAATTCAAAAAGAGTCATGTACCACAATGCTCATTGCAGCTCTATTTACAATAGCCAAACATGGAAGCAACCTAAGTGTCCATCAACAGATGAATGGATACAAAACATGTGGCACATACATACAATGGAATATTACTCAGCCTTAAAAAGAAACGAAAAAAAAAAAAAAAAACGAAAAAAAAAAAGAAACGAAATTGAGCTATTTGTAATGAGATGGATAGACCTAGAGTCTGTCATACAGAGTGAAGTAAGTCAGAAAGAAAAAGACAAATACCGTATGCTAAGACATATATATGGAATTTAAGGGAAAAAAATGTCATGAAGAACCTAGGGGTAAGACAGGAATAAAGACGCAGACCTACTGGAGACCGGACTTGAGGATATGGGGAGGGGGAAGGGTGAGCTTTGACAGGGCGAGAGAGAGTCATGGACATATACACACTAACAAACGTAGTAAGGTAGATAGCTGGGGGGAAGCAGCCGCAAGGCACAGGGATATTAGCTCGGTGCTTTGTGACAGCCTGGAAGGGTGGGATGGGGAGAGTGGGAGGGAGGGAGACGCAAGAGGGAAGACATATGGGAACATATGTATATGTATAGCTGATTCACTTTGTTATAAAGCAGAAACTAACACACCATTGTAAAGCAATTATACCCCAATAAAGATGTTAAAAAAAATAAAAAACAAAAAGCAAGAACTTTTGGAGGAGATGGCAATTTTATATGTAAATATTTAGGGAATTGAATGAGTGTAAATATTTATTTTCAATGAATAAAATGAGGAATTTGACTTACTCTACTTAACTTAAAATAAAAAATCTAGGGAAAAGTAACCTAACATTTTAAACATACTTAAGCTCAATATAGGGATACTTTTATGAAAATAGCAGAATTTAACTTATGAGTTACCCTAGAAAATAGTATGCTTCGTTTCATAGGAACAGTTCACGCTATGACTGCTAGAGTTGCTATAAATGTGGCAGCGCGTTGAGTTAGATGACTTCTAAGATTCCCTCCAACTCTTGGATTGTATTGTTCGGGGCAGGGCAGGGAGACAGGGAGAGAGACAAAGAATGGAAAAAATACTTTTCTGCAACCATATTAGTTACTCTAATTAAAAAAATGTGATAAAAAAAAGTTACTCTTTTCCCCCTTTCCTTTAGTATTCTCTTTGGAAGGTAGTCACTATGAGTAGCCCAGAATTAAGGGGTGCAGAGTTACGCCCCACCTCTCCGAAGCCAGAGTATTTACATAAATTATTTAGACTTCTGCACAGGCGATTTGTCTCTTGCCCTCCCCTCATTTATGTGTTTACTTATTTATATCAGTATGGATGATGCATATTTGTTGTATACTTTGGGTTGTAATGTAATACTACTTTATTCATTTTGTTGCTCAAATTGTTCCAGATTTGGTCATTGGGAACTCTTTTAGGTGGCTCCTATATCCCTTTGACACACCTCCATTATTGTGGTCCTCCCTCCCTCCCTCCCTCCCTTCCTTGCCTTCTTTCTTACCTTACCTTACTTTCTGGCACTGCAGGATGCTCCAGACTCATTTTGCATATTTCTGGCTCCAGTCCTAGAAGCAGTCATTTTCCCAAAGATGCCTGGTTCCTTCCATTGAAGAATGATGTTAGAAACTAAGATTTGGATTCTAGATGTGTTTGTTGCTACTGGCATGTCATTGTTTCTTGGCCTTCTCATCAGCTGACAGAGCTAGGTAATACATGTGCATATACTAACCTTGTATGTATACACAAGTACTCAATTTCTTTTTATTGCAGAATAATACTCCATTGTATGGATATACCACATTTTATTCATCCATTAATCCGTTAATAGGCAATTCGGTTGTTACCACTCTTTGGCCACTATGAACATTAGTACGCACAGTTTTGTGTGCACCTATGTTTTCGTTATCCCTAGGAGTAGAATTTCTGGGTCATATGGTAACCTGACGTTTAACCTTTTGCAGAACTGTCAGCCTGTTTTCCAAAGTGACTTTACCGCTTTACATTCCCACCGGCACTATATAAAGATTCAATTTCTCTACATCCTCAGCAGCACTCGTTATTGCCTATTTTTAAAGAATTCTTACTGCCATCCTAGTTAACGTGAAGTGGTATCTCATCATGGTTTTGATTTGCAGCTCTCTGATGACAAATGATGTTGAGCATCTTTTCATGTGCTTGTTGCCCATTTGTATATTCCCTTTGGAAAAAAATGCCTATTCAAGTCCTTTGCCCATTTTTAATTGGGTAATTTGGTTTTTTATTATTGAGTTTTAAGTCTGTATATAGTCTAGATACAAGCACCTTATCAGATACATTATTTGTACATATTTTTTTTCCTATTCTGTGGGTTGTCTCTTACTTTGTTGATGGCGTCCTTTGAAGCAAAAACGTTTAATTTTGAGGAAGTCCAATTATCTATTTTTTTGTGTGTTCATGTTTTTGCTGTCATATGATTTGTTCATTTTTAATGGTGATGTTCTATTTTGCCTTCTTTCTGTAGCAAGAACTGGCCTCAGCAATGAGAAACATCACTTGTGATGGTCGAAAATACAGAATCAGACCAGAGAGCACTAGCTCCTCCCTGAAGAGTCAACAGAGGTTCCTAAGAAAGGTGACAATCACCACTAACACATACTGCACAAAGCTGTGTGCCCGACACTGTGCTCAGCTCTCAAAGCATCTTTTTTTTTTTTTACTCCTCAAAACAATCCAGAGACATTGTTGTTCCCACTTGAGGCTCCGTGTAAGTGATCTCCTCAACCGCCTACAGCTGGTAAGGGATGGAGCCAAGGTGACAGATTGTCTTGATTTTCACGGGCTTCCACTCATCCCGTTATTTTCAAGCCCCCAGAGCCCCCATTCCTTAAACATGCAGCAAACACTCCACGTTATTTTTGAGAGCCTAATATGGAATAGGCATTGTGCTAGGTATTGGTGAACAAACCAGGCACAGTCTTTGCCCTCAAGGAACTTACAGACTGGGAGCTAGACCAGCGATAGGCAAGATCATGCAAATAAATGTAAAATGACCATTGGCATCAGTGCTGGAAAGAGGTGCCCAGTGCTGTGAGAGCCTAAAACAGGAGACCTGTCTTGTTCTGGAGGAGAGCATCATGGAAGCCTTCTCAGAAGTGATGTTTGAACTGAGATCTTCCAGAGGACACTGAGCCATTTGAGGGAAGAGCTTGGGAAAGAACATTCCAGGAAAAGGGAACAGCGAGTTCAAAAGCCCTGAGGCAGGAAAGAAATTATGTACTTTTGCTAGTAGATTTTTGTTGTAATTGTCAGGAAATCTGCGCTTGATGTGGAGATTTGGGGGGACCCTGCAAAACAAAATCTGCACTGTGCGTAGTAATCTGTATCTGAGAAAATTACTGGACTTTTAGATATGAAACCATCAGGAACCATGGCTTATTTATTCAACAAACGTTTCTCAGTGGGATCCTGGGGGAGGGTGTTGAAGGAGGGAGGCACAGAAGTACACGGAGTTGATCAGGCAAAGCTTTGGAGGAGTTGGGACA
Organism: Phocoena phocoena; assembly: GCF_963924675.1. Classification (NCBI taxonomy): domain Eukaryota; kingdom Metazoa; phylum Chordata; class Mammalia; order Artiodactyla; family Phocoenidae; genus Phocoena; species Phocoena phocoena. The sequence goes on from NC_089240.1 coordinate 118,155,177, forward strand.
TTTTTTCTAAGAGCAATCAATAGGAAGCCACCAGAAGATTATGAAGAAGGGGAGTGACAGCGATAGGATTTCTGTTTGAAAAGTGGAGAGAACGCTCTAGGGAGAATGGATTGGTGAGGAGCAGAGTGGACGCAGGGAGAACAGGTAGGAGGCCACGGCAGCGGCCCAGCAAGCAATGACGGTGCTGTGGAATCAGATGGTGGTGATGGGGAGAAGGGACACAACTTCGTGGGTTCCATTCAGCTGCATGGATGCTAGCTGGGTGCTCCCCTAGCCCCTCCTCTGCCTGGCCCAGGACCCACCCCCTGGGTTTGCTCTCCACCTCCCTCCCAAGAAGGGCAGTGAGAGTTGCTCAGGCCCCTGGGCTTATGTGCCTTCTGGTTCCTCAGTGGGCCCTGCTTCCCGCGGCCCAAGCCGTTCAGCTTGGCTCCCAAGGAGGTCTTTTTCTCCAGTGAGTGGGTCTGAAGAATGACCGAGCCGTCACTCATCTGCTCCTGTCCGCGTACTGAGGAGGGCGCTTGGCAGGGGGTTGCTCTGGCGTGTTCACTGCAGCCCCGAACCCGGAGGACAGCTAGGGAATTGCTGCTGCTGGGGCCCCCTGCCCTCTCCTCGCCCCAAAACAAACGAAGGGAAAGCTTGAACTTTCTTCTTTCACAAGGAGACACATTTCTGTATTTGTGACTGGGAGAGAATATGTCTTAAAGCTGCCTTTTCTGGTGACAACAGGAATACAATCCTATCGCAGAAAATTGGAAAGTACGAATAAATAGAAGGAAGACTAACCAGTATTCATACCACTAGTCTGCATTTTTGTGTATTTCCCCAGCCATATATACTTATTTTTAAATAGGTCATACATAGTGAATATACTTGTGCATCTTGCTCTTTTCACTTTGTGTTTTAAGCATTTCTCTGTGTCATTAAAACCTCTCCACACACAATTTTTAATATCTGCAAAGTAGTCTTTGTTTTTGAAAACATATTTTACATAACCTTTTGCTATCTGTTGAAGAGTTGGCTTGTGTGTAACTTTTACCATTGCAAGGAGGTCTGTGATGAATGTCTTTGTTTATAAATCTTTACCTGCATTTTGGATGCCCTCTCCCCCTATAGATTTCTAGGAGGGAGATTAATGAGGGGAGTTGTATAGACAAGCCAGGAAAGAAAATCTCTGTGTAGGATAATTCCCATCAAAAGGTAACTCTGCTCCTATCAGGGTATGTAAAGGATGGGCTGTGCTTTTCCCTCTGTAAGGACCCCGTGCTCCCCACGTCACTTCTCCATTCGCCAAGCAGTGGCCACTAGGTGTCTGTGTGTCAGGAATTACCTCTTTTCTCTAGAGACCCCGCTGGATTAAGGGCTTGAGCGGCAGCCGGGGCTGGGATTTCATCGGTTTCTCTCCATCTTGTGGCAGAGCGGAGAGCCCCCCAGGCCTGGGAGTCTGGCTCCGCTATGCAGCCAGAGAACCAGCTAAGCAACCTTGAGCGCTGTCATTTCCCCTGTAGGGGCCAGTTTTCTCATATGTAAAACAAGCCGAAAAAGGCAGGAGTTGGGGATTGACCGGATTTTGTTATTGTTGCCATTTAAGCAGCAGAACCCTTATTTCAAATTAAATTTTACCAGAACCCTCATCTATAAAACAGATTAAGGGCCAACTGTCCCAGTAGAAGCAGGGGAGGAGTGGGAGGGGGGAGGGGATGCTCTAGTCGGAAAGCTCTGGCCTAGAGGATGGAAGTTTCACTCCAGTTCAGTTCAGTTCTCTTCCCTGTTGCTGAAGTTAAAAAACAATTATCTTTCATCTATATTTCAGTCGTCCAAATGTGCTGATTGATGAAATCCTTTCTCTTAAAGGCAATTTGGAAATCAGACAAAGTAGAGCACAAAGCCGTGGATGTTTAGAGAGGGAGTGAGCAGTGTGTGAGACCGGCTGAAAGGGTGACCCTGGCACTTCTAAGAAGGCAGAGCACAATGGACTCTTGGAAAGAAGCAGTGTCAGTTTATTCCCGCGTTGGCACCGCCCCCTCAGTGGGGCGGAATTGCTTGTTTTCACCCTCCCTTCCCTGGAGTCTTTGAGACCAAACTTGTGTCCACAATTGCGAGCAATCTGAACCCAGAGTCACCTACGGACAGGTATTTTATGAAGGCCCAAACACTGTGAAAGATATGAATAGGGGCGTGGATATGACAAGAGACTTTCCTCCCGCCCCTGGGACGTGGAGCACGGGGGATGGGGGACCTGGCAGCCTGTGACTTTGCTCCGATCACTGCAGCAAGACTGCGGCACCGACCGGCTCGAAGGGGCCCGAGGTCCGTGGCCCTGGGACGGGGAGAGGAGGGAGTGGTACCGAGGCCTCGCCACGCTGGACGCAGCAGGCCCGGGGGGAGCGCCGGCTGTAGGGCGACGTGCCCGGGCCTGTAAATCACCGCCGGGAGCCCTCCCACCCCGTGCGGTACAGTCGGGGATGGGGTGCGGCGGGTGGAGGGATGCAGTGCCAGCGTCTGCAGGGGAGGGGTGTTGCTGCCTTCCCTGGGAGACCCGACCTTTCTCGGAGAGGCGTGGTGAGCTTGGCCTCCGGGATCCGCAGGGATGTGTAAAAAGCGGCTACGATCCCCGAAGCCGCAGAAAGCCCCCGCCCCTCCCCCCGAGGCCCACCCCGGCTCGCAGGTGAATGGCTGGTCCGCACAAAGGAAGCCGGTTGGAAATGTGGAATTCGGACCAATTTACGGGAGATTCTGTCGCCCAGAGTCCAGCAGACCTCAAGCAAAGAAACCTGTGGTCAGGAGTGGATGAGGATAAAAAACAGTACACCAGGCCGAGCTTATTGGAAAGCCCGAGTTTAGTTATTCTGGGATAGCGAGGTAACAGGATTAGAGGGATTAAGGAAATCACCTCAAACAGCTGAAGAGGGGGTAAAAAAACAGTGGTTCTATTTGTTTTCTTCCTAGGCCCCAGATACACTGGGGCCGTGTGGCCAGGCGCGAAACGAAAGGCCTTTCGGGGGGCACAGTGGAATGCCCAGGGGTCAGGGACGGAGGGAGAGTAGGGGGAGGGAGGGAGTCGAAAGCGGGCTCGAAAGAGGGAAGTCTCTTCTAGAAAACAAATCAGTGGATTGGGCTGACAAGTCAAAAAGAGAAAGCCATCGAAGGAGTTTGAGAGACTTTTTAAAATCTAAGGTGGACTTAAAAACCACACCTTCCAGCGTTGAATGCTGGCTCCGGCCGCTTCACCCACCACGGTTGAAATATATATTCGTTTCCTGCCAGGGATTCCTGTAATTTATGTTTAATAGGCTAACTGATATTTCCGAAGGGTTTTCGTTTTATAAATCGTTCGGCTTGGCTCGAGTGTCTTCCCGCCCCAGTGCACAAAGGTAAATGTGCCCCTTTGGAGGCCGGTTTCCGCGGCCGCGGCGGCCCCTCCCCGCCCCGCGTGGCCGCCGCCGCGATCAACAAGTGCGTGGCCGCGGGGTGCCTGCCTCAGCCGGCGTGTGCTCGCTCCTAGGAGACGCTCCCAGGAAGACAAATCGCTTTCTCCTCGGAGTTTCAGTTGAAAATATCGGGAGCCTCTCTCTGTGTTTGGGCTCACCGGTAGTTAAAAAGGAACCATTTCAGGTCACACAAGCCTCTCCCCAGCCTCCCACCCCTGGCCCCGGCATGGGACCACGGTCGTTAATACCGAGTGATGGTCCCCTCCCTAAGCCGCATCTAAAGTTTCAGGCCCGCAAAATTACCAGGACTCCATTATGTTGGTTATAAAATTTATTGATCTCTCATTTAGGAATTCGGAGTAAAACCTTGAAAAACCTGAAACAAAATAGACCCTTATCCCCACCACCCAAACGAAATCCAAATACGTTAGCGCGACGAAATATCAAACAGATCACGGCAGAAATCACCAACTCAGTAGCCTAAATGCTGACTGGACAGAAGCTGTCCCGCGGCCAGGGGCGGCGAGGCGGGAGACACACGCACACCTGGCTATAAATTAACATCTGCTTTGGCTGCCGCGCCGCTCCAAGCGGTCAGCGCCCCGCCCCCCACCCCCCGCAAAGCCCACGAGGAAAACAGATGCAACGCTACTGGGGGAGGAGGCGTTGCAGTTCTCAGGCTAGCCTCACCCGAGAGTATGTTTCTCCCATCCACTCACTCCTCGGCTAACAGCAAACTAACGAAACAACATTTTCAAATGCAACAGAAAAACCCAGGAACCCAGCAGGAGGAGGGGGGTGCTGCTTTTTCTTTGCAAACAACACAGCGATTCCCAGCCTACAAAAGGGGAGGGAGGGCAGCGGAGAGGGGCAGGCGAGCTCGAGAAAGTCCCATTTCCGCCGCTCCGGACTCCTTTTTGCTTTCGTACAAAACCCGACAGCTATAGCAAAACTTTCTGTCCTCCCCATCATCGGTACAAGGCAACAGTCCCAGGCAAGCAAAGCTAAACAACAAGGCGTCCCAACTCGGGGGTGCGGGGCGGGGTGGGGCGGAGGAGCGGCGAGCGCAGGCGGGTGCTCAGATGTGGGTCAGCGGCACCGTTCCGTTGACGGCAGTCCCGGCGCCCTGGTAGTGCTGGTGCACGCTGTGCAGGCGGCCGCCCGGCAGCGGCGAGGCGGCGTCAGCCGCGTCCCCGCCGGGCGGCAGGTACATGCTGATCATGTCGCGCAGGTCGCCGAGGCACGCGCGCTGCGAGTGCGACGCGATGGCGGGCGGCGGCGAGCTGGGCTCGGTCTTCACCACCGTGCCCATGGGGCCCAGGCTCATGGCGGCGGCGGCCGCGGCGGCGGCGGCGGTGGCTGGCTGCTGCCCGTAGGCGGCGGCGGCGGCGGCGGCGGAGGGCGCCATGCCCCCGTAGCCCGAGGCGGCAGCCGCGGCGGCGGCGGCGTTCATGTAGCTCTGGGCGCCGGGCGGCATCATGGGGCTGTACTGCAGGCCGGCCATGTCGTAGCGGTGCATCTGCGGCAGCGCGGGCGGCGGCGGCGGGCTGCTCATGGTTGCGGGCTGCGCGTAGCCCAGCTGCTCCTGCACCAGCGAGTACGCGCCGTTGGCCCAGCCGTTCACGTGTGTGTACGTGTCCAGGCGCTGGCCCACGCCCACCGGGCTGCTAGCGGCGGCGGCGGCGGCAGCGGCGGCGGCGGCGGCCGCGGCTCCGGGGGGCAGCAGGCCGCCGGGCAGGGAGTACTTGTCCTTCTTGAGCAGCGTCTTGGTCTTGCGGCGCGGCCGGTACTTGTAGTCCGGGTATTCTTTCATGTGCACGGCGCGCAGCCGCTTGGCCTCGTCGATGAACGGCCGCTTCTCGGCATCGGTCAGCAGTTTCCAGTCGGCGCCCAAGCGCTTGCTGATCTCAGAGTTGTGCATCTTGGGGTTCTCCAGAGCCATCTTGCGCCGCTGCCCGCGGGACCACACCATGAAGGCGTTCATGGGCCGCTTCACCCGGTCCTGGTCACTGCCCCCGCCGCCGCCGCCGCCGCCGCCGCCGCCGCCGCTCGCGCCACCGCCGCTGCCGCCGCCTGCGTTCGCGCCGCCGCCTGCGTTCGCGGTACTCTTGCCTGCACCGCCCGGGGCTGCGGGGCCGCCCGCGCCTGCAGCTGGGGTGGGTGGCCCCGCGGAGTTCTTGAGTTCAGTCTCCAGCAGGCTGTACATGGCCTGGGCGGGAAGAAGGTGCGCCAGGGTGGCGGGAGGAGAAGGCGCTCCCGGGGCTGGAGCGGCCACGGTGAAAAGGCCTGGGGACTCCGTCGGAGGGGCGCTTGGGGGCCGGTGGGCCAGTGGGTCGGGCAGTCTTGCCGAAGTGCTCAGCGCCAAATCAGCGGGAACCTGCAGGCTACTCGCACCTGATGCGTTGTCTCGAGCTGGTCGCATTCGCAGTCTGGCCGGGCGCTCTCCGGGCCTCTTATATACCTGCTCGGATCCCCCGGGGTTGGGGCTCGGTCCGCCCCTCGCTCCCGGGAGGCCCGGTGATTGACAGGCTCGCAGTGGTGCGCCCTGGCCAATCATCACGGAGCCGCCGTTCGGCCCCGCTGGAAAAAAAAGTTCGGGGAGTCCTTTCGTTCACCCCCACGCCCCTCTTGGGCCCGGTGACGTGATGAGATTATTCAGGAGGCGGGAGTCCCGGGGAGCCGCTCAGAGACCACCAATTAGGGTCTCAAAAAGTTTGAAAGAACGAAACTCGAGGAGGTGACGGAGGGGGGAGGGGGCGCGCGAGCAGGTTTGGGGGGGCAGGGGACGCCCACGGGGTTCAGAAAACAACTTTGCAGCCCTGTCAGTGACGAGAGGCGTTCGGTCCCGGCTCCACCCTGCAAAGCTTCCCGCTGTCTGCGCGGAGGTCCTCTGACCGCTTCTGCTGCCAGCGTTAGGGACACTAGGCATAGCCAGCTACCCAGGCGGGCTTGGGGACTCAGGGCGCAGCGGAGGTACCCCGGGCTGCGGCTCCGAGAAGCCCTCCCAGGAATCGGCCCCTGTCCAGATGGACCCTCCGCTGGGAAGCCTCGGGCCAGCGCGCCCAGTACAGAGCGGGGGTCAGGGACCCGGGCTCGGGAGACAGGCTTCGGGACCGCGGAGCGCACGGGGGCGGCGAGGCTCCCGGTGGTTTGCGGGAGGGCGAGCAGTCAGACGCCCGCTGCCCCGGCCGGGCGGAGGCGCTCCCCTGCGGTGGTGCGACGAGGCGTGTGTGGGGGGCGGAGGGGGTGAACCGGCTTCGGCTCTCTTCTCCGGGCCCCCGCTTAGCGGCCCCTTTTTGTCTCTGCTCTCTGGCCATTTCGGTTTTTCCAGTCCGATGCCCCTGAGGGGGAGGGTCGGGCCCCTTGGAAAATCCGTTTTCATGGCAACACAGAGCCTCTCCAAGTGAAAGAAAAGTTTCTTGGAGGGGGGGGGACGGTGGCCGGAGAGGAGCCGAGGCCGTCCTCCGGGCGAACCGCAGGGCCCCCTCCACTGGCCGCGCACCTGCCAGGACCACTGAGCGCTGCTCTCGCTGCGCAGCCGCGCGGCCTCCCCGAGGGAAAAGGCTCTGCTAACGGATTCCGTCCTTCTCCTTTTTTGTTTTACAGCCTTCCTGACCAGAGCCTCGAGACGCGAGACTCAGAGCGCGACATCACCCGCCTGTCGGGTTGTCTGCCAGACTAGCGGCGCGGGAACGCGGGCTGCGGGGAGAGGGAACTCCGACTGCCGCCGCCGCCAGTCCAGGCGAGTGGCACAGCGTTTGAAACTCCCGGAGCCTCCGGGGGCGACGGGTGGGAAGGAGAAGCCAGGGGGTAGAGGTGGCAGAGACTGAAATAAGGTGTTCGCACGGTGTGGCCCACCAAACCCCTAGCCTCGTGGAAAGGTGGGGAACCAAAAGAAAGGCGTAAATCCTAAGTGTGAAAAAAAAACCAAACCTAGGTTTTTAGCCCCTTAGTGCTAATGCAAGACCCGGCGATCCTGGGAAGCCTGCACGCCAGGAATGTCCCCCTTTCTTGCACAAATTTTAAAGTAAGCCGTTGTGGCTTGGGGGACGCGGAGAAGGCCAGCCCGCCCTGGGGCCGGCGGACCGCTGGCACCAGAATCCAGGCTCGCAGCAGCAGCGCCTCCTGGAAGTTTGGGGTCTCGAAACACGCCCCTAAAGTTTGGATTCCGCCTGGTCTACGTTTTCTTGCTCATCTGGACGGGGGGCGGGGGAAGCAAACGTATACGGTCAAGGGCTGTGATCATTTGAAATGGGTGTACGGATTTAGGGTTTTAAAGTAAACTATCTGGGATGGTTATGTGTATGAGTCTGTGTGTGTGTGTGTGTGTGTGTGTGTGTGTGTCTGCACGCGGGCACGGGTATGTATACTTCAGCTTACACGGACTGGAAGGCAAGTCTCAGAAAACGGAATGATTCGCCAATCCCCACCTGCACCTGTTTTCTTGCCAAACTGGCTGACACAGTCAAAATTTCCTAGGCAAACCCACCTTCTCCCAAAGAAGTCAATGTGCAGTAGCCCTGCCCTCCTGCCGCCTTCTCCAGATGCCCTCTCGGGTTCTCTGGGCCTCTGAGGCTGTTGCTAAGTGAAGAGCGTTTTAGGAAACTACCCAACCGACGCGCGGCCTGGCGTCCAGTAGCCTGACAGATGTCAGGATTCTTTCCAAGTTTTAGGACCCAAGTAAGCCGTTGTGGTGACAGCGCCTGGGCTGCGTGTTTCCCTAGGCAAGGGATGCAGTGCGGGGCCTGCGCTCCTCGCGGCAGCAGATGATCCGGGGAACTAGTCACTGCTCCCAGCTGTTTGTCACTTGATCACACCTACCCCGCGGTTTAGGCAAGCTCATTTTCACATCATCTCCTTCTGCCAGATTTACGGCAGTCTTGCAAGGATCAGACACCCTCTCCCACACTCCTGGCTTCCCTTGGAGGCCGTGATTAAACCGCTCTCAGTGCCCGTTGGCTCGGGTGGTCTGCACAGCCCCAAGTAAGAGTCACACCGAATTATCTTCGAAACATTTCCGAGGAAACGTTCTCAGCCCAAAGTACCATTTCAATAATCAAGCGAGGTTACCATTATGGGCGTGGGGAACTGGGGGCAAGGCTGGAAGGAAACCCGTTCTCTTAGCACACTAGCAGTACCGGCACAGTCACCAGCCGAGAGGCGCGACCTTCGGTGGGGGTCGGGAGAAGTGTCGCGGCAGGTACTATGGCCCGAGGGTCTTCCGGGCCTTCGGGGAGGCAAGACTGCCAGCGGAGCCCGAACCGGTGTTTCCGACACGCACCCTGCACCCGGTGAGGAAAGCAGAGGGACACAGTGGGGTTCAGGACCAGTCCTTTCCACCCTCTGCGGGAGAAGAGAGCGTGTTGAGCAGCTCTCTCGCCCTTGGGGCCTCCGAGAGCCCATGGGCGGCATACAGAGCCCCGGACGGCGGGCTGGGAACCCGGCCAAGCACCCCCTCCCCCTTCTCCCCGCCCTCCCAAGAGATCTCCGGCTCCCTCGGACTGGGGCTGGGCCTGGGGCTTCCAGGACCCAGGGCGCGGCAACAGCGCCGTTTGTTGGCTTCGGTTGGAAACTTCACCCAGAGGCGCCCCTTCCCTCCCTGCGGGGCTTCGAGGTCGCCCCAACCCTCCAAGGAGAGGCAGCAGGCTTCGCTGCGGGGCAGAAGTGGGGCTCGCTTTAGAGGGCCGATTATTGCTAAACTCGGGGGACCCAGGCTCTAGCGTGGGTGGCCCGGCCGCCGCCGGGCGCCTAGGGCGCTTCCACTCTGCCTTCCTCCGGTCTCGAGCCTTGGCAGGAAGCCGGTGTCCCAAGAGCCTCATAGCTGCAAAGTAAACTTTTAACAATTGTGCCTTGAAACTACTGGTAGAGAGCCGAGCAGAGGGGGGGCTGTCCCAGTACTCGCGCTGGGGTGCCCGCGTGGATCCCTGCTCAGCAACTGCTCAAGGGGGTCCTTTTTCTGAGTCTGCGGCTCGATTAGGACCCCCGCCTCTTAGAAGAGGCGCCCTTTGCGTGCGGGGTGGGATGGGATAGGTGTGTATCAGTGTCCGCTCCGGGGGCCGAGGCCTGACAATAGAGTCGAGTGTTCGCTTTTTTTCAAGCGCAGCCGAGCCCAGCGAGGGGTCTGGCTTTGAGGAAGTGCGAAGAACTTATCCTGGCGACCCTCAGAAACGCTTTGCTTTTCAGCAGGGAAAAAGCTTGCTTATCTAGAGACAGCTTTTCCTATTTCTTCCTTGAGAACAACCCTTGACTATTTACTCTGGCTCCTGGCCAAGAGGGTGTATTTAGGCCACACATTGAGGGCCTTGATCAAGAAATCAGAGGCTTGGGTCTATTGTAAAATCATCTCCTGAAAAAGGTCGGAAAGGTCACCAGCAGTCCAGCGGGGGTGGAAGAAGCAGCACAGAACCTCGAGCTCTAGCTCTCGGTTTGATCCTCCTCCCCCGATCCACCCCAGCCCCTCGCAGCTCCCAATGAAACACTCGTTCTTGCAGGTCTGGGAAGGAGCTGAAGCTCCCTAGGTTGGCGGTGCAGTTTGCAAAAAGGAACATAGTTAATTAATATTCTCCAAAGAAATGTTACAGGGAGCTTTGGAAGTGCTTGGTGCCAGGACCCTCGAGGTATCAAAAAGTCTCCGGTGGGCGGTACAATATGTTCTGTTGCACTTTGGTGTAGCCCTTTTTAGGAGGGAGGGTGTGCTCTTACAAGAGTTTCGAATTCGATTCCCTTGGTTAGCTGAGCTGTACTTGGTAGATACTGGGAATCCCCTTGGCTCACACCAGGCGAGTCCTTTCACCCGCAGGGTATGACGATACGAATGCCAGCTCTCTTTGCCCTAGGTGCGGAGCGACTACGAGGAATTTGACAATCTTTGCCTTCAGTGCCCTCTCGCTGACCTCACAACCCGCACACTGCCAAACAACCCGAATACCGCCACCTCCCCGAAGGAAGGAAGGCTCTGCCCGGGAACTGGGTCCCACTTGCAGAGCGTCTTCCGGGTCACTGCCGTCGACCTCTTCGCCTCTCCCCGCCCCCCCCGCCACAAGCCCACAGCTCTCCGCACTCGCTCAGCCCTCCAAACTGCTGCACCCGCCCCCCTGCGGAGCAGCCTCCCGGCACCCGGCACCCAAAGGCCAGGCCTGCCCTCCCGCTGGGACTGTCGCCTTTCCCACTTCCTTCAGTGGCTGCAAAGGCACGGCCCTCTACGGCGGCGAGGTGGCCTGCCAGAGGCCAGGCCAGGGAAAACAATCTAAAAATCGTTATCAGTGCATAACGCTGCTTGAGTTATTCCAAGTCCCCGCAGTTCCACACGCTTATTCAGACCGGGGGGCCCGGGTCCATTGGGCCGGCAGTGCTTCCCGGGGAAGGGTGCCTGTAATGTCGCTGGACCTTCAGGCACCTCCGGTGTGACCGGGCAAGCCCATCGGCCCCAGCCGTAGGGGGCGCAGTATGGCGGGCTGGGGGCTGGGGAGAGCGCCCTGGAGAAAATTTTAAAACTCAAGGCAGCATTCAGCTGTTTCCCCCTCCACCCCCCCCCCGGCTTTTCTCTTTTGCTTTTTCTCTTTTTCATTTTCTTTCAAGAGAGTGGAGAGCCGTGGAATTCGATGCGCGGAATTTCTGTGTTCCCTTCGCCTGTCTTGTGTGCCGTCATTTTTTTCATGTCACTAAACCTGGGTCGCACACTTACTATGGGCTACGTTGTGCGCCCGGCGCGAGAGGAGACCCGCTCTTTTGCGTCCCGCAGCCGAGAGCGGCGGCGGCCCGGGAGAGCCCAGGGAAGGCTGCGGACCGCGGCGCGCCCTGGCCGCCGGGGGCCACGCTCGTTCCCCTGCGCGCGCGCTTTCCCGCCGCCGCGCCGAGCCGCGCGGCCCGAGCTGCCTAGCCGCAGAAGCGCCCGCGTGCCGGGAGGCCCGGCGCCGCCGTCCGAGTGGCGGACGAGCGAGGCTCCGGGGCCGCTGCTCGCGACGGAGAGCCGGGCGGAGGACGCGCGGCCCGGGAACGGCGAGCGTTCCGCCGCCTGCCAGGTATGGAGGCCGCCGAGTCTCGGGCCGCCCCGTTTGCGCGCGGGCCGGCGGCCAGAGAGTGCGACAGGGCGAGGTTTGTTGGGAGGCCCGGCCGCGCTGGCGTTTGGGCGCCTAGGTTGCAGTCACCCCGATTCCATTTCTCCGGAAAGCGTCGCCGGGTTACGACCCGGAGGCTCGGCTAATGTTATGTTTGTGTAATTAGCACCGTCTCCCCTTGTTTGTGAACATCTTTCCTCCCCCAGCCCAGCCCAGCCCAGCCCAGCCCAGCCCAGCTCGCATTTGAAAAAGCAACGGGCAGAACGTCCCAATAACCTTTACTAATGGGAAGAAAACTGCCCCTTTTGTGGAATGGTTTCTTTACAAAGCCAACGACCAACCTTATTTTCTAGTTCCAATGGCTATCCCTTTATGAGTTATATTATTAAAGAAATCCGACACTAATTGTGCCGATTTAACTTGTTAATTAGTGGCAAATAAACTATTCATTAGTGGTAAAATAAAATAAAACCCATGTGCCTAGATATCATTCCACATTCACATATTGTAGTGTCTGCATAGCATAGGCATACTAAATTAAGTTCCTAAAAGGTTTCTCCTCAGGATAAATAATTAAAATATATTCTACTTTAATTGACATTATAGAGGACATAAATGAGCTTTTCCTTTTAGAAAGAAATAGCCATTTCTAAATAAAGCTTGCAGTCTGGAGAATGGAGGCTTCAGCCAAATGAATAGTCATTACTACCTTTTCAACGACGTGGGCCTTTTGATCAGAAAAGAAATTAGCTCTAAAAAACAGACAATGGAAGCCTGCCCTGCAATAGGAAGAAAATTAGACGGCCAAGGCTCTTCACAACACCTATTTCTATAAACCATAGAGCTCCTTGCTTTTCAATTACAGCTGTTCATTTCATATAAGGAAAGGGGAAAAACAGGCCTCTAATGTAAACTCGATTTCACCATAAAGCCTTGCTCCTGGCACGCAGCCAGGCTGCCTACTTACTATTGTTTTTAGTCCTCTCATCAATTAGCTAATACTATATATTTTAAATGACTCTGAGGGTATTCACAGACTCCCTCCCCCCTTCCCCACCCAGACAAAACCCAAGCTGGACTCCCATGAAAGGGCTACCATTCGGTGCACAGGCACTTAAATGCATAAAGTTTAATGTTTTTATTGTTCCCCAAAGAAAAACCATATTGAAAACCCTGCTTTTTTTTTTTTTCCTATATTTCTTAGTCCATTATTGAAAGACCCAGACAAGGTGATGACAGGGGAGGGACATAAATGAGCAGCTTTCAGTATTGTTTCTAATTGTTCATAGAGCTAAATCCATCTCCAGATAATTTTTCTGTGCCCTTTAGACCATAATTTGGTTTACACATCTTTGTGTTTTTAAAATATGCATTTTGGAACTTGCTAACCCCATCGGTTGCGTGTCATTAGATATAATTTCATTTTTAAAAATTACTAAGTCTTTACCATTTGGGTGAAATTATCTAGCCTGCAAGAAGAAAAAAAATCCCGTTTTTTAGGGTGTGCTACAAAATAAAACCTTCGACGTACATAAACCAATAATACGAGGAAAATATTCGGTAATAATACCCTAGAGTTTTAATAAACCTTTAGATGCATGTTCTAGAAACATCAAAATAGAGTCATGGGTTGGGAAGGCTTTGCTTCCCTTGAAAGTAGAATACTTATTTATCGATCTGATCTTTATGAATCACTACGTAAATTCTCTGGAGAAGAACTAAATAATAGTGCAATCCTATAAGGTTGGTCTGGGAACTTACCGATTCGTTTTGTGTTAATAAAAGGACTTAAAATCATTTTAAAAATTCAGTTGAAGAGGATCGATTTGTTCACTATAAAATAAAGAAATATTTTTACATAACTATAAAATCATTTAAATAAAATAACACAACCATGAACTTGTCCATGAGGGGTGTCATACCCTTTATCCTTTAAACAACCTAGAGGTAGTCTGCCAACTTAGAAGGAAGGAATGGACAAGAGTAAAGCCACTAGGATGGTTATTCAAAGTATTTCCAAAGAGCAACTACAAAAAAATGGTTACCAAAATGGTTCTTATGCACCTGTTTTCGGCACGCATTCCTCATTGATGATGCTCCCACTTGATGGTTTCCTACCATATTTTTGGTATCGAGTGAATTAATATGTTTGCTTTTGGCTTTTGAGCATTTACTTCTTTGCTGCTTTGTTCAAATGGATGTCAGAATAGAGTTACCAAAAGCATTTTGCCAAGGAGCACAAAGTTGCCACGTCCGATTTCCTTGGCAGCCTGAAGAAGGGACTCTTTCTTGGCAATCAAGTCCCTTGATCCTCCCTACCCTTGGGTTCCTACAAAAGAGGATGCCGTCTTACCAGTATGCAAGTGTGAGACTGTTTCTCTTGTCTATCGCACGTGATGGTGCCTGTTTTCAGAAAGAATTCCGCAGGAGCTGGGCGGAAATCACCATCTTCCCAAGACCTCGGCTATGAAACCTTGTCTTGTGTGCAGACTGAGAGCTGCGTGATTATTTTGATGGGTCCGATTCTATGTGTTACAGCACTTGGCTTTCATTTTGGAAGGAGGATTCAGGTGTGTGATGTTGTGGGCAGTTGAGCTGAAATTTGGGGGAGTACCAAAACTGCCAGTGGAGAGGCCTGAAGCTAACTTTAGCAGCTTTGGAAGGGGACAATCTATTCAGAAGGGGCATACGTAGAAAGAAATGTTTCTCAGGATGTTGACATGAAATGGAGCCCGGATGTTTATAGTACCCGTATGATTTGGGCAAGTTTTCTCTTGAGGGATAATTGACATATAACATTATATTAGTTTCAGTGCACAACATGATTTACTGACATTTGTATACATTGCAAAATGATCACCACAGTAAGTCTAGTTAACATCCATCACCATACGTAGGTACAATTTTTTTTTCTTGTGATGGAGACTTTTAAGATCTCCTCTCTTAGCAACTTTCAAATATGCAATACAGTATTATTAGCTATAGTGGGCAAGTTTATTATTCTCCCTGAACTTCAATTTTCTCATCTGAAAGAGGTGAGTAGTCAGGCCTTGTTCAGTGGGGTGGGATGGAGACTCAGTGAGATAATACAGCTGAAGCCCCTGGCATTCTGTTTGGCACAGAGCGTGCTCAATTAAGAGTTATCTTGTTTTTCAACTGCGCTTTCTTATTCCCCTGAAATGGGATTGAAAATTCCTCTAGTGTGGGGGAGAGGGGACCATGGCACTTTTCTTACCCCTTACGTGGGTATGCACAGATGTTTCTGGAATGAATCATAGTCCTTGAGGAAGACCTCTTTGAATGAAAGAAAAAAAATGAACCAATTACTCCATGGTTCCAATTCTGCATCGCCATCTCCCACATTCGGCTCTATCACTTGAGATTGTTTCCGTCAGTGCTCTCTAGAGAGCACTCACTGACATGATGGGAGTTTTGGTTTGTGACGGAGGGGGCTCCTGTGTTTAATTTTGAGATAACATAAAGTATCCTTAATAATAGAGACATGCCTGCTGTTAAAAATATGCAATTAGTGTCATATGGGTCTTAAATCCTTTATTTTTGTCTAAAATGTAAGTTTTAATTTTTTTCTTTTAGAGCTCGATAGAAAGGATATTCTTTCTACAGATTGCATCAGGAGTCGTGTGGAAGTAGGAGAGGAGTCTTGTTCAGATTTCACAGCTTTTATGTTTTCTGTGAGGTCTCAGAAATAGGCACAATTGACCATGCCAAGGAAAGAAAAGTAGTTCTAATCACCTGCAGAGATCAGAGTCTTATCATTCCTCACAGTGGCTTTTAAAAAGACTTAGAGAATTACAAAAACCATTTTTAAAATAAACAAATTGGGGAGACTTCAGATTAAGAGTAATTCTGTGGTTAGTCTGTGCCATTGCATTTGAAGAAAGAGATCTGGCATGAAACCTTGATTGACTCCTAGTTAAAACTCTTGCTGAAAGACTAGGTAGGGCTGTGATGGATAAAAAGGCAGCACAGAGGAAAGGTTAAGAGCTCAGACCTGGTTTGAATCCTGCCCCTGGCCCTTTCTAGAAATTACCTAACTTCTCTGAGCTTCAGTTTCATCTATAAAAATGGGAATTGATGATACTTACCCCTTAAGATGATTGTGAAAAATAAACGAGATTATGTAAATAAAGTACTGAACTCAGTGCCTGGTACATAGAGGACTCAGTAAATGTTAGGTTATCACCATCATCACCACCATCATCGTCATCACAGCAACCTTGTGAGCTATGTAGCACAGATGGGGACAAACTTACCTATGTTTTAACAGATCAGGAAATAGGCTTAGAAGGATTAAGTGTCTTGTTCAAAATGGTGGAGCATAGTATTGGCAAAATCAGGCATGGAAAGGACCCCTGCTGACCCCTTGTCCAGTTATCTTTCCACCAAACTATAGTTTGCTTGCACTTTGTCAGTAAGAGTATTTTTTTCCATTAAATGCAGAGCCTAAAGTGCTGTTGATACTAGATCATATTAAGAAGCATATCATTATTTCTTCCTATATTTAAGTAGAGCCCCTAATGATGGCCACTTGTCTTAATGAACAGTGACAAATGGCAGAGGAAGAAGGACCCACCTTCCCTAGGTTATTTCCCCAGAGGAGGGCTGGAGAGAGACGTCACCAGTTCTCAAACTACACTAATTAGAAATGTTAAAATTGATACTGAGTCAGATTCAGGATTAAATAAATAAACCAATATGCTAGTGTGAGCTTCTCAGACAATGCACACTAATCTCTCACAGTGATGCCTATTTCCCTTCATTCTTAGGAGCTGAAAGGATTCCATATTTTGTTCATCAGCCCTGCCAGGTAGGCCTTCCATAACAAAGTCATAGCAAAGCAGTCCGATGACACAGTATCCAATTCACCAGCAGTGACCTCCCACTTTTCCCAGTGTTCAAGTTCATCTCTTGGTTTATGTCAAACCCACTCAAAGGTGGGTTTGCCAAAGGTTCCAGAAAGTGATAATGATAGTGACCCTTTACTGAAAGCTGCCACAGGTCGATAACTATATGTGACCTTTACAGATGTTATGATATTCATTTAATCCTAACAACCTGTTTAAAGTTAGGTTACACAGTGAGAAAACTTTGAGATTTGATCTATCTTGAAATGATGGGTTCTTCCCACCACACTGCCCTAGGAGGGCCTCATTCCCTTATTGAGTGATTTTAGACAAAGAACTTCCTCTCTCTGGATCTCATTTTCCCCATGTGAGGAATGAGGGCTTTGGACTAGGTGCTTTCTAAGGGCCCTTTCCCTTGCAAGATTTTGAAGATTCTGAAAGTTCCCATGTGATGCTGTTTTTAATAGTAAGTAAACTGAAGTGGTCCTTGATTTTCTTCAGAAATGGCGGTTCTCTTAGATGCACCACCCCTGGCAGCAAGCAGACCCTTGTAGAAGCAGAACCAAGCCAAGGAAGCCAGATTCCAGATCTTTATCCACAAGAGAAGGCATCCCAGTCTGCTGTGGACTGGGGCTGGAGGAAGGCCTCTGGAGTTGTTACAGACTGAATGTTTATATCCCTCTCAGATTCCTATGTTGAAGCCTGATCCCCAATGTGGTGGCATTCGGAGGTGGGGCCTTTGGGAGGTGATTAGGTCGTGATGATGGAGCCCTCATGGGGATGGGATTAAGTGCCTTTATAAGAAGAGGCCAAAGAGTTAGCTCACTCTCTTTCTGCAGAGGACAGATACGAGAAGTGGGCAGTCTGCAATCAGGAAGCCAGCTCTCGGCAGAACCCGGCCATGCTGGCTCCCTGATCTCGGACTTCCCAGCCTCCAGAACTGTGAGAAATAAACATCTGTTTTTTTAAGTCACCCAGTCTTTCATGGTATTTTTTTTTATGGCAGCCCAAGCTGACTAAGACAGGTTGGAAGAGTAGAGGGATCAAAAGGTGACCTAGAGCAAATCATCCATCGCTAGTTACCTGCTCCACAACTTCCAGGAGCTCTGTGTGGATCTCAGGAGGTGGAGGAAGCCAGGGATCACAGGCCTGCCCCTTTCTCATCTCTTTAACCTCATCTTTCTTGACTCACCTCACCTTGCCTCTAATGCACTACAAGGAATCGCTTCCTTAGTGTTCTTGACCGGCTTCTACTCTTTTGCTTCCATCTTTACAAATTTGCTTCTCTGCTTGGAACTCCTTCCTTAACCGCCCTCCCCTCCTCCTTCTGTTAAATGATTAAATGCTACTCAATCTTCAAGATTCAGCTCAGGTTGCCAATTTTCCATAACATCTTTCCTGATTCTCCCCCAACCCCATAGTCCAGGCTGGGTTGGGTGCCTTTCCACGATGTTCCCAAGACCACCTATGCGTTTATTCTCTCAGAGCTCTTGCCACACTGTTTAATCACCATCGGTTTATCTGTTCACCTCATCCCTTAACCGTGAGCTCCTTGAGGGCAGGGACTTTCTTATTCCTTCCTGGTTTTTTTGGCACCCAGCACAGAGCCAGGGACTTTGGGGGCACTAAGTCTGTGACAATAGGATGTGATTAGGACCATCCGTGGTGGACACTGAAATGGGATTTCATTGAGCCAAAGAACATCTGGATTGTGCCCCCAACGGGCTCTCAGCTCACTAGGAAGTAGCTGGTCTTCCGGGGAGCAGCTCTGGCATTGCCTATGGGAAATTGCTGGGAAAGCATCAAGCAGGAGGGCATGTTCAGGGATGTAACACCGATTTTGCTCCCCCCACCCTTATGCAGAGGGTATCCTGGCCATCCTCCTGATTTTATCCATGGAGGTGGTGGGGTGAGGGGACAGGGGCACATACATTCCATGCTCCCCTTGCTGACGTGTGTGCCCTGGCACTGGCCTGCATCTGCGTGGAGGAAGAAGTTCCTTTCCTCTGTTACAAAGGCATTCTTCACTCACTAAGCCCTGAACCTAAGAGCTGCTTGCACCCAAGGCGATGCCTTGTTCTAACTTGCAGGAGTCCTGCGGTCTGATTGGTGGCCCTGATGTTTTGGGTCCTGGGATGAGCAGAACAGTGGATGCTAGTGTGCATTGGAGCTCCTCAAACTGTCACCGTGGGTCTGTCCTCACACTTCCAGACCTAAAGATGTAGGAGTAGTCTTCGGGACGTAGAGGAGAGGTGTGCTCTCTGCTGATAAGAGCGGGAATGTCAAAACTAGAGATGAGAAGTAGGAAGAGTGCCCGCAGTGATAGCCACAGGCTGAAGTATCTCTCTCCTCTAACTTCACACTAGTGCCGAGAGTCAGGAGTAAGCCATGATCAAATTGGAGTGAAGATATTCTGGGTTCACGTTCCACTTAACGTGTCATTTAAATGATATGACTCTCAGTCGCACATCTGTAAAGTAGAGCTGTGTGTGAAGGGGAGGGGCGTGGGGGCAGCCCTTTGCTTGAACGCCGTGGCTTCCCAAGGTAGAGGATCATGTTGAATAAATGCTTCTCAGTTTGTTATAAGCCTTTGATCAATCTCCGGAGTCTTTGAATAATTATCTTTGCTAATTTTGACTAGTTTGATAGATGCATCTCCAGGTGAGAGACTTCTCCAAGCCATTTCCCCAAGTTACTAAACCGCTTTGAAGAGTTTTTAGCAGGGGAGTGACATCTGGATTTGTGCATTGGAATGTCATTCTGGCTGTTGAATATATCTCCCAGGGAGATTTGTGAGTGTTAAGTACTTCTGAAAACCCCTGATATATGGTGGGTACTCAATAGATGTTTATTGTTTGGGTTGTTGAATTTTTTCTTATCAGCTCAAGTGCGACCTTAGAGGAATCATTTCCTTCCCCTGGGTGGGTCTCGGTTTCCTCAGCTGTGAAATGCAAGTTATCTATTTGTTTTGTTTGTTAACTAACAAACATCATTCATCCATTCATCGCATTCCCTGCTTCTTCCCTTTCTCTCAGTGAGCAGATAACCTGGGTTCTCTTCCAGTCTATGTCGTTAGAGCTTTAATATCTTCTACCTGACAAAATTTCCATTTGAGTTGGGGATTTCAATTAAAATTTTAAAACCCATGGTGGTATTCTCTGAAAAGAGGCAGTTACGGCAGTGGCCTCCAGGAAGAACTCTGTACATGAGAAAGCAGACACTATTTTAACAGGCTTTGTGGTTGCCTTTTGTCCTCATTTTGGTAAGTTACTCCTTACTTTTGAGGCCCCACAGGGCATTGAACGAAGGAGGGCATAGACAAAGTTCAGGTAGAGATTAGGCGTGTTATCTGACATCAATATACTTTCATTTTGGCAGGAAGAAAATAATTACTTGCTCAGCCATTTACAGTTGGGTTAAGTCAAGAAGCTAGTCTGATGCTCAGTCTTGTTAAATGCTCATTTTAAAAAGATCAGTTACCCTGCCTTGGACAGTGTGGAAGAGACCGATGCTGCTCTCCAGGAACTCAGTCTATTAGAAGAGTAGCAGAAACAAAAGTCAGCCTCTCCTCAGGGCGTTTATCAATACAAAGGTCTTGAGTGCTGTAGGAGTATAGGGGAGAGAGGGAGCCATTGTCTGGGGTCTTTTAGTAGGATTCTTGGAGAAGGTGGGCTCTGGGTTGTGAGCTGTGCCTTGAAAGACACAGACGGCAAGGATCCTGATGAAGAAGCAACGAGCACAAAGGCCCATAGGTAGGACAGTGCAAGGTGTGTTTGGGAAATGGTGAGATCCATGTGGCCTAGAGCTGGAAGGAACCACAGTGTAAGGTGGGAGTTGGGGTTAACTTGGGGAGGACATTGAAAGCCAAGCTGAAGACTTTGACTTGATTCTTTGTGCAGTGAGGCACCAGCAGTCCCCCCACCCCCTGCCCACCTCAGGTAGCATTTACAGACAGTACCTCAATGATTTTTGAGCAGGAGTGTTATTATATTGATGTTCAAAATCAGTTATAAATTTGCAATGGAGAAACTGGGGCGTTTTTCAATTTTTCTGAGCTATCATTCCAAGAAAGAAAATACCTCGGTAATCCTTAGTGCACAAGAGAAGCGGTATGGGGAAGCTGTGAGGTCCTGCCCTGGAAAGCCAGAGACCCGAGGCAAGTCACTTCCCTTCTGTGAGCCTTCGTGAGCTCATCTGTGGAAGGGGGATGACCACGGCCTTCTCAGATGGTCATGTTAATCAAGTGATGTAATAGAGAAAATCTGTTTGTAAATTCTGAAATACTGTCTGTAAGTAAAGAACTGTTTTTTTTTTTTATTATTCTTTTAAATTAATTAATTAATTAATTTATGGCTGTGTTGGGTCTTCGTTTCTGTGCGAGGGCTTTCTCTAGTTGCGGCAAGCGGGGGCCACTCTTCATCGCAGTGCGCGGGCTTCTCACTATCGCGGCCTCTTGTTGCGGAGCACAGGCTCCAGACGCGCAGCCTCAGTAGTTGTGGCTCACGGGCCTAGTCGCTCCACGGCATGTGGGATCTTCCAGGACCAGGGATTGAACCTGTGTCCCCTGCATCGGCAGGCAGACTCTCAGCCACTGTGCCACCAGGGAAGCCCAAAGAACTGTTTTTTTTTTTTTTTTTCCGGTACGCGGGCCTCTCACTGCTGTGGCCTCTCCCATTGTGGAGCACAGGCTCTGGACGCGCAGGCTCAGCGGCCATGGCTCACGGGCCCAGCCGCTCCGTGGCATGTGGGATCTTCCCAGACCGGGGCACGAACCCGTGCCCCCTGCTTCAGCAGGCGGACTCTCAACCACTGCGCCACCAGGGAAGCCCCCAAAGAACTGTTTTTAAATTAAGAACAGAACGTTTCAATGAAGGTGCATTCCAAAGGAGAGATTCCTGCAGGTGTTTCAGCTCATTTAGCCTAGGACCAGTGGTGGGAGGAGTTCCCTCCCATTTTGCTTTCCTACCCTAGGCCACCAGGCCTCCTTACAGTTTTGTTTTGTTTTGTTTTAAATTTTGTATTCCCCCATAGTCGACCCAAATTTAAAATTTTTCTCCAGAGCAAGCGATTTTTGAGCCTAGTTGTATGGACCCTGTAACCAATGAGCTGTAGAGCCTTCATTCATTCATTCATTCCACAAGTGTTATTACTTACTATATGCCAGACACTCTTCTAGGCACTTGGAATACATCAGGGAACAAACTCCAAACCCCTGCTCTTGTGGAGCTTACATATCCAGATTTGAGCCTGTCACTTACCTGTTTTGAATTATTCAGTGGCTCTCCAATTCCTGTAGAGTAAAGCCAGTCTCTTGGATGTGGCACATAAGGGTCTTCCTGATCTGGTCCCTGCCTGCCTCTCTTCCTTCCCTCCCAGTTTTGTGACCAGATGTTTACATTTTAGCTCAAGCTTTACCTCCTCTGTCCCCTGCATCTCAGGCGTGGTTCTATGTTCCCGCCCTGGTGGATTTTGTATACAACGTTGCTTTAATTATAGTTTCCTAATTGTTTGTTTGCTTTTCTCTCTCTGCACCATGTTCCGAGTTACCTGAGACAAGCATTATTCATTTTTGTATCCCAACTATTTTCTTCCTGTGGTCACCACATCTGACCATGAGTAACTCACCCTTCTTGTCTCCCCTGGCACATCCCGCTTCTCTTTGGCATGCGCCATTTATTTCTCCTCCCCTCGCATTCCTTTTCATTTCAGTTCACTTCCGTTCATGCTATTTACCAGGCAGTGTGGTCGTTTTGGGAAATAGGAACATAAGGAAGATATGGTTGCTGTTTGGGGAGCTCACAGTCTAGTGGGGAGACTGCTGGGGACAGAAATGCTTGCCAGCAGTCTGTAGAGCATGCAGACCTTTTGGAGTGGCCTGGGTGGGGGGGGGTGGGTGCCTTTCCTTCTTCCCTGTCTTCAACTGGAGCAGCCCTGCCTGTCTCTTTTCTTCTCGGGATTCTGTAGCAGCTTTTGTTTGGGTGGGAGGCAAAGGGATTCCACTGGAAAAAAACAATTGTTTGGATACCACTTTAAAGTAAGACATACTGTGTTACGTGCTATAAAAACAGTCGAAACAAAAGAGACAAACACCCTGTCTTCTTGTTTGGCAAAAGTCGGTTTCTTTGCTAAGCCCCAGGCATTCTGTTTACACTTTCAAGGGAGTTTAGAGGTAGGTGAGTAGACGCCCTTCTACATGGTTCCCACCCTTCCCTACTTGCTGCCACCTCCCTTGCTGAGTGAATACTCCCTTTTTCGCCAGTCTGTGATTCTGAGGTCTTCCAGCTTTGGGGGAGAAAACAGTTTAGCTACCTCAAAGCATTAAGTTACCCGGAGAGGAGTTGCGCTGAGTCCCCTGTTTCCAGGACAGGGTTACTGGCCGTGATTTCTGTGCCAGGAGAGTGTGCCGTACTGACCTCAGTGAGGCCCTGACCACAGTGTCCTGCCATTGCCCGTTTTCCTTGTGTCACCCATCCCCCCAGCAGAGGAGAACGTGAGCCCTTGAGGGCACGTGTCCTCAGTGCCTTGCAGTGGGCCCTGAGAGAACGCATGCTTATTTTAATTTAGATTTGAGGAAGCAAGGGAAGAAGTATAAGGAAGTTGTCATTTGACCCCAAAAGGGGTTTAGGGCGATACCTCAGGAAAAGTTGAATGTGGCCTTGGGGAAACTAGCGTTTCCGGAGCACAAGCTCGAGGCTCTGTCCAAGGTACTTTCACTCGGGAGTTTATGTATCAACCCCCCCCCCCCCGCCCCCATACTGCGCCAGGAAGGCAGGTCACTGGAAGCGATGGTATTTTCAAGGCGATCGCCTTCCTAACATGCTATAAGAGTCAGGATTCGTGTTTGAATCGACAGCCTTGTGCTGAGAAGGACAAATCTCTTCGACTTTGAAAACCACAATTTCATGCCACAGCAGAAGAAAATTTCATACTTCTGATTGATTGATAGTGATATTTTAGTTTTTAACGTGCTGGATTATTCTGCTTTGGCCACCTTCTGGGTAAGTTTCGATTCTTTCCCCGAGGAAATCACTGTTTTATTTTCCCTCACTGCTCGGGGTAAGTCAGATTTTCCACCAACTTTCTACATGAGGGTTATGCAAAAATGCATACCCATCATGAGGAAAATGTCTTCATTAACACATAAACAATGGTTCGTTACCCACCAATGTGTTAATGTATGTTAAACCCATCTATTGGCATGCAAATTCTCGTTTGCTTACCCCGGGTTTTACCTGCCCCACTCACCTCTAAGCCCTCTGAGGAACCCTTCTTTGAAAAAATCTTCCTAGTTTTTTTGTCTGGTAGTTTCCCTAATGGACAGAATTCCAACAAGCAGTGGATCTGTAGGATGACTAAAGAGCTGAGGCTTTTGCCAAACTGAGAAGTGCCCGTTTACTACAGGAAAAGTCATTCAGCCTCTTTCCATAACATAGTTTGCAATTGTTATTAACTATGTTTATCCTCTGAGCATCCAGAGAGGTACTAGGAAAATCACAAAAGATAGACTTTAGACATCTAAATAATCTTGTCTGCCTTAATAGTTAACGCACATGCCGGTGAGGACCAAAAGGTAGTAATATATCACCGTTATGGTCATTCATTCTCATTTCATGTATTATCGAATTGGGCAAGGGGCCAGCTCAGACAAGATGTGCATTTGAACATCTGGCTGTTTGTCAAACGGGCCACTGAATCTACCCACTACTGTAGCTGTGGGGTAGGAAAAACTCTATTTAAGACATGCTGTCACTTTACCAGAAATTGACTTGTCTGGACAAGACTGTTTGCTTTTATTGTCCTCAAATTAAACTACTCTCTGTCTGACTCTTCAAGTTGTCTTCAATGTGTGATTAAACACTGGGAGGATTGTCAATATCACTCAACTTCTAAGTCATTAAACATCCTAATCCTTCACATTCCTTGCGGCTGAGGCCATTTTCTTTCCGTTTTCTCTCCAGCAGTTGCCTGGCTGCGTCAGTTGCCAGGAGGGTTAGAGCCTTTACTTTGGCGTTTGCAGTCTGGTGACATCCTCCGTGAGGGAGCTGGGGAGCTTGACTAGAGGTTTACAACTCACTAATGACTCAGTGAAAAACAAGCAGAGGTCCATACATTCCGAAGCAGATGCAAAGCCACGTGCGTAGCTGCTTCAGAACAACTCCAGTTTACCCCAGTGTGCTCGTGCCTGCTTCCCTCAAATATGCAGACGCTAGAAAAACTTCTCTCATCTTTAGTCGAGATCCCAGTTGTTGAAATTGGGGAAATTAATGTATTCTCTTGAGCCCAAACACCTGTTCATCCTGTATCCCCGACCACGAATAATCAGTTCTTCTCATGATTATGATAGGCCTGTTGAGAAAATTGCCCATCTTCTTATTATAATTTTTATGCATACTCAGAATGAATATTTAAACTGTGATTTGTCAAGAGCTATGTCCAGTTCTTAGGTTTGCACAATGGTATGAGAGTAGGGCATACGCACAAAGGGGTTTTAGTATAAAAATAAAATGCTCGGGATTTCTCAGTCTCATCCACCCTCTCCCACCCTTTTTATAACACCCCTGGTCACAAATATATGCTCAAAAGGAAGGTAATTATCATAAGGCATCTATATGATTACAGATTACTCAATTGTAAATCCTTCTTCTTTGGCAAAATGACTTGATTGATTTTGGAATTTGAATCTCTTTGTGATACACCGCTTAGAAGTGACCATTTCAGCAAAGGCAAAAGGGGAGTTAGGCACACTCAGAAAGGAGTGCTGCATAAATAAGGGGAATCACACTGAATTGCCAAAGATTATTTTAATGGCTTGAGCCCCTTCCTGTTACAATAATTACAGAAAGATCTTTAAGCTCTTCTCTGAAGAACTTCTGAATTGAAATAGAAAATGTTTTAATGAATTTAAATTATTTAACAATTTGTATTAGAATTTTCAGGAGGAATGATTTTTGTGTTCCCTCCCTGTTCATAAGCAGTCTTTAACACATTTTCCTTCTATAATATGCATATTATTTATACAATTATGTGTAGCATTGTGTTGCATAGAAATATACCTCTTTAGGATGACTGTCGTTTTAGGGTATATGCATAAATCGGTTTTCTGAAAAGCTACATTTCAGACTGCAACGTTTCTTCCTTTTGGAACTGCAAAAGAAAAATAAGTGCTTCCTGTTTCTGAAAGTCCCGTTCGTTGTCGCAATGGAAGTGAAGATTCCTCTCTTCTGCCTGGAACAGAAGTCCTTCTGACAGACTGTGCGTAACCTCTCATTAAATCAGCGTGCAGAGGACTAACCAGCAGATGCTGCTGGCGTGAACCCAGATGTAATCGCTTTAACCTTGCCCTGTAAGGCGCGCACAAGTCGTGACGGGGGAATTCAAAGTAAATTAGGTTTTACATGAAAGTCTATAATCTAAATTCAATTTGATTAAAACGATGCCCGATTTGTGTTGGTAATGAAATATTCCATTGCAGCTACGAGCAATTTTTTTGAACTCGTACACGGAAGTCTATTTTTCATATCCCTACCTTATTTTTATTTTAAGACGGCCAGTTTTTCATCATTGCCCTGCTCCTGCATTCTTCAAATGAAGAGGCTTTTGAAGAAAGAAGACGTAAGGAAAATGACTATTTGGTTATTGAAATGATCCACTGAGACGGCAAACATTATCTGATTTCAGGAATTAATGGGAAAAGTGTCACTTTACAAGTCCAAATGTAGTTGTTCTCTATGTTGGAAATATTTTCTCTGTATTTACTATCAGAGTCTTAGAACTACTTTATTACACGTAAGCTTCATCCTGTAACTATTCTGTTAAATTAAATTCATCAACACAATTCCTCATGGAAATTCCATCAGTGATAATGAAAAGTGATCAGTCATTACCGGAAGTCCTCTGTTACGTTTTTACATTTCTTGTTCCTTGTTTCTTGTTTTAAGTATGTAATTCCACTTTCCGGGGATAACCTACAGAGAGCTCAAAGCGTCTTGGCCTAAGCTGTTTTTTGAGCCAGGAGCAGAGTTGCAGGAAATTTTACCATTCATTTCTTAAAGCTCTAGCTTTTCCTCTCTCGCATCTTTAACACCACCCCCCTGCCGTAACCCTCAGGGGTTCGAATGATCTGATGCCCAGGAGACCCCAACTCTCTCCCCTCACCGCCACCACCTGGAGGTTTGCTGTTTGACCTCAAAGTGGTCCTGGGAAGCAGGGTGCAGGCGTGGGCCAGGATGGCTGGTATTAGGGAATCTTAGGAACACTCTCAGGAGGGAGAAAAGTGAGAGGAGGCTGGTGACATTTACAGTTTGGGGACCACAGCGCACTTCTGGGTGAGTGCTTCCTGCTAAGGATTGCTTCTGATGTTTATTTGTAAAAAAGTCAGCACTATTACTAACACAGAGAACACAAGTTTGCTCTTTGCAGACCTAACCTAAAGAATACTACTCCTGCAGTAGTGGAGATTTGGAACGCATACTGGATTGGGAGTCCTGACACTGGAATTCTAAAACAGCCTCTCACCTTTTAATAGCTAGCTGTGTGGCCTCGGGCCAGTCACTTGCTTTAGGTGGAAATTTATGCTACTCCACAGATATGTTGGTGGCTCATCCTTCTTAGGATTGACTAATGGTAATTTTTTAAAAGTTACTGAGGTGTAATTTACATTCAGTAAGGTGCCCAAGTCTTAAGTGTGGAGAAGGATCAGTTCTTCAATACGTATACACCCATGTGGCCACCACCCAGATGGGGATGGGGGACATGCCCAGAACCCCAGCGGACCCCCCAGGTACTCCCCCAGCCACTCTTTGGACTGCTATCACTAGTTGAAACTCACGCTGGGCAGTGATATGCAAAAGTCTTGATCCCATTTAGCTGAATCTAACTCTTTGGACACCATCCACTCAATGTGTTTGACTAGAAAAATATATACATATTTGGAATGTACTCTGACTTTTCTGCAGTCTCATTTCTTAACCAAGTGGAGTTCCTAAGTAGCCTATTGCTCTCTGAGTCTTAGACTGACTATGAAGTCAAAGTCCAGAGGGCCCACCTGTCAGCCAAGCAATAGGCCGAGCGCCATGATTCCTCAGGACTCAGCCCACCCTTCTGGGTTTCAATCTGGGATCCGGGAAAAGAGCAAAAGGAACTGTTTCCACACGCGGCGCTGGGCGCAGTGTCATACCGGTTAACAGAGGAATAACCACATGGAATGCTGCTCTGAAAGGCCTGTGCTGTTCGCTCTTTTACAGAGGAGGGTACAGAAACTCAGAGAGTGAAATGACTTGCTCAGGATCACACAGCCAGGCAGTGGAGGTATTTGAAGTTTACTTTAGATCCACCTGACCTCCAAGCCACTTAACAGAGCAGGAAAACCTTCAGAATCTTGGCCCCGTGTTCCAAAATGCTGTCCTTCCTCCCTTTACATTTTGTTTTCTGCAGGAAAGTGGCCTCTAGAAGTTGCTCTTTCTCTGCTTCCCCATTTCTGCCTCACAGGGCATAGTAGTTTTGTCATCTGTTGAACCAGTGAGGAACGGCAGTGGCAGCACGTGGGCAAATTCTTCCATAGGGACATTACCCCAGAGCTGCTGTGGAAGCGAGGAGTTAGTATGAACCGGAAGCAGTGCCAAGTGAGGCAGTAGAGTCGGGCTCAGAGGAGTAGCTGGGGATTTGTGAGCTGGGCCCCAGATATTGCAGTGCCTGGCAAAGGGGGCTGCCCTTCTGTGAGTGGGCGGGGCCAGGAGGGGAAATTGTCTGGACCGCCCTGTCCAGTAACGTAGCCACTAGTCACATGTGGCTATTTCAATTTAAATTTGGATTACTTCAAATTAAGTCAAACTGAAAATCCAGTTGCTCAATTGCACTAGCCACAGCTCAAGTGCTCAATAGCCCGTGGCTACCGTATTGATCAGTGCAGATATAGAGCGTTTCCGTCATTGCAGAAAGTTCTATTGGACACCACTGGTCTAGACCAGTGACAGCCTCCATCCTACGTGCTGAGGATCTCACCTAGCAGACTTTGGAGAGGTGCACCCCAGACTCTCTGCAAACCTCTGAGGATACTCACCCTGTACTCCCGCTCCCTCCCTTATGTTCACTACTTTGGCACCAGATAGAAAGCATCTCAGGGAAGAACCATTGTTTCTTTTTCCTTTCCCAATTTGGGCTCTT
Source organism: Phocoena phocoena (assembly GCF_963924675.1). Taxonomy (NCBI): domain Eukaryota; kingdom Metazoa; phylum Chordata; class Mammalia; order Artiodactyla; family Phocoenidae; genus Phocoena; species Phocoena phocoena. The sequence goes on from NC_089240.1 coordinate 118,183,689, forward strand.
TTCCTTCAAGGTAGGGGAAGATCTTGCCTTTCAGAAGAAATCTGTTCTCTTCGTTGCTAAAACAGAAGGGAGTCTAGTCTTTGGGGGTCTTGAAAGTGGGAAGACAATATAAGGATTCCCGCCTGAATTATAATTCTCTTAGCCTACCTTTCCCCACTTCTGTCGAACAATATAATTTCTTAGCAGATTATATACTTAGCCAGTATGAGACTAAGTCCCCTTTTCCCAATCAGGTCTTGAATATTTGCAGCTTTGGGGGAGTAGGTCATGGGGACCTTTAGAATTTTGGTCATGGGGTCATGGAGATCTTTTGAATTTTGACGGAGAAGGTCATGAGCACATTTTGAATCACCTTAGATTGTAGGATGCAGTTTGTATTTGTTTGCAATGCCAATAGGGATTTTCGTATTTAGAGTGCTTTATTAGTATCAGGAATTAAACCCTTTTATTAACGGCCAGACATCTTAAAACAATCACCAGTCATTGTTAAAGTAAAGAACAGCTCATGAGTTTTCATATCTTAAAGATTGAACCCTTCACCGTGATTAATAAAGGATAGTTGTTATCTGCTTTGGTCACAAAAATTCATGTACAAAAGAAACACTTTGGCAAATTAAAAGGAAAATGGTAGCACGAGCACTTGTATCTGTGCTGCTAATTAAAAGACTTAACTTACTAGGCCTTGAGGGGGAGGAAAAAAGAAACAAACAAGTATAATTTGCCAGATTAATTTTATGGTCTGTTCTATTTAATCAAACTATACCTTTTAGTGAAAATGACAAATCTCAGTTGTCAGAATGTGGTAGATAAGGAAGATAAAGGTCATATATTTTAATGTCACAGAAGGTCTTATTAAAGGAACCTTAATTACATTAGGAACCCATGAAACATTAATTAAATACTGTCTGAAATAATTAGGTCCAAGATACTGATGGTTTAATTAAACTCAGTTTCTTATTTTATAAGAAAACTAAAGGTCCAGTATCTCTGTCGGTAGCATAATTGATAGTATGTCAAAAAGGCAACATAGTAACCTTGACCAACCATGGGGAGAGGGTGATGCTGCTCCCGGGGCCTTGCGTGCACTGGCTGTTCTTCATGGTGGTGGCCCTGCTGCCACGAACACCTCTTGATGTGTGTTCCTTTGCGACCTCTCAACTTCTGGGCAAAAAAACATGGGTGCCCTAGACTAGGGGAGGCGGATACAATACAGAGAGAATCCACCACCTAGAGCTTGAAAAGTTTAAACCACATATGCGGAAAGGTGAGATGCCTTATACGCGCGCCTTTTCCTTTTTAGAAGGAAGAAATTTAGCAATAATCTTGCCTTTTGTCGCCTCCGCACATTGTACCTCAGAAATGCTGGACACCCTTTCTGACCACTCTGTGCAGTCTGCACAGAGGGTATCATGGCACTGAAAAAGACTGCCCTAAACTCCATTCTTGTATTTATTTAGTACCTATATACCCTAACATTCCTTTTCTTCTTTAGTTGCAAGTCTTCGCAATTAAGACCATGGGCTTTGGAGTCAGACCACAGGGTTCGAATCTCAGCTCTGCCACAGCTGTCCAGCTAGACCTTGGACTGATTACTTCTTTGAACTTGTCTCCTCATTTGTAAAATATTATGTGTGATAATGGCTACTTACCAGGGTTGTTGTGAGGATAATACTTTAATGTATATAAAGCATTTAGCGTAGGTGAAAAGTGTATGATGAGCCCTAAACATGACCCAGGACATTCTGTGGTCTACAGGATCATGGGGATTTGAGACCCAAGCTGTATTAGTTAGATGTGGGTGGATCCAAGGGGAATGCTCGTTTAAAAGAAATTTAGAATGTTCCAGAAGGGAAAATCATGATGATACAAAAGCAGAAATGTAGCTGGAGATTTTATGGGCTGATGATTTGAAATGAGCTCCAGGTCTGATTTTTTGTTCGCTTGGTTTTGGTTTGGCTTTTTGAGTCTCAAGCTGACCAAACCATTTCCTCCCTCGGCGGTCGGTGATTTGGGTGGGGGAGGGAACAGCTGTCGTCCCAGTCACTGCATTCTTGGACAGCCAGCTCTTCTTTCACTTTGAATGAGACAAAAATCATTAGGATATAGTCTTACAGTTTCTAAAGTCCATTAGCATACATTATTGTTTTCGCTCAATAGTTCTGTGAGGTGGGTACTCCTAGTAGCCCTGTTTTACACACAAGCACCCTGGGTCATAGGGACGTTAAGACACGTGGGGAAGCTCACACTTTTAGCTCCGGGGATTTTGACTGTATTTGCTTTGCTTTCTGTCCATGACACCAAGCTCCCGGAGCTCAGCCGTGTGTGTGTGTGTGTGTGTGTGTGTGTGTGTGTGTGTGTGTGTGTGTGTGTGTGTCGGGAGGGGGGCCCGGAAACCCAGGCCTGTGGGCTCAATCTCACCACTCCCTGTGAGCTAAGAATGGATTTTACATTTTCTGAAGGCTTGTAAAGGAGGAGGTGGAGAAGGAAGCAGGGACAGAAACTGAATGCGGCTGAAAAGCCTGTTTAGTATCAGGCCCTTAACAGAACGAGCTCGCTGGCCCCGGTTTAGTGCAGCGCTTCTTGAACTTTAATGTGCATATGAATCCCCTGGGGATCTTTTTCAAATGCAGATTCTGATTCACCGGGTCTGGGGCCGGGCTTGAGGGTCTGCGTCTCACAAGATCCCAGGTGATACCCACGCTGCAAGTCCTCAGGCCGCACTTTGCATAGTAAGGGCTGTGCTTCACACCGACTCCACACCCCTCCACGTGCTAGCTCCTTGTAGACGCCTGCGCTGAGGACTACGTGCCATTTGTCTGTATCCTAAGGAATTTAACTTCTTTTCAGTGTTCAGAGCAGGTGAACTTTCAGCAATTCCCTTTTAAAACATCCTAGATCCTTCCCTTCCCCAGTGGTGATGGCTTCTGTCTGCTGCCTTTACCAGTCTATTACCTTTCTATGCCAGGAGCGGGGTGCAGCGGTGGGGAGATAGAGAAGCCCAGGACTTAGTCGCTGGCCCCAGGGAGTGCCTTGCTGAGGCCCACCCACGCTGCTCACTCTGGACTCGGCTGTTCCCTTTCCTCCTGTCTCAGTACTTGCGAATCCCACTTCCATGTTAAGTGTCTCCCACAGAGACCCTATTTTCCCTTCACCTTGGGGCTTCATGTCTGCTATAGACTCTGGGTCCCTCCTCCGGGCTTTCCAGCCTTCTGCTTTGGCTTCTTCTTGTCTCCTTCTTTCCTGGCCCTTGACTGTCTTCCCTAGCAGGGGCTTTCTTCAGTTTCCTCTGCTCAGCCCCTGGAATGGCAGTCTAGTCCATTTGCACACGACTGTCACCACACAGCTCAGTGCCAAGCCTCAGGAGTCTGCTTTTACAGGGGGTCTTCCCCTTCCAGAATATGGTCAGCTCCTTCCTTTTTGAATCTGATCTATTGGATTTAGAGGCTATGCACAAGGACTATGACTTATTCCATTTCTGTTTCACATAACGTCTTGTTAAGAACGAGTACATATTAATGACGTATATGACACATCCTCAGTTAGTACAGGGGTTGGTACTCAGCAGTCTTTCATAGTTCAAAGAAAGTAGCGTTCTTGGCTGGGCCGGAGTGCTACAATCCTTCCTCTGCGGAGAATGAACTTTGCTGATTATTGTCCTACCACTCATCCTCCTACTTTGGTTTAGGGTGTGTGGGATGACTCGCCATTGCAACCTTCTTTTACTCCAGAGGTCCTGTTGTTTTAAGCATGAGTCCAAAAGAGTTAAGTTTCACGTTTTGCTGCAGTTGTATTCTTCTGGCTCTCTAGCCCCACCTACTCCAAACATCCCTCAATTGATCCTGTTCTTTGTCCCCTTAAACAAGCCTTCCCACTGACCATGCTCCCCATTTCCAGACTGATGGAAAGAGAATCATGGACTGTGAACATTAGAAGGAACTCATCTGATACAACTGCCTCAAAATAAGGGCAGAAACTGAAGCCCAGAAAAGACAAGCTATTTGCCTAAGGTCACACAGCACATAATTGGTGGCACAGCAAGACTAAAATCCTCACCTATTTTTCTTTTCTTCAACAATGAAATATGAGGGTTTCAGTCTTGCTAAATCTGTTGCCTCATATAAAGTACTTCAAGTTGAAAAATCGTTGACTTACTAGAAAAATAATGTGAATGTCTGCATTCTTTTAAATTCACTATACACATGACTATAGTCTACTAATAAAACAGAACAATAGTAATCTTTATTTTCCCACTTCCAAGACACATCTTGGCCAACATTAACTTTTATGGCTTTCTACTAATTCTCCAGCTAATCTTTCACACATATATTTTATGTTTTTTTTGCTTGTTTGTTTTTGTTTTTGCGGTACGCGGGCTTCTCACCGTTGTGGCCTCTCCCGTTGCGGAGCACAGGCTCCAGACGCGCAGGCTCAGCGGCCGTGGCTCACGGGCCCAGCCGCTCCCCGGCATGTGGGATCTTCCCGGACCGGGGCACGAACCCACGTGCCCTGCATCGGCAGGCGGACTCTCAACCACTGCGCCACCAGGGAAGCCCCACGCATATATTTTAAAAAATAGCATTCTTTTTGGAAAAAAGAAAGTCTCTAGCATATTTGCCTTTTTGAATATTGCTAGTAGTGTACTTAAATGCAAAATCCACAAGCTCCTGCCATGAAACCTCCAAACCTAATAAAACCTCAGGAGGACGGTAAACCTAAAACTAGGAAAGCAAGCAATGGGAAAGTTAGCCAGGCTGCCATCTATGCATTCATCTGCTCATCTGTCTACCTCTAGTCAACTTAATCCCCCCTGTGCCATCTTCCTCCTTCAGCCCCTTTATCTCTCAGTGAGGCCACATAGAAAGGAGAGAAGCCTGAAGAATCCAAGCTGTGCAGAGACCTTTCTCCCAGCCTGGTCAGTAAGTACATAGGATCTATGAGATACAAGGACAGTTTAGAAAATGCTTCATTTTAAGTAGTGAACTTTTTCTTCTTCCAAAGCCATTAGATTTGTTTCCAGTGAAATGTATTAGCCATTTCTTTCGTACAATTTTATTTTGCTTTCTACCATTGAGAAAAAAAAAGTTGGGAGGCCGGGGAGAGAGTATACTGTTTTTCTTGCTTTGTTTAAAAGGAAACATTCAAATTCAGATCTTATATTTAACTTTTGGGGTTTTACTTACAGGTCAATATGGATATTGTCCTAAATTAGCGTCACAGTTTGGTCGATGGCCACACAAATGGTAGTTATGGATTGATTTGCGAAAGCAAAAACAGTTTTTTTAAGGAATAAAATAATTTGGTGGCAGTGTGGCAGATGTGGTCTTCTATTGGCATGTTTGCCTTTTTTCAAGCTCTATTAAATCCTAAGGACAATCAATCTTTGATAATTTATTTTAGAAATCACCTTTTAAAAATGGGAAGTAGTTTCAGATGTCTAATGCATCTCACATGTTGATCAGAGAGCCCTAACCTTTACACACCAACCAAAATGCTACGTATTGCTACCTTGGATGGCTGCTCCTTTGACACCGGTTGTGATTGTAGAGCCCTTTGCTGGTCTTTATACTATGTCCACAGTGAAGCGTGTGCACACCGAGACCCTGCCAAAGGTTGTGGGTTTGGGACAAAGGGACCAGAGTAGACGAATGAATGAGCTCCAGGATTCTGCAGGCTCCGTGGCCAGGTTAACACACTGTGGGATGTCTCGCTCCTTCCCTCTTCCCTGCAAGAATCCTCTTAGATTTCAGGACGTTGCTTCATTCACAAAGAAGCAGTTTGTAAGAAGAGGTCTTCTCTCTCTTATCCCCTCCCTCACTTTCCTTCGTCCACTCAGCTCGCCCTACTGGAGCCCTTGTCTCCTTTCTCTCTCTCTTGCTCTTTCTCTCAAGTTACTTATCGACATGTTTGTTTGCCCAGAGTAACTCATAGAGGCTCCGCCTTTACGCAGTGTGTTTGGATTCAGGGCAGACTCGGTGTCATCTTTTCTAAGCCAGCCACCCGGCAAGCAGGCAGGTCAGACAAACTGAATTAACCATGACACTTCCCAAAGCAATAGAAAGCTTTCCCCAGGAATTATCCTTTGGGGGTTTTAATGCTAAGATATGCAATCTCGTGTGAATTATCTTGATATGGAACACAGAGCGGGTTAGGCAAACAATACATTTTTTTGTTTGAAGTAACAGAAATCTTAAATAAAAGTTATCTGGAATCAGTGGCCTGGCTCCTGCTGGGACCCTTGTTTGCCTGAGGACAGAGAAAAAAAGGCTCTCTGGGAGCTTCGGAGCCCTCTGCTAGAGAACCCTCAGGAGGAGCACCAACCAGCATTGGGAAAGAAAGGCAATTCCAAATCAGCATATTCATATTTCATTCTAGCCTGGCAAAAGGAAACTCAAACCGAAGTGGGCCGAACCCCTTGTAGATATGCCCTTATCACAGTGCTTGAACTCTTAGCAGAGCCGGCAGGTAGCTGGATGGCCTACTGCTTGTTGCTGGAAGGCACCCCCTCTGGGAGGGCTACTGCAGGGCCAGCCAGGGATCGCGGGGGGGGGGGGGGGGGGCGGGGGGACGCACACCCAGCCCGGCAGCCCCAGGAGGTTAGCTGGACTTACTTTTCTCCTAAGAGCACTTACCTGCTGTCTTGCCCACTTTGCCATAAAGATCTTTCCTAAAAAGACAGTGGCCAATGAATTATGGAGCAGGAATGTAATAACGAAGGTAGAAATGTGTCCTGTTATCAGTCACACACATTCAAGCCCAGCCCCGGGCAGCACACTAGACAGCAACTATAAGCTCTGGGATCTTCTCATTCAACCAAGATTGCTTCATACAAAAGTTGACAATGCTCTCCTGAAAGCCATTATTGATATTCAACATTTTTTAAAATAGCTGAACAGACTAGACAATAAGGCATGACAGAAAACTTGGACAGGAGGCTGGCTTGGAGTCTGGCTTAAGAAAGAAATATGCTATTAAAAGTAGACAACAAACACACATTTCCAAATGTTTAATTTATTTGAAAATAAGAATCAACTTTACCATTCATGTATCTTCCTCCTCTAAAGCAACAAAGGCAAGCAGAACGCGATTTCGGTTGCTCCTTAGGGTATCTCTGCTGTCTTCCTTTTTCACGTTGAAATTCTCCGGGCGCGGTGACGCAATGATCCTCACTGTTTGCGGGGGCGGGGAGGGGGCTCAGAAACGCTTGAATGGCCTTTCACAAAGGAGGTGGAGCGCCTGAAGGTGTCCTGAGGCCATCATAAAATCATTCATTCTATCTTCAATTCATTCATTCAGCAAATCTTTGCTGAGCAGCCATGCTGTGCCACGGGTATACAACAGCGAGCAAGATAACGCCGTCCCTGCTAAGGTCACCGTTTGTCCCCGTTTGCCCGACACTGTCCTGGTTTTCGCGCGGGAAATCCACGGATTCCTGGCAAAGGTGCGTGCGTGCATTCTGCTGGCCTGAGTCCTGGTACCAGCCCTGCTCCTTACCAGTTATCTGTTCTCAATCAGGACATTTTACTGAGCCTTAGTTTTCTCTTTTATAAACGGGAAAAATAATATCTATCTCCAAGAGAAATTTGAAGATTAAATGAAGTTGGGTACTGATTCTGTAGAAACTGCCTGCATTGACAGCTTTTCACCAGCAACGGAAGACGGGGATGTAGCTGAGGATGTGTCATTGGGCCTGGAAATAGCAAAGGCTGCTCTATGCTCTGCCGAACCAGAGTGAAACCTGCCAGAAATCTGGCTGTAGTATCTAGTTACTGGTGTTTAGATGAGGTAGGATCTGAGGTCCACAGTGCTTTGTTGGGGAAAGGGACTGACCCCCAGGGAGAGGACCAGCTGGTAGCTTAAGCATTTTGTCTGAAGGCAGGTGCAAAGAAAAAAGCAAGTACCTTATTCTCCAAGTGGGGATTTGGGCTGAAGATGAAAGCGTTTAAGTGAAAGGGGGACATGTGTAATCCTACATTAGCCCTCACTCCTGCTAGGGGGTTGTTTTCACCTTTCTTCTTCAGGGGTCTCAGAAAGACTCCTTTTTATCTTTGCCAAGCTCTCTCTCCTCTCCCGGTCCCTCTCTCTCTCTCTCTCTCTCTGTACTTTATGATCTTATTTAGCATTCCATGAGCATCTATTAGGCACACAGCGTGTACCAGGGACTGGGATGCTGAGAGGAAGCAGACCTTGTTCCTGTCCTCAAAGAACTGGCAGTCTAGTCAGTAATACACACACACACACACACACACACACACACACACACACACACACAGTTTTTAAAAAGTTTGTGATTCCTTCCTTTTCTCAACTGCCTTATTCTTTGGAAAGTAGCTCAAAGGTCTTCATTTTTCCCAGTCTTCAAATGTCTCCCTTCCTCACCTCAATTAACATTACCTTCCATACCATGCCTGCCATCAACTCACCTCGCGGGCACTACTGGTGATGGTTCTCCAAGTATCATGTTGTAAACTAACGTGGCTTTTATGATTGAACTTCGTTAGTCCATACTAATACTGTAGGCCGTCTTATTATAAGTTGGTCACAATGCCATTTTTTTAATTGCGATATAGTTACTTTACAATGTTGTGTTAGTTTCTGCTGTAGAGTGAAGTGAATCAGCTACATGTATACATACATCCCCTCCCTCTTGGACCTCCCTCCCACCTCTACCCCATCCCATCCATCTAGGTCACCACAGAGCCCCGAGTTGAGCTCCCTGTGCTATACAGCAGGCTCCCACTAGCTATCTGTTTTACACACGGTAGTGTACTTATGTCAATCCTAATCTCCCAATTCATCCCCCTCCACCCCTGTGTCCACGAGTCCATTCTCTACGTCTGTGTCTGTATTTCTGCCCTGCAAACTGGTTCATCTGTACCATTTTTCTAGATTCCATATATATGTGTTAATGTACGATATTTGTTTTTCTCTTTCTGACTTACTTCACTCTGTGTGACAGACTCTAGGTCCATCCACGTCTCTACAGATGACCCAATTTTGTTCCTTTTTATGGCTGAGTAATATTCTGTTGTATACATGTACCACATTTTTTTTTTTTTTCGGTTTGCGGGCCTCTCACTGTTGTGGCCTCTCCCATTGCTCTGGACGCGCAGGCTCAGTGGCCATGGCTCACGGGCCCAGCCGCTCCGCGGCATGTGGGATCTTCCTGGACCGGGGCACGAACCCACGTCCCCTGCTTCGGCAGGCGGACTCTCAACCACTGCGCCACCAGGGAAGCCCCATGTACCACATTTTTAAAGCTTGTCAGGGGAGAAGACGCTCGATCCCCATTCCTGATATACAAAGTGGGGGGGGGCACAAATTTCCTACCCACTTTGAATTGTTGGCAACAGGTAATCTCTTACCTTCTCATCAGCAAGCTACTCAGTTCCGTATGGTGATGGAAGAGTATGATGCCATGAACCTTGGTGGCGTGCCTTTCATTAATTCGACCTATTTGTTGACCTACTTTGTTGATGGGCCCTGTTCTCAGCAAGGTGAGGACTACAAAGGGAGAATGAAGGGGCATAATCTTAAGAACCAGCCAGAGAATTGGGGTTAATGTTGTGATCGGAGCCCAGGATGGCACAGCTCTTGTGCCCTTCATTACGTTAACATATTTGCTGAGCGTGCCATGCAGTGTCAGGGACTTTTCCTGTGCTGGTCATTTACTATAAAGATGTATAAGATCAAATCCTGCTCTAAAGGACCTTGTGACTGTGGGCCACCAAGTGGATCTGCAAAAAAGAAACACGAGATAGCATGTAAAGGAGGCATGGTCCAGGAGGTGCCGTAGGGTTCTGAGGAGGCAGGAAAGTATGGGGGTGGTCTTCATGGAGCTGTCTGCTTCTGCTCAGTGGTAGAAGCAGGCATAGTGTCTGCCAGTCACTGAGTAGCCTTGTTACTAGAAAACCAATGATCTTTTTTCGCCCTCGTTTCTTCCACGTCTTCAGAAGAGCCATATTGAGTCATGATCAGCTTCTGCACTGCGCTTTTCAAATTTGCTGCCATGGTTATGGCAGCTCATGAGCCTGTGTCCACCCTTGCTGTTTTTCTGTCTTACTTCTCATCATAATGTCCATGTCAACTACACTTCAAATACAGGTTTTGGAAATTCCATAGTGTTTCATCGTTATAGAATGGTGATAATTTGAATTGTCTTGTGTTGTTTCTTCTTCCAAATATTCCATAAACTGGCAGCAGGTGAGGGCAAGGACAGAAGTACAAGTGAAAATTACCTTCTTGATCATTTCTTCTATCACATAATAACTGTAGCATCACTACTGTCTTACCTATGATGTCCTAGGTACTTTATACACATTAATCCTAATTTTTACACCGTCCGTATAAATTAGGTATTATTGCCTGCATTTTACAGATGAAGAAGCCAAGGAACAGAGTTATTAACTTCCCTGGGGTCATCAAGCTCATATTGGGTTGGCCAAAAAGTTCGAACTTTTTGGCCAACCCAATAGAAGGTTTACAAGCACAAACACTACTGATACGTTGTTAGCAAAGTTTATAGAGCAAACTCTCTTGGCATGATGGTAGCTGGCCCTACCAACTTGATTTTGGCTAACGTAGATTATTTAAGTCTGCTTTCACTCATCGGCAGTGAGAAAACCTGGCTATTTTCCACCTTTGGATTCAACTTTTCAAATTCCTTGGTAGCAGGTGGTTTGTTCTACTACTAGTTTGGGTATGCTTTCTTAGGGAAAATTGTATTTTGTCTTTTAAAAGAAATCCCTAAATTGGCTACCCACTGGGCTCAGATGTACTTCATTTCTCCTGCAGGGGCTGCATACCGCCCACGATCTCTGTGGCAGAGCCAGGTCTTGTGACTTTACAGCCCCCGCGTGCCCTTTCCCATGTGTGCACCCCACATTCTTGCCCCTAAACCAGAATACTCTCGAATGTCATCTTTCTGCCCTAATTCCAGCCCTTTTAGAATGTCTCCACGCACAGCCGAGAATCCACAGCTGTAAACCATGGTCAAAGAAAATGCCATTCTTCTCTTTTCCCTGCTTTTTGGTAAGTATGAGCCTCAGCTCAGCCCCTTAGTCAGACCCTGCATTTTGGGCCAGTGTAGAAGACAGTCTGTGTCTCTACAGGGGCTAAAACCATTCTTCCGAGCTGCTACTTTTTTGACATGGGACAACTGTCTTCTTTAAAGGGGGTGACATGTGCATGCATTTCTCTGTGGGTTCCCAAAAGGCCCGCAATGGTAGATTCAGAAAAGTACCTGCAGCTGATGATGTTGGAGCACTGGAGACATTTCCTGTTTATTATGCTGGGGAGAGGGGTGGCCCAAAAAGAAGGGCGGGGGGAAGCATTCTGTAGTTACATTTACCTCCTTCAAGTGCTTGAGATTAGGCGACAAATGTAGAGGAGAGGCCTCTTGGCGTCGGGGGCCATTGTGAGGGAGCTGGACCACTGCGCACCGCACAGCACAGCCTGAGCGTACAATCTGGCTGGAGAAGGAGGCGGTCTGTGTGCATTCCCGGGCCCATATTTAACCCTTTCTCAGCTCTTACTGTCTCACTAATTGCTTTCCTCTTTTCTCTTCCACCTGTGCACAGAAGATGTGGTGGCAGGAATTTTTAATAGAATATCAGAATGACCCTGTGATCATGTGGTGTCTGGGGTCACCTCCTGAAGCTAAGAGGAAAGGTTGCCCGTCTTCTGGGGAATTCCCAGGAGTTGATTTATCTTAATGAGATGTAGATAGGTGTGTTGCTCACACCTGACGCTGTTGTATATTTTTTCTCCGTCCCCTCTGGGATGAACACTGAGTAATCAAGGTACTGAATAATTAAGAAGGAATCTCTTGTGCTCCATTTGGAGTTCAAAAACAAGGACATTGTTTTCCATTCTGATTGTTCTCGAGACTTGCCCTATCCTATCTATGACTGATCTCTGCTTCACACGTAGTGAGATAAGCATTGGACCAAACTCGCAATTGCTTCATTCAGTGAATATTTTTTTGAGTACCTAATATGTGCTAGGCATGTTCCTAGGAGCTGCAGTACAATAGTGAATGAAACAGTTAACAATCCTAGTCCTTGAAGAGCTTATACTCTAGTTGGGCAGAGACGGACAATAAACATTCGTTTAAATAAATTAGTAAAATATACGTGGTTCCCCTTCATACCAGCCTGAGGGTACAAAGAGATAGTGAATACTGACACAGAGTCATCTCGGCCTTGCCTCTACCACCTAGGACGGTGAAACTCCTGGGTTCCCCTCCCCACTTGGGTATCTTTTGTTCCTTAGCAGACCACTACTTTTTAAAAAATTAATTAATTAATTATTTTTATTTTTGGCTGCGTTGAGTCTTCGTTGCTGCACGCGGGCTTTCTCTAGTTGTGGCGCGTGGGGGCTACTCTTCGCTGTAGCACAGGCTTCTCATTGCAGTGGCTTCTCTTGTTGCGGAGCACGGGCTCTAGGCAGGCAGGCTTCAGTAGTTGTGGCACGCGGGCTTCCATAGTTGTGGCTCGTGGGCTCTAGAGCGCAGGCTTCAGTAGTTGTGGCTCACGGGCTTAGTTGCTCCGCGGCATGTGGGAGCTTTCCGGACCAGGGCTCGAACCCGTGTCCCCTGCATTGGCAGGCGGATTCTTAACCACTGCACCACCAGGGAAGCCCCAGACCACTACTTCTAAGTTTTAAACTTCTTGGCACTGTTTCTTGCTGTGACCATCACAGGTGATGTGGGCTAGTGCCTTGCCACTACGTAAGGCTGTATCACTGCCACTACCAGTGTGACTCTTGCTTACTGTGGAACCATCTTTTTTGTCCGTACACTGTGCTGATCCTTCACATCTTCCTAGATTGGGACGGGGACCTTTTTTTTTGCAAGTAGCTGGGGTCTTGTTTCCTCAGTCAGCTGCAGGGCTTCCCTTCCCTCTCCCCATCTTTTTGTGGCGGCTTCTGACTTTGTCCCCTCTGGCCAGATTGCCATTTGTCCCTGCATCCCAGATTCAATCCTCACCTGTCTGTGATGTAGCATGGCTGGTGTTTCCAATCATCATGCTACTTTATAATTATAGGTCAATATCTGTTAACTTTTGTTAATTCTTTTAAACATCACTCATTATATTTCCTAAAAGTAAAAAATAATGTATGTTCACGAACAGAACTTGGTGAATACAGGCAAGTACAAAAAGGGAAACAATCACTGATACTATTAACACCCAGAAATACCTAACCGGCATTTGGGCCAGCTTCCTGAACATGCAACCTCTGCAGTCCCACAGGGCTCCATGCTTAGAAAGACCTCCCTCCCCCAAAACTTGGTTTAGAGCTCTGCTCTTGCTGTCTGGACATTCTTCATAAGTTTTTTTTGTTTGTTTGTTTTTGTTTTTTTTCTTGCGGTACACGGGCCTCTCACTGCTGTGGCCTCTCCCGTTGCGGAGCACAGGCTCCAGACGCGCAGGCCCAGCGGCCATGGCTCACGGGCCCAGCCGCTCCACGGCATGTGGGATCCTCCCAGACCGGGGCACGAACCCGCGTCCCCTGCATCGGCAGGCGGACTCTCAACCACTGCGCCACCAGGGAAGCCCCTTAATAAGTTTTTAACAAGGGGCCTCACAGTTTCATTTTGCACTGGGTCCTGCTAATTATGTAGCTGGTCCTGCTTCCTCTTAACATGGCTGGTATATGTCTTTTTGGTCCTTCCTCTACCCATGTGTTGGCTTTAAAAATAGTTGGGATTACACCATTTGTATATTTTTAAATCCTGCTTTTTTCAGTTAACATTATAGTCTGCAAATGTTCCTATTTCATCAACTATTATTTGAACGCATTTTCAATTGATGAATGATATTCTATCACTTATTTAACTGTTTTCCTGTTGTTCAAGTTTTAGGTTGTCGGTTGATTCTTGAGGTCTTGTTTCATAGGTCAGTGCCTGGAACATTATAAGTGCTAAACAAATATTAGCAATTATTATGTGTCTACGGTCTCTCAGGCATTTTTGAGAACAGGTATCAGTGATCTCTCAGGGAGGGAATTCAATCCAGGAACTGGGCCACCGGGCTTCTTGTTCTGGCATCACGAAGGCTTTGTTCCATCAGCCCAGGTGATGACATGCTGCAGAATGTTGAAGCCTGGAACTTTACATCTGAGGTCTTGGTTTTCAGTTGTCATGCCTGACCCCTCCTCTCAACCCCCAACACAACTTTAAACACAGGTCTTGTGGGGCCTTTGGAATTCAAATAAGTTCTAGAACTGGGCAGGGCCCTAGAAAGAGTTGGAAATCCCTCACCTTGCAAATGAAGAATCTCTAGCCCTGAAGATAAAGGTTCAAAGGCTCTGTCTATAACCACAGAGACAGGTGAGATTTGAACCTGGTTCTCCATCCATTGATGGCTTTTCTTCATCAACAGTCCACGATGTTCAATTGTCAAGGCGAGAGGTGCACTACCTTTCTTGAATTAACCTAAGAGCTTCTTGAAGATGGTAGATCTGTAAGTATCTATGCCCTTGTTCTTTGTCTCTGATGGTGGGGAATCCAGAGGTGGGGTAGGGACAGGCATGACGGCTGTTAAATTCACTCCTCTTGAATCAGCTTGCTGTATCCCTTGTGAAGGACAGTGCTCCCACGATACTCGACAGACACTTGGACAAGGAAAAGGAGTCGGTCATTCACTGGGCATTAAGATGCTCCAAATTTTCTCACTCCAAAACAGGTCTCAGCTGCTGAGGACAGCAAAAAGGTAAAAAAATACGATTGTTCTCGGCTTTGGGTATTAGGACAACTGGTATTTTTTTCTTTCTGCTCTTTGAAATTTCACACTATTGTAATGCTCTTTCTCCTTTTTATAGAGGAAGAGATGTTTTAAGGGGAAAAACAGTCAAGTGTATTTGAGTGGTTTTGTTTTCTTTGCCCAGTAGGAATGGTAATGATGGCGAGGCCAGTTGCTTGCTTGACCTAGAGTCCTAATCAGCTTCTCTGGCCTCCACAGCTCATGGACACAGAGAAGACGGACTGTTAAAGCAGTTGGCATGTGGAATATCGTATCCTCTCTAACGCGTTCTTATGCCCCCAGAAACCATTTTGTTGCGATGGTTCAGCCAGATGCGAGAAAAAGTACAGTTTATTTCCCCCGAATATTTGAGTCTATGCGGCTGCAGCTTTTCCATCTGTGCTCATAGCCATGTGAGAGGCTGGGCGTGACAGTGGAACTTTTAACACCGCTAAGCGATTCTACAGGAGAGTTTGCTGACGTTGAACCAAGCCTGCCTACCTGCTGTGAACGAGGCAGTGGAACGGGGGTGGGGAGATTGCCAGGAGCCAGGCAGAGCACGGCATCAGAGAAGCACGGTGACAGCTGCAGGAAGACCGACTGCCAACACATCCACAGGAGCCAGGCTCTGGGCTGCCGTTTGAGGGAAGGCATCTCTTTCTGCAGGAGGAGACCACTGGGGGCCCTGCCTTGTTCTCCTGACTTCCAGACGGAAGTCCTGAGCAGGTCAAGATTGAGCCTAAGGCCAGGGTTTCAGAATAGAGGTCCAGCTATAGGTTCCATGGCAGGAATTTGAGGTCTCGTGTTGACAGTAAGATGGAGCAAAAGCTGACCTGATGCCGGGTCCCCCGGAGATTAAATGGGGTGCCTTACGGCCACCACGACTAGGGGCTGTGACCCAGGTCCAGAGCGTGGAGCAGGGGAGAGTCTGCATGTGGGGCAGTGGTTTGGGGAGGGGGCTGCTCGGGCAGAACACTGAGCAAGTTGTTACACGCTTTCTGGAGGTACGAGGGAGGACTGACCTCCCTTGTTGACAGGAATTCACGCGGGTCTTGAGAAGAGTCACTTGTTCTATTTTAGAAAAATTCATCTTCCCATTAATCATCTGACATATTTACATACAGATACATAATTCTGTCATTTGTTGGTGTTTATAGCCAGTAATGAAATTCCAGTTAGAACCTAAGGTCCTTTCCGTGCACAGTGCACATCCTTCTGAGAGTTACTATGCCAGGCCACGTGGCCACCTAGAATTAAATACTATTTTATAGCAGTCTATGGAATAATAGGTTTGCCTAATATTAAAGGTCTTCTCTGGCTCCTTCTAAAGGCTCTCAATTCACAAATTCAAGGTAAACCCGTTTTCTTCAGCATAAAGCTTTACTCTTTGTTAGGCTTTAATAGACCAGTGTGACCCTGAAATGGCGGACTCTAAGTTTTCTTTATCTATGCTATTTGCTGGGTTAGCCATGGCGGAGGGAGATGTGTGTGTGTTGGAGAGGGTGGCAGGGAAAAGAGGGAGAGAAGGAAGGAAAGAGGTACTGTGGTTCCAGTAAAAAATCATTATGTGCAAAGAAAGAGTTTTTCATACCTCACTTTATTCAGCCTGTACCAGGGCATTAGTCCTTGTGAGCAGGGTAAGACCCACAGTGATATGTGTGATTCTGGGATCTGATTTCCAACCCATCCACTCCTGTCCCCCACCTACCCCTCCCCCCACCGCTCTGAATGGAAGTTGCCAAGGGCCGGCGGGAGGTGGGGGGGCTTCTGCCTAGTCAGCGGCTGCCCCCGGTCGGTTATCACGTAATACTGCGCAGAAAGAGCCTAGAGACCCTCTGGAGAAAGGAATCTTTTCTGACAATCTGTTTATCCAAGCGATGAGAAAGAGTGCAGAAAGTTTAAGGTTTCAATGGCGACGTCCCTTGGAATAGAAAACATTTAAGCATTAGAGTGAGGAGGTTTGGTGCTGTCACACTCAAGCTGTGCAACTTAGGACAGGCCTGATGACCTCTCTGGGCCTCAGTTTTAGTAGAATGTTGCTTACTGTGAGTTTGATGAGGCGACAGAAGAAAAAGCCAACACTGCACCAAGCACACAGTAGGCACTCGGCAATTGTTTTCCTGTTTGTACTGCAGGCATGGATTGAAGCTTCAGCCCTCAGACAATTCCCGTTCTTTACAGGGCTGTGGTAGGACCAGGTGGGACTTGATTTTAGAAAATGCATGTGCGGAGCCGAGTAGACAAAAGCCCCTTTTCAGCTCCTGCTTCAAGATGACCACGTTCCATATGGCTTCACCTGCTGCGCACTGTTCTAATTGCAATCAGGATGGATCTCATTAGGGTTACAATGGCCCAGGAAAATGAAGCGTGGTTACCATGGCCCACTCCCTGGGCCTCCCAGCCGCGCAGTCAGAAAAGAAGCAGAGTCGAAAATGTTTCCTGTAATTACAGTGGCCAACACGGCACCCCAAGGATGTTGGGAGCTTAATAAATAGCCTTTGAGAATTTTTCTTTCTATCTGGCAAGCGTTCATTACAAACAAGTGGGGGTCTGCTTCAGTGGCAATGTGTACACCTACCTCCCTTCCCTGTAACATACACATGAGCTTGGTCTAAGGGGGCCAGCGTGGATGGGAGTAGGGAGCCGTGGCCGCGTGCTTCTTGCATGGACGTACAAGTTCCCGGTTGAAGTAAAGGAGTTAACATCTAGTTGTAATGGGTTCATAGCAGTGTTTGGCACACAGTAAGCCCTATCAGGTGTTCGCTAAATGATTAAAAAAGCAACCCACCTCTCCCCTGTATGGGACTAGATTACAAATTGACGAGGCTTTCTCACTTCTGGGGTGGGTGGGATGGGAGCAGGCACAATGATTTACGTCGGGGATCTAGTCTAACTTTGTCAAATCATTTGGGGAGGACACAGTGGGTGTGGGTCACTTTACTCTTCATAGACCCTTGGCTTGGTCCTGGTGCAATTGGCCTTGATATGAGTTTGGTTTGTTTTCTGGGTCACATATCTGCAGTGTGGGTGTCTGCAACCAACTCAAATATCCACAGCCCCCCGGCTAGGGGCTGTGGATATTTCCTAAATAATAAACGAGGAGAAGGAACCAAGCACATGATTTAGTCGGTCAGAACTTTTTCTGGAAAAGCAACAGTAAACTCACAAAGCAATAAGACAAATGTGATTTAAGCAAGATTTAATATCATGTGTGCATATTTAATGGAAGACAGACTATAGAAATGTACATGCATCTATATTTTTAGTCTGCCTCTATAGTCTGTCTATCTAAATCACTTAGATGATTGAACTATGACTATTTACAAATTTTGTTTTATCTAAGTGGGTATTCCTTACCAGGATTAAGTAAAAAATGTCCTTCACTCACCCTGAAATTTTATTAGAGGCTGAAATCTGCTGCTGCTGTGCTCGGCTCTTGTTCAGGCTCCATTTTGGGTGTTAATCACTGCTTTAGTATTAGAAGCCCTTATGGTACCTCTGCCTGGCTTTACTTTTCAGAGAAAAGGCCTTAATTTGCTTGCTCAGCTCTTTCCTTTCATTCTTCACGCTGCCTGTGCTTGCCGCCTCCTCCTGTTGTGTTTCATTTTTGTTCCAGGAAGAGATGGCTTTTCATTTCGCTCTGGGTAGTGATGTCCTGGATGAGCCTATCTGCATGCAGAGCTCTGGAATTCTGTGATGTGGGGGCAGATCCCTGGCGTCCTTTTTTATGAGAACCCCTGAGCCCCCAGGGAGAAGGAGTAAAGGGGCTTTTGGCATTGATACTTGTGCTCCAAGGACACTGAGATTAATCCCCCCCCCATTCCTCTTGCCATGCGCAAAGGAGGGGTGGGGCATGCGTGGGTTCCTCAGGAAGTCGAGGAAGTCAGACAGAAGGGAGAGAATTTGAAGGGCCCCAGAGCCATTCGGTGTCCTCGTAGAGAGCTGATCAGTAGAGATGGCCCATGAGGAGGCACGAGGGACGCTCCTAGCCTGGCTATGTGGCATCACTTCCTCCTTGGCATATAGAACTGTCCATCTGAAGAGGCATCAGAGGGACTGTGGCCACTTCTGAGCCAAACCTCCGAAGGTCAGTTGAGACAGTGGTCATACTGGAAAGGAGAAAGTCTGCTTTCACACGGAGCAAGAAGGGAGATAACCCTGGGTGGATAACTGCGGTTCCCAAGGCAGCAGAATCTGAGTCTGTGATGGTTGTAGCGATGGAAGTGGTGGGAATGGCAGCAGCTATAGCAGCAGGGCTGTAAAGAGCAGACCACTGGCGATCCTAAGCCTGAACTAAGAACAGCTACACAGTCCAGAGGGCAGCATTTAAGCAGCAGAAAGCTGCTGGAGTAGAAGAGTGGGTCCAGGCCCATGATGGGAGCCTACTTTTAACAAAATTTCATTGAGCCCCTGTTATGTGCCAAGCATTGTATTAGGTCCTGTTCCATCAAATCTTGAGGCACATTATGTTTAGTTGTCCCATCTTGGAGCTGCTAAGATTACTCAATTGGTTCAGTGACAGCCTGATCCATCCATTATATGGTTCCCTAACAAAGATTTAAGCAGCCAAAGATAATCTATGCCTAGGAGTGGGTTAAGTCATTCCATTAAAAGTCAGTCCTAAAAAAAAAAAAAAAAAAAAAAAAGTCAGTCCTGGGACTTCCCTGGTGGTCCAGTGGTAAAGAATCCACCTTCCAATGCAGGGGACCTGGGTTCGATCCCTGGTCTGGGAACTAAGATCCCACATGCCGTGGGGCAACTAAGCCCACGTGCCACAACTACTGAGCTCGTTCGCCTCAGTTAGAGAGAGCCCACGTGCTGCAAACTACAGAGCTCACGCGCTCTGGGGCCTGCGTGCCACAACTAGAGAGAAGCCTGCGCGCCACAACAAAAGATCCCACATGCCTTAACAAAGATCCCGCGTGCCACAGCTAAGACCCAACGCCGCCAAAACAATAAAAATAAATAAATTAATTAATTAAAAAAAAAAGTCAATCCTACCAGGGTAAGATGGCACCCTGGCACGTGTGACCACTGGGCTAACAGTAGGGACACTTAAAAAACATAGCTGTAACATAATTTCATATATAGTAGAATAATTAATACTTCCTTAATAATATTGTACACTCCAGGTTCACATTTCCCTGATTGTATAAAAAATGTTTTGCTTTGTTTTTACATTTGGTTTCTTAGAATCAGGATCCAAACAAGGACAACACATTGTGTTTGGTTGCTATGTCTCTTAAGTCTCTCTCTCTCTTTCTCTCTCTCTCTCTCTTTCATTATGACAGCACCCCTCCCCCCTCACACACACATTCTATTTTTTTAATGCCATTTATTTGTTGAAGAAACCAGTTTACTTTTTCTTTAGAACTTCCGACATATTGGATTTGGCTGATTATATCTGTTGGTGTCATGTAACTGGCTCCTGTATATCGCATATTTCCTGTGATTAGATAGTTAGACATATAGGCTTACTTATTATTATTATTTAGCAAAATTATTGCATAGTCATTACTGTGTATTTCCTAGTTCCTATAATTATCAGGAGACACATATTGTTTGGTTGTCCAACTTTTAATGATGTTAAGATTCACTAGTGAGTGTAGGTGCTGGCAGCTCAATCCATCGATTATAAATTTTCCTGTCAACATTTCACCTCATGGTTTGATAATTGGTGATGGTCATTTCCTAGATCCATTATTTCACAAGGGCTGTGAGGCGGTGATTTTCAAAGTCTATCATTTTACATTTACTCACAGGAATTTTTCCATAAAGGAGGACTTCTCCTTATCAACTATTAGGTTATCCTGAAACGAAGTTCATGTAGGGAAGGCATGATAGATGCTTGATTCTTTCCCTTTATTTAACAATTTTCAAAATAAAGTATAGGTACCCTAGTAAACTCCAATGGTAAGAATGAGATTTTTTAAAGTATTATGGATTCATAGATTTGTTAGTAATCACTATCTTTCAATCCAATGAAGTGATTGTTTTTCTGATACTCAAATTAGCTCAGTTTTGGCCAGCGGGAGCCCTGTAAATTTTACTTTTGGTTCATTTGGACAGAGCCCATTAGCATTTTTTTAAATAAATTTATTTATTTTTGGCTGTGTTGGGTCTTTGTTGCTGCACGTGGGCTTTCTCTAGTTGTGGTGAGTGGTGGCTACTCTTCATTGTGGTACATGGGCTTCTCATCACCGTGGCTTCTCTTGTTGTGGAGCACGGGTTTTAGGCATGAGGGCTTCAGTAGTTGTAGCACGTGGGCTCTAGAGTGCAGGCTCAGAAGTTGTGGCTTGCAGGCTCTAGAGCGCAGGCTCAGTAGTTGTGGTGCACGGGCTTCGCTGCTCCACAGCATGTGGGATCTTCCCGGGCTAGGGTTCGAACCCGTTTCCCCCGCATTGGCAGGCGGATTCTTAACCATTGCGCAACCAGGGAAGCCCCCATTAGCGTTTGATAGCTTCCTTGCTTATGGGCAAGATGTTACAGACTCATCTTTTTTTTTAAAAATTAATTAATTAATTAATTTTGGCTGCATTGGATCTTCGTTGCTGTGCGCAGACTTTCTCTAGTTGCGGTGAGAGGGGGCTACTCTTCGTTGTGGTGCGCGGACTTCTCGTTGCAGTGGCTTCTCTTGTTGCAGAGCGTGGGCTCTAGGGCAGGTGGGCTTCAGTAGTTGTGGCTCGTGGGCTCTAGAGTGCAGGCTCAGTAGTTGTGGTGCACGGGCTTAGTTGCTCCGTGGCATGTGGTATCTTCCCAGACCAGGGATCAAACCCCTGTCCCCTGAACTGATTCTTAACCACTGTGCCACAAGGGAAGCCCCAAAGCAGATTCTTGCTTTTGTCCATAAAAAAAGAAATGTTTATAAGCAAATTTCTGTTGGTCAGAGCACAAAGGCAGATTTTTTTGGTAGCTGAATTATTCCCTGACAATAACTCCCTATAGAAAATAGTATTTTATATACTCAAAGTAATTCTAAATCCCAATGAAATTGAAGCTGTGATCAAAAATCTTCCAACAAACAAAAGTCCAGGGCCAGATGGCTTCACAGGTGAATTACATCAAACATTTAGAGAAGAGCTAACACCCATCCTTCTCAAACTCTTCCAAAAAATTGCAGAGGAAGGAACACTCCCAAACTCATTCTATGATGCCACCATCACCCTGATAACAAGACCAGACAAAGATAGTACAAAAGAAGAAAATTACAGACCAATATGACTGATGAATATAGATGCAAAAATCCTCAACAAAATACTAGCAAACAGAATCCAACAACACATTAAAAGGATCATACACCATGATCAAGTGGAATTTATCCCAGGGATGCAAGGATTCTTCAATATATGCAAATCAATCAATGTGATAAACCATATTAACAAATTGAAGGAGAAAAGCTATATGATCATCTCAATAGATGCAGAAAAAGCTTTTGACAAAGTTCAACACCCATTTATGATAAAAACTCTCCAAAAAGTGGGCATAGAGGGAACCTACCTCAACACAATAAAGGCCATATATAACAAGCCCACAGCAAACATCATTCTCCATGGTGAAAAACTGAAAGCATTTCCTCTAAGATCAGGGACAAAACAAGGATGTCCACTCTTGCCACTATTTTTCAACATAGTTTTGGAAGTCCTAGCCACGGCAATCAGAGAAGAAAAAGAAATAAAAGGGCTACAAATTGGAAAAGAAGTAAAACTGTCACTGTTTGCCGATGACCATACATAGAGAATCCTCAAGATGCCACCAGAAAACTACTAGAGCTAATCAATGAATTTGGTAAAGTTGCAGGATACAAAATTAATGCATAGAATTCTCTTGCATTCCTATACACTAATGATGAAAAATTTGAAAGAGAAATTAAGGAAACACTCCCATTTACCATTGCAACAAAAAGAATAAAATACCTAGGAATAAACCTACCTAGGGAGACAAAAGACCTGTATGCAGAAAACTATAAGACACTCATGAGAGAAATTAAAGATGATACAAACAGATGGAGAGATATACCATGTTCTTGGACTGGAAGAATCAATATTGTGAAAACGACTATACTACCCAAAGCAATCTACAGATTCAGTGCAATCCCTATCAAATTACCAATGGCATTTTTTACAGAACTAGAACAAAAACTCTTAAAATTTGCATGGAGACAAAAAAGACCCCGAATAGCCAAAGCAGTCTTGAGGGGAAAAAAAATGGAGCTGGAGGAATCAGACTCCCTGACTTCAGACTATACTACAAAGCTACAGTAATCAAGACAGTATGGTACTGGCACAAAACAGAAATCTAGATCAATGGAACAAGATAGAAAGCCCAGAGATAAACCCACGCACCTGTGGTCAACTAATCTATGATAAAGGAGGCAAGGATATACAATGGAGAAAAGACAGCTTCTTCAATAAGTGGTGCTGGGAAAACCGGACAGCTACATGTAAAAGAATGAAATTAGAACACTCCCTAACACCATACACAAAAATAACCTCAAAATGGATTAGAGACCTAAATATAAGACCAGACACTATAAAACTCTTAGAGGAACACATAAGACACTATGTTTGTCTTGCTTTGACATTAATCACAGCAAGATCTTTTTTGATCCACCTCCTAGAGTAATGGAAATAAAAACAAAAATAAACAAATGGGACCTAATGAAACTTAAAAGCTTTTGCAAAGCAAAGGAAACTACAAACAAGACAAAAAGACAACCCTCAGAATGGGAGAAAATATTTGCAAATGAATCAACGGACAAAGGATTAATCTCCAAAGCATATAAACAGCTCATGTAGCTCAATATTAAAAAAACAAACAACCCCATCCAAAAATGGGCAGAAGACCTAAATAGACATATCTCCAAAGAAGATATACAGATTGCTAACAAACACATGAAAGGATGGTCAACATCACTAATCATTAGAGAATGCAAATCAAAACTACAGTGAGGTATCACCTCACACCAGTCAGAATGGCCATCATCAAAAAATCTACAAATAGGGCTTCCCTGGTGGCGCAGTGGTTGAGAGTCCGCCTGCCGATGCAGGGGACGCGGGTTCGTGCCCCGGTCCGGGAAGATCCCGCGTGCCGCGGAGCGGCTGGGCCCGTGAGCCATGGCCGCTGAGCCTGTGCGTCCGGAGCCTGTGCTCCGCAACGGGAGAGGCCACAACAGTGAGAGGCCCGCGTACCGCCAAAAAAAAAAAAAAGGAAAAAAAAAAATCTACAAATAGTAAATGCTGGAGAGGGTGTGGAGAAAAGGGAACCATCGTGCACTGTTTGTAGGAATGTAAATTGATACAGCCACAATGGAGAACAGTGTGGAGGTTCCTTAAAAAACTAAAAATAGAACTACCATACAATCCAGCAATCCCACTACTGGGCATATACCCTGAGAAAACCATAATTCAAAAAGAGTCAAGTACCCCAATGTTCACTGCAGCACTATTTACAATAGCCAGAACATGGAAGCAACCTAAGTGTCCATCAACAGATGAATGGATAAAGAAGATGTGGCACATATATACAATGGAATATTACTCAGCCATAAAAAGAAACGAAATTGAGTTATTTGTAGTGAGGTGGATGGACCTAGAGACTGTCATACAGAGTGAAGTAAGCCAGAAAGAGAAAAACAAATATCGTATATTAACGCATATATGTGGAGCCTAGAAAAATGGTACAGGTGAACCGATTTGCAGGGCAGAAATAGAGACACAGATGTGGAGAACAAACCTATGGACACCAAGGGGGGAAAGTGGTGGGTGGTGGTGGTGGTGTGATGAACTGGGAGACTGGTATTGACATATATACAGTAATATGTATACAATGGATAACTGATAAGAACCTGCTGTATAAAAAAAAAATTTTTTTTAATTCAAAAATTCAAAAAAAAAGCCCGAAAGTTCTCTCTGCGTCCCACAAAGTTTTGACGTGTGATTTTTTAATTGCCCTTGAGTTCTAAGAATTTCATAATTTTATTTATGATTTACCTTTTTAACCCAATAGTTTTACAGTAATATGTTACTTACTTTAGAAACGTACGATAGTATTTTTTCCTCTTTTGTATATCTCATACTCGTTTTCGAATTTATTTGGGATATTCTTAGCTGGTCGCCTAATTTTATTTTTCTGGAACTAGCAAATTGCACTTCTTGAATGGACTGAGACCATGAAGAGTTTGGATTAAGGTATAGTGATCTTAGGTTGTTTGGCCAGGTAGCCTGAGCTGAAAAGATTTACTATTTAAGAGGTGATATTCTTGATTAGTTAGAGTAAAACCTGCCCTTACCATGTGATGTTCCCAAAGAAGGATAATGGTAATATCTTATATGTGTTCTCTACCTCATTGTTGACAAAACACTTTTCATAACCACTTTTTACTTCAGTTTCCCCAACAGCCTGGTGGGGTAGATAGGAAAGTTATTTTACCTCTGACTTCATCTGTCAGACAGCATTGAAAATACTTCCAGACCACCGTGGATTGTTGTGAGGTTTAATTAATTAGAACCAATAATCCTTTCTCACTACCGCAGTGGATTGTGGCACTCTAGTGAGATAATGGGTATGAAAATACAAAGGCATACAGCCATCTGAGCGATTATTTTGGTAGTAGAAGTAGAAACAGTCATTTGTTTCTACTCCCAAGTTCCTCCTTGTTAGAGCACATTTAGGAGAGGATGGAAAAAGATACCATGTGTGAACACCAGATCTATGACATGGACCTGATGTATGTTCACTGATTGCTTAGGTACCAAGGGGCCTAACTGGCACCAGGGCCATCTTCTTTAGTGTGCCACCTGGGCAGTCACATAGGGACCCCACTCCCAGAAGGACCCCATCATTGTTTTAATGCTTTGCTGTTGTCTTCTTAAGATTCATAACAATGTTATCTTTGATCTGTGTTTTGTAAGTGAAGTCTGATATGACAATGAAGCATGTGTATGAACAGTGGAGATATGCTTGGTGGTAGTGTGTGCACATGTGGGTTCAGGTCCACAGGCATGGAAGGTAATGTGGGGGATTGACATATACACACTACTGTATAGAAAGCAGATAACTAATAAGGACCTACTGTATAGCACAGGGAACTCTACTCAATACTCTGTAATGACATATATGGAAAAGAATCTAAAAAAGATTGGATATATGTATATGTATAACCGATTCACTTTGCTATACAGCAGAAACTAACACAACATTGTTAATCAACTATACTCCAAAAAAATTAATTTAAAACAAACAAACAAATAAACCAAATAGGCCTCTTGTGCAGTCTGGGGCACATGGGGCCCCAAGGCAGTCAGGCTAGGAACTGGGTCCAGATTGGTGCTGTCCATAGCATCAGAAGCAGCAGCCCTGGTAGCAGGAGCTGTAGGTGCAAGAGAGAGCAGGGGCTCCACATTGGGGCTCACAATGGGAAATGGGTTTGCCTGTCTGTCCCTGGAGCCCATCCCTGTAGGATTTACACAAATATGAACTCTCCAACCTGAGTGCCGTGACAAGAACTGCTCTCACTTAGGCATTAAACTTTGTCAGTAAATTATTACAAAATAAAGGTGTACATGTGGAATTGTAGTAATGCATATATAAAGGATTTATTAGAATTCGTCAAAGAGTTTAGACTTTCTGGTTTTTAAAACTGCTGCAACATTGCAAAGCAAATACCCACAGGTTTAGAAAGATAAATTAGATTTAGGGATCAGTCTATTCAACAGAAAAGAACACTATTTTCATATGAAGCTTCAGATGAGCCACTTATTAGTGAGGAAGACAGTTTTTAAATTAATTTTCCTCATAACTGAATGTAGCAATAGAATGCATAAACAGATGTTTTGAGTTATATACACATCATGAAGCCACTTTCGGTTTATTGTACAACCCTCACAAGTTACAGGAAATGTCAGAGGAAAAATTAATATACTTTTATATAAATGTACATTTAAAATTGAATCCAGACTTACACAAAGCTGATTTGTATTATGAGTTAAACCTTTTTAGAACAATAGGTCCATGAGAATCATAAATTCTAGATGTACTAAAATTTATACATTAATCCCAAAGTTGCTACAGGCCATAAAATACTCATATCAGCACCAGTAACGGCTGCATCAGCAGGAAGTTCCTTCTCTAAATTTGAAATTATCAAAAATCATTTGCCATCTTGCATTTGCCAAGAAAGACTGATGGTGCCTTCAATTATGTTGATTGAAAATGAAGTTGCTAAAAGTATAAATTTTGATGACCTAATAAATAAATTTGTAGAAAACTGAGCCAGAAAAATCTTGTGATCGATCAAGGTATCACATTATGAAAGTATTAGTAAATATATTGTGTTATATAATATTATGACACCAAAAATATTTTTTGCAATTTGTAAATTTACGTTGTTAATCATTGTGGTAGGCAGAATAATGTCCCCCCTTCAACACACACACCAAAGACATCCATGTCCAGAACCATGTCCCAGAACCTATGAATATGTTACCTCACTTGGTAAAAAAAGACTTTGTAGTTACGATTAAATTAAGGATCTTGCCATGGGGCGATTATGCTGGATTATCCGGGTGGGCCCAGTGTATAATTACAAGGGTCTTTATAAGGGAAAGAGGAAGAGTCAGAGAAGGAGTTGTGATGAGGGAAGCAGAGATGAGGGGTAGGAGAGAGAGGGCAGGGAGAGTGAGAGTGGAAGATGCTCTGCTGCTGGCTTTGAAAAGCAGAAGCTAACACACCATTGTAAAGCAATTATACTCCAATAAAGATGTAAAAAAAAAAAAAGAAAATGGTGGAAGGGGCCACAAATGAAGGAATGCCACTAGTTGCTGAAAAGGCAAGAAATGAATTTTTTTTCCTGGAGCTGATATCTTGATTACAGGACTCTTAAGTTCCAGAACTGGGAGGTAACACGTTTGGGTTGCGTTGAGCTACTAAGCTTGTGGTCATTTGTTCCAGCAGTACTAGGATACTTCTAATCCTCATCACTAATAGGATGATGATCACTGTTACCCTTCTTCTGTTTTTATAAAAAATGAAATATTTTAAAGGAAAGTATTTTATATCTTAGTACCTTTAATGGCACTTTTTCTTCCTTTATGAACAAGGGTCTTGCATTTTCATTCTTTTCTAGGCTCACAAATGATATACCTGGCCCTACTTTAGAGACATTCAGCGGGGACTGTGCAGTCTGCTGTCTAAAGTGCAGGAGAGCAGTCTGGCCTCAACATAAAGATTTGGAAACCATCAGCATATTACCCTTAAGAGCAGGTAAGACCACCCAGAAAGAGTAAAAAGAATGGTGATCCTAGGCCTATCCATTCCATATTACATACATATATACACACAGTTCTTTCTGTTTTTAACTTTTGTTCATTTTCTGATATACAAATAGAGATAACGTTTTATATATATACTGGTGCTTTTCCTTCTGTGAGGTAAATTCCTAGGAGTGGGATTTCTGGTTCAAGGACATACATTTCAAAAATGAAATAGTAGTTACCATTTCCAGTAGCAAATGGATGGGACTACTCCTTGTTACTTTAATTTGCATTTTTAAAATACTAGTGAGCATCTTCTCAAATGTTTACCAATCACCTGGATTTGTTCTTCTGTGAATTGCTAGGTTTTTTTTCTTGTTGTTGTTTGTTTTTTAAATATCTTTATTGGAGTATAACAGCTTTACAATGGTGTGTTAGTTTCTGCTTTATAACAAAGTGAATCAGCTATATGCATACATATATCCCCATATCTCCTCCCTCTTGTGTCTCCCGCCCACCCTCCCTATCCCACCCCTCTAGGTGGTCACAAAGCACCCAGCTGATCTCCCTGTGCTATGCAGATGCTTCCCACTAGCTATCTATTTTACATTTGGTAGTGTATATATGTCCATGCCACTCTCTCACTTCGTCCCATCTTACCCTTCCCCCTCCCCGTGTCCTCAAGTCCATTCTCTATGTCTGCGTCTTGATTCCTGTCCTGCCCCTAGGTTCTTCAGAACCATTTTTTAAAATTAAGATTCCATATATATGTGTTAACATACAGTATTTGTTTTTCTTTTTCTGACTTCCCTCTGTATGACAGACTCTAGGTCCATCCACCTCACAACAAATAACTCAATTTCGTTTCTTTTTATGGCTGAGTAATATACCACTGTATATATGTGCCATATCTCCTTTATCCATTCATCTGTCGGTGGACACTTAGGTTGCTTCCATGTCCTGGCTATTGTAAATAGAGCTGCAATGAATATTGTGGTACATGAATTTTTGAATTATGGTTTCCTCAGGGTAGATGCCCAGTAGTGGGATTGCTGTGTCATATGGTAGTTCTATTTTTAGTTTTTTAAGGAACCTCCATACTGTTCTCCATAGTGGCTGTATCAATTTACATTCCCACCAACAGTGTAGGAGGGTTCCCTTTTCTCCACACCCTCTCCAGCATTTATTGTCTGTAGATTTTTTGATGATGGCCATTCTGACTGGTGTGAGGTGATACCTCATTGTAGTTTTGATTTCCATTTCTCTAATGATTAGTGATGTTGAGCATCCTTTCATATGTTTGTTGGCCATCTGTATATCCTCTTTGAAGAAATGCCTATTTAGGTCTTCTGCCCACTTTTGGATTGGGTTGTTTGTTTTTTTGATATTGAGCTGCATGAGCTGCTTCTATATTTTGGAGATTACTCCCTTGTCAGTTGCTTCATTTGCAAATATTTTCTCCCATTCTGAGGGTTGTCTTTTCATCTTCTTTTTGGTTTCCTTTGCTGTGCAAAAGCTTTTAAGTTTCATTAGGTCCCATTTGTTTATTTTTGTTTTTATTTCCATTTCTCTAGGAGGTGGGTCAAAAAGGATCTTGCTGTGATTTATGTCACAGAGTATTCTGTCTATATTTTCTTCTAAGAGTTTTATAGTGTCTGGCCTTACATTTAGGATTTTAATACATTTTGAGTTTATTTTTGTGTATGGTGTTAGAGAGTGTTCTAATGTCATTCTTTTACATGTAGCTGTCCAGTTTTCCCAGCACCACTTATTGAAGAGGCTGTCTTTTCTCCATTGTATATTCTGGCCTCCGTTATCAAAGATAAGGTTCCCATATGTGCGTGGGTTTATCTCTGGACTTTCTATCCTGTTCCATTGATCTATATTTCTGTTTTTGTGCCAGTACCATACTGTCGATTACTGTAGCTTTGTAGTATAGTCTGAAGTCAGGGAGCCTGATTCCTCCAGCTCTGTTTTTCTTTCTCAAAATTGTGAAACTTTTTGTTCTAGTTCTGTGAAAAATGCCATTGGTAGTTTGATAGGGATTGCATTGAATGTGTAGATTGCTTTGGGTACTATAGTCATTTTCACAATGTTGATTCTTCCAATCCAAGAACATGGTATATCTCTCCTTCTGTTTGTATCATCTTTAATTTCTTTCATTAGTGTCTTATAGTTTTCTGCATTCAGGTCTTTTGTCTCCTTAGGTAGGTTTATTCCTAGGTATTTTATTCTTTTTGTTGCCATGGTAAATGGGAGTGTTTCCTTAATTTCTCTTTCGTTATTTTTCATCATTAGTGTATAAGAATGCAAGAGATTGCTGTGCATCGATTGTGTATCCTGCTACTTTACCAGATTCGTTGATTAGCTCTAGTAGTTTTCAGGGAGCATCTTTAAGATTCTCTATGTATCGTATCATGTCATCTGCAAACAGTGACAGTATTACTTCTTCTTTTCTGATTTGGGTTCCTTTTATTTCTTTTTCGTCTCTGATTGCTGTGGCTAAAACTTCCAAAACTATGTTGAATTATAGTGGTGAGAGTGGGCAACCTTGTCTTGTTCCTGATCTTAGTGGAAACAGTTTCAGTTTTTCACCATTGAGAATGATGTTGGCTGTGGGTTTGTCATATATTGAGGTAAGTTCCCTCTATGCCCACTTTCTGGAGAGTTTTTATCATAAATGGGTGTTGAATTTTGTCGAATGCTTTTTCTGCATCTATTGAGATGATCATATGGTTTTTATCCTTCAGTTTGTTAGTATGGTGTATCACATTGATTGATTTGCGCATATTGAAGAATCCTTGCATTCCTGGGATAAACCCCACTTGATCATGGTGTATGATCCTTTTAATGTGCTGTTGGATTCTGTTTGCTAGTATTTTGTTGAGGATTTTTGCATCTATGTTCAGCAGTGATATTGGCCTGTAGTTTTTTGTGTGTGTGTGACATCCTTGTCTGGTTTTGGTATCAGGGTGATGGTAGTCTCGTGAATGAGTTTTGGAGTGTTCCTCCCTCTGCTATATTTTGGAAGAGTTTGAGAAGGATAGGTGTTAGCTCTTCCCTAAATGTTTGATAGAATTCACCTGTGAAGCCATCTAGTCCTGGGCTTTTGTTTGTTGGAAGATTTTTTTTTTTTTTTTTTTTTTGTGGTACACGGGCCTCTCACTGTTGTGGCCTCTCCCATTGTGGAGCACAGGCTCCGGACATGCAGGCTTAGTGGCCATGGCTCACGGGCCCAGCCGCTCCACAGCATGTGGGATCTTCCCGGACCGGGCCACGAACCTGTGTCCCCTGCATCGGCAGGTGGACTCTCAACCACTGCGGTACCAGGGAAGCCCTGTTGGAAGATTTTTAATCACAGTTTCAATTTCAGTACTTGTGATTGGTCTGTTTATATTTTCTATTTCTTCCTGGTTCAGTCTCAAAAGGTTGTACTTTTGTAAGAATTTGTACATTTCTTTCAGGTTGTCCATTTTATTGGCATAGAGTTGCTGTAGTAATCTCTCATGATCCTTTGTATTTCTGCAGTGTCAGTTGTTCCTTCTCCTTTTTCATTTCTAATTCTATTTATTTGAGTCTTCTCCCTTTTTTTTCTTGATGAGTCTGGCTAATGGCTTATCAATTTTGTTTATCTTCTCAAAGAACCAGCTTTTAGTTTTATTGATCTTTGCTATCGTTTCCTTCATTTCTTTTTCATTTATTTCTGCTCTGATCTTTATGATTTCTTTCCTTCTGTTAACTTTGGGGTTTTTTTGTTCTTCTTTCTCTAATTGCTTTAGGTGTAAGGTTAGGTTGTTTATTTGAGATATTTCTTGTTTCTTGAGGTAGGATTTTATTGCTATAAACTTCCCTCTTAGAACTGCTTTTGCTGCATCCCATAGGTTTTGGGTTGTCGTGTTTTCCTTGTCATTTGTTTCTAGGTATATTTTGATTTCTTCAGTGATCTCTTGGTTATTTAGTAGTGTATTGTTTAGCCTCCATTTGTTTGTATTTTTTACAGTTTTTTCCTGTAATTAATATCTAGTCTCATAGTGTTGTGTTTGGAAAAGATACTTGATACGATTTCAATTTTCTTAAATTTACCAAGGCTTAATTTGTGACCCAAGATATGATCTATCCTGGAGAATGTTCCGTGAGCACTTGAGAAGAAAGTGTATTCTGTTGTTTTCAGATGGAATGTCCTATAGATATCAATTAAGTCCATCTTGTTTAACGTCTCATTTAAAGCTCGTGTTTCCGTATTTACTTTCATTTTGGATGATCTGTCCTTTGGTGAAAGTGTCCACAGAAAGTCCCCTACTATGATTGTGTTACTGTTGCCTTCCCCTTTTATGGCTGTTAGCATTTGCTTTATATATTGAGGTGCTCCTTTGTTGGGTGCATAAATATTTAAAATTGTTATATCTTCTTCTTGGATTGATCACTTGATCATTATATAGTGTCCTTCTTTGTCTCTTGTAATAGTCTTTATTTTTTTTTTTGCTGTACGCAGACCTCTCACTGTTGTGGCCTCTCCCGTTGCGGAGCACAGGCTCTGGACGTGCAGGCTCAGCGGCCATGGCTCACGGGCCCAGCCGCTCTGCAGCATGTGGGATCCTCCTGGACTGGGGCACGAGCCCATGTCCCCTGCATCGGCAGGCGGACTCTCAACCACTACGCCACCAGGGAAGCCCAATAGTCTTTATTTTAAAGTTTATTTTGTCTGATATGAGAATTGCTACTCCAGCTTTCTTTCTTTCTTTTTTTTTTGCGGTATGCGGGCCTCTCACTGCTGTGGCCTCTCCCGTTGTGGAGCACAGGCTCTGGATGCGCAAGCCGAGCAGCCATGGCTCACAGGCCCAGCTACTCTGCAGCATGTGGGATCCTCCTGGACCAGGGCACGAACCCGCGTCTCCTGTATTGGCAGGCGGACTCTCAACCACTGCGCCACCAGGGAAGCCCTCCAGCTTTCTTTTGATTTCCATTTTCATGGAATACCTTTTTCCATCCCCTCACTTTCAGTCTGTATGTGTCCCTAGGTCTGAAGTGGGTCTCTTGTAGACAGCATATTAATGGGTCCTGTTTTTGTATCCAGTCAACCAGTCTATATCTTTTGGTTGGAGCATTTAATCCATTTATATTTAAGGTAATTATCGATATGTATGTTCCTATTACCATTTTTTTACTTGTTTTGTGTTTGTTTTTGTAGGTCTTTTCCTTTACTTGTGTTTCCTGCCTAGAGAAGTTCCTTTAGCAGTTGTTGCAAAGCTGGTTTGGTGGTGCTGAGTTCTCTTAGCTTTTGCTTGTCTGTAAAGGTTTTAATTTCTCCATCAAATCTGAATGAAATCCTTGCTGGGTAGAGTAATCTTGGTTGTAGTTTTCTCTCCTTCATCACTTTAAATACGTCCTGCCAGTCCCTTCTGGCTTGCAGAGTTTCTGCTGAAAGATCAGCTGTTAACCTTATGGGGATTCCCTTGTGTGTTATTCGTTTTTCCCTTGCTGCTTTTAATATTTTTTCTTTGTATTTAATTTTTGATAGTTTGACTAATATGTGTCTTGGTATGTTTCTCCTTGGATTTATCCTGTATGGGACTCTCTATGCTTCCTGGTCTTGATTAACTATTTCCTTTCCCATATTACGGAAGTTTTCAACTATAATCCCTTCAAATATTTTCTCAGTCTCTTTCTTTTTCTCTTCTTCTTCTGGGACCCCTTTAATTCGAATGTTGGTGCGTTTAATATTGTCCCAGACGTCTCTGAGACTGTCCTCAATGCTTTTCATTCTTTCTTCTTTATTCTGCTCTGCAGTAGTAATTTCCACTATTTTATCTTCCATGTCACTTATCCGTTCTTCTGCCTCAGTTATTCTGCTGTTGATTCCTTCTAGATAAGTTTTAATTTCATCTATTGTGTTGTTCATCATTGTTTGTTTGCTCTTTAATTCTTCTAGGTCCTTGTTAAATGTTCCTTATATTTTCTCCATTCTATTTCCAAGATTTTGGATCATCTTTACTCTCATTACTGTGAATTCTTTTTCAGGGAGACTGCCTATTTCCTCTTCATTTGTTTGGTCTGGTGGGTTTTTACCTTGCTCCTTCATCTGCTGTGTGTTTCTCTGTCTTCTCATTTTGCTTAAGTGACTGTGTTTGGGGTCTCCGTTTCGCAGGCTGCAGGTTCGTAGTTCCCGTTGTTTTTGGTGTTTGCCCCCAGTGGCTAAGGTTGGTTCAGTGGCTTGTGTAGGCTTCTTGGTGGAGGGGACTGGTGCCTGTGTTCTGGTGGATGAGGCTGGGTCTTGTCTTTCTGGTGGGCAGGACTGAGTTCGGTGGTGTGTTTTGGGGTGTCTGTGACCTTATTATGATTTTAGGCAGCCTCTCTGCTAATGGGTGGGGTTGTGTTCCTTCCTAGTTGTGTGGCATGGGGCGTCCAGTATTGGACTTTGCTGTCCATTGGGTGGAGCTGGGTCTTAGCGTTGAGATGGAGATCTCTGGGAGAGCTTTCACCGATTGATATTATGTGGAGCCGGGAGGTCTCTGGTGCTCCAATGTCCTGAACTCGGCTCTCCCACCTCCGAGAATCAGGCCTGACACTCGGCGGGAGTACCACGATCCTGTCAGCCACATGGCTCTCCCTGGACAGATTCCTGGAGTCTTCCTCTCTGAAGTGTTCAGAAGTGCTGCTAAAGGAGGTAGGGTGGCAGGATGCTGGGGCAGCTCGGAAAAGAGAAGAGGAAAAGCTGCTTGTTTTCATATATGCTTTCTCTCTCTCTCTATCCCTGTCTCTCATTTTATTATTTTTGAAAAATTATCTACACACGGCCAATACTTCATATTGTTAGTTATTTTAATTTTAGCCAGTCTAGTGTGTGTGACGTGGTATCTGATTATAGTTTTAGTTTCCTTTTCTCTGATGACTAATGACACTGAGCATCTTTTCATGTGCTTTTTTGCCATTCTTATATCTTCTCTTGTTAATGCCTTTTGACGTTCTTTGGCCATTTGCAAAATTATAGATTTGAAGCCTTCTACTCTCATAAGTGTTTAAAATATATGTGTATGCAGGTGTATGTGTATATTTAGCATATCAGTTGTCTAATAAATTTGTTTAGGATATATTTTGTCATTTAAATCTCATTATTTTTTCACTGTGGTAATATACACATAAAATAATAAAATAATAAACAAATATATAATATAAAAATATAAAATAATGTAAAAGCACACGGTTCAGTGGCATTAAGTACATTACACTGTTGTGCAGCCATGATTACTACCCATTTCCAGAGCTTTATTATCATCACAAACTGAAACTCTGTACCCATTAAAAATAATTACATTTTAAAAATAGTCAAATATGTCAGGCTTTTCTTTTCTAGTGTCTATTCTTCTGATCTTGATTAAAAAGTTTTCCTGCCTGTCTGGATTGTATGTGTGATTTCTTAGATATTTTTGGAACCATCTTTGTTGTTTCATTTTTAAGTCTAAATATTTAATACACTTATAATTTTTTTTATATATGGTGTGAAGGAGGGAACAGACTCCATTTTCTTCCAAGTGGAGTGCCAAATATATGTAACCAGTGCATACATTAAGACTCTTTTCCCCATTGAATTACAATCTCATCTTTGTCCTAGACTATCGTAAATACTGGGATCTGTTTCTGGCACTTTGTACCACTGATCCAGTTGTCTGTTTCTATGTCAATATTCTATTGTTTAGTTACAGTTTAATGCTTGAAAAATGAAATTCCACCTCACCATTCTCCTTCATGATTTTCCTGGATATTCTCAGACATGTATGTTTCCACATGGATTTTAATATTATTTTATTTAATTAAAAACACACAAAGCTATTGGGGTTCTAATAGGTATTACATTCATTTATATATTATTTTTGAGAGAATTGACATTTTTATAATACTGTCTATCTATCCAAGAAAATAGTGTATTCTTTATTTTCAGATTGAATTTTGTGCCTTTAATAAAATTTTTTCTTTAAAAATTTTTTTTTATTGGAGTATGGTTAATTTACAATGTTATGTTAGTTTCAGATGAACAGCAAAGTGAATCAGTTATATATATATATATATATATATATATATATCTCCACTCTTTTTTTTAATATATATTCTGTTCCCATATAGGTTATTACAGAGTACTGAGTAGAGTTCCCTGGGCTATACAGCAGCTTCTTATTAGCTATCTATTTTATATATCGTAGTGTGTATATGTCAGTCCCAATCTCCCTAATGTTTTCTTTGTCTAGTTTCTGTACTTCTCGTATTGAGTTTATTCCTAACACTAATATGCATGCTATTGTTGGTGAAATATTGTCTCTCATTTCCACTTGATTTCCTTTGCTCAATTTAATGTCTGTGAGATTCATCCATGTTGTACGTAAAAGTAGTTTGTTCTTTTGAATACTGAATAGTATTCTTGTGTATTTAATATACTACAAGTTATTTATCCATTCACCTGTTGATGGATATTTGGCTAATATGAATAAAGCTGCTGTGAACGACCTTTTACAAGGTTTTTTAAAAATGGATATATGTTTACATTTCTCTCTGGTAACTTCCTAACTGTGGAAGTTCCTCTAGGTGTATGTTTAACTTTATAAGAAACTGCCCAACTTTTAAAAAGTGGTTTAAAATGGTTTAAAACCATTTTAAACTCCCACCAGCAATGTAGAATAATTCCGTTTGCTCCAGATCTAGGTCAACATTTCATCCTGCCAGTCTTTTTAATTTTAGCCATCTTAGTGGGTGTGAAGTGGTATCTAATTGTAGTTTTAAATTGCATTTCCGCAATGACTAATGCCGTTGAACACTTTTTCATGTACTTACTGGACATTTGTATGTTTTCCTTGGGAAGTGTCTGTTCAAAATCTTTTGCCAGTTATTTTAAGTTGAGTTGTTTGTTTTTCTATTATTGATTTATTTGTTGGAGTTCTTTTGTCAGTCCTTTGTCAGTTGTATGTATTGAGAATATTTTCACCCACCTTGGGAGAGTTTATTTTCTTAACCATATACTTTGAAGAATAAATCTTTATAATTTTAAATGACTTTCAATTCATCACTTTTTTCATTTGATGCTTTCTTTACTGCCTTTTTTTTTTTTTTTTTTTTTTTTTTTTTTGCGGTACGCGGGCCTCTCACTGTTGTGGCCTCTCCCGTTGCGGAGCACAGGCTCCGGACGCGCAGGCTCAGCGGCCATGGCTCAGGGGACCAGCCGCTCCGCGGCATGTGGGATCTTCCCAGACCGGGGCACGAACCCGTGTCCCCTGCATCGGCAGGCAAACTCTCAACCACTGCGCCACCAGGGAAGCCCCTTTACTGCCTTTTGTACTCTTGTTAAGGAATCTTTATCTACTTCAAAGTCATGAAGAGATATACTCATTTTTTATTAGAAGCATTATAGATTTAGCTTTTATATTTAGACTCAAGTTAATTTTTTAAATTGGGATATACCTTGCATACCATGAATTCACCATTTTAAAGTGTACAATTCAGTAAATTTTAGTATATTCACAAGGTTGTCAACCATCACCGCTATCTAATTCGAAAACATTTTCAGCACTTCCCAAAGAAACCCTATACCTCTTAGTAGTCATTTCCCATTTTTCCCTCCCCGCACCGCTGGAAACCATTAATCTACTTCTGGTCTCCATGGATTTGCCTATTCTAGGCATTTCATATAAAAGGAATCCTATAATAGCTGACCTTTTGGGTCTGGCTTCTTGTATTTAGCACAGTGTGTTCAGAGTTCACCTATGTTATAGCATGTATGGGTACTTGATTCCTATTTATGGCAGAATAACCTTGCACTGTATGGGCATAACACATTTTGTTTATCCATCAGTTAATGGACATTTAGGTTGTTTCCACTTTTTAGCTTTTATGAATAATGCTGCTATGATCATTTTTGTACAAATTTCTGTATATAGATATGTTTTCCATTCTCTTGGGTATATACTTAATTGTGAAATGTCTGGATCATAGAACTTTATGTTTAATCTCTCTTCTTTGTGTTGTCATGGTGCCTTTATCAAATATCAAAAAATTATATATGTGTGGGTTTATTTCTGGGCTCAGTATTTTGTTTTAGTTTTTAAATTTGTTTATCCTATGGCAGTAGCACACTGTTTTGATTATTGTAGATTTAAAGTAAATATTGAAATCAGGTAGTGTGTGTTCTCCCACTTTGTTCTTTATTTCAAGATTGTTTTGGCTATTCTATATGCTTTGCAATTTCATGTAAATTTTAGGATCAGCTTGTCAGTTTCTTTCAAAAGGTCTGCTTGGATTTTGATTGGGAGTATGTTAATTATATTTGGGGAAAATAGACATCTTAACAATATTGCATAATCCAAGTTTTGAATTTGGTATATACCACCATTTATTTAGGTCTTTTAATACTTCTCTTAGCAATATTATTTTTTCCTTAAATGTTTGATAGAATTGACCAGTGAAACCATGAAACTCACTGGTCCTGAGCCTGGAGTTTTCTCTGTAGAGAGTTTGCTTTTTATAAAATCAGCTTTTTTGAAGTATGATTTATAATAAAACTCATCTATTTTAACTGCATAGTTTAATGAGTTTGGCAAATAATGTCCTTTGCAAATAGAGTTTTACTTTTTCCTTTCTGATCTCTGTACCCTGGCTAGAACCTCCAGTACAGTGTTAAATAGAAGAGGTGAGAGCAGTTATCTTTGC
This sequence comes from Phocoena phocoena, assembly GCF_963924675.1. Taxonomy (NCBI): domain Eukaryota; kingdom Metazoa; phylum Chordata; class Mammalia; order Artiodactyla; family Phocoenidae; genus Phocoena; species Phocoena phocoena. Next base: position 118,222,369 of record NC_089240.1, read on the forward strand.
CATTTCCTTCATCTGAAGGGGAAAGCATTCAGAATTTCATTGTTAGTGTGGAATTTTTGTAGGAGCCCTTTATCCGTTTAAAGAAGTTTTCTTCTGGTCCTAGTTTTAAGAGTATTTTTTTCCTTTCATCATGAATGAGATTTGATTTTATCAAACGCTTTTCTGGTATCTATCGGGTTGATCATATAGTTCTTCTTTGTTATTCTTTTAATAAGTATATTACATTGAATGAATTTCAAATGTTAAATCTCCCTTGAGTTCCTGGGACAAACCCCATTAGATCATAACATATTAAAAATTTTGTATATTACTGGATTGATTTGCTAATATTTTACATATCCATGAGAGATACTGCTATGTAATTTTCTTTTAATGTCTTTCGTTTTGGCATCAGAGCAATGATGGACTCACAAAATGAGGTGGGAATGTTCTTATCTTTTTTATTCTGGCTGAAATTATAAAGAACTGAAAATCCTAATTTGGAGCGAGGACGTGGAGCCCTTGAAGTCTCATATATTGCTGGTATAAGTTTAAACTTTTTCAATCATTTTGAAAAACTGTTTGCCAGTATCTACCAGAACTTAACACACATCTACTCTATAACCCAGCACTTTTAACTCCTAGCTATACACTCAAGAGAAATGAGTGTATATGTCCACCAAAAGATATGTTCAAGAATGTTCGTAGAAGCTTTATTTTTAATAGCAAAAACTGAAAGCAACCTGCATATTCATCAAGAGAAGAATGGAGAAATAAATTATGGTATACTCATACAATGGAATTTTACAGAGGAATAAAAGCAAACTACAGATACATTAATATGGATGCATCAGAAACATAATGTAGAATCAAGGAAGCCAGACCAAAAGAGTACATTGCTGTATGATTCCATTAATAGAAAGTTCAAGTACTGATAAAACTAATGTATAGGTTTAAAAATCACATTAATGACCAGCTCTGGGTAGAGGTGGATGTTGACTCTGAAAGGGCCATGAAGGATTCTTTTGGGTGGTGGTAACATTCTATATCTTACCCTGGGTGTTGGTTACACAGGTATTACACATGTAAAAATTCATAAAGCTGTACCTTTTGGTGCTTTACCGTATGTGATTTATATTTCCAACACAATAAAACATTAATCCTGCCTGGAATTCAGTGAGACTTTTAAGCTTGTAAACTTTATTTTTCTTTACTAAGGGAAGTTTTTTTCCTACTATTTGTTTAATTATTGCCCCTCCTGCATGTTCTTTTTCTTCCTCCTAAGATTCCTTTTCTTCACAGATTAGGTATTCTGGATTCATTTGTTTTCTAAGTCCCTTTTATGTATTTTCGCATTTTTCTATTTTAGGAAGATTTCTTCTACTCTATCTTCCAGGCCTCTAATTTTTTTTTGTCTTGACAATTGATCAGCTTCTCCTTCAATTTGTCTAAATTCATCTTCCTCAATTTTACTGAATTTTAAAATTTACACACTTTTAGTTCCAAAAATCTTTTTAATATTTATAATTGGATTTTCCTAACTGCACATGTTTTATTTTGTTCAAGTAATGATTTTTTTCTCTCCTCCAGAGCAGGTCTGTTTTACTGGGGCACTGCCTGTAGGCATTATTTTATTCTTTCACTTTCTTGCTCTTGGATTCCCTTAAGTCGCAAGGTGACGATATAATCTATCATCCAGACTTTAGTGCAAGGGGGGACTATTAATAATTATTCCAGTATCAACAAGGACTGTGTCATGGTAACTAGAATATATAATCACCATATCTTTAGGTGCCAACTTATGGCTCGTATCTCTGAATTAGATGCTGGAGAATGATGAGTAGCAACAATCCTGATAGTGAGGAGAAACTCAGAAATCTTTGTCCCTGGGGATAATCAGTGTACTGGATGGCAAGTTGCCAAGCTCCAGTCTTCCAGGTTGTAAGGACCAGAATAGAATCTCAAGAGGTATTGTAATAAAGAATGTCAGTGTCGACAGAAAATCCAATTAGATAAAGGCTGGAAAATATTTATTGAATTCATAGTTAAAAGATATTGGTCTCCTTATAGAGAGCAGTTTCAGTAGTATAGTAGGGGGCAAAGCCATATTGTAGTGGGTTTTAGAATAAAAGAGATGTTAAAAACTTTGATGGCAAGGGTAGACTAGCTATTTTTCTCTTGAAGGAGGAAGGAAGGGATGGTATTAAGGGCACATGTGAGGGTTTGGTCTTGAATGGGAGGAAGGACACTCTACTCCCTGAAAATGGAGATAGAGAGGTAAGGATATATGTGGCTATAGATAGGGTCTATCAGGCCTCTCATGAGTTAAAGTAGGCTTACATTTGTAATATATATTCTGTAATAACCTAAATGGGAAAAGAATTTGAAAAAGAATAGATACTTGTACATATATAACTTAATCACTTTGCTGTATACCTGAAACTAACATTGTTAATCAACTATACTCCAATATAAAATTAAAATTTTAAATAAATTTAAAAATAAATAAATAAATTGGAAAAATATATAGAATTAATTTATCAACTTTAGAATTCAGAGAGCATTAGAGGATAGACACTGAAAAGTTCTGTAGCCACCCCGTTCTCATCCCCATAGGCAATGATGCTATTTACTTTTGTAAGAGATCTATGGAAAAATAAGCAAAAAGTAAATAGCATCATTGCTTATAGGGAAGGGTGGCTACAGAACTTTTCAGTTTTTAATGATCCCCATAATAGTCTCTTATATGGACGTGTCAAATTTATTACATTATTCACTTATCATTGGACATTTATACTGATAAGGAATTTTCATTGTTATAATATTTAAAAAAATATCCTTTAACAGAAACCTTTTTTTACACCTCTGATTATTTTCATAGACTATATTCCTATGAGTGTATTTACTGGGTTATAAGCTTTTAGTATTTTAGAATTTTAGGTTTTTGGTATATACTGACAAATTGCTTTCTAGAAAGGTTGTAACAGTTTACGTTCCTATCAGCAGTGTATGAGTGTGTCTGTCTCATTGCCTTCCTGCCGACAATGATATTATCTTTTTTTCTTTTTCAGTTTGATAGGCCGAAACTTGTATCTCAATTTTGTTTTAACATATGTTTGTTAGGTGATTACTATACTTGAATATCTTTTAATGTGACAGTGCCTTTTAAATTTATTTTAATTTCTGCATGCCTTTTATTTATTTTTCAATTTGTTGATTTGTAATAGCTCTTTATATTGAAACGTCATCAATGCATATATTATTTCCCTCTATGTTATTGCTTTTTGATTATATGTTAGTTTATTTATTTGTAAGAGACTTACATTTTCTAATGTTAAATACATCAGTCTTTGCCTTTATGTTGTCTTCTATTGAAAATATTTTAGTGTTTGCGTATCATGGGGTCATTATTAAAGTTAAATATTAAATAGATATTTTCCTTTTTTTATGGTTTCATCGTGTTTTTGTTTTCTCTATAGTTAATCTAAAACTCTTTTTTGCATAAAGTGTTATGTTAAATTCTATCTAATTTTTTTTACAAGGTAACCATAATTGTTCTTTGGCTAGTCAATGGCCAAACCAACTATAGGCTCAAGGTCACAGTAAAAACTACATTTAAAGAATGTAATTAGTGCAAGAAAAAACTCAGTATGTGGTAGTAAGGTGAATTTTTGGAGTCCTGATATCTCCAGGCTGAAAAATTTAAACAGCAGTGGACATGAGGCTTTCCTCATTTGACCTGGTGAATGAATCACTTCTTGCAGGATGAATTCACTGGCCATTTCTGTAAAGTGACTAGGAAGGAAACAGAGAGCTAGAGTTGCAGCAGTTAGTGCAGGTTGTGCCCTGCACAAGGATGCCCAGAAGAGGGAGCAAGTGGGGGCTGAAATCCAGTCCAGGCTTCACTTGCACTGGTTGGAGTTGTATTTCTTGGAGGAAGGGTATCTTCTATTTCACACAAAGGTACCTTGTAGGCTAGCGGTGCCCTGTGGTGGTGGTGGTGGTGGTGGGTGGGATGGGGGGAGGTTCACCCATTTGTATCCTTGAGCTTCTGCATATTCTTTGCATTGTTTCTGTTTGCTGGTTCAGTACTAAATCAAAGTGAAACCAAACTCAAATTAGAATAATTATATTTGCCAATTTTGAAGCTGAAACAGCCTTTGTAGTCTTTCTTAGCTAATTTCCAATACAGTTTTTTAACTTATCATTTCTCCCTTAGTTTGTAATGTAAGCTTCAATTACCCCTCTTCTCCCCAGAAATTTCTTTATCTTGTTTTCATTTTCTGATAATACATAATCATTTAGAAAAAAATTTAAAATACAGAGAATTGTATTCTACCTGCCAGAAATAGCCATTGCTAACAATTTGGTATATATACTTCAGATGTTCCCATGTATCTATAAATAGATATTTCTTTTAAGATACATTTATACAGCCCATCTGTCCATCTATCTATCTATCTATCTATCCTACCTACCTATGTATCTATCTATTCTGATGGGCATTTATGTGTTCAGATTTTTACTATTTTTTTTTTACTATTTTTACTATCATAAACTATTTCTTCAATGGTTATCCTTATATACTTGCAGTTTTCACACACTGGGGCTATTATTTTCTTAGGCCAAGTTGTCAGACATGAAATTGCTGGATCAAAGGGTATGCTCTTTTTTTTTTCTTTTAATATATTACTTTCCAGCATGGTATTCACCAGCTTACACTTCCACCAGTAGTATAAGAGGATGTTTTCTTCCTTATTCTCTTGCCACTACTGGACAACATTGTGCTTTTTAATCTTTGTCAGACTGATAGGCAAAAATGGATATTTGGTGTAAACTAGTTGCTCAGTAAATATTTGCTGAATGACAGTATTGTTGTGGGTTTTTTTTTTTTATTAATTATTGGTGAGTTTGACCATCTATTCCAGGCCTCAGCAAACTTTTTCCTTAGCGGATCAGATAGTAAATACTTTAGACTTCAGGCCACATGGTCTCTGTTGCACCTACTCAATTCTGCCTCATTGTGGCAGGAGAGCATCCACAGACAATATGTAAGTGAACGGCTGTGACTGTGTTTCAGTGTTTACAGAAACAGGCAGCAGCCAGATTTGGCTCACAGGCAATCGTTTGCTGAGCTCATCTATTCAGCTGTTTGATGGGTATTTAGAATACTTTTGTGAATTGCTAGTTTGTATCCTTTACAACATTTTTTATTGGGGGCGTTTGTTTTTTTCTTGTTGATTTATAGGAACTCTTTATTCTATGTGGTCACAAAGTCACAGTATTAGCCCTTTATCTTATTTTGCAGATATTTTCCCCAGTTTTTCATTTGTTTACTAACTTTGCTTATACTGTGGTCTCTTCTTCTCTATAGATATTTTTATTTTTTATGGAATTAAATCTGTCGGTCTTTTGCTTATGGTTTCTGAGTTTCATGTCATACTTAGAAAGGTCTTCCTTACTCCAAGATTATAGAAATATTCTCCTATATTTTCTTCCTTGCTTTTATTTTAATTTTAAAAAGTATTTGAATGTATTTTTAGTTTTATTTGGTGACAGGGATGTAATTTTATTTTTAAGTGTATAATCCATCATTCATCCATTGATTTGAAATACCATTCTTATTATAAATTCCCATATATGCATGGGTCTGTTTCTGCACTCTGACTTTCTATATTATGCCCCATGAATTATTTTGTGTTATTTTACATGGCATCTGTTTCATTACATTTTCTAATGTATTATTGCTTGCATAGGAAGTCTATTGAGTTTATATATATATTACTGCATTTTTTGTTGTTTCTAATAGTTTTTCTCTTGAATTTTCCAGGCTGTCATACCGTTATCTGCAGATAGTGATAATTTTGCCTCTTCCTTTTCAAAAGAAATACCTCTTATCTTGTTGCAGTGGCTAGAATTTATATGATAATGTCATATAATAGTGGTGATAATGGATATCCTTATTGTGTTCCTCATTTTAATGAGAAGGGCTCTTGTGTTTCATTGCTAGGTATGTTTGATGGTAATTTTTGATAAATATTCTATCATGTTTAGGAAGATTTCTTCTATCCCTAGTTCATTATATTTTTTTTCAAAATAGGGATGGATGTTGAATTACCAAATGCTATTTTACCATCTGTTGAGATAATCATATAATTTTTCTCCTTTAACCAGCTTATGTAATAAATTATGTCAGTAGATTTCCTAATATTGGGCCATCCATTTTTTCTTGGGAGGTATCACCTTGATCAAAATGTACTCCTCTTCTAGTTGTGTTCTAATATATTGTTGAATTATTTTTGCTAATGTTTTACTTAGGATTTTTATATTGCATTCTTGGAGAGGTTTAATCTGACAGTAATTTTCTTTCTTTGTGCTGTCTTTGTCAGGTTTGATATTGGACATTTGCAAACCTTGTGAAATGAATTGGGAAAGTTTTCATGGTCCCAATGATACAGAAAATTATATAATTAAATATGACATAGTTAAAATGTGAAAATGATATAGAAAATATCTGTTCCTTGAGAGAATGATAAAAATTATGTGTAAACCATTGTGGATCTAGTGCCCTTTGGGGGAATAGATCTTTGTCAACCATCCAGTTTCATATTTAGTGCTTATTCATTGTAGGTGTTTTGGTCTTCTTTTGGTAGTAATTATATTTTCCTAGAAAATTATCCATTTTTTTGGGGAAAATTATCCATTTTATCTAGGTGTTCGAGTTTGTTGGCATAAACTTTTACATACTATTCTCTTATTTTAAACTCATCTCTTATGGCTAAATTTTCCTGTTTATTCTTTCACTTGTATTTATTGAGCACCTACTATGTGCTGTGTATTGTGCTATGTTTTCTGTCTTTCATGTCATTCAGTGGCAAACAAGACACCTGAGATGTTTGCCCCCATGGAGTCTACATTTCAATGTTGTATATTTGTGGTTTCTTTCTTGGATAAGCTTGCTAAGTGTCTGTTTCATAGGAAAAATTTTATTTATCAAGTTTACTGTTGTTATTCCTAATTCATTAAGTTCTTATTTTATTTCAGTGTTGTTTTATGGAAATTTTTAAGTATATACAAACAGAGAGAGAACAGTATAATGGACTCTCATGTACTCATCAGCTATCTTCAACATTTATCAACTCAAGTCCAATCTTGTTTCATTTATATGCCTAAATCACTGCATTTTTAAAGCAAACCTCAAACATCATTTCATCCACAGATACTTCAGTAATAATTATCTAATAGGTAAGTTCTCCTTTTGAAAATATAACGATACCGTTATTACTCCTAAAAATTGACAATAACTTCTTAATATTATCTGATAGTAAATCAGCATTCAAATTTCCACAGTTGTCTCATAAATAAATGTCTTTTAACAGATGAATCAGGACGAGGTCTACAAACTGCATTTGGTCGACACATTTCTTTCCCTTTCCTACTTTTTATTATGAAAAATGTAAACATAATAGAAAAGTGGAAAGAATAGTACAAGAAAAACAATAAAACCAGATTCAAATGTTAATATTTTGCCATGTTTGCTTTATCTTGCTCTCTCTCTATGCACATATATATTTATTCCTGTGCCATTTTTTTTTTTTTTTTTTTTTTTTTTTTTGCGGTACGCGGGCCTCTCACTGTTGTGGCCCCTCCCGCTGCGGAGCACAGGCTCCAGACGCGCAGGCCCAACGGCCATGGCTCACGGGCCCAGCCGCTCCGCGGCATGTGGGGTCCTCCCGGACCGGGGCACGAACACGTGTCCCCTGCATCGGTAGGCGGGCTCTCAACCACTGCGCCACCAGGGAAGCCCCTCCTGTGCCATTTTAAAGGAAGTTGTAGACATCCTAATACTTCAGCATATTCCAGTAATAAAAATAATCTCCTAATACCCACAATGCCATTATAATTACTAACACTAATTCATTAATATCGTCTAATATCCAGTTCATATTCAAATTTCCCCCACTTATCTCAACATTAGAAAAAAATTAACTGGGTCAATGTTAAAAGACATAGAAGCCAACTTGAAAGGGTTCCTACTGGCTAAATCAGGGACAATTTGATCATCAAAATAATGAATAAATTAAAAGTATGATGAAGAATGGGATATTTACATAATTTCAAAGCACCTTCCCCACTAAATACTAATTAATTCCAAGGGGGAAAAATAACTTTAGAAGGGAGAAGCTTGGCTGATACTACACTCAAAATTTAAAAAAAAATTAGGTGTTTTTTTTTTCCCCGAATCAATATCCAGTTAAGTTCACACATTGCAAATAAAATGTCCCTTTAGTCTTTTAAAATCTATACTAGTTCTCTTACCCCTCTTTTTTTTTTTGCAGTTTATTTGCTGAAAAAACATTTGTGCTGTAGCATTTCCCACATTCTAAATTTGTTAGCCTTCATAGAAAACAAACTTATGGTTATCAAAGGGGAAAGGGGGGGAGGGATACATTAGGAATATAGGATTAACAGATACAAACTACTATACATAGATTAAATAAGCAACAAGAATTTACTGGATAGCAGAGGGAATTATATTCAGTATCTTATAATAACCTGTAATGGAAAATAATCTGAAAAAGATTATATCTATAACTGAATAACTTTGCTGTTTACCTGAAACTAACACAATGTTGTAAATCAACTATACTTCAATTTAAAAAAATTAAAAAATAAATTTGTCAGCCTTGACTATTAACACAAGCACTTTTGGCTTTAATTTAAGCTGTATTTCTTGCACAAAGTAGTCCTAAAAAATCAATTAAATTTAATATGGCATTGTTTTTAAAACATATTTTATAGTGGTAAAAATGTAAACATATCCTAAAGTGGATGGAATAACACCTGTTTTTTTTTAAATTTAGTTTTTAAAAACTTTATTATTTAAAAAATTGGGGTATAATTGACATAGAACATTATATTAGTTTCAGGGTACAACATAGTGATTCAATACTTGTATATATCTCAAAATGATCACCACGATAAGTCTAATTAACATCCATCACCTTGGAATAACACTGATTTAATGTGCTTGTTTTAAAAATCATATGGTTATTAATCACTTATAGATCTGTTGCTTTCTAAGGAACTAGTCTCTAAAACCAGTTTGATTTTCAAGTCAGTTTATGATTAGATATGCTCAAATCCCTAATATTTGGACCAAGGGAATACTACATTTACCAACAATAAATTAAGAAATGAATTCTGCAGGGAAGTGAACCATTGTTCTTCTGTAGGTCAGTGTTTAGGTGCAACAATCATATATTAGGTCATTCTTGGCAAATTAATAAGTCTTAGGGGTCAGGTTAACCTGGGGCATCATGTTAATATTGATAACAGTACACTAATTTCTTCTCTGCCCTTTTAACGTGGACCAGGGAGACTTGATAGACAATAGGTGAGGAACAAGCAAAAACACATTTGAATGATGAATATTAAAATATATCTTGTCTTCTTTTTGCTTAAGATCTTTTGAATGACTGCCAGTTATTTCAAGTTTTAAGTCTGAACTATTTCTCTAATCTAATTCCAGTTTAGATTTCTTTTAAGGTGAAAGTCACTACTCTGACTGCATTGTCCTAAGTTTCCGTTTCTTTTAAGGTGCATGTCACACAGCTTGTCACAAGTTTCTCCAAGAGTATTGTGATTGAAAGTCAACTTTGAAAACCTATAGAGAACTCTTCTTGTTATCACAGGTCTTGATCTCCTTAGAACAAACAAATTCAGGAATGGAGCTAATACAATTTTCAGCTTCCTGTGGAAGAAAAGAGAAAATGTAAAATTACACTGAAATTAGGTATGGAAATGAATACTTACTTAGAATGAGACTTCCTCTTTCTGAGTTCTTTTTAGGCAATTTACTGGATAGATTACATACCAATGCTTTCTGATTGCTCCTTATTACTCCCCAGAGCAACTGAGAGCTCCCGGCAACTCCCCAAACTCACAGGAGCCCTACAGCTCTAGCTGCCTGTGGAGCTTGCCAATAAATCTTCCTCTGTCCAAATTGCTTAGCTTCCAAGCACAGTGTCCTTGCAGTATGACTAATTTGACCTGTACCTTTGTCGTTTAGATGAGAGGTTTTATGGGGATCTTTGTTTTTACAATGGTCAGGGCTGGTTCATGGGTGTAGGACAGAGCAGTCTCTCGAGAGGGCCCTGTGCTTGGGTTGAGTGTTCTGTGGGCACCATCTTGAAATTCTTAATTTTATCTTTGGATATATGTTTTGCAAGCGAAGTCCAAAGAGGACAGTGGAGCTTGTGCCAGGGCTTTGGGGCTTCCACAGATGCCCCTTCCTGTTTCCCACCACATCCCAGCCACAGGTTCTTGCTCTGCTCCCTGCCTCCTGGTCCCTCCAAGCTTCCTCCTTGCCACTGCCCGGTGACCACTGCTGCCCTCCGGCTGGGGCAGCCATCGAATTGTGGCAGGTGGGGGCCCGGGCCTTGGTGCAGGGAGGCTCAGAGTCGGGTGCACGCGCCCCAGGGCATCTGGGGGCGGGGGCAGGGCAGAAAGCGTTCTGCCCTGGGCTAGCAGAGCTGTTGTGCCTTCAGCAGGCTGCCTGGGGGGTCCTCTCACCCACCCTGAGCCAGGTACCTATTGTGTCTGGCACAGAGGTTGCAACCCATAGAGGTTGTCCATCTGTTTTGGGTTGGCGCTGCCGGCATGTGGGAAGGGGAGATCGACTACTGCTTTTTCATTTTGCGCGTGCCCTGCAAATCGTATAGCCAGCCCTGACAGCAGTGACTTAATGCTTCTCTGCCCTGACGTATATGACCATTTTACCCCAAGGATCAAAACGTCTGGATGCTTTCTGCATATGTGCATATGGCACACCAGACCATAATGGGAGGTGTTCAGGGACAAGAAGGCAAAATCAATTAAATACTGCTTGAAAACAGTTAGTGGAATTCAGATGCTTACTTGAGTTTGACCAGTTTTAAAAAAATGTTTTGGGTGTGTTCGCAAGCCATGATGAGATATTAAGGGGTTGAAATATAGGTGAAAATTAGGGGGTGGAATATAGGTAAAGATTTTTAAGACCTGGAAAATTTTAAATTCTAGGGAAAATGAAGTACTTCCTAGCAAAGTAAATTATGATACATTCACATAAAAATGAGGTAGATATATACGTGTGAATATGGATTGTGTCTAAAATAGATATTAAGAAAGAAAAAAGTTGTACAACAGTGTGTAGTGTATGATCCCATTTGCGCTATGGAAAGATAAATACCACGTTTCATCACTAGTAAGATTTTTCTCATTTTAACATCTCTGAAATCTCTGAAATCTTCTTTAGCATCTTTGAAATGATTATTTCTATCATCAGGTGACAGTTGTGCTGTAATTTGTGTTCCCTGAATATGTTCAACAAAACTTGCAGAATCCATACCAGCCACATGGGAGAAAATCCCGGAGATACCAGTGGATCACTTTAGCACAGAAAAAAATATCTTCAGGGAAAACAGAGTCATCAATGATGGAGTCAAAATGTGATTCTGCAAAGTTGGATTCTGAATAAGTACAATCTAAAAAATACCACAAGTCATTTATTTCATTTACCTTTCCCTTTTTATGCATGCACAAGAGAGAAACACCTGCATCTACATCTAAATAAGCCTAAAAATCTCTTACAACAAATATAGAATGAAGACTCTGATAACAAAACATTGTGGCATCAGTGTTTCCTAGTGGTGTACATTAAATAGTGGGGCATTTTATAATCCATGGTGCCTTAGGGTCAACAAAACACAATTAAAATGCAAATTAAAGCACAAGCTATATATATTTTATATGAAATATATACATTTCTGGGGGTATACACAAGAATATGAACAGGGAATGAGATGAGTCAAAGCCTGTCAGGAGTGTTGTCAATGAATAGAGGTGAATTATTAAAACAAACAAGAACATAAAATGTGCAAATTAATGCAAATCAACGAGACTGGTCCAAGTTAAGCATTAAAAATCACTTTCATCACAATGTAAAATGATAGTTTATGAGAAAGAGAAAGAAGAAAATGATTCATTTTGAGGGGAATTGCACCTCTCCTTAGAGAAATCATAGACTCTACAGGGAAATGCAGTCTCACACTCGACTTTGCCTAGACAGTGGAACAAAGTTCTACACATCCAGGTTGAAGTATCCCAAAGACTTTTGTAGACTTGAGGTTGGTCTTTAAACTGTTTTCCTTGAACCTCCCTCTCCACCAATCAATGAGCTTGGTTCGTATTTGTATTAATATAGTCACACGTAAGATTTTATTTGGGAATGAAATAAAGGTTCTACTTCTTTGTTAAAAGAATGTTTGACAGCTACCTCTTACATGGGCCGAGGCTGCACCGAAACAAAAGAAGAGATGAAAGTCAGGAGGCGTCAGAATTACACCTGGGAAGGCAAAGTGTTTGTCAACTCTGAAGACTGAGGGGCTTGCATAAGAGACTAAGTAGCAAGAAATGAAGTGAGTAGCTTCAAGGGAGAGACAAGGAAGAGGTGCTCTCTGGATGTCTGGGATCAGTCTGGGATCAAGCTTGTCAACAGAGACTTGTCTACGGTGGTCCTTTTAGCTATCCTGCCCTTGGGGACGTGCTGCTGCCACTTAAAGGAGCCAAAATGAGCTGGACAAAAGCAAACTTTCCTTGTAGTTCATGGCATTTATAGACTTTGAGGATTAAGTCCATTTAGTTCAGACACTACCTTCTTTTGGCCTTGACATTGTGTACTTATTCTTCAGTGAATGGACCAGTTTGCAATCTTGAGCTCGGCTGTTAAGAGCCCAGGCTTTGAAGTCACACAGACTTGGTTTATGGTTCTGACACTTAAAAAGCTGTGTGTGGCCTTAAGTAGGTCACGTGACCTTTGAGGCTCAGGTTCCCAGTCTGTAAATTGGTCACAGTCATCCCAATTTCCTAACGTTTCTGTGGTGGTTAAATGGTATGCTTGTAAAGTGCGTCACGTACATTAGATACTCAAGACATAGTACTGCTCCTACTGCTGAAGCAGTCCACATCCGTATCTGTCCATTTAATTTCCTTGGCTACGTGGCAACTAAATACGTGAACTATACACACAAAACTGATTTGCTTTACCTTTGTGAAGACTTAGCATTCCTCTTCTGTGATCACCTTCTTCACTCTCGTGCTCTTGCCGTCCACCTACCCAGTGCATATGTACTCCGTCTCATAGGATTGTTGTGACAATTCCATGAGGCAGTGAGCACTTAGCAGAATTCTTGGCAAAGAGTAATGGCCCAATAATTGTTAGCTATTATCAGTGGACAACACTGAGGACAATGACTGCCTTTGGAATCAGACAGACACGTGTTTAATTCTTGGTTTTGTTACTTACTGGCTGTGTGACGTTTGGCAAGTGACTTAACCTTTCTGAGCCTAATTTCCTTTACAGATAATGTAAAGTGAGGATATTACTGTAACAAATGTCATAGGAGTATTGTGAGGATCAGATATGTGTAGAATGCTTAGCACAAGACCTGGTGCACAGTAGGTGCTCAAAAATGCAAGTATTAATTGTAATACAGATGCTGATGGGTCCCTACAATTATGAAATCAAGTTCACCACTGAGAGTGAAAATGAGGGGAGATGGGCAGCCTGAGGTGTTTTTGCCCCATGGACTGACCAGGCAGCTCCGCTTTCCTTTCTGACTTGCCTCTCTAATCCCAATCCTGTGCTGTTAGATAATATGGCCACAGGGCTATTAAGATGTTTCAGGTTCTTTGCTTCCCCCATTAATGGCTGCTAGGTGTTCTCAGTTCTTCTGTCTGCTTTTCCTTCTGCTTCTTTCCTCACTGCCTACATCATGTTTTCCTCCTGATAGCCATACCCTCCACTGATTCCTTCTCCCTGATATGTTACTTCTAATTTTTAGGGCAATCAAACCAGCTATCCCAGCTGGTTGCTGGATTGTGTCAAAAGGGTATCCAGGCTAACTTTTAAAATGGGCAAGTGATCTGAATATACATTTCTCCAAAGAAAATACACAAATAGCTAGTAAGCAGACGAAAAGATGCTCAACATCATTAGCCATCAGGGAAATGCAGATCACAGCTACAAGCCACTGGGATGGCTAAAGTGAAAAAGACAGACAATAACAAGTGTTGACAAGGATGTGGAGAAATTGGAACTCTCATATATTGTTGAAAGAATGTAAAACAGTGCAGCCTCTTTGGAAAAAAGTCTGGTAATTACTCAAAAGGTTAAACAAAGTTACCATATGACCCAGCAATTCCTCTCCTAGTTACCAAAGAGCTGAAAACATATGTTCACACAGAAACTGGTAGAAAAATGTTCATAGAAGCATTATGCATAATAGTAACAAAGGAAACAAATGTCTATCAGTGAGGAATGGATATACAGAATATAGTATATCCATAGGATAGAATACTATTCAATGATAAAAAAGATTGAAATAGCGATGCGTGCTTCAACACGAATGAACCTTGAAAACATTATGCTAAGGAAAGAAGCCAGACACAAAAACTGCCTCTTGTATGATTCTATTCTATTTATATGAAATGTCTAGAATAGAAAAATACATAGGTGCAAAATGCACTTTAGGTCTTGCCAGCAGCTGCAGGGGGGAGGAAATGGGGAGAAACTGCTTAATGGGCACAGGGTGTCTTTTGAGATGATGAAAAGGTTCGAGAAGTAGAGAGTAGTGATGGTCGCACAACTCTGTGAACATACTGACGCCTACAGAACTGTACACTTTAAAAAAGACTGAATTGTTTAGTGTATGAATTATATCTAAATAAAAATGTTTAAAAAATTATTGGGCAGGCTTTGCACGAAGGCCGGAAGAGGCCATCCTTGAGCCAAGCAGAGATGTGGAACATGAACTTCGCAACCTCATTTTAGGCTTTTCTCCTTTGTTGATTGAAGGGCATTTTCTAGATTGCTGAGGCTGCCAGATTAATGACTTTCCATTGAGGTTTGTACTTGAGAAGGTAAATACATTTTCTTATTTCTTTTTGACTTCTAATTTTTTAAAATGGTGTTTTTATAAACATGACTACCACTACCATGTATGGCACTGCTCTGCCCACTCTCTCTGTATTAACTTCTGTGATTCTCATCACAAACCTTGAGGGTAGGTGCTATTATTAGCCCGATTTTACTGAAGAGGAATCTGAGACACAGAGAAGTTAAGTAACTTGACTGAGGGTACACAGCTAATTAGTAGCACAGTCGGAATTTGAATCCAGGTGGTCTACTTCCAGCACCCATGCTCCTAACCTCTACACTACGTGATATCTAAGTCAATCTGAACCCTCGGTAAAGAGCCTCAACACTTTACAGGTGTTGTTCTGGCTGAGGGGAGAGATCGGAGCTGTGTGCTGAGACCACGTGCTAGCTCATGAACAGCTGATGAAGTACCAAGTCGCCAACTGAAATGTGATCTTGCTTCTGTGCCCAGCCGAGGCAGTAATGCTAACACAGCTGAGCTGCCATTAGTCCCACCAGCACAGCCCTTTTGAGGCCTTTTCTCTCCCTCCTCAGGTGAGGTCTTTATTGGGTCCTGTCCACTCTGAAGGTTGCTGCCCCAAGGCCACAGCTTTCTTCCCGTATGGAAGAAACACAACAGATCTCTGTGGGAAAGGTGGCACAAAAGAGGTCTGGAAAAGAAGTAGCTTAAAATGCTCTATTGCAGTGCTCTGGCAAAAGGACTAATTGGCATTTTTATTCCAAAGAGGGAAAAAATTGCCTAATAGCAAGAATCAGCGAGTACTACCAGCCATGCAAACTGTTCATTCTTGTTTCAGCTCAAAGGCCTCAAGTGGGAGAAAACAGCTCTTGTTTGCTCAGTGTTTTGTGTGGAAGGGTAAGACTGATGCTGTTTAAATTCTGTGCACAGGCCAATTAAAATCACTAAGTGGTTCTTTTTTTCATTCCATCTTTTTTTTCCCCAACATATTATATTTTATCCTACCCAAAGCACATGCAGTTAAAACTCAAACTCCCCGCATCACCTACCTACATTAAATGTAGAAAATGGGGCAGGGATTTTTGTAAAGTCTTTTGCACACATATTTACTGTAAACTGACTGGAAAATTTAAGAGTTTTAGGCATCACTGAAAAACTGGGTGATTTTCTGAGTTCAGTGAAAGCAGATGGCTGTGATTTCTACCTTAGTTCATCCAGTTGAGTAGTTGCGAGTCAAATCCTGCAGAAGCAGAGAGCAGGAGACGTGGAAGTGGCGGTGGATGAGAGGCTGTTAGTGGCGGAGATTTTCTGGTGGTACTTTGGGGAAAAATTGACTTTTTGATCACCCATGTCAACTTACCTTTTCATCTGAATCTTTTGTAAAGGACAGGAGGAAGGTATGCCTCTTCACGATGTCTCATCAGTAGCTCTGGCCCAGATAGGGGCCTCCTAAATATGAAGCTTAAAATAAAGGTTCCCCCCTGGTTAGAGGGCGGCAGGCCACATGGGTTGCAGGTGAGATTGTGTCCTCAGCATTCACTGTGACTTAAAATACAGATCTTGTTCAAACGTTGTCCTTCATCCACTTGCTCGGTCTTAGATTTACATGGTTCTGCATCCACGCTGCTCCTTACACTTGGAAGGCCTTACCTCACCTCCTTTCCTCCCCCATCTTTCCATGTCCAGATACTACTTGTTCTTCAAACCACAGTTCAAAACCCAAATGTCATTGGATTAAATGTCATTGGATTCTCCAAGTTAGTAATCATCTCTCTCTTTTTCTTGCATCCCTGGAATGCATTGCTTGGGTCTCTGTCAAGATGCTGGCCACTTTTTACTGTCACCCTGGTGGCATAGGCTGCTATGTTCACTACTAGAACCATAAGCTCTGTATCTTCCATAGAAGCTGCAGAAGGTCTGATTTAAAGGATGTGCTGAGCAAGCGAATGAATGAATGAGCGAATGAATGAATTTCAGGATGAAGAAATATGCCTGAGTGCTTGATACTGCTACTAGACTAGGTTACACCCGACCAATCTTTGGGAAAGCACTGAATACCTCCCAGACTTAATTGAGCCGAGCTGAGGACAGCTGGAAGCTTCACCAAGATTCTTTCCCCATTGGCATAACCTGGGACTTTGCTCTCTATTGCCCTGCACTGCCTGGCTCTTCAGTGCTCAGGATCTCCTGAGAAAAGAGTGGTTTTTACATCATGCAAAAGGAGCTGTTGCCCTTCACCGGAGGCGTTTCTTAAGTGCCAGTTACACATGGTGCTACGTGAAGGTCTCTGAAAAAAGGATTATGTAGGCCCAGCTCCTGCTCTCTGAACGCCTCACTGATGCAAACACACGCACAGACAAGGGAAGTAAACCTTTCAGCTTACACGTGGGTTTATAAGAAAGTATTGATGTCAGGTTGATGAGGACGTGGATTGGGAGAAAGAAGGGATTCTGTTTCCTTTCCCACAGGTTCTGGCTTCTTCCTCTTCTGATTGAAGAAAGTACTTTACTAACACTGGTATCCTAGGAGGGGGGCTTCTCTAAAACTCTAGTCCTGGGAGAGAATGAAAATTCCCCTTTTCGAGGTTTAACAGAAACAGGTGCAGACCAAGACATATGGCTTGGGATTCTTTGAGGGGAACTTCTGCTTTAAAAATGGAGATCCTGGGACTTCCCTGGTGGTGCAGTGGTTAAGAATCCGCCTGCCAATGCAAGGGACACGGGTTTGAGCCCTGGTCCGGGAAGAGCCCGTGAGCCACAACTAATGAGCCTGCGCTCTAGAGCTCATGAGCCACAACTACGGAAGCCCACACGCCTAGAGCCCGTGCTCCGCAACAAGAGAAGCCACCCCAATGAGAAGCCCGCGCACCGCAACGAAGAGTAGCCCCCCTCGCCGCAACTAGAGAAAGCCCACACGCAGCAACGAAGACCCAACACAGCCATAAATAAACAAACAAACAAATAAATAAATTTATGAAAAAGAAAATGGAGATCTTTGGAGCTCAATGAAAAAAATGAAAAGGTGGCATCTTTTCATGTGGTGCTTAGATTAGGAAGAGTCTGTGGTGTACTGGATAGAACTGTGTATGGGGCATCAGGACATCTGGGTTCTAGCCCTCATTCTGCCATCCACTCTCTAGGAGGCAGCTGGTGCGTTGCTTTTACTTTCCTAGGACTCAGTGCCCTTGTCTCTAGATTGAATGGTTAGACTACATCATCTATGAGTCTCTGTGTATTTTGCATAAACCAGATTGTTACCAGATTGGTTTCTCATTCATTATAGAATGCATTCTCTTCATTCCAAGGGATTTGGTGGGGGACCTTCTATTTCTCATAAATTGTTGAATGCCTGTAGGATATCTTAGCTTCCTTTTACTGGATTGACATTTTGTGTTCTGTAGCCCCAAAGCAATCTGTTACAATTGACTTTGCTATGTGGGGTTTTATTTCATGTTATGACAGAGAAAAAAAAATTTTTTTTTGGTTCATCATAATTCAGCAGTATTGGACTACCTAAGCCCTCCTCCAATTTTTGAACATGATTAATGGAAAAAGAGAGGCCATTAAACCTCCCTCTCACACTATTCAGTTTGGAACAAAGAGCATTTGAAAACTTCTTTTCTGGGGCAGGTTTATAGGTGATGATTCTGTGCTATTGATATAGCACAGGTAAATTGATGAATGATGATCTATTCAGATGATTTGGGGTTCTACTCCTTGTTCTCAAGGCCAAACACCTAGGATTCAGTCTCTGCGAGGGATCTCCACTGGCTTTTTGTCAGAGGATATGGTCACCCTTTCGGATGTTAACCAGTCAGTTGGTATTACCCCCCAAATAGCTTTGAAATTCCTGAAGATGTGTAATCCATGTCATCCATCCATCCATCCTTCCATCCATCCAACAGATGTTTACTAAGCACTAGTCTGTGCCAAACACTGTTCTAATACAACAGTGAACCCAACAGATAAGAATCTCTGATCTCATAGGGCTTATATTCTAGTGGGGCAGTGGGGTGGCAGAGAGACAATAAATAAAATGAGGAAGCACATAGTACGTCATAAGCACTACGGGGAAAAGCAAAGCCAGGAAAGGGGGTAGGGAATGGTGGTGGTGGGGAAAGCAATTTTCAATTTGCTTAAACTATTTTTGGAAGAAGCTGATATTTGAGGCAGTAAGGAGTAGTGGTTCCCAATGTGGTCCAGATCACAAAGGGGCTTGTACTTCATGGTGAGGAGCCTGAATTCTATGCTGTGATGGAAAACCATGGAGGTGCCTTCAGCAGAGGAGTGACATGATCACATTTCTATTTTGCAGCGACCAATGTGCCTGCCATGAGGAAAATGGATTATAGAGGAACAAGAGCGGGAATAGGGAGACAGGTTAGGAAGTTATTTAAGTAGTCTAAGCGGTAAATAGTAGCTCAGGCAAGAGTGGCAGTAGTGGAGGTGGAGAGAAGGAGTCAGGTTTTGTATATATTTTTGAGGGTAGAGCTAATCAGGATTTACTGATGGGTTGGATGTGGGATTTGAGGGAAAGAGAAGAACTGAGTACGTTCTTAAGTTTTTAGTTTGAGTGACTGGGTGGATGGTGATATTATTTAATAAGAAGGGGCAACGTGGGAAAGAACATGTTAGATAGGGCATCAAGTTTTATTTCCATCTTAAGTTTAAGGTGTTTAGATATCCATGTGGAGATACTGTTTTGAATATGCCCAGACTGGAACTAAGGAGAGAAGTCCGAACTGTGTCTTCCTTCCTTCATTCATTCAGAAATATTTATTCAGTGCCTACTATGTGTGAGGCACTGATATAGTGCTAAGGAAAGAATATAATGCTCACTACTGGAGATGTAGTGTTGAACAAAACAGACATAGTCTCTGCCCTCATGGAGCTTACTTTCTAGTGAGCAGTTTCAGACCTTAAGAAACAGTGAAGCAAACAACAAGGTCCTACTGTATAGCACAGGGAACTAAATTCAATATCCTGTAATAAACCATAATGGTATAACTGAATCACTTTGCTGTACACCTGAAACATTGTAAGTCAACTGTACTTCAGTTAAAGAAAAGACAGTGAAGCCTATAAACAAGACTAAATTCAGAGTATGATAACTGGTATGAAGAAAATAAAGCAGAGTGATGATTGTAGGGGGGTCTTTCTAGAGTCTTAATTCTTTCCTTAGTGTTAGGATTTTATTTACTAACGAGAATAAAAGTAATTCATTTAGTACTAGTGTGTTTTAGGCCCTATGCTAAATACTGATCCTAGATAGATGAAAGAGATATAGATAGCCTCCAGTCTCAAGGGGGTCAGTCTGCTGGAAGAGACTTGTAAATAGCTCAAGCATAGGGTAGAATGAGTGCGTTATACAGAGATGAGTGCATTATAGAGAGCAAACAGCAGGTTGAGGGAGTCCTTTCTGGGGAATCAGGGAAGAGTTCATTGAGGAATTTGTGTTGGGCCTTGAATGACCTTGAATGGATTACAAGTTTCAGGGAGGCAGATTGCCACTTAAGGCAGACATTTCTACAAGCTGCAGTTGCCCAAAGGCTGCCTCTGGAGTTGTCACTAGGGATGTTTGAACGTAGGGTGTGTGCCTACTGGGCAGAGATGTAGTAGACAAGATTTACATGTTGTCAATGGGCAGTAGGTTGGACTTGATGATCCTGGATTATCTTCCAACCTGCAAGTCTGTGACTCTACAACGGTTAAAGTACAGCAAACCAGATTCTTTTTTGTATTTGAGACATCTCTTCTGCCGTCTGCAAAGCTATTCAGACAATTAAATCGTAACTTCCTCTGAAGAAATGTTTTGCTGGGCCAAAATCAATCAATCAAATCTCTGTTTGAATAATTGCAATTCCAGATTGGTGTGGTAATAAGCAGTGAAGTCTTATTGTTGAGTATTTTAAAAAGATGTAGGCCCCTGTATTTGGGATGGAGTTAAGGGCCTTGCAGCTGAACCTGGAAAACTCGAACTTATTTCTGCCTAAAAGTAGCTAAGACAGGTGAGCTTGAAATCTTGAGCTCAGTTCTTCATCTTGCTTCAGGGTGTGATCAGTCATGAAATGACATGTGAATCTGTTTTGTGTTTTATGTGTATGATACTTTCCCTGTTATATTGACCACCCTTGGGCCCCTTGAATTTAGTCTGTATATTTATGCAAACAAAATAATGAACTAGCCTATTCTTTTTTAAGGAGTGTAAATTCTGACTTGCTAGTGTGGGAAATTACTGTCCATAGTCTAGTTAGACAGCCCATCATTGCTTAGCTTAACATGTAAGTCTAATTCTATCTTCACTCTTACAGGGCTTCTGGGCCTTTCCACTCCTAGTGCTAGAGGAGGTACAGTTGATTCCACCTGATGTCTAAGCTTAATGCCTGGGTTCTGGCCCCAGTTGCCCTGAGGTGGCCAACAGACCCCTAACTTCTCAAATCTCCCAGGTTCTGTGGTTGAACTCTCTTCCCCTAGGCTCACTTCTTAGGTTGCCATCTTGTGATAGTTCTTTAAAGCTGAATAACATTTTTCTGGAGTATTCCAGGATAGAGAATTTCACTTTCTAATTCAACTGTTACTGTTGATAAGGATTATAGGTCAAAGGGGTGAAAGCCAAACAGATCTTTAAGTTAATATTTCCCTTCAGCAACAAAAGCATGAAACAATTATTTGTATTTGAACTCTTTGCCTGGTTTCTCCTTCTTCATCCCTTCTTCCCCTTCTTTCCAAAAAGATGTATGATACTGTTTTATCAATGATTTTATTCTTCTAAAGAACTGTATATGAGTTACCAAGCTCACACTTTAAAGGTAGAACATCAAGGCCCAGAAACTTAATTGGAAGTCTGTGCATAACCCAGTGTTCTGAAAAACTTCCCCAAATCAAAATTAATTCAATAAAATATGTTAAAAACCATTTGGGGTGTGTGTGTGTGTGTGTGTGTGGTATGTATAGTGGGGAAAAAGAAAGAAATAAGCAACTGACCACACAAAGTTGGAGTGTTAAGGCTCAGAGAGGTGAAAGGTACTGAAAGAAAGACAAGGGAAGAGGAGAATTAAGAGTGGGCTGAAGGGAGATGGGAGCTGCCCAGAGGATCACCACCATCAGTCAGACTTGCTCTTGGGTGCCCTTGCTCGATTTTGGGGTCAACCCTGCAGGGAGCCAGATGTCTTTTCTGTACTCTTTTGCTCTTCAGTTCACCTTACTACCTATTGTTCTTCTCTCTGATTCAGATTTTGGAGGGAATTTTAGTAGAATATCTGTAAAAGGAAGACCAAATATACCAATGTTGAATATGACAAAGTATTGGACGTTTGGGCAGTCAGGCAACGCATCATAGGAGCTATCTGAGTGCCTCTCTTCATGACAGGTCATGTGTGGACAGACATACTGGGACATGGAAAAACAACTTTCAGCAGAGAGCTCACAGCACCTAGAAACCCCAGTGTTACAGGAAAAAAGCAAGGCAAAAATAAACCAAACAAACCCAGAGCTAGAGACTTTGTTACTCCTCTTTCAACCCCATGGAGAATAAATGAAATTGTTTACTTTTTTCCATGTTGTGATCAGCTGTAGGCTCTGCTTTAAAAGACAATAGCCTTGCTCAAAAGTTGTTTTAAAAGATTCTTTTTCTTGGACAATAAACATCCTAATAAAAAACAGGCTGTATGCAAATAAAGTCATTTCTGTTTCTGGAAATCACGTTTATAAGCACCACAAATACATTTCAATTGATAAAGGAAGCAGTAGGTAAAAATGTGTAGTCAAATACTTCCTGTTCACTGCCGACATATACATATTTTTCTAGTACATTGCTCAATTGTGAAATCGGGGGAAGGCATGCAATAAACATTTTTTGCAGCAAATTTTAGTAAAATATCTGTAAAAAGAAGACCAAATATACCAATGTTGAATATTACAATGTATTTGATTAATTTTTTCTTCTTTTAATACAAAATTGTCAGATAATCTTGTCCTGCAAAAATACTACATTTTAAAATTCAGTGTGGTGCTATCAGGCACCCCCGGTCTCTTCGAGCTATAACTGGTACCGAGCTCGTGCTGCTTGTCAAAATTTAATGAGAGGGCCCGTTCTAAAATAATTGAATTTTCATATCAGAACGAACCAGGATTACTCAGACAATAAAATTGCTGAGTCCTGTACTGTTACCGGCAAATACCTTTTGCTTTGCTCATGAAATCAGTATGTAAATGTTCAGGGTTTGTATTTAAGGCATCTTAGGCATTTGGAGTTGTAGTACTAGCAATAATTTCAAATGGTGCCGGTGATAAGTAGCTGTTTTTTTATAATGTTCAAAGTGTAATTTGTTTGGTGAATCAGGATAAGCATTTGGTTTATATTTTATATAAATGTTAATGCATTTGCAGTTTAATTATGTTTCTTAACTTTTAACATTTCAGAAGTCAAATTTGAAGACTAGTCCATCAGATTGTCTTGCTTTCATAACATTCTGAAAAATGGGGGCACCCCCATACCGTGAGTTTAAAAAGTAAGAGGTGACTGTAAAGTTCACCATGGAATGTTTTGGGAGCTGGGAACACTGATAATGAAGTGGAGAAATGTCACGCCTTAGGTGTGCCCTCCTCTGTAACATTGAACTCGGAGACACAGCTTCAGACCTGAGAGCCCTCTTTCAACAGCAAGGAAGACATCTCCGGGGAAGGGCTAATTTCTTTCTTTTATGATAGTTGACTTGGAGAGCAACTATGAATAAAGTATAGTATAATTGCAAAAATTAACAAGGGTTTCTGTAACATTGCAATGATGGAGAGTATCAGGACAGAAATGAGCTCTTTCTAGTGTGGTGGAGGAAGTTGTTTTAAGGAGTTATTTTCCATATTCTTATTTTTAAAAAGGTCTACAGGTTTTTAGCCTTTAAGCAAATATGTACTCACTCACATGTTAGCTCTGTAACTTGCAGGACATAACAACATGTGTCAAAACCATGATTTTTTTTTTTTCATATCTCCTTCATGCCATGGCTTTGGTTTAGTTGAAAGAGAATTGGATAATGCATCTTTAGAGGCAGAAGACTTAACTTCTGCTTTCTTTCCCATAATAGACTTTAAGGGTCATCAAACTACAGCTCACATGCCAAATCTGGCCTGTTGCCTGATTTTGTAAATAAAGCTTTATTGGAATGCAGCCATGCTCATTCATTGACGTATTGTCTATGGCTGCTTTCATGCTGCAAGGGCAGAGTTGAGTAGTTGGAACAGAGACCGTATGGTCCAAAGAGTCTAAAATATTTACTATTGGTCCTTTACGGGGCCAGAAAAAAACTTACAGACCCCTGATTTTGTAGAGAGCTTTGGGCAGATAACTTCATTTTTCATTGGTAGTGGTGATGACGACTATGGTAGCTATCACGTACTAAGCACTTACTGTGTATCACACTGTCCCAAACATTCTACATTCATACGCTCATTTAATACTCACAGCAACCCTATGTCATAGCACTGTTACTATCCTCATTTGGCATATAAGGAAATGGAGACACAGGTTAAGTGACACGTCCACACTCACTTGGCTAGTGAGTGGCAGAGTCAAGCAAGCAGACTGGCTCAAGAACTTATGCTTTTTAAATTTTTACTTTTAAACTTTTTATTACGGAATTTTCCAAACATACATAGAAATAAAAAGTATAATGAATCACTAAGTACTCATCACTCAGTTTCAATAATTAATAACATGTTGCCATTTTTGTTTTATCTACTATCCTCCTCACCATTATGTCATTGCACCTGTAAATATATCAATAGGTATCTCAAGAGAGAAACTTTTTTTTTTTGCGGTACGCAGGCCTCTCACTGTTGTGGCCTCTCCCGTTGCGGAGCATAGGCTCCGGACGCACAGGCTCAGCAGCCACGGCTCATGGGCCCAGCTGCTCCGCGGCACGTGGGATCCTCCCGGACCGGGGCACGAACCCGCGTCCTCTGCATCGGCAGGCAGACTCTCAACCACTGCGCCACCAGGGAAGCCCAAGAGAGAAACTTTTAAAAAATATAACAAAAGTGTCATTATGATATCTAACAAAATTCACAGCAATTCCATAATGTTGTCTAATATCCAGTCCATACTAAAATGTTTCTGACTGTCTGAAGTTTTCCTTTGACAGTTGATTTGTTTAAATCAGAATCCAAACAAGATCCACTCATTGCGTCTAGAAATTATGTCATTACGTTTCTTCAAATATATAATAGCCCCTACCTCTTTCTTCCCCTACCCCTGTCATTTATTATTTTAAAAGACAGGTTCATCTTAACTGTGGAAGGTTCCATGTTCTGGAGTTGACCAATTGCTTCTTTTTGATGCAGTTTAACTTGTTCGTCTTTTCCCGGTATTTCTTTTATACTCATAGGTAGATGTAGATGGTTGATTAAATTAAGGTGTGTGTGCAAGTGTGCAAGCATGTTTTTTGGAGACTTCTTCATAGTTGGTGATGTGTATTTCCTATCGTATTACATCAGGAGGCATATAATGTCTGGTTGTTATTGCTAAAATGTGATGCAAGCTTTCCTCAGTGAGTTCAGGTAATGTCAGCCTGATCCTGCCATTATGAAGTTTTCCTCATCAATTTTTCTCCTAATGGTTTCATTATCAATAAGTGATTGTGTCCTAGATCCATTATTTTATTGAGATTTCAAAATGGTGATTTTTGGATTTTTTTTCATTCTTCTGTAAAGAACTTTCTCTCATCAACTATTTGGCTACCTTGAGATACAGTTTATACAGGAGAAACAGAATAAATGCTTAATTTTTACCCTTTATTTGTGAATTTTTATTGTGATGAGTTAGTGTCTTAGCAACTTCCAATCATGACAATGATAATTTGTCTTAGTGTTATTAGAAAACTTGTGATAGAGAAAAGACAGTCTCTTCAATAAGTTGTGCTGGGAAAGCCGGGCAGCTACAAGTAAAAGAATGAAATTAGAACACTCCCCAACACCATACACAAAAATGAACTCAAAATGGATTAGAGACCTAATGTAAGACCGGACACTATAAAACTCTTAGAGGAAAACATAGGAAGAACACTCTTTGACATAAATCACAGCAAGATCTTTCTTGATCCACCTCCTAGAGTAATGGAAATAAAAACAAAAATAAACAAATGGGACCTAATGAAACTTAAAAGCTTTTTCAGAGCAAAGGAAACTACAAACAGGATGAAAAGACAGCCCTCAGAATGGGAGAAAATATTTGCAAACGGATCAACAGACAAAGGATTAATCTCCAAAATATATAAACAGCTCATGCAGCTCAATGCTAAATAAACAAACAGCCCAATCCAAAAATGGGCAGAAGACTTAAATAGACATTTCTCCAAAGAAGACATACAGATGGCCAAGAAGCACATGGAAAGCTGCTCAACATCACGAATTATTAGAGAGATGCAAATCAAAACTACAATGCGGTATCACCTCACACCAGTTAGAATGGGCATCATCAGAAAATCTACAAACAACAAATGCTGGAGAGGGTGTGGAGAAAAGAGAACCCTCTTGCACTGTTGCTGGGAATGTAAATTGATACAGCCACTATGGAGAACAGTATGGAGGGTCCTTAAAAAACTAAAAATAGAATTACCATATGACCCAGCAATCCCACTACTGGGCATATACTCAGAGAAAACCATAATTCAAAAAGACACATGCACCCCAATGCTCATTGCAGCACTATTTACAATAGCCAGGTCATGGAAGCAACCTAAATGCCCATCGACAGACGAATGGATAAAGAAGATGTGGTACATATATACAATGGAATATTACTCAGCCATAAAAAGGAGCGAAACTGGGTCATTTGTAGAGACGTGGATGGATCTAGAGACTGTTGTACAGAGTAAAGTAAGTCAGAAAGAGAAAAATAAGTATTGTATATTAACGCATATGTGTGGAACCTAAAAAAAATGGTACAGATGAACTGGTTTGCAGGGCAGAAGTAGAGACACAGATGTAGAGAACAAATGTTTGTACACCAAGGGGGGAAGTGGCGGGGGCTGGTGGTGGTGGTGTGATGAATTGGGAGATTGGGATTGACATGTATACACTGATGTGTATAAAATGGATGACTAATAAGAACCTTCTGTTAAAAATAAATAAATAAAATAAAATTTTAAAAAAAGTAAAAAAATAAAAGATCAAAAAACTTGTGGATGTTTCACTAAAATCAGTCCCTTCCTCTTGTGGGCTACACCTGTACCTGTATGTATTGTTATATTCACATGTCTTCTTTTAATTTACTTGTTGATATAGCTTATAAAGTCACTTTCTCTAGACTGTGAGACCCTGAAGGGCAAGGTCAATTCTTAGTCATCACTGTCTCGGCTCCTAGCATTCAGTATTTGCTACCTAGTAAGCTCCATGCACCCACAAATAGCTATTGACTTGACTAGAACTTCTGTCCTTTGAATGTTCTGGATATACATATGTGGTTTTCATTGCAGTGTGATTAAAAGTAGGCATGTACAGTAAAAAAAAAAAAAGCACAACAAAACCTTGTGGATTTTAAAATATATTCTTGCTTCAATAGATTATAGTAAATCTTCTTGATGCTTTAATTACCCCATTTTTGGCCTGGGGGAGCCGCAGTTGGCTCTCATGTCTTTTTGCTACAACTGCAGTGACCTTTGAAAGCAAACTTGCTTTCTGGCACAAGATATCCCAGGACCATTTTGTACATTTCATCCCCCAAACCTAGAATCAGTCATTTCTCCAGAAAGTTCTGGTTCCTTTTGCTGGGAAATGTCACTTAGAAATCAGAATCTCGGCACTACTCATTGCTACTGGGTGGTCACTACTTCTAGACTTTTCAGTGGAAAAAGCTAGGAAATGTGTACTTTATAGAAAGAAAATAATAAATCATAAGTTCATTTTGATATTTCCAATTTAAATGTAAGATTTCAGGATTTTTACGTAAGTTCTTTGATTTTATATTTGTGTCCCTTTTTTCTTATGCTGACAATCTTGGTTCCTAGTGCTAGCATATTTATTTGCTTTATCCTAAAATTTACATAAGGTAATTAAAAATGACACTACCAATATTACTATTAACAGTAAGACATTTTAAGTTTTTTACCCTCTTAGCACCTCTGCTAAATGGGGTTAATTCCTCTCAGTAAAATGTGAGTTATAATCCTGGATCAGCCTGAAGGTTCTGTGGGGAAGCAGGTGATCTGTTGAGATCCATCTGTGAGATTTCTTATAAATCAGTATGTCTTAGACAATTTCATAAATTCGTAAAATTGCTAAAGTGCCTGTGACTGAGCCAGAAGGTCCCAGTTCCAAGTTCTTTACCAGGCTTTGACGCAGAAGTTATGATGATCATTTGCTATAAGAATATATGCTCCTGCAAATACTATAAAGCAAGCAGCCATCATACAAAACGCTAAATTTAAGGATCATATAGGATAATTCACATATTGTGTATTGCTTTTTGGTGTATAAAACACCTTCATATATTTCATCTCACTTGATCCTCATATCTCCCCTAGGCAGTAGGTACCTCTATTATCTCTGTTCTCCAAATGAGGATCAGAGGGGTTAAGTACTTTCCCAGAGTCACACAGCCAGTAAATGGCAGAGCAGAAATCCTCTGCCGCTGTGAGTCTGAGGTCAGACTCATAACCTAGCATTTCTTCTAGCACATCAAGATAGTCAGCATACCCTAGGGTGACGTCTGTAGCCCAGTAGTGGTGGTCCTTTTAACTTCCCTGGGAAGATGAGGAGAGAGAATGCTTTGGGACTTTCTCCTTTCTTTTGGTAGCTCTTAGGTGGTCAGCTGCAGGGCCCAAGGTGTGGTCTTGAGCGCCCCTCATTTTTATTTATTTATTTATTTATTTACTTATTTATTTATTTTTGGCTGTGTTGGGTCTTCGTTTCTGTGCGAGGGCTTTCTCCAGTTGCGGCAAGCGGGGGCCACTCTTCATCGTGGTGTGCGGGACTCTCACTGCTGTGGCCTCTCTTGTTGTGGAGCACAAGCTCCAGACACGCAGGCTCAATAGTTGTGGCTCACGGGCCTAGTTGCTCCGCGGCATGTGGGATCCTCCCGGACCAGGGCACGAACCCGTGTCCCCTGCGTCGGCAGGTGGACTCTCAACCACTGCGCCACCAGGGAAGCCTGCCCCTCATTTTTGATGTTTCTCTTGCTCTCCCTTTCCAAATTTAGGTTGGCTGTTTGAGTTGTTTGAAGGAGGAGGAAGAGACTTTTCCTTCAACTCAGAATGTAACCCTGCAATATCAATGCTTGATCTGGCATCTATTCAACCAGCCACTGCCAGGGTCGCCTTCCATTACTGCTCCGTGTGCCTTTGCCAGCAGCAGTCATTATAAGGGAACATCTTTCTCTGCTGTATTAGATGGAGATTTCAACTCATTTCGTATTGGTGATTACTCAGCCAGAAAATAACAATAGTTTTTCCACTGTTACCCAGTCCAACTAAAACACTAACTTACTTCTCCTCAAAAACTTCTTGTGTATTGATCTCAACCATAGCTTCCCTGAAATTTATGAAACCTTAGAAAAATATGGGGATCAACCACAAAATATAGCCAAGCACATGAAGTAGTGTGTCTATTCTACTAACCTCCTCCCAGGAGCTGGGGAATGTCTGAATTGGACCCAAAGGGAGGGAATGTTTGAGGGTCTACCATGTCCATTGTGTGCCTATAGTTTGGGCGAGTCAACAGAGAGATAGGAATATCTCTACCATGTGTGCCTGCCTACCCAGGTGAGAAGTCACTTTGGAAGAGAGGAATTGCTATTTCCTTCACTGGTGCCAGCACTCCCCACTCCTAGTTCTCACAAAGGATCTGGAATCAGAATGCTTGGAGTCAAATCCTAACTTCACCAACGTACTTTTGGGAAAGTTACTTAATCTTTCTATGCCTCAGTGTTCTTATCCATAAAATGGGTACCTAGATCATGTGCTTGTGAGGATCAAAGAGATAATTTCATAATGCTTAGCATAGAGCTTGGCACACAGCACTCACTCAACTGCTGGATGTTATTATTTATCATGAATGTTCTTATTGATCATTGTCATTATCATCTTTATCAAAATAATATATTATCCAGGCCTCAAACCCTTTTAGCGATACAAATCACAAGTAGCAGTTGGACTCTTGACTCATTCATCTTGGTTGCTTCATTAAAAAGTAGGAGTGCTTCCTGTTGGTGGGAATGTAAATTGGTACAGCCGCTGTGGGGAACAGTATGGAGGTTCCTTAAAAAACTAAAAATAGAACTGCCATATGACCCAGCAATCCCACTACTGGGCATATACGCTGAAAAAACCATAATTCAAAAAGAGTCATGTACCACAATGTTCACTGCAGCACTATTTACAATAGCCAGGACGTGGAAGCAACCTAAGTGTCCATCGACAGATGAATGGATAAAGAAGATGTGGCACATATATACAATGGAATATTACTCAGTCATAGAAAGGAACGAAATAGTGCCATTTGCAGAGATATGGATGGACCTAGGGACTGTCATACAGAGTGAAGTAAGTCAGAAAGAGAAAAACAAATACCATATGCTAACACATATATATGGAATCTAAAAAAAATAATAAATTGGTTCTGAAGACCCTAGGGGCAGGACAGGAATAAAGACGCAGACGTAGAGAATGGACTTGAGGACATGGGGAGGGGAAGGGTAAGCTGGGACGAAGTGAGAGAGTGGCATGGACATATATACACTACCAAATGTAAAATAGATAGCTAGTGGGAAGCAGCCGCATGGCACAGGGAGATCAGCTCGGTGCTTTGTGACCACCTAGAGGGGTGGGATAGGGAGGGTGGGAGGGAGGGAGACGCAAGAGGGAGGAGATATGGGGATATATGTATATGTATAGCGGATTCACTTTGTTATACAGCAGCAGCTAACACAACAGTGTAAAGCAATTATACTCCAATAAAGATGTTAAAAAATAAAATTAAATTAACAAAAAAAAAACTAATGAACAAATGAAATCCTAAGGTTGGTTTTGAGATATCTAACAACCAGGGCACTGCCTTATTATTATTATAATAAAGAAAGAAAAGGAAAAAAAATGTAGGAGTGCTTCCTTAATAGAAAGCATTAGCTAAAAATGCCCATCCCCCCTAAAAAACCTTTCCAACATCCTCCAGATTATTCCCTCTGCTGTGAAATGTGGCTAGTCCTGAGAGGTTTAGTGTGGAAAAGAAAAGAATATCTCATATCAAATATTAATAATTTGTTTATATTGATTACATGTTGAAATGATACTTTTTGGATATACTCTATTAAATAAAATATATCTATTAACCTCATCTGTTCTTTTTACTTTTTTTTTTCAATGCGACTACTGGAAAATTTCAACACTTCTGTGGCTTGCATTTGGAGCTCTTATTCTATTCGACTGAACAGCACTAGCCTAGAAGGCAGTGCTGCACATTTCCTGGGTCCACCTCATTTTGGAGTTTGATAAGACTCTCCTTATCCCTCTAGACCTAAGCGCTAGTGATTCCCTCCCCTTTCCTTGCTCTTTGCTACAAGCAGGCAGTACACCATTCCTTCTGGTCGGCCCTGACCCTGTACCTGTAAGGTCTGCTGACTCCCATAGTCCCTTGCCCCGACGGGCAGAAAAGGGGGCTGCCACTCCTGGGCTATTGGCGGATTTTCCTCCCTGGTCTCCTCACAGTATCTAGTTCATGCCTCCCCTTCAGCATTGCACACATTGCTTTCTGGTTAGCGATTTATAGGTCTCTCTTGGTGCCCCATACTATTTAACTCTGATCCCCACTGACCAGGGTAGCATCTTGCAGAAATTGTTTGCTCATTAAGTACTCCAGGGACCACAGCTTACTCTCCAGCTGCATTTCCTGCTGCCAGTTGCCCCCAGCAGTCCCAATCCCACTGTTGCACGACCTCCAGTTCTCCGGTGAGATTTCATGCATAGCTGTCCGTCACCTCGCCTGCCACCAGGCTCTCACTGTAACTGTTTGTGGTGTAGGCTGGCTAAGCTGGAGCACAGCAGGTCAGGGAGCAGTTCCAGTTTGCAGCCTGCGGGGCGGGGGGGAGGTGTCACAGGGCGAGGGGTGAGCTCCCTTGAGAGGCAGCTGGTGGCTGTATGGTCAGTGTGTAGGCAGCTGAAATAGGCTGTCTTCTGCCTGGTTGCAGGGATTTGCCTGACCTGCTTTGTGGTGGGCATCCTTCCAACTTTGTGGGTGATGCTGCCGTGTCATTAGTGGTGAGTAAATGATGCACAGAAAGCAGAGTGGGTAGAACCTTGGCAGATGTGGGTTTCCTAGCAACATCATTAACTAAGTTGGACCACCATTTAGTGAGCTTTGCCTCCTGTGGCCTGATACCATGGATACACCGCACTCTCTCTGGCCACTCCATAAACCTTAGGCTTCTGGTTCTCTATCTTTAGAGGAACTGGGGAGAAAGATCACTTAGCAATGTGCTGCTAAGAAGCTAAAATCGATGGCAACTTTCTGCTTTCTTCCTTTCTCCCCTGAGGACTTTGACTGTGTACTTTGTATGATTTGTTTCCTGGGGATGGACAGCCTTGTAACCTTTTTGTCGTATAAATGTCGAGTTTTTGCTGAAGCATCCCATGTCTCTCTCACTATGACGGCTGGAGTAAAAATTTATTTGTAATGGTGAAAATGATAGAATATTTATCTGGCTTAGGTTCTACCCATTTTATAAGGACTTCCAGTCCCCATCAAATTTCTTCTACAATGTTCCAAGAATCGCCAAGGAGTGTTTGATGTGCGCTTGTGAGTGATTCCTCCCAACAACCTCATAGCATTTTTTCCGAGGAGTGATATTCTCCACTCCAGATAGGGATTGACCTGGTTCTGTACACACATTGCTGCATCTGCTCTGTATTTCAGAGACTTTAGAATCTCTCTCTCTCCTTTATCGCCCCTCTTTTTCTCCTCCTCCTCGTCTTCTGCTTCCTCCTCCTTCCCCTATTATGCTGGTCTTGTCACTCTAGGACTCTAAGTCTGCAGGGGCTAAGCCTGGGGACAATCTGAATGACAGGCGCAGTGATATTCTTAGAAGAATACCATTCCCTCCTTTTCCAAGCTGACCTGCTAAGGCCCTGGCCCTATTGGTCCTCTAGACAGGCTGAAGTTGCCAAGCTCAGACCCTGGACCATTGTGGTGGAGAAAGGCCCATCAACTTCTTTTTTAAAAGGCATGTTATAGGGACTTCCCTGGTGACACAGTGGTTAAGAAGCCGCCTGCCAGTGCAGGAGACAAGGGTTCGAGCCCTGGTCCAGGAAGATCCCACATGCCATGGAGCAACCAAGCCCGTGCACCACAACTACCGAGCCTGCGCTCTAGAGTCCGTGAGGCACAACTACTGAAGCCCGCGTGCCTGGAGCCCGTGCCTCGCAACAAGAGAGGCCACAACAATGAGAAACCTGCACATCACAACGAAGAGCAGCCCGCTCGTCACAACCAGAGAAAGCCTGCGCGCAGCAACGAAGACCCAACGCAGCCAAAAATAAATAAATTTATTTTAAAAAGGCATATTATAGAACTTTATTAAAGTACATTCAAGAACACTCGAATAAAGAAGATTCAAATTGATATACTGTGGTCATGGATTAGAAAACTAAATATAACAATTCTTTCTTAAATGACGCAAAAAAAACAACAGGATTTTCCTTGGGTTTTTTTCTAGCTCTATTGAGATATAATTGACATATCACCTCGTGTAAGTTTAAGGTGTACAATGTGATGATTTGATAGACATATATTATGAAATGTTTACCACAAGAAGGTTAGTTAGCACCTCCATCACCTCACATGCCACTTTTTTTCTGCCTCTTTTTTGTGGTGAGAGCATTTAAGATCTACTCTCTCAGCAACTTTCAAGTATACAATACATTGTTATTAGCTATAGTCACCATGCTGCACATTACATCCGCAGCACTTAGTCATCTTATAACTGGAAGTTGGTACCCCTTGACCAACATCTCCCCATTTCCTCCACCCCCTGCCCTGGCAACCACTATTCTACTCTCTGCTTGTATGAGTTCATCTTTTTTAGATTCCACATATATGTGAGACCATACAGTATTTGTCTTTCTCTGTCTGATGTCCATCAGCTTCTCTATCTGCTTGGGTCTGCCCTAAAACATCATCAGTCTGGGCATGGAAGAACCCATTCCCCTGGATGGGGTTTTGTCAGGAACTCCACATGGCATCCACAGTCAGAATCCTTGACTTTCTGATCCTAAGATGCCTCTTTCTTAGAGTGTGTTATTCACTGTGTATTTCCCGAGCAGAGGCTAGGGGGTAGGCACCATGGGAATGCTATGAAGGATCAGACGTGAATTCTGTTTTGAAGGAGCCTCCAGAATAGAGTTTGAGATGATATGACTCAAAAGCCAACCCAAAAAAGGAATCTCTGTAACAGTACTTCTGTCCTCTGCCTGGATCTTTACCAGTTTTCAAAGAAGGGCTTTACACTGTAGAGCAGTTTGAATTGTTAGCGATGTTTCCTTATTTAAAGCTGAAATCCATTTCTCTAACACTTGGTGTTAGCTTGTATTGTCTGTAGCCAGACAAAACAGAGTATTTCCCTTTCATGGTAGCTCTTAAGACTTCTTAAAACAGCTCTCATAGTCCTTCCAGTATCATCTTTCCTCCAGTTTTTAACGCAATTTTCTTCACATGTCAACATCACTCTCCTCTGTATGTTCTCTTGTTCTGTAATGCCTTCTTTGTGTAATAAAGCTCAGAAATAAATTCAGTATTCTAGGTGTGATCTGACCATCAGGAGTAAAGTGGGAATATCATCTCTCGTGATTTGAACTTTAGACATTAAATGCAGCATCTTTATTTTTTAGGAGCCCTTCATTGACATTTCTTTTCTATGAGCCTGACTCCTCTAATAGAAGCTAAGAGCATCAAAGGCCAGCCACTCATTCCCCCAGTACTCCTTGCAAGAGCAATGGGGACTTCAGTAGGGTCCTGGGTGAGCCAGATGGCCATATTCTCACTGTGATGTTCAATACTCATGTCAGCAGCACTGTCCATACTATTACCGTGTTTGTGGTGTGATTTTGGCTATGTCTCTAGCTGTCGCCAAGTTCCTTTTACACCAGACTATTTCCCTGAAAGCTAATGATGTTGAACATCTTTTCATGTGCTTATTTGTCATCTATATATCTTCTTTGGTGAAATGTCTCCTCAGGTCTGTTATCCGTTTTTTGGCTGGAACGTCTGTTTGGTATTTTTAACTGCTGAGTTTTTAGAGTTCTTTATATATTCTAGATTCTAGTCCCTTGTAGGCTATAGGGTTTTCTTTTAATACTTTCCACCACTCCATAGATTGTCTTTTCATCCTTTCCATGTGGGCTTACACTGAGCAAAAGTTCTTAATTTTGATGAAGTGCAATTTATTATTTCTGCCTTTTATGGATCATGCTTTTGGTGTCAAGTGTAAGAATGCTTTCCTAGCTCTAGATCCCAAAGTTTTCCTCCTATTTCTTTTTTCTGAAAGTTGTGTAGTATTACATTTTACATTTAAGTCTATGATCCACTTTGAGTTAATTCTTGTACAAGATGTAAGGTTTAGGTCAATGATATTTATTTATTTAGCCTATGGATGTCCAATTGCTCCAGCACCATTTACTGAAAAGACTATCCTTCCTATTACACCTTTGTCAAGAATTAGTTGGGCATATTTGTGTGTCTATTTCTGAGTTCTTTGTTCTGTTTCATTGACTGATTTCACAATATCTTGATTACTATAGCTATATAGTAGGCCTTAATATCAGGTAGATTGATTCCTCCTTCATGATTCTTTTATTATTCAACATTGTTTTAGCTATTCTAAGGCCTGTGCCTTTCAACATAAAATTTTCTTTAGGATCTTTATTGGAGTATAATTGCTTTACAATGATGTGTTAGTTTCTGCTTTAAAACAAAGTGAATCAGGGGTACATGTACATATATCCCCATATCTCCACCCTCTTGTATCTCCCTCCCACCCTCCCTTTCCCACCCCTCTAGGTCACATAAATTTTTGGATAAGCTTGTATATATCTACAAAAAAGGTTGCTGAAATTTTTATGGAATTGCATTAAGCCTATATATTAATATATATACTAAAGAATTGATATCTTTAGTATGCTGAGCTTTCCAATCCATGAACATAGTATGTATCTCCATTTATTTAGATTTGCCATCTTAGTGGGTTGTTTGCCTTTTATATTTGAGACACAGGTGTTTTTTATATAATCTTGATACAAGTTCTTGGCTAGATGTATGCATTGAAAATATTTTCTCCCAGTGTGTGGCTAACCTTTTCATTTTCTTTACAGTGCTTTTAAGAGCAGAAGATTTACCTTTTGACAAAGTCTATTTTATTATTTTTTCCATTTGTAGTCTGTATTTTATATTTCCTATCTAAGAAATCTTTGCCTACCCTAAGACCACAAAGACTCCTGCCTGTGTTTCTTTAAGATGTGTTATAGTTTGAACTTTTACGTTTAGCTCTATGATCCATTTTGAGTTAGTTTTGGTGTGGATGTGAGGCAAAATTTGGAGTTTACAGCTTTTATATAGATATCAAGCTTTCCTAGCACCATTTGTTAAATAGGCTGTACTTTCCACATTGAATGCTTTGACCTCCTTGTTGAAACTCAGTTGAACATCTGTGCGTGGGTCTATTTGTGGACCCTCTATTCTGTTGCATTGACCTACTTGTTGATTCTTGAGTTACTCCCGTATTATCTTCATGACCATAGTTTTACAGTAAGTCTTGAAATCAGGTGGTTTAAGTCCTTTCAAATTTATTCTTTTTTCCTCTACAAGATTGTTTTGGCTATTCTAAGCCCTTTGCAATTCTATATAAATTTTATAATCAATTTGTCAATTTCTACAGAAAACTTTGTGAAGATTTCATTGGGATTGCATTGAATCTATAGATCAATTTGAGGAGCATTGACATCTTAACGATATGGAATCTTCTAATTCATGACTATGGTATACCTCTTTACATATTTAAATCTTTATTCATTTATCTTAACCTTTGTAATTTTCAATGTAGAGATATTGCACATCTTTTGTTAAGTTTATTCCTAAACATTTAATATTTTGATGTTTTTAAATGGAATTTTTTTCAATTTTATTTTCAAATTGTGTGCTCCTACTATATAGAAATATAACAAATGGATAAATAACAAGGTCCTATTGTATAGCATAGAGAACTATATTTAATATCCTATGATAAACCATAATGGAAAAGTATATTTAAAAAAAAAAAAGAATGCATAGGGCTTCCCTGGTGGTGCAGTGGTTGAGAGTCCACCTGCCAATGCAGGGGACACGAGTTCGTGCCCCGGTCCGGGAGGATCCCACATGCCGTGGAGCAGCTGGGCCTGTGAGCCATGGCCGCTGAGCCTGCGCATCCGGAGCCTGTGCTCCACAACGGGAGAGGCCAGAATGGTGAGAGGCCCGCGTACAGCAAAAAAA
Organism: Phocoena phocoena; assembly: GCF_963924675.1. Taxonomy (NCBI): domain Eukaryota; kingdom Metazoa; phylum Chordata; class Mammalia; order Artiodactyla; family Phocoenidae; genus Phocoena; species Phocoena phocoena. The sequence goes on from NC_089240.1 coordinate 118,259,786, forward strand.
AAAAAAAAAAAAAGAATGCATATATATATATATATATATATATATGTATAACTGTATCACTTTGCTCTACAGCAGTAATTAACACAACATTGTAACTCAACTATACTTCAATTAAAAAATAATAGATTTTTGTATACTGACATGGTATACTATGATCTTAATAAATTTACCTCCTAATTTATGTACTTATTTTTTTCTAGATTTCTTAGGATTTTCTTTAATACCTAAACAATTATGTTGTCTGCCATTTATTTCTTTTACTTGCCTTATTGCAATGGCTGGAATGTCCAGTATACTTTTGACAGAAGTGGTAGAAACATACCTCCTTATCTTGTTACTGGTATTAGGGGACTGATGTTCAATATTTACCTTTGAATATGATGTTAAGTTTTAAGACTTTTTTGATATTGTTTATCTGAATGAGGAAGTGTCCTTTAATTCCTAATTTATTGAGAACTTTTATCATTAATGGCTATTGAGTTTTGTCAAATGATTTTCTATATCTATTGAGATGAACATATGTGTTTTCTCCTTTACTGTGGTGAATTATATTGTTTAAGTTTTGAAGGTAAAAAACAATCTTGCATTCCTCATATACACATCAATTGGTGATGATGTATTATCTTTTTAAAATATATTACTGAATTCAATATGCCACGGGTCAGCAAACATTTTTCTGTAAAGAACCAGATGTTAAATATTTTCAGTTTTATAGGCCATATGGCCTCTGTGGCAACTATGCAACTCTGCCTTTGTAGTCAGAGACCATACGTAATTGAATGGACATGGCTGTATTCTGATAAAACTTTTATTTACAAAAACAGGTGGCAGGCCAGATTTGGTCTGTGGGCCATAGTTTGCCAACCTCTGCAATATGGCAATGTTTTGTTAATGATATTTGCATCTATTTTCATGAGGGAAATTTTCCTTTCTTGGAATGTCTTTGACAAGTTTTGAAATCAGCATTATGCTGGCCTCATTAAATGAGTTCAGCAGTGTTTCCTCCTCCTCTATTTTTCTGCTAGAGATTGTGTAAGTTTAATATTATTTCTTCCTTAGTGTTTGATGAAATTTACCAGTGAAACCATCTGGACCTGAGCTTCTTTCTCATGGAGACATTTATTTTACTACAAATTCTATCACTTTCATTGATTTAGGGTTATTTAGATTTTGTATTTCTTCTTGAGTCAGTTTTTGGAAGTTGTGTTTTTTAAGGAATTTTTCAATTTCTTCTAAGTTATTGAACTTATTGGTATAAAGTTGTTTGTAATATTGAATTTTTAGCCTATGAATGCCTATAAGTTCTCTAGTGATGTCTCCTAGTTTACTCTTTTATTGGGAGTTTGTGTTTCCTTTTTTTATTCTGGTCACTCTTGCGAAACACTTATCCTTTTCACTTTTTGCAAAGAACCAATTTTTTGTCTTCTTAATTTTCTCCTTTTTCTTTTCTTATGATTTTCTCTTTCATAGATTTATACATTTAGGATTTTACTTAATTTGGATTTAATTTGCTCTTTTTTTCTAGTTTCTTAAGGTTAAAACAGATCGTTGACTTTTAAACCTTTTTTTTATTTTCTAACATGAGCATTTAAAGCTATAAATTTGCCACTAAATAATGCCTTACTTGAAATCCATAAATTTTGAAATGTCGTGCTTTTATTTTCACTCAGTTTAAATATTTTCTAATATCTGATGTGATTTCTTCTTTGGCCCATGGATTATTAAATCTGTTACTTAGTTTCTGAATATTTAGTGTTCTATATAGTTGTTCTGTTTTTGATTTCTAATTTAAATTCACTTTGGTCAGAGAAAATACATGGTTTGAATCATTTAAAATTTATTGAGAATTGTTTTATGACCTATAATACGGTCTATCTAGATACATATTCCAAGTGTATTTGAAAGGCATATATATTCTGCAGTTGGTAGGTAGAATGTTCTATGATGAGAAGTTTGTTTGTATTTTTTTTTTTTTTTTTTTTTGCGGTACGCGGGCCTCTCACTGTTGTGGCCTCTCCCGTTGCGGAGCACAGGCTCCGGACGTGCAGGCTCAGTGGCCATGGCTCACGGGCCCAGCCGCTCTGCAGCATGTGGGATCTTCCCAGGCCGGGGCATGAACCCATGTCCCATGCATCAGCAGGCGGACTCTCAACCACTGTGCCACCAGGGAAGCCCTGTTTGTATTCTTAACTTTGTTCCTCTATACCTAATATGCTTTTCTTCTGCCTGCATTTATTTTAGTTTTTAATTTTTATTATTAATTAATTTTGCTGTACACGGGCCTCTCACCGTTGCAGCCTCTCCCACTGCAGAGCACAGCCTCCGGATGCGCAGGCTCAGCGGCCATGGCTCACGGGCCCAGCCGCTCCGCGGCATGTGGGATCCTCCCGGACCGGGGCACGAACCTGCATACCCTGCATCGGCAGGCAGACTCTCAACCTCTGCGCCACCAGGGAACCCCTGCCTGCATTTATTTTTTGTTGTTATCATTGGTTTTCAGGAATTTCATTATGATGTGTTTTGTGTGGATTTCTTTGTATTTATCTTGCTTGAAATCATTGAACTTCTTGCACATGTGGATTTATAGTTTTCATCAAATTTGTATAATTTAGGAGCCCTTATTTTCTCAAATAGTTTTTCTGCACACTGGCTTTCAGGAACCACAATTACACGTATGTTAGAACTGCTTGATTTTGTTCTGTAGGTTGCTGATATTTGGTTCATTTTATTTATCTTTTTAAAATCTTTATGCTTTATTTTGCATAGTTTCTATTGTCATGCCTTCAAGTTTACTGGAAGTTTAATTCTTTCTTATCAGATATCTAACTTGCTGTTAATTCCATCCAGGGTATTGTTTTTTCCAGATATTTTATTTTTCCTCTGAAGAAGTTCCATGTGATTATCATAACCATTTCTCTCCTCACTATGTTCATATTTTCCTTTATGTTCTTTTCTAAAAAAAATATTTAGTTATTTATTTGGCTGCACCGGGTCTTAGTTGCAGCACACAGGATCTTTGTTGCGGCACGCAGAATCTTTTTTCATTTGTGGCACATGGGACCTTTGTTGCCATGTGTGGGATCTTCATTGCAGCACACGGGATCTTTGTTGCAGAATGTGGGATCTTTGTTGCAGAATATAGGATCTTTAGTTGCAGCATGCGAACTTTTAGTTGTGGCATATGGGAGATAGTTCCTTCATCAGGGATCGAGCCTGTGCCCCCTGCATTGGGAGCACAGAGTCTTAGCCAGTGGACCACCAGGGAAGTCCCTCCTTTACATTCTGTTTTTTTATAAAGACGTGAATTGTTTTTATCTTTTTTAAAAAATTATTTATTTTATTTATTTTATTTTTGGCTGCATTGGGTCTTCGTTGCTGCATGCGGGCTTTCTCTAGTTACAGTGAGTGGGGCTACTCTTCGTTGCAGTGCACGGGCTTCTCACTGCGGTGGCTTCTCTTGTTGTGGAGCATGGGCTCTAGGTGTACAGGCTTCAGTAGTTGTGGCGCATGGCCTTAGTTGCTCCGCAGCATGTGGGATCTTCCTGGACCAGGTCTTGAACCCGTGTCCCTTGCATTGGCAGGCAGATTCTCAACCACTGAGCCGCCAGGGAAGGCCCCTCCTTTACATTCTTGAATGTCATTATAATAGCTGTAACAGAAATACCATATAATTGCATTATTATTGTTTAATTTTTAAAAATATATAAATGTATACGTTAAAATTGGAAAAAACTTTTTCAATCTTTACTTGTCCATATCTTCCTAAATCTTCTTCCCATGCTCAGAGCTCAGTAGTAGTAACATTTTAATGTGCATACCTGAAACTTTTTTCTGTGCATTAACATATATGTGTATATATATATATATATATATATATATATATATGTTCTCACTCAAATATATAGTTATCTAAAACATAAATAGGATCATCCTATACGCATAATGTTTTGCAGTTTGCTTTTATTTTCCCAAAAACGTATCTTGGGAAACTTCTCATGTTAATATATGTAGATTTATATCAATTATGTTATCAATTTGTGTTTCATGATTTTAAAGTCACAATTTATTTAATTATTGACATATTTAGATTATTTCTAAGTTTTTGCCATTGCAAAGAGTAATATACTTCCTTGTAAAACATCTTTGTACATAGTTATTATTGTTTCTCTTACTATGACTAACAGTTGGCATTTATTGTGTGATTACTATGACCAAACAGGTTTTTAAAGTATCATTCTTGTTACTGTGTTGAAAAGGAATAGGGAGTTAGGTGCAACTAGGGAGACCAGTTAGAAGGCTATTGCAATACTCTAGGTGAGGGATGATGGTGAGAAGTGGTTGCACCATAGATACATTTTGAAGGTAGTATCAGCAAGATTTGCTGGTGGGGTGGATAGGGAGTGTGAGCGAAAGGTAGGGATAAAGAATGACTCCCATGTTTCTGGTCTTGTGTAACTAGAAAGGATGAAATTCTCATCAGCTGAGATAGGGAAGACTGCGGGAAGAGCAGGTTTTGGGAAAGTCAGGGGTTTGATTTTTTTTTTTTTTTTTTTTTTTTTTTGCCGTACGTGGGCCTCTCTCTGTTGTGGCCTTTCCCGTTGCGGAGCACAGGCTCCGGACGCGCAGGCTCAGCGGCCATGACTCACGGGCCCAGCCGCTCCGCGGCACGTGGGATCTTCCCGGACCGGGGCAAGAACCCGCATCCCCTGCATCGGCAGGAGGACTCTCAACCACTGCGCCACCAGGGAAGCCCAGGGGTTTGATTTTTGATCTGATAAATGTGAGATGACTATTACATATGCAATTACAGCTGTTGTATACACAAATCTAGAGTTTAAGTGAGAGGTATGTATTGGGAGTTATCAGTATATAGATATTATTCAAAGTCATGAAATTGGGTGAGATCACCAAGTGATTAAGTGTGGATTAAAGAGGAAACAAACTCTCTCTCTCTGTGTGTGTGTGTGTGTATATATATATATATATATATATATATATATATATATATATATACATATATTAGTGGAAAGTTAGGAGAAGCTATATAAATAGCTGCCAGCCAAATGCTATTACAAGTCAGAAGTAATTCTAGGTTTATTCTGACGTTAGCTTTTGTTCCTTTGTGAATCAGTATATGTGGGGGAAGTAGTACACATTTGTGGTTTTATACTGAATTAATAAGCAATATATTACTAGGTGCAATTTTTTAAAAAATTACACATGTAATATACAAGTGCTGGAAGACCCACAGTAAGCAATAATTGATTTCAGATTGGGTTAAGGGGGAATTTTCTGAGAGGTGAAAGCATCACCATATAGGGAGCTAAGTCTTTAGTAGATGTGTCAATAGTTCATTCCTTTTTATTTCTGAATAGTATTACATCACATGGATATACCACAATTGGCCCATACACTTCCTTTTTGGGTTCTTCCAGTTTTTGGCTATTATAAGTAAAGCTGCAGTGAACATTCATGTACAAGTCTTTGTATGGACATATATTTTCTTTTCTCTTTGGTAAATATGTAGACGTGGGATGGCCAGGTCATATGGTAGATGTATGTTTAACTTTTTAAGACATTCTGAACTATTTTCCAAGGTAACTGTACCATTTCACATTCTCTCCAGCAGTATACGAGAGGTCCAGTGCTCCACATACTCACCAACATTTCGTATGGTCAGTCTTTTCAACTTTAGGCATTCTTACAGCCTTGTGATGGTGAGCATCTATTCATGTGATTTTCTTTTTTGCCATTGTTTATGTCTTTTTTGGCTATGGAACTGTTTAAATCACTTTTTAATTTTTTATTGGGTTGTTTGATTCCTTTTTATTGCGTTTTGAGAGATCTTTATACAATATCAGGTCAAGTCCTTTATCAGATATATGACTGGCATATATTTTCTCCAAGACTGTGGCTTGTCTTTTAACTCTCTTAACAGTGCCTTTAAAAGATCAGGAACTCTTCCTAAAATTTAGCAATCCATATTACTATAAGTATTGTATACAATTTATTTCAAAAAGAAAAATATAAAGGATACAGATACTGAAAAAAAAAGATCAGGAGCACTTAATTTGGATGAAGTCCAAATTTAGATATTTTTATCATATTTAAAAATTGATGAATAACCCAAGTTAATAAATATTTTATCCTTTTTTCCCTTGAAGTTTTATACTTATAGGTTTTACATTTAGGTTTTTTTTAACGTCATTATTGGAGTATAATAGCGTTACAATGGTGTGTTAGTTTCTGCTTTAAAACAAAGTGAATCAGCTATACATGCACATATATCCCCAAACCTCCACCACCCTCTTGTGTCTCCCTCCCACCCTCCATATCCCACACTTCTAGGTGGTCACAAAGCACCAAGCTGATCGCCCTGTGTTATGTGCCTGCTTCCCACTACCTATCTATTCTACATCTGGTAATGTATATATGTCCATGCCACTCTCTCACTTCGTCCCAGCTTAATCTTCCCCCTCCCCGTGTCCTCAAGTCCATTCTCTACGTCTGCGTCTTTATTCCTGTCCTGCCCCTAGGTTCTTCAGAACCATTTTTTTTCTTTTTTTAGATTCCATATATATGTGTTAGCATACGGTATTTGTTTTTCTCTTTCTGACTTACTTCGCTCTGTATGACAGACTCTAGGTTCATCCACCTCACTACAAATAACTCAATTTCATTTATTTTTGTGGCTGAGTAATATTCCACTGTATATATGTGCCGCATCTTCTTTATCCATTCATTAGTCGAAGGATACTTAGGTTGCTTCCATGTTCTGGCTATTGTAAATAGAGCTGCAGTGAACACTGTGGTACATGACTCTTTTTGAATTATGGTTTTCTCAGGGTATATGCCCAGTAGTGGGATTGCTGGGTCATATCATAGTTCTATTTTTAGTTTGTTAAGGAGCCTCAATACTGTTCTCCATAGTGGCTGTATCAATTTACATTCCCACCAACAGTGCAAGAGGGTTCCCTTTTCTCCACACCCTCTCCAGCATTTATTGTTTGCAGATTTTTTGATGATGGCCATTCTGACCAGTGTGAGATGATACCTCACTGTAGTTTTGATTTGCATTTCTCTAATGATTAGTGATGTTGAGCATTCTTTCATGTGTTTGTTGGCAGTCTGTATATCTTCTTTGGAGGAATGTCTATTTAGGTCTTCCGCCCATTTTTGGATTGGGTTGTTCGTTTTTTTGATATTGAGCTGCATGAGCTGCTTATATATTTTGGAGATTAATCCTTTGTCAGTTGCTTCATTTGCAAATATTTTCTCCCATTCTGAGGGTTGTCTTTTCATCTTGTTTATGGTTGCCTTTGCTGTGCAAAAGTTTTTAAGTTTCATTAGGTGTCATTTCTTTATTATTGTTTTTATTTCCATTTCTCTAGGAGGTGGGTCAAAAAGGATCTTGCTGTGATTTATGTCATAGAGTGTTCTGCCTATGTTTTCCTCTAAGAGATTGATAGTGTCTGGCCTTACATTTAGGTTTTTAATACATTTTGAGTTTATTTTTGTGTATGGTGTTGGGGAGTGTTCTAATTTCACTCTTTTACATGTAGCTGTCCAGTTTTCCTAGCAATGCTTATTGAAGAGGCTGTCTTTTCTCCATTGTATACTCTAGCCTCCTTTATCAAAGGTAAGGTGACCATATGTTCGTGGGTTTATCTCTGGGCTTTCTATCCTGTTCCATTGATCTATCTTTCTGTTTTTGTGCCAGTACCATACTGCCTCGATTACTGTAGCTTTGTAATATAGTCTGAAGTTGGGGAGCCTGATCCCTCCAGCTTTGTTTTTCTTTCTCAAGATTGCTTTGGCTATTCTGGGTCTTTTGTGTTTCCCTACAAATGGTGAAATTTTTTGTTCTAGTTATGTGAAAAATGCCATTGGTAGTTTGATAAGGATTGCATTGAATGTGTAGATTGCTTTGGATAGTAGAGTCATTTTCACAATGTTGATTCCTCAAATCCAAGAACATGGTATATCTCTCCATCTGTTTGTATCATCTTTAATTTCTTTCATCAGTGTCTTATAGTTTTCTGCATTCAGGTGTTTTGCCTCCTTAGGTAGGTTTATTCCTAGGTATTTTATTCTTTTTGTTGCAATGGTAAATGGGAGTGTTTCCTTAGTTTCTCTTTCACATTTTTCATCATTAATGTATAGGAATGCAAGAGATTTCTGTGCATTAATTTTGTATCCTGCTACTTTACCAAATTCATTGATTAGCTCTAGTAGTTTTCTGCTGGTGTCTTTAGGATTCTCTATGTATCGTATCATGTCATCTGCAAACAGTGACAGCTTTACTTCTTCTTTTCCGATTTGTATTCCTTTTATTTCTTTTTCTTCTCTGATTGCTGTGGCTAAAACTTCCAAAATTATGTTGAATAATAGTGGTGAGAGTGGACAACCTTGTCTTGTTCCTGGTCTTAGAGGAAATGGTTTCAGATTTTCACCATTGAGAATGATGTTGGCTGTGGGTTTGTCGTATATGGCCTTTATCATGTTGAGGTAAGTTTCCTCTCTGCCTACTTTCTGGAGGGTTTTTATCATAAATGGGTGTTGAATTTTGTCAAAAGCTTTTTCTGCATCTATTGAGATGATCATATGGTTTTATTCTTCAATTTGTTAATATGATTTATCACATTGATTTATTTGCGTATATTGAAGAATCCTTGCATTCCTGGAATAAACCCCACTTGATCATGGTGTATGATCCTTTTAATGTGCTGTTGGATTCTGTTTGCTATTATTTTGTTGAGGAATTTTGCTTCTATGTTCAGCAGTGATATTGGTTGTAGTTTTCTTTTTTTGTGACGTCTTTGTCTGTTTCTTTTTTTCTTTCTTTTTTTTTTTTTTTTGCGATACGTGGGCCTCTCACCGCTGTGGCCTCCCCCGTTGTGGAGCACATCCTCCGGATGCGCAGGCCCAGCGGCCATGGCTCACGGGCCCAGCCGCTCCACAGCATGTGGGATCTTCCCGGACCGGGGCATAAACCCACGTCCCCTGCATTGGCAGGCGGACTCTCAGCCACTGCGCCACCAGGGAAGCCCCTTTGTTTGGTTTTGGTATCAGGGTGATGGTGACCTTGTAGAATGAGTTTGGGAGTGTTCCTCCCTCTGCTATATTTTAGAAGAGTTTGAGAAGGATAGGTGTTATCTCTTCTCTAAATATTTGATAGAATTTGCCTGTGAAGGCATCTAGTCCTGGGCTTTTGTTTGTTGGAAGATTTTTAATTACAGTTTCAATTTCAGTGCTTGTGATTGGTCTGTTTATATTTTCTATTTCTTCCTGGTTCAGTATCGGAAGGTTGTGCTTTTCTAAGAATTTGTGCATTTCTTCCGGGTTGTCCATTTTATTGGCATAGAGTTGCTGTAGTAGTCTCTCATGATCCTTTGTATTTCTGCTGTGTCAGTTGTTACTTCTCCTTTTTCATTTCTGATTCTATTGATTTGAGTCTTCTCCCTTTTTTTCTTGATGAGTCTGGCTAATGGTTTATCAATTTTTTTTACCTTCTCAAAGAACCAGCTTTTAGTTTTATTGATCTTTGCTATCGTTTCCTTCATTTCTTTTTCATTTATTTCTGCTCTGATCTTTATGATTTCTTTCCTTCTGCTAACTTTGGGGTTTTTTTTGTTCTTTCTCTAATTGCTTTAGGTGTAAGGTTAGGTTGTTTATCTGAGATGCTTCTTGTTTCTTAAGGTAGGATTTTATTGCTATAAACTTCCCTCTTAGAACTGCTTTTGCTGCATCCCAAAGGTTTTGGGTCGTCGTGTTTTCCTTGTCATTTGTTTCTAGGTATATTTTGATTTCCTCAGTGATCTCTTGGTTATTTAGTAGTGTATTGTTTAGCCCCCATGTGTTTGTATTTTTTATAGTTTTTTTCCTGTAATTGATATCTAGTCTCATAGTGTTGTGTTTGGAAAAGATACTTGAAACGATTTCAATTTTCTTAAATTTACCACGCTTGATTTGTGACCCAAGATATGATCTATCCTGGAGAATGTTCCGTGAGCACTTGAGAAGAAAGTGTATTCTGTTATTTTCAGATGGAATGTCCTATAAATATCAATTACGTCCATCTTCTTTAATGTGTCATTTAAAGCTTGTGTTTCCTTATTTATTTTCATTTTGGATGATCTGTCCATTGGTGAAAGTGTTCCATAGAAAGTCCCCTACTATGACTGTGTTACTCTTGACTTCCCCTTTTATGGCTGTTAGCATTTGCCTTATATATTGAGGTGCTCCTATGTTGGGTGCATAAATATTTACAATTGTTGTATCTTCTTCTTGGATTGATCCCTTGATCATTATATAGTGTCATTCTTTGTCTCTTGTAATAGTCTTTATTTTAAAATCTATTTTGTCTGATATGAGAATTGCTACTCCAGCTTTCTTCTGAATTCCTTTTGCGAGGAATATCTTTTTCTATCCCCTCACTTTCAGTCTGTATGTGTCCCTAGGTCTGCAGTGGGTGTATACAGCCAAAATCACACAAAAAAGCATACACATACACACTCACAAAAAGAGAAAAAGGAGAAAAATGTTTATCTTTTGGGAAGTCTGAGGTCTTCTGCCAGCATTCAGTAGGTGTTCTGTAGGAGTTGTTCCACATGTAGATGTATTCCTGATGTAATTGTGGGGAGGAAGGTGATCTCCACGTCTTACTCCTCTGCCATCTTGAAGGTCTCTTGCCACTACCTGCAGTCTGTCCCTCGGTTGTCACGGCTGTCCATCGGTCCTACAAGCCTCGGAGGGAGGACGAAATAGGTGTCCCCATGGCTGGGACAGGCTCTCAGCGAGGTGACGGGAAGGACCCGAGTGAGGAGCCGAGGCAGCTACAGCCACTCCTGCAGCAGATGCCACTGATTCCCCCAGGCCGGAGGTGTCGGAGAGGCCATGTCCTCAGGATTGTGGCGCCTGGAGTGCAGCGCTTGCCTCTGGTGCAGTGGCTGAGTGCCAGGATGTGGCGGGCTGGGGCTGCAAGGCCTACATTTAGTTTTGTGATCTAATTTTTTACTTGGTGTGAGGTATAGATCAAATTTTATTTATTTATTTTTACATACAGGTATCTAATTGCTCCAGACCCCATTGTTGAAAAAACTATTTTTTCTCCTACACTCTTCCTTTACATCTTTGCCTATCATCAGTTGTCTCTATATACATAATGTGTGGGTCTATTTCTGAACCCTCTATTCTGATCCATTGATTATTGTTGCTTTATAATAAGTTTTGAAATCAAGTAGTGTAAACTTTCCAACTTTGTTCTTCTTTTAAAAGTTCTTTTGGCTATTCTAGATTCTATTTCTGTATGAATGTTAGACTTACCCTATCAATTTCTATAAAAAAAGCTCTTCTTGAAGTTTGATTAACACGGTGTGAAATCTGTAAATGAATTTAGGAAGAATTGATATCTTAATATTGAGTCTTCCAACTCATGAGCAAGGTTTATATCTCCATTTATTTCATTAATTTCTCTGTGCAATGTTTATAGCTTTTAGTGTACAGATCCTATTTTGGTATAATTGTAGGTTCATATGCGGTTGTAAGAAATAACAGAAAGATCCCGGTATACTCCTTACTCAGTTTCCCTTAATGGTAATAATTTGCAAAATTGTAGTACAACATCACAACCAGGAAATCGATATTGATACATCTACCATATTCAGATTTCTCCAGTTTTACATGTGGTATATGTGTGTGTGTGTGTATTTAGTTATACAACTGATCATATGTGTAGATTCATATGAAGACCACCACAGTCAACATATAGAAGTGTGCCATCACTACAAGAATTCCTCCTGTAGCCCCTTTATAGGCACACTCACTTCCCTCTCCCCCGAATTCTGTAACCCCTTGCAACCACTAATCTCCATCTCTGTAGTTTTGTTGGTTCAAGGAAGTTATATAAATGGAATCATATGGTATGGAACCTTTTTGGAATTTTTTGTTTACTTAGCATATTCTCTGGAGATCCATTCAAGCTGTTGTGTATATCAGTAGTTACTCATTTTTTATTGCCGAGTAGTATCCCATGGCACCATGGTTTGTTTGACTATTCACCTGTTGAAGGACATCTGGGTTGTTTCCAGTTCCCAAACTAGTAGGAATAAAGCTTCTATGAACATTTGATTAAGGGTTTTTGTGTGAGCATAACTTTTCCATTCTCTGGGATAAATGCCCAGGAGTGCAATTACTGAGTTTTATGGTAATGGCATGTTCAGCTTTGTTAAGAAACAGCCATAATTTTTTGCAACATGGTTGTACCAGTTTACATTCCCACCAGCAATGTATGAGTGATCTAGTTTCTCTGTATCCCTGACAGCATTTGGTGGTGTCGCTATTTTTTATTTGTCATTCTGATAGGTATGTAGTGATATTATGATTTTAATTTGCATTTCCTTGATGCCTAATGATGTTGAACATCTTTTCATTGCTTTTGTCATCTTCAGTAAACTGTATGTACATGTCTTTTGCCTATTTTGTAAGTAGGCTGTTTTTGTTTTGTTTTACTGTTGAGTTTTGGGAGTTCTATGTATGTTTTTCATACAAGCTTTTGTCAGGTATGTGGTTTTCAAATATTTTCTTCCAGCTTGAGTTTTCATGGTCTTCTCAGGGTCTTTTGAAGCAAAAAAGCTTTAAATTTTGATGAAGTTAAAGTTTAAAATATTTCCCTTTGTTGATCATGCCTTGGATATCAAATCTAGGAACTGTTCACCTAGTCCTAGGTACCAAAGCTTTTCTCCTATGTTTTTATCTAAAAGTTTCATAATTTTCCATTTTCTATTTAAGAGCATGATCCATTTTGAATTAATGTTTGCATAAAATGTGAGGTGTAGGTCGAAATTTGTTTTCCCTGTGGAAATTCCTTTTTGGGGAGCTTTTAAATTGTGAATTCAAATTTTTTAAGGGATTATAGGATGGCTCAGATTGTCTATTTCATATTGGTTGAGTTTTCAAAACCATTTGTTCTGGTTGCCAAATTTATGAGTGTGAAATCATTCATATTCCCTTATTATATTTTTACTAGCTGTAGGACCTATAGTGATATCCCTTGCTTTATTCCAGATGTTGGCAATTTGTATTTTCTTTTAAAAAAAAATCTTTATCAGTCTTGTTAGGAGTTTATTAATTTTAATAATCTTCTAACAGAACTATTTTTCATTAATTTTCTCTATTTTCTTTTTTTAAATTTTCTCTATTTCTGCAATTACACTCATCCCTCAATATCTACAGGGGATTGACTCCAGGACCCACCCTCCATACCAAAATTTGCCAATGGTCAACTCAAGTCCCTTATATAAAATGGCTTTTTGTACCATCAGCCCTCCATATTCCACAGATACTTTATCTGTGATTGTATCTTTATCATTTCATTGTTTCTGTTTGCTCTGGTTTATTTTGCTCTTCTTTTTTCCTAGTTTCCTGAGGTGGAAACTTCAATTATTGATTTGTGACCTTTACTTGTTTCTAACATAAGCATTTACTTCTATAAATTGTCCTTTCTGTACTATTTTGGCAGCACCCCACAAATTTTGAGATGTTGTAATTTTCATTCATTTTTATAGGCCTCTGATAACAAAACTAGATAAAACAGTACAACCAAAACAAAACAAAATGACAGACCAATATCTTGAACGACTCTATGCACAAAAACCCTCCACAAAATATTAAGCAATTGTATCCACCCATGTATAAAAATAGTTATATACCATGACCAAGTAGGATTTACTCCAGGTATACAAGACTTGTTCAACATACAAAAATCAATCAATGTGATCCGCTGTGTCAACAGGCTACAGATAAAACAATATGATTTAAGAAACTCATGGGAAAAAAGATAGTTTCTTATATTTACCTATTCCACTGTTCTTATTTCTTTTCTGAAATTCCAAACCTTCTGTCACAATTTCTTTCCATTTAGACATCTTCCTAAAACCATCCTTTAATGATAACTTTTTTGGGGAACAGATTCCTAGTTTTCCTTTGTCTGAGAATGTCTTTATTTCACCTTTATCCCTAAAGAAGATTTTCATAGAATATCGAATTTGTGGTTGACTAGCCCCACCTGGCACTGTTGGGTGGGGGTGGAGGCTCATATCATTGCCAAACTCTGTGGTGTCACCAATATTCTCCCCTACATTGTTTAACACTACAAACTTTGAAAAGTATTTTCCTTTTTATAAAAATTGAAAATAGTTGACGTACAATATTATGTGAGTTTCAGGTGTTCTACATAGTCATTTGACATTTGCATACATTATGAAATGATCACCATTATAATCTAGTAACCATCTGTCCCCATACAAAGTTATTATAATATTATTCACCACATTCCTTATGCCATATATTATATCCCTGTGACTTATTTATTACATAACTGGAGGTTTGTACTTCTGAATTCCCTTCACCTATTTTGCCCCCCCCACTGGCAACCATGCATTCATTCTCTGTATCTATAAGTCTGTTTTCATTTTTGTTTTGTTTGTTTTGGTTTTTAGATTCCACATCTAAGTGAAATCATACAGTATTTGTCTTCCTCTGTCTGAACTTTTAATTTACATAAACTCATGTGATTCCTACCCCAGAATTGATATCGTTACCCCAGTTTTACATATGAGGAAATAGTTTGCTGACATATTAAAAGTGTTGCTCAAGATAACAGAAGAGTAGAAAGTGAGAGAGGCAAGATAACCTACATCTTTCACCTAGAAGTTCAAAGATTCCTCTACTCTGGGACACCACCTCACTTCATCTCCATGGCCAATCAGTTTCTAGATCCCACCATTTCTTCTTCTTTTATAAAAAATTTTTATTGGAGTATAGTTGATTTACAATGCTGTCACCATTTCTTCTTTTGCTCTAACTCTTGGATTTGTCCCCTCCTATCCATTTCCGTTGGCCACTCCTTTTCACATATCTCTATCACCTCATCTCTACCACCTGGATGGGCACAGTAACCCCTTAGGGAGGGCTTTGACAATCGAGTTGCTACCATCCTACTCTGAAATCTTTTAACTATATCTGGAATAGTTCACATCACCTATTTAGAGGCATACATGCCAAAAAGTCTGGTTGCTTCCCACTCTCCCCAGTATTGCTGACACTGGTGTATATATCTATATTTATATTTATAGTTTTATATTTATATATATTTATTCACCAGGTGTCTATACAGATATTCTGTGATTCTGTGATTGTAGAAATGAAAAGGGCCTGAACGACTAAATGACGACCACAAAGGTACAGTAGGGAGTGTTTTGTTTTGAGCTGAGTCATTCTGAACCTTTGGCCTCTGATAGTGGTTTAGTCAGTTAGCTGTTTTATACCTCTTTCCTTATGCCCAGCCCCATTTCAATTTTGAATTTTCTAGTATCACTTAACTCACTTCTCTTTAAAAGCTATTTTGTAATAATGTGTCATTTATATGTAAACTTATGACCTTTTCTTGTTTGCCATAAAAGAATGCTCATTGGTATGTATCAGCTGAAATATGGTTTTTGTCATTCTACTAAGAGGTAAAGAGTCACTAATATGGTCTCTAAGTCCTAAAAGACTTTAATATTTCTTTGCTTATCTTTGATCAACTTGGTTATAGAACTCTAATTATATAAAAAATGTAACTATCATAATGTCAACCACATTTAACCTTCTTGATATCCCATGATTCTTTGCACTAAGGGCGTAAGGCCAGGTCTTTGCTGACTGCTTGATAACTGAATGAGTGATTATTCTCCTTGTTAATGGACAATGATATAGAAAACTCTTCAATATGTACAGAATATTAATGAGAAGCTGCACAAGCTGAGATAAGACTATAAGATGCTGCAAGCAATCACTTATAAGAACATTATAAAAAATATTACTCGTCAAGGATGTAGCCAGACCCGGGGTCTCTGTGTGACGAATGAGGAGGAAAAGGGCGAGATACACTCTTACTGTGAATGACGGAGTAATTCACAAACAGCACTTCTCCCATGGTTTCTAATATTGAGTTTTCCATTTAAATTAAAAAAAACAACTTTGTGAGATAGCACTGCAGATTGTGAAATGGGAAAGGGAAATATCTTGCTTCCTTCTCAGCCTCTGTGATCCTTTCTGTGCCGGCTACAGTGTGTCAAGTATCTGTCCTTCATGAAAAATACCACCAAGATGACCTGCTGAAAGAAATTTCAACCAACTCCAAGAAACTGGCCCAGACACAACACTGTGAATTTCCTCAATTTTGTTTTCAGTTTGGGATATTGTCTCTAATTGGAAAATCTAGGAAAGCCATTTTTGTAGTCTGCATTTTTGGACGATATACTAGAAAAGGGGGAATGTTCATTGGATATTGTTTAATTCTCCACTTCAATTCACTTGGGCTCTGTAAATAGGATCTCTGGGTCAGTTCTAATGGACACATGGAATGTCACAGCCACAGGGGGCTGAGAGGTCATTTAAGCCTGTTTTTCTCAACTGAGTAATGTAGAGATCACTTTTAAAGGGGGAAAAATTCTTACTAATCCCCAGTGTTGACTTAAATTATTTTCATAATGCTATTAAAATAAAAGTATAATAATATAAATGAAGTGAATAATATAACATGTAATATATTTATATATAAATATATATTTTAAGTAATACACATAAAATTAGGTATAAACTCCTCATACGTAGAACACATGTGATGATTCCCTTCTCCCACTCCTTTCTTTTAGTCAAAGAAGGACACCTGCATCCTATACAGCGCTTTTTTAAAAAAAATTAATTAATTAATTAATTTATTTTTGGCTGTGTTGGGTCTTCGTTTCTGTGTGAGGGCTTTCTCTAGTTGTGACGAGCGGGGGCCACTCTTCATCACGGTGCGCGGGCCTGTCACTATCGCGGCCTCTTTTGTTGCGGAGCACAGGCTCCAGACGCGCAGGCTCAGTAGTTGTGGCTCACGGGCCCAGTTGCTCCGCGGCATGTGGGATCCTCCCAGACCAGGGCTCGAAACCGTGTCCCCTGCATCAGCAGGCAGACTCTCAACCACTGCGCCACCAGGGAATCCCAATATACAGCGCTTTTGTTTGGCAAGAACACATCTTTTGTCTAACACGTCCACCTTTGTGGGGTTTTTTGTCTAGCTTTTAACAATTACAACACTTGGTTTCCATTCGGTTGGTTAACACAAACCCATAAATGGACAGAAAAATAGCATGACAGCACTGATTATAAGAATATACCTTTGGAGACTTTTAAATAAATTATAATAGAAATGAAAACAAAATTAGAATATTCTAATAGCAATGGACAAACAATCTCCCATGATACATCTTCAGAGCCTAGTTTAAAAAACATCCATTTACAAAAGGAGAACTGTTAAAGTCATAAACAAGCCAAAAGTAGAGCTGGAAACAGAATCCATAACTGAACCAGTTTCTCGGAATTTAGTACAGCAAATTTTCTGCAAAGTGATACTGATTTTATTCGTATGATTTAAATGTATCCACTCTAACACTAAAATCAGAATAATGCCACTTCATGTTATCTCTTATAATGTTTGGAGTTTAATATCACTTAGGGATCCATGAAGCTTTGTCTATCCGCTGTTAGCTGTTTTCTTACTTGAAATCTTATTTGTTGTAGCAATAGAATGATGTCTTATTTTTATGTCCATGCCATTAGTGTTCAAGGTATGAGGAACAGATGATAGTAGGAAACTTTCTGGAAAAAAAACAGCTTAGGAAAAAAGATCAAGACTCCTGGATGTACTGCATTTGGCTAAGGCAATATGAGTTTAGATAGTTGGAACAGTGACAACTTCTAAGATCTGTAGGTAGCTGTTATTATGGAGGTTCTAAATTCCACCTTTGGGGACAAAAAATAAAGGTCACTGGACGAGGAGTTAACCACGTTTCCCCCCTTGACCTTTATTTCCCCACATGTAAGATGAGGCAGTGGGTTAAGTGATCTCTGAAAGCTTTCAACTCTGATACTACGTGTTGTTATAAATCAACAGTTTAATTGCTGCCCTGCAATTTTAGAATAAATTTTATTTATTTATTTATTTATTTATTTTGGCTGTGTTGGGTCTTCGTTGCTGTGCGGGCTTTCTCTAGTTGCGGCGAGGGGGGGCTACTCTTCTCTGCGGTGCACAGGCTTCTCATTGCGGTGGCTTCTCTTGTTGTGGAGCATGGGTTCTAGGCACGTGGGCTTCAGTAGTTGTGGCTCACGGGCTCTAGAGCGCAGGCTCAGTAGTTGTAATGCATGGGCTTAGTTGCTCTGTGGCATGTGGGATCTTCCCAGACCAGGGCTCGAACTCGTGTCCCCTGTATTGGCAGGCGGATTCTTAACCACTGCGCCACCAGAGAAGTCCTGCCCTGCATTTTTTCACTTTATTTCCTCCTATAATTTTGTTCTAGGTTTTGACTGAAATACAGTATAACTAAACAAAATACAGTTTGCTCTGAGCCTTTTTTGATGCCCTTAAAATCAGAGAGATATAAAGTGTTTCATGCTGCATAATTACATAGATTGATAACAACTTCATTGGATTCAATTTTACTTGATAGTCCTTATATTTTTTTATTATAAAATTTAGCTTAATTATAAGTTTCAAGCAAAATACCCTGGTGTACATGTATAGAGACAGAGATTACAGAAATAATTTGTTGCTGTCACCATCAAATGACACATGCAATGATGTTTATGTGACACCTTGAAAGATGGATAGGATTTGGAAGGCCAGTGGATAAAAATAGAGGGCATTTGAGGCTGAGGAGGAGGCTGGCCAGATGAACCTGGCATTTTCATGGAACAGTAAAGAGCAAGGGAGTGGTGGCGAGAAAGGAGAAATTCAGCAAGGCTTTCGGAGAGGAGCCAGGCTGCAGAGGGTCTTGGATGTCAGGCAGGGACTTTGAGCTTGATAAGCAGACAAAAGGACCCATCAGGGCTTTCTGTTGCCTGTGTGTAGATGTTCCCAGCTCAGCATTCAATAATGGGCCTGGGTCCAGTCCTGCCAGGTCAGTTGGTTTTGTTCATCCTTTGAGGTGATGTGCTCTTTCTTTCCTCGAAAGCTCCCTTAGCACTTTGTCCCTTCTTAGGTGTTGCTTTAGGTGACCTTGAAAAACTACTTGGCCTTTAGCTTCCTCATCTGTATAGTGATGACATGAGTGTAGATCTGTCTCTCAGTCTCTTTCTTGCTTTGTCTCTCTCTTCCCTAAGGCACTTGAGTGATGGTATGATCTCATCACTGAAGTGTCTCACTACAGCAGCTGTTATGTACCTGTGTGAAGGTGGCATGAGTGTAGTTTGGGAAAACAAATCCCACAGATGATTCTCCTGCCAACTTTAAAATCCATAAATTTTAAAAGTTTTTCCAAGCTCTGACATTCTGATTTACAGTGCTAGTTTATAGGAAAAAAAAAAAGGTCAATTTGATGACTTTGGAGAATATACAGGAAAAATCAACCATGTTTTTAACAGGATGCTTTTGACTGCAATTAATAGAATATCTAACTAAAGGTGGCTGAAACAATGAGGACGTTTTAGTATCTCACATCCAGAGGTAGGTTGGTTCTAGGGTTACTTAATTCAGTGTCTCAACCGTGCCATCAGAACTATTGTGTTTCTTTCATCTTTCTACTCTGTCATCCTCATCATCGCTAGCATGATGGTGTCTCCCCTCTTGGTTGCAAGATGGCTGCAGCAGCTCCAGATATCATATTCAGGAAAAAAATGTCCAGCGAAGAGGAATAAGGGACGTTTCTTCTTACTTTTTCTTTTAATTATGGAGGAAAACCTTCCCTAGCCAACTGCCCTTGGGTTCCACTGGCCACATAAGCGATAGTCACATACTCACTTCTTAGCAGCAAGAGAGGATTAGAAGGTGGGTATCTGGCATATCCAGCTTCTATAGTGAGAGGTAGTTCTGCTTGAATAGGAGAAAGGGGGAGGAAAATGGGTGTTCGGAAAGCAACTAATAGCTCCTGCCACATATGTTCTTTTTCCAACAGTCATCTTAAGACCCCCTCTTCCTTTATGTAGCCTCTGGCTAATTAAAGCTAAGTATTTAGCATAAATCAGGGCTTTTGTGAATTATCTGAATAATTAGAGTCATTGTAAGCCCAGGGCCCTTATTTTATTTCATCTAAAAGTTTAATGATAAATAGGCTTCCATTGCCCAAAATGAGCTTGTCTGGTTCTGAAACCGGATGTAATTTTTTATTGAATTGGGCTTTAGGAAAATAACTTAAAATGTACAGGGATTGTGATAAAGAGCAGCTTAAATTCTCAATTTTTTTTTTTTGCTTTACAAATCTCCATCAGCTACGAAAAATAAGAACAGATTAAAGGGGTATGTGAATATTTAATGTAAACTTAGGAATATGTTGTTAAAAATCAGGAAAGAGTTTAGAGCTATGACCATGAATAAATTGTGAAATATCAGCTTACTTCTCTGCTACAACACTGACCTAAAGAAGCTTTTCAGTTTCCCCAGCAACCTTGCACGGCATTAGCTTGCTTCCCTCAGAGTAAATTAAATGTGATTTTCAAGTACTACACTTCATTATTTCAGAAATCACAATACCTAGCAGAAATAAGAACATTTCACAAATCATATTGGAGTTTATTTTTAAGCCAGAGCAGAGGAAGTATTTATTTGGAAAGTGTTTTTTTTTCTTTTAAATTTACTATATTTCCAAGGACTTATAGATCACCCCCATGATGAAGTGGTAAATGGGACGTAATATGCTTAATTTACTTAAAATACATTAGTGATTGCCCAATAATATTTTTTAAAAAAGAGTTTGTTAGCCAGGACATAAGAAAGATAAAAGCCACATTTCAAATGAACTACCTAACGTCATGACCAGAAGCTCTGGAGGATAAAAATCATAACGCTAACAGCCCTTTTCTAAAATCAAGTTCTCTTGTTCATGCATTCTATCGCTTGTGACTGTTTTCCCAGACTTGGCACATATATTATGTATGTTTTATACACACATATACACACCCATATAGATGCATTCCATGCATTGTGTACCCCAAATTAGTATATTTCAATGTTTGGATAAGTCAGCATCTGATTTATCTCCATCTGTCATTTTTTTTTTTACATCTTAGTACTGAAATTGACATAACAGCTTATCTTTCAAACTATTTAGTGGACAGTTTTTAAAGGGCTTTTGAATTTAACCTGTGTCTGTTATAATACTTAGCCCAGTCTGCCTTAGATGGGAGTAATCCAGGTGGGTGACTGATTCCTTTCTAGATTGTGAGTAACTTGACAGCAGAGAAAGTGTTCGGTTTACTATGCACCATCCATGGAGGCTAGCAAGGTGCCTTGTGTCAAGTAAGTCATCAATAATGATTCTTCAGTCAAATCACTTAATATGTGGCTAGAGCCAGGGCTTGCTTTCTCCAGAGCAGACCCCTTTCACCCCTAAGGGTGTGTGTGTAAGATGATTCATCCGCGAAGTAGAAAGGATATATTAAAACTTGTATTTACTTTGATCCTAACAAGAAATAAATGGATCTTTAATAATAGCTAATATGTGATTTACTAGAAGTTCAAGTATATACTTTAATGCATACAATGAAATATGCTCATATTAGGAGCGCATGTTCCGATTTTATCACGGATAATGATGACAGAAGGTTGGAGACCACTGTTTCAGTTGTAGAACGTCCAAGGGGTTGATTTCCTTATGTTGGAGGCACACTGCTCTCCAAACCTTCTCAAACTGCTGGCAGGTGCCCCAAATTCCACCACATTTCCTCTTTCTTTAGCATAATCACGAGTGTAGACTTAGGAGTCAGATCTGGATTTGAATGCCACGTGCTTCCACTTACAGTTGCGTGACCTTGGATAAAATAGTTCAGTTCACAGTTTTCTCATCTCTAAAATGGAGATATAAATAAATGCCTACCTTACAGGGTAGTTGTGAGAGCTTATAGACATACGAAGTAATTAATATATGGTTGAAATTCAGCAAATACAAGCTGCTTTCACTGTATGTTAAAATTTTAAACATGTAAGCTGTTGGCTATTAGTCATCAATCCTTTTGCATAAATGAGTTTGCGATGGTTTTATAATTGTGGTAAGACACACATAACATAAAAATTACCATTTTAACCATTTTAAAGTGAAAATTCAGTGGTATGGCTGTGGTCTAAATGGGTCCCTCAAAACTCATAGGTTGAAATCCTGATCCCCAAAGATGATGGTCTTAAATGGTGAGGCCTTTGCGAGGTGCTTAAACCATGCCGGTGGAGCTCTCACGAATGAGATTAGTGTTCTGAAATCGCTTGCCCCGTTTACCATGTGAGGACACAGTGAGAAAGCACAGGCTATAAGCCAAGAAGAGGGTCCTCAGGAGAACACGACCATGCTGCTGTTTGATCTTGGACTTCCAGCCTCCAGAACTGTGAGAAATAAATTTCTGTTGTTTATAAGCCACCTAGTCTGTGATACTTTGTTTTAGCAGCCTGAATGGACTAGGATACGCATTTAGTGCATTCAGTGTCGTGCAACCATCATTACTATCTAGCTCTAGAACTATTTCATCACTACAACCACTAATCTGGTTTGTGTGTCTATGGATTTGCCTATTCTGGATATTTTATATAAATGGGATCATAAAATATGCACTCTTTTGTGACTGGCCTCTTTGACTTAGCGTGTTTTCAAGGTTCATCGACGTTATAGCATAGATCAGTACTTCATTTCTTTCTATGGCTGAATGATATTTCATTGTATGGACAGACCACATTTTGTTTATCCAACCATCAGTTGATGGGCATGTGAGTTGTTTCTACTTTTTGGTTATTGTGAATAGTGTTGCTATGAACATTTCGTGTATACATTTTTGTGTGGACATGTGTTTTTAATCCTCTCATGTATATAACTAGAAATACAATTGCTGGGTCACAATAGCTGGAGCTTAAGCATGCAGGCTGAGGTCTCCACGTGGGAGGACATGACGGTCCTCATGTAAGTGGTGGAGCTCGGAGAGGAATGGGAAGAGATGAGGGGTAGTCTGGGGACAAGGGCTTGGTCCTCCCCTCACTGCCACATTCTGACTCAGTACTCCGGGAATTTGAAAATGCTCTATTTGCAACTGGTTTCCTGTAAAGTCACAGGTGTTGCTGTTTCATTTTACGAGGCTTCTCAGGGCATATCTTTTTGCCTAGGGCACATCTTCCAGGGGTCTAAGTGTTTCTCTTGGAAGATCCTCCTGATCCAGGGGAGGGGTCTCTGATTTTCATATTGCTACTAGAACATTGTCAGCCTGGGTTGGCTGGGTGCTAGAAACCCGGAAGAAACTCGTGTCTCCGCCCTCCTTGTTCAGTGAGTTAGCCATTTGGTTGCATGTTCCATTCTCCCTGCCCATTCACATTGGCCTTGAATCAGAAGTCCTCTTGAATTGCAGCCCTAGGACTATGTTTCAGAGACAGGTAGATAAGTTGGATCATTCCACATTGATTTCTAAAAACCAATATGTTTTTCTTATTTGAGTAAAACTGCAAGTCCCACTCCAACTATTATAAAATTACAACTCTGCCCTGATACTGTCAAACTGATATTTGGCTGAACATAGGGCCAGAAAAGGGCTTAGTTTGTTCTTCAATGTTCTAGACTCTCCTTTCTGCTGTCTGCACTCCCACTTAGGGTTACTGAAGTCACAGATCACTTTTTGTTGTTTTTAGATCATTTCCTATAACACAGCCTGCCCAAGTCCATGGATTTCTGAATTTGTCAATGTAAAATGGTATTTCCTTGACCTACTTAGGCCTCTTGCTGAATGCTTCCCAACTAGCCTAAGCTGGCCTTGAACGAATCTTCTATCCCTGACACTATCATAAAAAAGGTGGTGCCGATCCATTATTAATGCCAAAGACACATGTCTCATAAAGCAAAACAAGGTCAAATGCAAAATAAATCACCTCACTTTTCTATTCATCACACATGTGTTTGGCCCCAGTCCTCAGCTAGGCTATGGGGATCTAGAAGATGAATGGCGTGAATCTCTGCCATAGACTCCTAGAGTGTCCAAACCAGGAAGGCCATTCAAGATTACGTCATTTAAGAGATGAGAAGACTACTACTGGTATTCTGGGCCAGCAAGTCTAGACCAGCTCTCCTGACTTGTGCCTTAATGCTTTCTACCACATGACCACCCTGTTGCCTGAATGTAACTCAGGGGGTTAAGATCTCTCAGTCATGAGACACCTCGGGTTATTTGCATATGCCCTGGGAGGCACATGCTGGAGTATGTGAGCAGGGCACATCTTCTAAGCCCTTTCAAGTCAGTGGTATTCTCCCTCTTCAAGCAAGCTGTGAATTTGGTGAGCTAAGTGTACTCTCTGTCACACTGAATCTGAACCAGAGCACCCTGGCACCCCGGAGTACCACAAGTCCTTTATAGTTACATGACCATGATTTCATGCTAGCACCAAGGAACAACAGTGTGGTGCCTGGGAAATTTAAGAATTTGGCTTAGAGAGTATTTGAGAGAGCATAAGCTATCAAGGCAGTAAACAGTTCCACTCAAAGAACCACATGGGTGTGCAATAATTGTGCATGTATTCCCAAACGCAGAGAAATAGTGATTGTGAGGCTGTTGCCATCCACGTGCTTTGGCCTTTTTTGAATTTTTTAATCTCTTTAAGTGGACTGTCTAAAATATAGTGTTTGTCAGTGTGCCCTGTCGCAGAATAGCTGAGAAACAGGATTCTAGCAGAACCTGCTTCTGCCTGCTGATGAACTATTGTTGAAGCCTCATGGAGAGTGTCAGGAGTGAATTCAGAGAAGAGGGAGGTCCTTTCTGTCAGGGATAATTAATGAAGGTTTTGTAGACAGGGTAGTATCTGAGCTAGATTTTGGAACTAATTGCACAAGTACAGGATGGAAGAGATGGCTTTAGCAACCCGTATGAAAAGGGGTTGGGGTTTTAGTCCATAGTAAGCCCGTGAATTAATGTCTTCCTTAAAACTTTCCCACACCTACACTGGGGGAACTGTGCTCAGTACTGGAGACTGGGGAGCCGAATCAGGCTTGGTCACACCCTGCAGATGCTCAGTTTAGTTGAGGAAGATAGCTAATAGATAGCTGTTATATATGTGAAACTACCTGCCCGTTTGGCACCTGAAAGCAATCTGGAAGGCTTGGAGCACAGGGCTCAAGACAATATGTGGTGAAAATTGAGACTGGGGCTGTGGGCAGAGGCCCGATCATTTGGGGTCTTGTCCAACATTTTAAAGAGTTCATGCTTCATCATCTATGAGTCATGAGTGCAAGATGTGGTTGCCATATTTCCCCCATTTAAAGGTGCTTTTCTTTGCTTACAACTTGCATCATTGACCCCAAATGATCTCTGTTGGACCAGATAAGGTACTTCACATTAAATGTTTGCAGTTATCTCTCACTTTCAGATACATTGAAATGTAGAAATCACGAAACTCAAAATTGAGGAAATATAGTGAGTTGATGTTAGCCTGTATTAATTAAAGTTTAGAGTCTGGAATGATGGAGATGTTCCTTGCTATGCTGATCATAATACACCTCCGTGCTTTTTCTGGTTCATTTTAAAAGGAACATCTAGACAAACTATAAGCGCATTGGGGGGAAAGTGACAAGGCTAGAGAAGGACTCCACCATTCTCCATATGAAAAAGATACAGAAATCATCTGAGCTCCTGTGGTACTCCACACGTCATCCCTAGAACTCTCTTGCCACTCTCAAGACCAAAGTTTATCTGTCTTCTCTACTAGACTCTTAAGTTTCATGAGGTAGAGAGTGCTGTTCTCTGCTGTGTCCCTAGCATCTGGCACAGCACTTGTGCTTAAATTTGGCATTTAATACATATTGAATAGATGAATTAGTGACTGAGAGGTTAAGGCTTGGAAACAGAGATGAGGAGAGAGAACTATTAAATCTTGGAAAGGCTGGCATGTGGAAGCGGTAACATGCCTGTTTCCTATGGTGTCTTCATAAAATGAGGTCCAATAGACATAGAAAGAAACTATAAGGATACAGAATAGTCTCCAATAAAGGGAACTCTCTTCTTTTCTAGTCACCTGAAGACAAAATGAGTCAATATATACCGTAGCAGTTTTTCACCTTATTTGGGGCAATCTGATGAAAACCAAGGTCAGTATTCCCACACACACGAAATGCATATATATACATACAAACCTTCCACAGCCTGTTTGTGGCCCTCACGTTAAGGATCTCATTTCCACTGCTTTGCAGTTAACAGAGCACCTTCATATACATTATGTTAGGACTAGTGACACTGTGGGGGAAAGCAAGGCTGAACTATGAAACCCATTGTGCAGGTGAAGAAAATGAAGCTCAGAGAAGTTAAGTCATTTGCCCGTGGTCACACAGCCAATAAATCCTAGAGCAGGGATGCGAGTCCAGATGTGTCAGACTCCAGATTCCAGGGTTTCTGCAGTGCACCATTGTTGCTTCTGTGTCCCTAGAAATGTTCAAACAGGCTAAGTTACCTCTGGGCAGGCAGATAGAGGTGTTGTGAGCATTGACAGGGTGAATGTGAAATACTCGATAAATGTATAAAATACTTTACAGGTCAGAAAGTGCTGTGTGCGTGTCTGTTATCAGAGAGGCTATAGAGTATAGGAGGTACGGGGGTAGACTCTGGAGACAGACCATCCAGCTTTGAATCCCGTTTTGGCCACTTAGCAGACACATGATCTTGGGCAAGTTATTTAATTTTAAGTATCAATTTCTTCGTCTGTAAAATAGGGATAATAATAGTATCTTCCTTATGTGTTATTGAGAGGCTAAATATGAGATAATACGACAGTGCTTAACGCATACCTGGCACTTGGCAAGCACCTTCTAAACTTCAGCTGTTCTCAATAAATGATAGCTAGTGTTGAGGTCATTATTGTTATCATTTGAAGTAATTTTCGTTTCAATAACACCATTAATCTCTAAGGAGGGAATCTTGCTTCTCACGTCCAGTGCTGTGAAGGAGTTTTTCTGTACCTTTCTTCAAGCTTTGAGGTGACGTGGATATGTGGCTTTAACCCGCGCTACACTGGATGCTGCCTATTTAGGTTTTGTTTTTTCTTTTTTTTTTTTTTTTTTTTTTTTTGCGGTACGCGGGCCTCTCACTGTTGTGGCCTCTCCCGTTGCGGAGCACAGGCTCCGGACGCGCAGGCTCAGCGGCCATGGCTCACGGGCCCAGCCGCTCCGCAGCATGTGGGATCCTCCCGGACCGGGGCACGAACCCGTGTCCCCTGCATCAGCAGGCGGACTCTCAACCACTGCGCCACCAGGGAAGCCCTGTGTGGTATTTTTAATTATAACCCGGTGTATGTTTTTATACAATATTGAACTGTATTAGGCAAACTTAATGGCAAAGTCAATTTAACTTACATTTTAACTATCTTTAATTTTATAGGATTTGAGAACAATTCTTTTAAGTTTTGAATAAAGCTAACTACCAACCAAGGTGTCAGATTTACCACGTGATGCTTTATTTTTTCTTCCCAGGTTGCAAGTTTTCTCAGATTTCCAAGCTTTCTCTAGCTCTGGTAAGGGAAATAATGGAAGGCAGAAAATGAATTTATATTTTATAAATGCAAAAAAAAAATAATGGAGTGGCGACTTAGAACTTCATGTGCTGGTTATGAAAAGGATCATATAATATTTATCTTTCTATGCAAAGGGAGGTGGAAAGTTGAGGCAACTATTCAAGAGGGGGGAGAAGTCCCATGTTTATGTCAATTATTTTGTCTAAAGGTTTGCTTACGTCCCTCCTTGAGTGTCATGATCTGGGCACCCTTGATCAAGGCCAAGTTTACTTCTTCACTATAAAATGAAGTATTCAGCTATGTTCTCTGAATTCGTGTCTTTCCTAACTGTATTTCAGTATTTCATCTGTGTAGTGGGAATACTAGCAAAGCTCATAATAACTGCCTGCTTTCCTAGGAAAAATGCAGTTAGCAGACATTTAGGATTATAAAGCAACCTCTACAACGATGCCTCAAAGTGCAAGGTGCTAGTGTTTCTCCACCACAACCAAGGGAAGATATTTGGAATTAGAAGTACCTGACTTGGGGGCTTCCCTGGTGGCGCAGTGGTTGAGAGTCCGCCTGCCGATGCAGGGGACACGGGTTCGTGCCCCGGTCCGGGAAGATCCCAGGTGCCGCGGAGCGGCTAGGCCCGTGAGCCATGGCCGCTGAGCCTGCGCGTCCGGAGCCTGTGCTCCGCAACGGGAGAGGCCACAACAGTGAGAGGCCCGCGTACCGCAAGTACCTGACTTAGGCTTAGGTTTGACAAATCCTTGAGGCCTTATTATAATTAAGGGGACTGACGTTTGTGCTCCTCCATTCCTTCCAGTTACCAAATAGGGTTGTTTATTTTTTTTTTACGTCACAAAAGAAAGTAAAAGGGTTGGAAATTAGTAAGGATTAACATATACACTTCTCTCTGTCGTTTCTTATGCCTTATTGCCAAAGTTCTGCACTGACTAAAATGAAAGTATTGCCCAAAAGGTACAAACGTTGAACTTAATACATTATAGAGTCTATATTACACGCAGGCAGACAGTAGCTTTGGATCAGAGCTATCAGCCATATGGACTGCGGAGGTATTTCCTCATGTTATTTTAATATGAAATAGTATGAGTGACAATCTAGAATAGAGAAGGGATTGCTACTGAGGAGATTCCAGTACTACAAACAGAGGTATCCTCTGCTATAGCTGCTTGCAATGATTTCTTTTTCTAGGGGATTGTACTTTTTCAATATGAAGATGATGATGGTCCAGAAAGTCATCGATTGAGAGTATTAAAATAAGGTCCTCTATTTTTGTACAAAATAACAGGTGAAAAGATGAGCACTAAGGGATGAATGGGCCCCCGTGCTTGGCCAGGAGCATAGTATTTTGTTACCTGGACTTATTTTTCTGTCTCTGTTGCAATTATTAAGCTCTACAATCACTGTCTTATTTTTTTTTTCCTTTCTCCCCCGACCCAAATTTAATCCAATACACTGTTGAGTGGCGTGGGTAAGGTGGCTTGTCCACATCCCTTTAGGAGATTCTCGGCAGGGACTTAGTCACAATTTCCTTTTTTTCAATTTGAAGAGGAGATGTGGGATAGGTTACTTTGATGGTAGGGCTAGAGGATCTTGTGGTCTGTTGTGCCATCCACGTTGGGAAATAGGTTAAATTCTCTTCAGCTTCCTATCATGCAATTCTGGAGAGTTGGCGGATGCCCTAGATAGCTCTAGCCCCAGAGAGGGGAGGGAGTCAGACATTAGTTACCTGCCCACCCACTTCTCCAGCCGAGTCCTGTGATCAATAGTGTATCTTTCCATTCCACATGCAAAAGACACTTGCCACTTGCTGAGAGAGGGCATTTGCCACTCTGCAGGGAGAGGATCGGGGGTGGAGGTGGGAGGTCGTTCTTCGGTCAAGACCACCCAAGTATTTTCTGCAGTTTTGGGACTCAGCCAAGGATCCTGAAAAGGGGGAGAAAGGTATGAGGAAAAAGTGGTGAGGGATTTCAGAATGTCAGCCTGCGCTCACCTCGGATGTTCTCGGGGCAGTTGGTGTGGAATGTGGCATAGCTCTTAGGTACTTTAAGGTTGGGGAAAACAGCATGGGGTCGCGGAGAGAGCTTGGGATTTGGAGTCACTGGGCCAGTACCCGAGTCCCCTCTGTGTGACTTGAAGCAAGTCGCTGTACCTCTCTGAGCCCTGCCAGTTTCACAGGGCTATGGTGAACATCCAATCCGACAATGAACTTGAAAGCATTTTCTGAAACCACTAAACCCTAAATCAATATTACTTACTTGTGTGAGAGCTCAGGACTGGAAATGCAGATGTGAGCCATCAATACAAACGTGGGAATGAAAGCTTGCAGGAAGTCTTATGAGATTTTCTGAGTCAGTTTAACTCCTTAAATTAACGGATTTCGTAAACCCAGATTTTCTCATATCAGTTTTGAATCTCCTGTTGTTGACCTTCTGCCCTTGATGGTGAATTATGGCCTTCCAAAGCTATAATCCTGGCAGGTAGGCTCTCCATTGATCTGTTCAAAAAGAGACTTGTGCCGTTCAGCCCTGCCACTCCGTCATCTAACTGTGTGGGGCATCCCTTCCTGACCCTCCAAAGGGAAGCTGCCCTGACACCTGAAAGAACTTGCCCGGCACCGTGGGCACCAGGGAAAAATCTGCTCCACAGAGGGGATAGAGATCTAGGGAACTCCAGTCATACTTGGATAACAACGGCAGAGATTCCCACCTCAATTGAAGGCGTCTGAGGAACAAGGGCTGTGGCTGAGGAGGGGATGGCCCGAGGGGGAGGACAGTCCCCCTGGGGTCCAGGTGTGAGGGGGGGGAAGAATGAAGAGGAGATGGAGAATTAAAATTCACTTTTACAGTTCTAAACTTTCGATTTGGCTCTTCTTTATTTGGGATGTCAATCTTATTTTCAGTATGTTAAATAAATGATTGGGGATGGGGGTAGGAGGCACTGAAAAAATATGAACTACAACTATTAGATGAAATTGTCTACAATATATAACTTGAAACACTCGTTTCACTACAAACTTCAGCTTTCATCACATAGCATGCAATGGTTCGTTATGTGATTTTAATGTCAGCTTTCTGAAAATATCATAATCCATAATGTAGACTAAGTATTTAAAATTGCCAAGCAGGGAGGGTCTTCTGTGAGAAAAACCAAACCAAACCAAACCTGGGACACACTAGTGAACTGCAATAAAGGCTGTAGCTATAAGTACAGATACTTAGAAATAAGTTAGAGGACTAGCTATTATATTCCCTGTCATTTTTTACATACTGTGAAGATTCAGAGTGGTATTATTTCGCAGGCAGTATTATTTGGAGGCAGGTGTTAGACATGCAATTATTATAAAGACTCTGTGAAGAGGATGACCACATGATACATATTTATCTTTATTCTGATATAGTTTACAGAGTTTTTTTCTGACAAATTACACTACACTTTGTGGAAAGGTTATATTTTGTATGAGTGGGAAGGGTAAGCCTAGTTGCATGCTAATGAGGGAGACAAAGTAGCCTCACTCTTATTTGCAACTGGCCCAGACCTTTCCATTAACAAATTAAAATCTGTTCAAATTTATTTACTAATATATTAGGAGAAGCTTCAGGCTAACCCCTTGACCTATATTATATAGCAAACAACTGTAGCAGTGAAAATAATTCATAGCATGTAATGCACCGCCTGTTTATTTCTTCTTCATGCCCAGGGGTCAGCTGTATAGTGGGTTTGCCATCTGCATTCGGTTACAAGGGTATATTTACTTAAAAATTATTAATTATAGTTTTAAATGGCTTTCCTTAATTGCAGTCTTCTTATTCAAGTGTGATACGTATCATATATATGCTTTGTGTTTATTGGTATATTATATCACCTGCTCCTGACCAAGTCTGAGAGGAGCCTATTCATTTGAAAATAATGTCTCCCAAAGCCTGCCATGTTGTTTGTGTTTACTGCATAATCGTGAGAGCCACGGCTTTGTTCATCCTTATTATACCAACACTGAAGCGATTAGTGTTCACTCACTATATCTAGGAGAAACCTTCTCTCAATTATCTTGTGGATCCTTATAAGAGAGGTCTGGTTGCTAATGGACCTGAGATTTGCAATGTGAATGTCAGGGTCTGCTGAGACTTCCCAGGAGGAGATGAGTGGACTGGGCTTTGCTGACCTCTGCTGTCTATTTTAAAAGGCAGTGCTGCTTTTTCTCTCCGCAGAGAGTTGTTTCCAGGCATTATTGAGTCTCATTCTACTGTAGAGCTGATCACAATTTTGAGCAATGGAAATGAAAGTGCCGTTGGGATAGCAAGTGCACATAGATAGTACCAGAAGGACATGCTCTGTACCTTTCTTATCTGAGAGCCAAGCCCATGCACCTTTCACAAATATAATTTAAAATTTGAGGCCAGGAATTCTCACACATGCAATGCTATCCTTTTGTTGCAGTGTTTTCAAAATCTTTGTCAGAAAAATTTTCAGCGTCTCACTGGTTCAAAATAATATCTCTGCTGGGATAGTTTTATGATGAGAAGGTCCTCCAGGTAAAACTAAGGCTCAAAGAGAAGAGGTGGAAATGGAATTCTAAATTTTGGGAATGGTTTGGGATACAGGGCTGCAGAGTACCTGGGAGAGTGGGAGGGAGATGGCTCATTTCTGTTTGACAAAGGTGAAAGGTGAATTTCCTTATGTTTATGATCCCAGGAAATTGCATCCTCCT
This sequence comes from Phocoena phocoena, assembly GCF_963924675.1. Lineage (NCBI taxonomy): Eukaryota > Metazoa > Chordata > Mammalia > Artiodactyla > Phocoenidae > Phocoena > Phocoena phocoena. The sequence continues at coordinate 118,292,032 of NC_089240.1, forward strand.
TACTCTCTAAAATTCACCAGGTGAAGTTTTTTCTGGCTATCGTCTACCTGCTTGTGAACCTCAGAAGCAATCATAAATTGGAGTGATGAAAGGTGAGGGCAGGTTCTGGTGAACTCTGTAGCATCCATCATGTCAGTATCCTCACATTTCTACACGCCAAAAAGTAGAGCCAGGGACTTCCCTGGTGGTGCAGTGGTTGAGAGTCCGCCTGCCGATGCAGGGGACACGGGTTCGTGCCCCGGTCCGGGAGGATCCCACATGCCGCGGAGCGGCTGGGCCCGTGAGCCATGGCCGCTGAGCCTGTGCGTCCGAAGCCTGTGCTCCACAATGGGAAAGGCCACAAGGGTGAGAGGCCCGCGTACCGCAAAAAAAAAAAGAAAAGAAAAGAAAAATGTAGAGCCAAAAAGAGCTGTTATTTTTCTTGTCTTCTTGAGCTCAATCCTGTGGTAGGGTGAGACTAGGTGTTACTCTGTTTTCTGTTTCTGCATTATCCAGGCTGGGCAGATGCCTTGAGTCACAGCAGTGTCTTCTATTTGTATAATATACTAGGTCTACCGAGATCTCCCAAATAGCCTGGGAAGTGGTGGCAGCAGTGGTTATCTGCCTGTTTCACAGATGAGCAAACAAGTACAAAAATTAAGTGGCATGGATAAAAGTTGCTGGATTGAAACGTGAGAGACGTAGAACAGAACCAGAACCCATAACTTCAAAGCCTTCAAAAAAGCATTTAGCTCTGGGAGGATTCTGAAATACAAAATGCCTCTGAAATGCACACCCTGCTCTAGCACCATCTTCTTCCCTGGAATCACCACCCCTTTCTTACTTTCTCTCCTTACCACCCTCCTACTCTGTGTGCAAATTCCTGGCCAGTGCCTTTCATCCCTTTCCCTGCTACTCCTGTGGCAGCCACTACCCTTGATTCAAAGCCCAAAGAGCCACAACATGCCCCTTCCAGGTTTGGACCCATACTCCTCCTCTTCTGAAGTGAAATTAAAAGACTTGCTTATCCTATGAGAAATGAATCGTTTGATAATTGAGTAAATTGCTGTGCTGATGCCGTAAGTGGAACTACTTTTACCTGTAAGCCTTAGGCCCTTTTTTCCAAATGGCTAACATCTTCCTCTCTACCCATCTCAACAGGGATTAAGGTCCCTGTTGAGAGGCAACATAGGACTGTAGGCTCTTAGGTTGTTCCCTGACAGGTTGCAATCAGTCTTTTGATTGTTCTGATTAAGCGCTTTTTCTGCAGTAATAAACTAGAGCATTGTCCATAGTTCAGTGTTTCCTACCCTACGGGCTACCCCAGGCATTTACTGTGGACTGAATAAATAATATTTCAGAAAATTAAAAACTGTAGTTTTAAAAAATGTATGTAAATACTGTTATGCCTAGTTAAATACAAATTGCTTTAAAAATAATACTGACTTTATAGTAACAGTTTGTCAGTTAAGAGTTTCTTAATGTACAGATACTCGTATCATGTGGAAATCAATGAAATATTTCAGTGTTAGAATGGTATCCTAATATTTAAAAAATAGAGTATCTGTAACAAAAAGAAATGAGCTGGAACTCAGAGGAGCCAGGTTCTAATCTTGGCTCAGTTATAAATTCTGGGTCCCTTTGGAGCAAGTGAGTTGTTCTCCAGTCCTGTATTTTTCCAGTCTAATAAAAACTTTACATAGCACAGGGAACTATATCCAATCTCCTGGGATAAACCATAATGGAAAAGAATATTTAAAAAAAAGAACGTATGTATGTATATAACTGAGTCACTTTGCTGTACAGCAGAGATTAGCACAGCATTGTAAATAATCAATACTTCAATTAAAAACAAACAAAAAATTTGTTTATTGCTAAATGTTTATTGTGATTCTGTTACACTGCAAACACATATTCAGTACTTATCAATATGCCATTCCTCAGCCTTTTAAACATTCACAGTGCCCCTGTGAGGTAGGTATTGTCACCTCTTCTTCCAGAAAAGGTTAATGAAGCACGTGGAAGGAAGGTATTTGTTCTTTTCTATTATTAATAATTTTTCAAAAACGGTCTTTACTTCATTTAGCATTCATATGGCATCCAGTGAGAACTTCAGTTAATTTGATTTTTCCAAATAAAGTTACTATTTACTCAATCTTCTTATCACTTATTTTATTTTATTTTTGGCTGCAACACGCGGCTTGAGGGATCTCAGTTCCTTGACCAGGGACTGAACCCGGGCTACGGCAGTGAAAGCCTGGGGAATCCTAACCACAGGACCTCCCTCTTATCACTTATTTTAAATTCAACCTTTATCATATACTGAATTCCTATATATACAGGGTCTGCTTTTGGACTCTGTTTTCTGGTCCATTGCTTTGTCTTCCTAGTCCTGTGCTGTTTCATTGTGTCAATGATTGTAGTTTAAAATCTTTTGACATTTTGTAAGGCATGTGTAACTTTTTAATTTTTCCTTAATATTTTCAGGAGATTAAAAAAATCCACACTATTCTTGTCCATTTTTCTCTTCTGGATGAATAATTAGACTGAGATTTTCAAGTTTAATTGGAAAAAATATATTGGATTAAAATTAATTTGTGGAGGGACTTCCCTGGTGGTGCAGTGGTTAAGAATCCACCTGCCAATGCAGGGGACACGGGCTTGATCCCTGGTCTGGGAAGATTCCCACATGCTGTGGAGCTACTAAGCCCATGCGCCACAACTACTGAGCCTGTGCTCTAGAGCCCACGAGCCACAACTACTGAGCCTGCACTCCGCAACTACTGAAGCCCGTGTGCTGCAACTACTGAAGCCCGTGCGCCTAGAGCCCGTGCTCCACAAGAGAAGCCACCACAATGAGAAGCCTGTGCACTGCAACGAAGAGTAGCCCCCGCTTGCCACAACTAGAGAAAGCCCACACGCAGCAACGAAGACCCAACACAGACAAAAGTTAAAAACAAAAAACAAACAAAAAAAAACTGGCTAAAGTTAATTTGTGGAGAACTGACTTTTCCAGACCATGGTAGGTGTCTTCATTTATCCTCATCATCTTTCATATGCTTCAGTAAAGTATTATAGTTGCATTAACGTAGGTCTTAAGCATTTTGTGTTAGGTTTATTTCTAGGCATTATTATTATTGCTTTTGTGGATACATAGAGCTAGTTTTTGAAGGAGGGATAAAATTTGGATTTGGGGAACAAAAATAGCACAACTGAAGTCTTAGTGAAGAAAATAAGCATGTAGTGTCTGGGAGAAGGTATAAGGGTTAATTATTGGGTGGTAAAAACTATATGGGTGGCTCTCTGTCATGTCCAGGATAAGTTTTACTAATAATACTTGCCTTACCTCCTTGATAGGGCTATTATGAAGGTTCTTAAAATGTGTGAGATATAGGAAAATTAGTCTTCTAGTCTAATGCAAATAAGCAGAATTGTTGAGGACAATTTAAATGTTAGATGAACACATTCTGACACCTTGTGGTCATTTAAGGGTATGTATGATGTTGGAATTCCATTGGTTGAACTGAAAGCATATGGATTGTTCACAAAATCATATTTAGAGCTAAAGAGGGGTCTTAGAGATAATCTAATCCAACCTTCCTGTTTTACACGTGAGGAAAGTGAGTCACAGAGAGCAAATGGACTCTACTCAAACTCACACAGCTTTTTTTTTTTTTTTTTTTTTTCCCCGTACGCGGGCCTCTCACTGTTGTGGCTTCTCCCGTTGTGGACGGAGCACAGGCTCCGGACGCTCAAGCTCAGCGGCCGTGGCTCACGGGCCTAGCCGCTCCACGGCATATGGGATCCTCCCGGACCGGGGCACGAACCCGTGTCTCCTGCATCGGCAGGCGGACTCTCAACCACTGCGCCACCAGGGAAGTCCTCACACAGCTTCTTAGTAACAGCTGGGATCATTTTTTCTGACCTCTTGCCTATTGCTTTTTCCGATATTATGTCCCACTTGCTGATTTTTTACAGTTATAGAAGAAATGAACTAAAATAATATTTTCATAGTTTTAAATTCCTGAGAGATATTGCTACATAATTTTGATGTCATCTCTGAGGAATTTAAATCATTTATGTATGTATGTGTCGGGGTGGTGGTGGTGGTGTTTTCTGCGAGTGTGAGGGAGAAGTAGGGCTGATTTCTGGGTGTTCCTAAAGCTGGCCAAATTGTAAGCCCTAAAAGATTTAGTCATTCCGGCTCAGTGCAGTGGATCTACACAACACTTTGAACTTCAGGGACCTAGAATATTTTCTAAGCTATTCACAGTCTTTTCTTAATAGTCCAAGGAGATCTGTATCTTCCCGGAATGGGTCTGTCTCTCTATGCCTGCTGCCCTAAGTCACTGGAAGTAGAGCCTCAGCCTGAATGTAGTGATGGATTCAGAGCATAGCAGCTGGGGCCACTGGGTCACTGTCACTCTCTGGGGAAGAGAATCTGAACGGTGCATTTTCATGATCACAAGAGGGCTTCCATTGCTTTGCACAGATGTACTTCTCCACACAGGTTCAAGGAGCAACTCCCCCCTGGTTCCCATGTACTTCTTTTCTGAGAAGAAATTAGAAGGGGCAGATTAGTGGGATGACCTCAGCCCTACCCATTGCAGTTGACCTTGGGACTAAAACTGGCATTCGTCCTCTACCTCCTCTACTCTGCATTCTAAATTCACCTCACCCTCAGCTGTCTCCTCAGCAGGTCTCGTGGCTAACCTGGTGGTGTGACCCAAACCTTTGTTCTTTAATGGTTTGAACCCTTGGAAATCACACCCTTCTCAGTCTGGCCTTGCTGTACTTGTCCATTCACAATTAGAATGGGGCAAGTGTACCCAAGTGGATCACCTGGGTTCCACAGCTAATTTTTCCTACACCCCTGGTGTAAAAGCAGTCCTACCTCCCTCTGCTGATAAGGGTCAATTATCCCTACCACTGTCTTGACTCGTCTTCTTGCCTGCTGGTCCTTTGGCACAAAGAATAGTTTAATGGGACCCTTGCTGTGTCCCCTACCCTGGAAAGATTGTGCCCCCTTTGGGAAACAGGACCTACAACCCTGTGGACCTCAGAGTTGAGGGAACAGAAAGCATAAAATCCTTGGATGGTCACTGGGAGTACAGTTAAGTAGGACAACTACTACTTCCACTCCTTTGTTCTCAGACCTATGTGTTCTTCCTAGTGAGGACATAGCACCATATTGAGGTCTTTATTACATACACTGAATTTCTCAGGATGGCACCCCATCCTTTCAGAGTGTTGTCCCCAAGCTAGTGCTTCAGCTATGCCTTTAGAAAGCCAATCCAGTTCTCCCTGGGGCTGGCTACTTTTGAATGGTGTGCTATGTTACATAACTAGTAGATCCCATGGTCATGGGTCCACTCCCACACTTTGCTCATTGTGAATTGAGTCTTCTGGTTGCATGCTATACTCACATCCCTCTGCATTCTCTAAGCCCCAGGATAGTGGTGCTGGCTGAGGCTCTGCCAGCAGGGAAGGAAAACCCATTGCTGGAATAAATATCTATCCTCGTATGAATCACTGGCCCATCCGGAACAAGAGGGTTTGATTATAGTCTGTTTGAAACCAAGTGGTTAGTAAGTCTCTTTGAGGAATAGGGACATACCAGGAGTGAGGGTAGCAATATTCATATCAGACAAAATAGACTTTAAAACAAAGGCCATAAAGAAAAAATAAAGGTAGACACTATAAAATGATAGAAGGATCAGTACAAGAGGATATTACACTCATTAACATATATGCACCCAATATAGGAGCACCTAAATACATAAAATAAATACTAACAGACTTAAAAGGAGAAATTGATGAGAATACAATAATAGTAGGAGACTTTAACACTGCGTTAGCATCAATGGACAGATCTTCTAGACAGAAAATCAATAAGGCAACAAAGATCCTAAGTGACACAATAGAACAGTTAGACTTAATTGATATTTTCAGGACATTACATCCAAAAAAACCCAGAATATACATTCTTTTCAAATGCATATGGAACATTCTCTAGGATAGATCACATACTAGGACAGAAAACAAGCTTCAACAAATTTAAGAGGATAGAAATTACTTCAGGCATTTTCTCTGACCACAATGGCATGAAACTAGAAATCAACCACAGAAAGAGAAATGAGAAAAAATGATTGCATGGAGACTAAACAACATGCTATTAAAAAAACAATGAGTCAATGATGAAATCAAAGAGGAAATTAAAAACTACCTTGAGACAAATGACAATGAAAACACAACTATACAAAATCTATGGGATACAGCAAAAGCATTCGTAAGAGAGGAGTTCACAGGCCTTCCTCAAAAAACAAGAAAATTCTTAAATAAACAACCTAAGCTATCATCTAAAAGAATTAGAAAAAGAAGAACAAACAAAACCTAAAGTCAGCAGAAGGAAGGAAATACTAAAGATCAGAGAGGAAATAGATAAAAGATTAAAAAAACAATAGAAAAATCAATAAAAACAAGAGCTGTTTTTTTGAAAGGGTAAACAAAATCGACAAACCTCTGGCCAGGCTCACCAAGAAGAAAAGAGAGAAGACTCAAAAAAAAAAAACCAAAATAAGTAATTAAAGAGAAGAAATAACAACCAATATCCTAGAAATACAAAAAACCATAAGAGAATACTATGAACAATAATATGCCAACAAATTGGACAAGCTAGAAGAACTGGACAAGTTTCTAGAAACATACAGTTCACCAAAACTGAATCAAGAAGAAATAGATAATTTGAACAGACCAATCACTAGAAGTGAAATAGCATCTGTAATAATAAAAAAAAAAAACTCCCTGCAAACAAAAGTCCAGGACTGGATGGCTTCACTGAGGAATTCTACCAAACATACAAAGAAGAACTTATACTGATCCTTCACAAACTCTTCCAAAAGATTGAAGAGGAGGGAACACTCCCAAGGTCATTCTATGAAACCACCATCACCCTGATACCAAAACAAGACAAAGACACTACCAGAAAAGAAAATTACAGACCAATATCTTTGATGAATATAAATGCAAAAATTCTCAACAAAATATTAGCAAACCAAATCTAACAACACATAAAAAAAGATCATACACCATGATCAAGTTGGATTCATCCCAGGGTCACAAAGATGGTTCAACATATGCAAATCAATCAGTGTGATACACCACATCAGCAAAAGAAAGGACAAAAACCACATGATCATCTCAATAGATGCAGAAAAAGCATCTGATAAAATTCAACATCCATTCATGGTAAAATCTCTTACCAAAGTGGGTATAGAGGGACCATATCTCAACATAATAAAGGTTATTTATGACAAACCCACAGCCAACATAATACTCAATAGTGAAATGCTGAAAGCTTTCCTGCTAAAATCTGAACAAGACAAGGATGCCCACCCTCACCACTTCTATTCAACATAGTATTGGAAGTGCTAGCCACAGCAATCAGGCAAGAAAAAGAAATAAAACGTTTCCATATTGGAAGAGAAGAGGTAAAATTGTCATTATATGCAGCTGGCATGATACTAAATGTAGAAAACCCTAAAGAATCCACACAAAAACTACTAGAACTAATAAACAAATTCAGCAAGGTAGTAGGATACATGATTAACATACAGTAATCTGTTGCATTTCTTTACACCAACAATGAAATATCAGAAAGGGAAAGTAAAAAAAAAAATCCCTTTTAAAATTGCATCCCCCCAAAAATAAAATAAAATACTTAGGAATAAACCTGACCGAAGAGATGAAAGACTTCTATGCTGAGAATGATAAAACATTGATAAAGGAAATTGAAGATTTTTTAAAGAAATGGAAAGATATCCCATGGTCTTGGATTGGAAGAATTAATATTGTTAAAATAGCCATACTACACAAAGAAATCTACAGATTTAATGGGATCCCTCTCAAATTACCTATGACATTTTTCCACAGAACTAGAACAAATAATCCTAAAAGTTATATGGAACCACAAAAGACCCAGAATTCCCAAAGCAATCCTGAGGAAAACAAACAAAGCTGGAGGTATAACCCTACCAGACTTCAGACAATATTACAAAGGTACAGTAATCAAAACAGCATGGTATTGGCACAAAAACAGACATATAGATCAATGGAACAGAATACAGAGCCCAGAAATAAACTTACATTCAATTAATACTTACAGTCAATTAATCTTTGACAAAGGAGGCAAGAATATACAATGGAGAAAAGACAGTCTCTTTGGCAAGTGGTGTTGGGAAAGCTGGACAGATGCATGTAAATCAACAAAGTTAGAACACTGTCTCACACCATACACAAAAATAAACTCAAAATGGCTTAAAGACTTAAATATAAGACAATACACTATAAAACTCCAAGAAGAAGACATAGGCAAAACATTCTCTGACATAAATTGTAGAAATGTTTTCTTGGGTCAGTCTCCCAAGGCAATAGAAATAAGAGCAAAATAAACAGATGGGACCTAATCAAACTTATAAGCTTCTGTACAGCAAAGGAAACCATAAACAAAATGAAAAGACAGGCTATGGACTGGGAGAAAATATTTGCAAATGATGTGACTGACAAGGGCTTAATTTCCAAAATACACAAACAGTTCATACAACTCAGTAACAAAAAACCCAAATGACACAATCAAAAAATGGGCAGAAGACCTAAATAGACATTTCTCCAAAAAAGACATACAGATGGCCAACAGGCACATGAAAAGATGCTCAATATCACTAATTATCAGAGAAACGCAAACCAAAACTTAAATGAAGTTGCACCTCACACCAGTCAGAATGGCCATCATCAAAAAATCCACAAATAATAAATGATGGCGAGGGTGTGGAGAAAAGGGAACCCTCCTCCACTGTGAGAATGTAAATTGGTGCAACCACTATGTAAAACAGTATGGAGGTTCCTTAAAAAACTAAAACCAGAGTTGCCATATTATCCAGCAATCCCACTCCTGGACATATGTCCAGAGAAAACTCTAATTCAAAAAAATACATGCACCCCAATGTTCAGAGCAGCACTATTTACAATAGCCAAGACATGAAAGCAACCTAAGTGTCCATTGAAAGACCAATGGATAAACAAGATGTGGTACATATATAAAATGGAATACTACTCAGCCATAAAAAAGAACAAAATAATGCCATTTGCAGCAACATGGATGGATCTAGAGATTATCATACTAAGTGAAGTAAGTCAGAAAGAGAAAGACAAATACAATATGATATCATTTATATATAGAATCTAAAGTATGATACAAAGCAACTTATATACAAAACAGAAAAGGACTCACATAGGAAACAAACTTATGCTTACCAAAGGGCAAACAGGGGAGAGGGATCAATTAGGAGCATGCTATTAGCAGATACAAACTACAATATATAAACTAGATAAATAACAAGGACCTACCATAGCACAGGGAACTATATTCAATATCTTGTAATAAACTGTAATGGAAAATAATCTGGAAAGGAATATACATGTGTGTGTGTGTGTGTGTATGTATAACTGAATCACTTTGCTGTACGCCAGAAACTAACACAGCATTGTAAATCAACTATACTTTGGTAAAAAATTAAATAAGTAAATAAAATATATCCCACGTTCCCTTGTGATTTATTATTTGACATTTGACCCGTGGGTACTTTATAAGTGTTCTATGTAATTTCCAAGTAGTTGTGGATTTCCCAAATTTTCTTCTGTTCTGGGTTTCTAATTTAATTCCATTTGGTGAACATACTTTGTATAATTTCAGGTCTTTTAAATTTATTGAGATTTGCTTCATGGCCTAGTGTATGATCTATCCTGAAGAATGTACCATGTGCACTTGAATATGTATACTGTATTCTGCTGTTGTTGGGTGGGGTGTTCTCTGGATGTCAGGTCTAATTTGTTGATGATATTATTCTAGTCTTCTATATCCTTGCTGATTTTCTGTCTATCAGTTATTGAGAGGAGGATGTTGAAGTCTCTATTACTGTTGAATTGTCTATTTCATCCTTCAGTTCTGACAGTTCTTGTTTCATGTATTTAGAGTTGTTAGTTATGTATTTCTTTTAATTATTATAGCTTCCTGATGGACTGACATTTTATTATAAAATTATTTATAAACTATTATATAATGTTCCTCTTTAGTAATTTTTCTTAAAGTTACTTTTTGTGATATTAGTGTAGCCACTGCAGTTCTCTTTTTGTTGCTGTGTACATGGTATATCTTTTTCTGTATCCTTTTACTTTCAACCTGTTTGTGTCTTCATATCTAAAGTGTGTCTCTTGTAGAAAAAATGTAATTGAATTGTATTTTAAAATTCAGCCTGAAAATCTGCCTTCTGATTTATGTTTAATCCTTCTGCATTTGATATAATTATTGACATGACTGGATTTATCTTTGCCGTTTTGCTACTTGTTTTTTTAAATTTCAATTATTGTACTTTGAGGTATAAAATAAGCTACAAGGATATATTGCACAGTATGGTGAATATAGCCAATATTTTATAATAACTATAAATGGAGCATAACTTTTAAAAATTGTGAATTACTATATGGTGCACCTGTAACATATAATATTGTACAGAAACTGTACTTCAATAAACAAATTATTGTACTTTGCAACTTCTTTTTAAACATTTCTATCTTTATTTTTTGTCTGATGGCTAATTATCATGATATTTTCATTAATTCTTTAAACAGTGTTTCCTTTAATTCTCTGTAAAAGTATTTATAATAGCTGCCTTCAGGTTTTGTCCATCTTCTTGACCCATATAAATATGTTCTATTGACCACTTTTGTTCCTGTTTATGGGGTGTTCTTCCTTGTTTCTTTTTTGTGTTCTGTAAGATTTTGTTGAAAACTGGGCATTTTAGGTAATATATTGTAGGCAATACGGATTCTCATTTCCCCTCTTGGATGTTGTTACTGCTTTGTGTCTTTTTCTGTTTGTTTAGTAACTTGCCTGAACTATTTTTTTTGGGGGGGGGTCTGTCTCCTCTACAGTGTCTCTGCCCAGTTGTCTTCATTCTTGCTTTCATTTTTAAGCATGGCTTCCTAGGAGCTGTGACTGGATTATTACGTATAATGGTCAACCTGAATCTTTACACCTGCAATAGCATTCCCCTCCTCTAGGACATTTCCCAGGTCAGCACTGGGGACTCTTTAGCAATTGCACCACCACTATGTGCCAGAGACCATCCATGTTCCATCTACCAACCAGGATGGTGTCCACTCCCTCTACTGGATAGTGAGTGAGCCAGTCCTAAATCCCCATCTTATTGCCTATCTTCTCAGACCACTCTTGATATCATTTGTGCAAGTTCAGGTCCCAAAGAAGCAGGTGACAAGGTGGGATTAAACATGCAGAGGGTTATTAGGGAGACTGCCTGTAAGGGAAAATGTGAAGGTTGCCAGAGGAGGCTGGGAGAGCTGAAAGATCACAATGCAGGTTGACCCTTGCCAAGGTGATGGAGAAGGAAGGAAGAATGATTGAAAGAAACTTTAGACTCAATGCAGTTTTAAGGAAGTTTGGCAAGGCCAATGGTTGGAGGAGTGGGGTGGTCCTTGAACTAAAGTTGGCTGTCAGAGGAGTCCTGCATCTCCCAGGAATGGGCCTGCATTCTAATCCCTGCCTTGTTCAGTCACTGTCTAGGAGTAGCTTATGGAAAGCTTGGCTTCAGTGCAAATTCAGTGGTAGATTTCAGAGCACAGCAGCTGGGACGGTCAGTGAAATGTACTCAGTCAGAGTTCTGAGAGGCACAGTAAAGAGAAGAGATTTCATGGCTACCGCATTTATTCTTTATTTTCCTTTTAAAAATAGCTTCTCCAACTTTTCATTTTTACTTATTCTCTTCTTTCCAACACATCTTCTTTCTTTCTTTAAAATATTTTTATTGAAGCATAGGTGATTTACAATGTTGTGTTAGTTTCAGGTGTACAGCAAAGTGATTCAGTTATACATATACATATATAAATCTTTTTCAGAATTACTAGTCTTCTTTTGTATTTTATAATTAATATTTAAATAAAGTGTTACTAATTCTTGAGTAGTAAAAGTGGAAACAAACTGGGTCAGAAAAAAGTGTGAAAGGATAAATGTGTGAACAGTGGAATTTCAAGGGACTAATATATGCTGATTGTCAAAAAAGGATGTTGAAGTTTGAATTTTAAAATTGTTTTCCCACCGTCCTCAAAATTTATGAAGAATGTAGAAAAAATTTACCCTATGCTAGAAATAATATTTAAAATACTTTTTCTATAGGGTATGACAAGGCCCATCTACTTCAGTAAATATCCATTTTTTCTTTGTTTCTTGGGCCTTTCTGTGTATGACTTGAATCGTCAGAGGTAACCTGTGCAAGGCTCAGTTAATGTGTCTTAACAGTGCCCTTCACTACCTAATGTTTTGACTTCGGGTTTTCTTAAACAGGTAACCAGAAATCTTAGAACTCTTACAAAATCAGGTTTATTTGGTCATATATGTTGCATTCTTATTGCTATTGTATGCAGAATACTTTTATTACAGGCTTGCCTCTAAGATAGGAGTCTTTTACTGGGGTGAATGTTTTCCCTATCATCCCCTGATGTTGTTTGCACAAGGATGCACATAAGTGGGCTTGGATCACGTTTCTTTATCAGATGGAGGCAGTTGGCATGAGTGGAAGAACTATCTGTGTTGTAACATCAGGAATAACACCACATCAATGTGCATGTTTATGGGAAATGTTTTGTCTAAGAAAACAGTTTGCTCACAGAACTCTGTCTTAGATACTTGGAATTTCTCTGCAAAATGAAGCAAGCAAATAAATAAGCTGTTTGTTCCCCAGCATAATTTGATGAAAACTGCTCCATTTCTGGAGGTGTGGCACTGGATATTAATCTTTATTATTTTTAACTGCATCGGATCCCATTTAGCATTGCTGTTGAAAATCAAATTATCATTGCTAGCTTAGCTTTCATGTAAACTTGAATCTGACAAATTGAATGGGTAGATTTACTACTTGAAAGAACTTTTTTAGTACCTTCTCAGTTTCTGTGGACACATCTTTGTCCTCCCAGCTGTCTTCCTCCACTACTGATAATGTTTTTTTTTAACATTTTGATAGAGCCACGTAAATTGAAGTCTTTCCTCAAGCTGCTCATGACAACTAGACATATTAATATGTATGAATTTAGGAATAAATTTTAACTGGGAACCATCATGTGTTAATCATGTGACCATTTTACCGAAGAGATGTATAACCATCTGCATGAGTCTCTAAGTCACTTGTGGGTGTGGGTTAGTAGGAAAGGAGGATAGAAATGAACCTTTAAACCATTATAGTCAGTTCTCAAATTTATGTGCTGATAAGTAAGAGAGGAGTGGCTCTGATAACCCCAAAGAGTGGATCATCTAACAGCTGTTTCTCTTTGATGTGGAAGTGGATAATGGAAATTTTTATTTTTTCCTAACATACTGACCTTCTTAGTTCTGTTTATGTACTAAAAACTAATTTTTGACTTAGCCTATTTGTTCCAAGGTCCAGGAGTTGGAGGAGAGAAGGCACTCCAGAAGCATGCTTGTTGATGGGAAGAATTCGGACTGTATTAAACATTGTTAAAGATACTCAAGAAATTGGGTAAGCCACATATGGAAACTGTGAGAGAATACTGTAACTCAGCTCCTTAATTGAACACTGAATGATCAAGGGGATATTCTTTCAATTTAAATTTTAAAGAATTACTTTAAAACACTTTATATACGTTTTGATATTTGTGTGCCCTTCTGAATAAATCGAATCAGTGCAGATTGAGATAATCCAGATATCTAAATAACCAAACTAGATAACCCCAAAATAAGCATTCCAGTTACTTTTTCTCTGAGTAACAAGTTTTAAAAATTTTATTTTCCACCTCATTTTGCCTACATTTGCTTATTTCAAATTGGTCCTAAAATGGCTACATGAAAAAATAACTACACTTACATGTCAATATCGTCCTTTTTTTCTACTTAATTGTAGTGGAATGAAAAAGTTTGTTCTTCTTCAAATTCTTTATGATGTGATGTATTTGAATAGTAGAGTAGGAATCAGAATATGTGGGTTCTGTTCCGAGTTCCACCTTTTCCTGCTAGTAATACGATGATACATCACTTCGTCTAATACTAATTTCAACTTGATAATACCACTTGAAAGAGCTTGAGCCTGACCACAAGCTTGATATGTACAAACAGTGTGATCTACATTCAAAAAAACTTCTAATATTATCACAGGCTGGGCTGAGAAGAGTAAGTATCTAGAGAAAAGAAGAACGTGGTCATCCTTTTCTGATCTGCACTGTTAAGACTTCAACTGGAATGGTATGCTCATTTCATGACACCACATTTTGGGTAAGTTGTTGGGAAGATGACCAGCATCTGGGACCGTGGCTTTCAAAACTTTTTTGATGACCCATGATAGGAAATATATTTTACATTACAACCCAGTATGTGTGTGTGTGTGTGTGTGTTGTGTGTCTGTGTAATAGAAAAGTGTCATAAAACATTTAAAACATGTGACACAGTCTGATATTTCTATTCTAGGAAGTCGTATTATGTTCTGATTCATTTTTAAACGATTGGTGTCATGAAGCAACTCAGGAGCACGTCCCCACATTTTGGAAAACGTTGATCTGAAATATTAATTTAACTATAATAATTTAATGATTCTTATCACCATCATCATTAGTGGACACTACATAACACCTTAGTTAATATGCAATTGCTTATCTAATGAGTCGTGTGTGCTGTTTGGTACAAACTTATATATTGCAAAAAACAGTCATTGTACCTATCAGAGAAATGCAGGTGGCTGGCTACATACACAATTAAAATTACCTTAGCAAGAGCTGGTCCATGTGGAATCACTGCTTAAAATGAAAAGGAAAGAAAAGAAATTCTCATGATAATTTTGTTTTAACTTTGCGTATCAGTGACATGTTTGTCAATCATATTGTTATTCCCATAGGGGAATAGAAAAGAAAATCAGATATACCTAAAGAAATCAGAAATGCTATTTTAAGCAAATAAAACAGAACTAAGACTAGATTGCACAGTCTGTGTAAACAAATACAAATTAAATACCTACGGAGCGCCTGGCTCCCTTATTTCATCTGCCTCCTGTGCTTAAGTCAAAGCACCTCTCTCCCGTATTGTAGAGAATCTGAATTCCTCACTCGGCATGATACTTATAATCTATTTGGTTGAAAGAAGAGTGGCCATACTTTTCTGATTAAATGATGCATCTATTGTCTTAATTTGTGTGGTACTGTATCAAAGGGAATTGATTACAAGGCTCTTTGTGATTGAGTTTTATAAACCCATATTCCCTATATTCCATTTGATGTATCGTTTAGGTATAGCATATGTTATATCATCATCTCTCTGGATTTTCATCTCTTGGATAACACTCATTTTTCATTATACCTGGAATTTTAAAAAAACAGAGATTATTGTTGGTATAAATTGAATAAAAGAGCAACAAGTGATATCACCATATTACTCATTCATTCCTTAAATCTGACAACCTGAGTTTACTGTCCCTAGCCCCACACTTTACCTTCCCTCACTTTCTGTCCCTTCACTGGTACAGCATGGGGTGGCTCAGCCAACTAGAGCTGAAAAATGCCCCGAGGTTCATGGCACCAATAGAAAGGAAGAGTGGCCTGATGAAAATGTCACGGGCTGTGAAAAGCAACTATAGTAAAATGTTTAATTTTAGTATCTAGATGATGGGTGTGTTCAACGTACAATTCTTTCAATTTTTCTGTACATGTGAAAATTTTCATAATAAAATGTTAGTAAAAAAAAAGAAAAGTGGTTTAGGTAAGATAGGGCCTGAGAATTGACCACGAAATGGTAATATGAAGGTAATCAGAGACGTTAGCAAGAGGAGTTTTGATGGAGTGGTGAGGATGCAAACCTGACTGGAATGAGTTTGAGAGACAAGGGGAGGAAAAGAACTGGAGACAGCGAGTTTGAGCAGCTCTTTTGAGGAACTGTTAAGGGATAGGAAATTTACTGTGAATGGGGCAGCAGCTGAGGGAAAGAGATGATGCCTGAAATGACACATGTTTGTATGCTAATGGGAATGATCCAGCCTGAAAGAATGACAGGAGGGATGTCCTTGAGTCGGCGTTGGGTAGAATTCTGTGCACAGGTGGAGGGGTTGGCCTTAACATGGATAGCTCATCTGTAGCAACAGGCAGGAAGGCAGAGAATATGACTACGGACGCAGGTATAAAGGGAGGAGTAGTGGTGGGAGCTGGTGGAAGTTCTCTTTTGACCATTTGTATTTTCTCAGTGAAAGAAGAACAAGACCATCACCGAGGTGTGAGGCTGTGGGAAAATGTCAGGGATTTGAGGGGGCAGGAAAATATATGAGACAGTCTTCTAGGAGAATGGGAGAGTAAATGGACTAGGGAAATGGAATAGTATATTTTTAGGAAACAAGTCCTAGAAGTTGAATTGCTGGGTCAAAAATTGTATGCACATTCTTTTCTTTTGATAGATGTTGACAATTTACCTCTATAAAAGTTAAACCCATTTATACACCTACAAATGATATATGAGCTTTTCTGTTCACTTGCTCCTTTGCCAACACAGTGTGCTATCAAACATCTTGATCTCTTTCAATATGATAGTCGAAAACCCATATTTTGGTGTAGTTTTAATTTGTATATCTCCTCTTATGCATGGCGTAAGCATCTTTTCATATGATTAAAAGCTGACAGGAGAATCAGGAAGAAATAGAAAATATGAACAGACCAATCACAAGCACTGAAATTGAAACTGTGATTAAAAACCTTCCAACAAACAAAAGCCCAGGACCAGATGGCTTCACAGGTGAATTCTATCAAACGTTTAGAGAAGAGCTAACACCTATCCTTCTCGAACTCTTCCAAAATATAGCAGAGGGAGGAACACTCCCAAATTCCTTCTACGAGGCCACCATCACCTTGATACCAAAACCAGACAAGGATGTCACAAAGAAAGAAAACTACAGGCCAATATCACTGATGAACATAGATGCAAAAATCCTCAACAAAATACTAGCAAACAGAATCCAACAGCACATTAAAAGGATCATACACCATGATCAAGTGGGGTTTATTCCAGGAATGCAAGGATTCTTCAATATACGCAAATCTATCAATGTGATAAACCATATTAACAAATTGAAGGGGAAAAACCATATGATCATCTCAATAGATGCAGAGAAAGCTTTCGACAAAATTCAACACCCATTTATGATAAAAACCCTCCAGAAAGTAGGCATAGAGGGAACTTTCCTCAACATAATAAAGGCCATATATGACAAGCCCACAGCAAACATCATCCTCAATGGTGAAAAACTGAAAGCATTTCCACTAAGATCAGGAACAAGACAAGGTTGCCCACTCTCACCACTCTTATTCAACATAGTTTTGGAAGTTTTAGCCACAGCAATCAGAGAAGAAAAGGAAATAAAAGGAATCCAAATCGGAAAAGAAGAAGTAAAGCTGTCACTGTTTGCAGATGACATGATACTATACATAGAGAATCCTAAAGATGCTACCAGAAAACTACTAGAGCTAATCAATGAATTTGGTAAAGTAGCAGGATACAAAATTAATGCACAGAAATCTCTGGCATTCCTATATACTAATGATGAAAAATCTGAAAGTGAAATCAAGAAAACACTCCCATTTACCATTGCAACAAAAAGAATAAAATATCTAGGAATAAACCTACCTAAGGATACGAAAGACCTGTATGCAGAAAATTATAAGACACTGATGAAAGAAATTAAAGATGATACAAATAGATGGAGAGATATACCATGTTCTTGGATGGGAAGAATCAACATTGTGAAAATGACTCTACTACCCAAAGCAATCTACAGATTCAATGCAATCCCTATCAAACTACCACTGGCATTTTTCACAGAACTAGAACAAAAAATTTCGCAATTTGTATGGAAACACAAAAGACCCCGAATAGCCAAAGCAATCTTGAGAACGAAAAAAGGAGCTGGAGGAATCAGGCTCCCTGACTTCAGACTATATTACAGAGCAACAGTAATCAAGACAGTATGGTACTGACACAAAAACAGAAAGATAGATCAGTGGAACAGGATAGAAAACCCAGAGATAAACCCACGCACATATGGACACCTTATCTTTGATAAAGGAGGCAGGAATGTACAGTGGAGAAAGGACAGCCTCTTCAATAAATGGTGCTGGGAAAACTGGACAGGTACATGTAAAAGTATGAGATTAGATCACTCCCTAACACCATACACAAAAATAAGCTCAAAATGGATTAAAGACCTAAATGTAAGGCCAGAAACTATCAAACTCTTAGAGGAAAACATAGGAAGAACACTCTATGACATAAATCACAGCAAGATCCTTTCTGACCCACCTCCTAGAGTAATGGAAATAAAAACAAAAATAAACAAATGGGACCTAATGAAACTTCAAAGCTTTTGCACAGCAAAGGAAACCATAACCAAGACCAAAAGACAACCCTCAGAATGGGAGAAAACATTTGCAAATGAAGCAACTGACAAAGGATTAATCTCCAAAATTTACAAACAGCTCATGCAGCTCAATAACAAAAAAACAAACAACCCCATCCAAAAATGGGCAGAAGACCTAAATAGACATTTCTCCAAAGAAGATATACAGAATGCCAACAAACACATGAAAGAATGCTCAACATCATTAATCATTAGAGAAATGCAAATCAAAACTACAATGAGATATCATCTCACACCAGTCAGAATGGCCATCATCAAAAAATCTAGAAACAATAAATGCTGGAGAGGGTGTGGAGAAAAGGGGACACTCTTGCACTGCTGGTGGGAATGTGAATTGGTTCAGCCACTATGGAGAACAGTATGGAGGTTCCTTAAAAAACTACAAATAGAATTACCATATGACCCAGCAATCCCACTACTGGGCATATACCCTGAGAAAACCAAAATTCAAAAAGAGTCATGTACCAAAATGTTCATTGCAGCTCTATTTACAATAGCCCGGTGATGGAAACAACCTAAGCGCCCATCATCGGACGAATGGATAAAGAAGATGTGGCACATATACACAATGGAATATTACTCAGCCTTAAAAAGAAATGAAATTGAGCTATTTGTAATGAGATGGATAGACCTAGAGTCTGTCATACAGAGTGAAGTAAGTCAGAAAGAAAAAGACAAATACCATATGCTAACACATATATATGGAATTTAAGGGAAAAAAATGTCATGAAGAACCTAGGGGTAAGACAGGAATAAAGACGCAGACCTACTGGAGAACGGACTTGAGGATATGGGGAGGGGGAAGGGTGAGTTTTGACAGGGCGAGAGAGAGTCATGGACATATACACACTAACAAACGTAGTAAGGTAGATAGCTGGGGGGAAGCAGCCGCAAGGCACAGGGATATTAGCTCGGTGCTTTGTGACAGCCTGGAGGGGTGGGATGGGGAGAGTGGGAGGGAGGGAGACGCAAGAGGGAAGACATATGGGAACATATGTATATGTATAGCTGATTCACTTTGTTATAAAGCAGAAACTAACACACCATTGTAAAGCAATTATACCCCAATAAAGATGTTTAAAAAAAAAAAAAAAAACAACTCAAGCATAAAAAAAAAAAAAAAAAAATGACAGGAGAAAATTGGATTTTTCCGGGGAACTACCTCTCAACCTTAAGAGGTAAACAGTTCTACTTTCTGTCTCTATGACTAAACCTACACTGAGACCCAGCTTAGGAGTAGAAAAGGTCTTAGAAGAGGTCTTAGGTTTTGCCCAAGCTCACAAGAAACAAGTGAGTCTTAGAATAAGGACCATAAACCAGGACTCCTGATGTCCTGGCCAAGGCTCAAGTTCTGTGCTTGGTGCTTGGGGAAGACAAAAGTCTTGGGACAGACAAGTGATGAAATACTCATATGTGAGCTTTAGGAAGATGAATAAGCCCGTGTGTCTCTGCCGGATGAGGATGGGTGAGGAGCAGTGGATTGCTCATAGCAGGCATTTAGCAAATATGCAAAAGGGAAAGAAAGAGGACACCTTCCAGTAGGCAAGAGCTCTGCAAGACGCAACGGTGGCCTTCCAGCTCCTACAACTCTGAATTAAGTGGTCTAATAGGTTCCAGGAGAGAAAGCCAGGACAGAAGGAAAAACTCCCAGAAGTGTTACTCACAGGACTCCTGTGTATGACTGAGTAATCTATGTGCTGCTCAGAGGGTCCTGGTGGATGAGACTGGGCGGGAAGACCTGAAAATCAGCCTCAGTTCCGTTTGCTGTGCCATGAGCCCACAGGGCTATGCAAGCCCGGAGAGGGTTCACGTTTCTAATATGTCCAACAAGAGGGCGTGCTTCACCAATGTGTTAACGCAGAGGGGCATCATTTCCCAATCCATCTGTCCTGAGGGGGGCGCCTTTGTCTAATTTGAATAACAGGGCTGTGTAAGCTAGTGGTGGCCACATTGGTGCCCTCTGCAATCACGCAGCACAGTGTTCCTGGAAATGGCTATGGGCCCTCAAGAGTATGTTGAGAATCTTCTAGTCCAGTGGTCTCTAAACCTGCCAATACATCTTAATCCCTTAGGGAACTTTAAAAATACAGATTTTAAGGGCCTCCCTGGTGGCGCAGTGGTTGAGAGTCCGCCTGCCGATGCAGGGGACACGGGTTCGTGCCGCGGTCCGGGAAGATCCCACGTGCCGCGGAGCGGCTGGGCCCGTGAGCCGTGGCCGCCGAGCCTGCGCGTCCGGAGCCTGTGCTCCACAACGGGAGAGGCCACGACAGTGAGAGGCCCATGTACCGCGAAAAAAAAAATACAGATATTTAGGTATCAACCCCCGAGAGCTTCTGTATTAGGGAGGTACTGCATATCTGCATTTAAAAATATTTTTCCTGGTGATTTTGATGCATAGGCAGTTTACGAAACTGTTAACATGGTCTGGCCCCCTTGTGTGACTGATGAGGAAATTCTTACAACCATCTTTCAGCTGATCTCTACAGTTTATCCATTCTGTCTTTCAAAGTGCTTCTCTTATTTCTAAGAAAGGGTTCCCTTTAGGGTTGATTCTCTTTCATAACTTTATGCACGTTCCTTTCCGTTACACTTTTCAATTGGGCTACAACCTCCCACAAACAGGCTTAGCCTCACTCCAGAATCTAGTCCTCCTCCTATCTCTCCATCAATTATCTGGCACCACCATCCATCCACCCAGTTACTTATTTCAACAACTAACAGTCATCCAAATTACGTTTTCCCCTTACCTGGCTTTTATTCTTCTTTTATAGCAGCAATAATATCCTGTTGACTCTACTTCCAAAATTTGTCCTGAATCTTAAACCTTTCTACCATCTACTCTGCTTCCATCTGAACTGAGCCATCAACATCTTTTGCCTGGACTTCTACAAGATACTTTTCACAAACCTCCCCGCTTTCAAAACTTGCCAAAATACAGTCTGTTCTCAACATAGTAGCCAAAATTAAAATTCAAAAGGATAAATCATATCATGTCATTTCCCTGCTTAAGTCCCTGCAAAAGCTTTCCATTGCAATTAGCTGTCACATATTACCATTTCCAATAGGTCCCTGTGTAATCTGACCCTTGTCAACCTTTTTGGCCTCACCTCCTACCCTTTTCCATCTCTTTGTCTCTGGGCGTGTCAGGCTCATTCAGTCTTGGGACATTTATATTAGTTGATCTGTCAGCCCAGGAAGCACTTCTGCCTATAGTTTCTTGGTTTACTCCTCATTAGTCCGACCTTACGTCAAATGTCACTCTCTCAGAGTGGCCTTTCCTCACTACCCAAGATGCTCTAGCATATAACTCTGTTTTAATTTCTTTGTAGCACTCATTTTCTTACATTCTTATTATTTGTTTGATCCCTTATATTGGTCTGTTTTCCCTCTTAAACTTGTAATATTTTTTAAGGCGTGGG
The DNA here is from genome assembly GCF_963924675.1 of Phocoena phocoena. Taxonomy (NCBI): domain Eukaryota; kingdom Metazoa; phylum Chordata; class Mammalia; order Artiodactyla; family Phocoenidae; genus Phocoena; species Phocoena phocoena. Next base: position 118,313,954 of record NC_089240.1, read on the forward strand.
CCATGTCTGTCGTATTTGCTGTTGTACCAAAGCACCTAGGACAATGCTTGGCTTTCTCCCCTTCCCCCCTGCTTGGCTATATAGAGTCCGCAAGTACTTTTGATCAGCAAAAGTCACAACACTAGGGACTTCCCTGGTGGTCCAGTGGTAAAGAATCCGCCTTACAATGCAGGGGACACGGGTTCGATCCCTGGTCAGGGAACTAAGACCCCACATGCCGTGGGGCAACTAAGCCCACGCGCCACAACCACTGAGCTCAGGGGCCTCAACTAGAGAGCTTGCATGCTGCAAACTACAGAGCCCACACACTCTGGAGCCCGTGCGCCGCAACTAGAGAGAGAAAACCCGCACGTCACAACTAGAGAGAAGCCCGCACGCCACAATGAAAGATCCCACGTGCCTCAGCGAAGATCCTGCGTGCCACAACTAAGACCCGATGCAGCCAAGAATAAAATAAATAAATTAATTAATTAAAAAAAGAAGTAACAACGCTAGTTTTCTCTGTGTTCTTCAGCTAAAATCTGGACTATTTTAATGAGTTTGTAGCACTACTCTCTGAAAGACACGCTAGAGAATCTCCAGAGGAGGGTAGCCAGAATGGTGAAAAGTTTTGAGATTTCAATTGTATGAGGAGCAGGTCATGAGACTTCCATGTTTAATCTGGAGCAGGGCAGACTAAAGAGAGCCATCTCATGTTCATCATTGGTGCTTATCCTCTTCTGCTCATTTGTGCTCTCTAGCTTTCTCCCTAGTTTTGAGTCGTTAATGCTTCTTGTTGTGTTAAAGATCAGCTCAAATTCTGGGCCTTTTTTCTCATTATAACAAAAGCTTTTGAATTCAGATGGAAATTACACTTTCGTTCACGTTCTCAGCAGAAAAGTCAAGCTTCTTAGGTGAACTTCTGTGGTTTTATTTATGCTGAACTGACCCTGGTACAGTCCCTGCTAGCGGCTGTGTTCCGATAGATGCAAAAGGCTGGAAAATTCAATTGACTTTCTTTTTATGCAAGTAAAAGTAGTTAAATGCATTATATTCTCAGATTTTTTGGGCATTAGGTTACAAACACCATCATTTTCTCTTTTATCTCCTGATTTAAAAGAAATTAGTTATTTTTCATAGCAGTATCAGGCATGGAAACATCAGCAGCTCAGGATACAATCTTAGTGGTTCCAATTCTGCCAGTCCTTCTGCCAGAGACTGTTTCTTCTTTTCCCACTGAAATAGGTCCTGGGTATCTCACCTTGCTGTTCGAGTGGTGAGCGTGGCTCTGTTGTTGCATCTAAAATTAAAAAAAAAACAAAGAAGTAACAACGCTAGTTTTCTCTGTGCTCTTCAGCTAAAATCTGGACTATTTTAATGAGTTTGTAGCACTACTCTCTGAAAGACACGCTAGAAAATCTCCAGAGGAGGGTAGCCAGAATGGTGAAAAGTTTTGAGATTTCAGTTGTATGAGGAGCAGGTCAGGTGTAATGCCTGCCGTGTTTCAGCAGTGCTGTTCTCCTTTTCCCAGATGGGGACCCAGGGTCTCATGCAAACAGCACTGTTGATGACCTGCCTTAAGAATCCAGAGTCCTACCTACTGTAGAGCACAGGGGACTCTCTACTCAATACTCTGTAATGACCTATATGGGAAAAGAGTCTGAAAAAGAGTGGATGTATGTATGTGTATAACTGATTCACTGTGCTGTATAGCAGAAAGTAATACAACATTGTAAATCAACTATACTCCAATAACAAAAAAAGAATCCAGAGTCTTAGATTAGTATCTTCGAGGACTCTTCCTAAACAGTTTATTTCATTTCCAATATTTTATCTAAATTGGGTTGCATTTTAATCAGGGAATAATTTAGGTCAGGCCTAAAATAGAGTCTGTCCTTTGGTATAAATATTCTTCCCCGAACTATGCAATGAAAATATTTATATACTATCTGGAAGTGGTAACACTCACTCTAGAACATAAAATGGTAATTTTCACTTTTCCTGCTATCCTTTACCAGAGTTGATATCACAAATTGTACTAGCATTATAAAAGATATTGGGGAAGCTGGGCCTGGGAAGTTATTTTTGTTGTTTAAAAAGAAATTCCTCATCAATCATCCACTAAGTGGTTTGTGCAGCCATTGAAGATTGTTGCCTAGATTCACTGTTTCGTTGAGGATTGCAAAATGGTGATGTTTTTCGAATTCTCTTATTTCTTCTGCACGTATCAGCTCGAAACTTTTTCTAAAAAAGTGCTTTCACTCATTAGCTACTTGCTTATGCTGAAATACAGCCTGTGCAGGAGAGTTAAGGTAAATGCATAGTTTCCTTTACTTATCAATTTTCAGAATGCGGTGTTGTTACCCTAGTAACTACCAAAGGTGACCAATACTTTGGTGGGGGAGTTAATTCTGATTTTTATGTATTTAATGCATTGCAGTAATTGCAGGTGCTTTTTGATGCTCCTTAGGAATCCCTTTATGTTGGCTCCTGAGTGGGACTGGAAGTTTCCATCAGGTGACCAAGCAGGCAGGTCAAATCAGGAGCCACTGCACTGGGATGCCTGGGAGAGGAGAGGGGGTGGCTGCTCAGGAGCACCTCTACTTACTTGGCCTGAAGCAATGTGCTGGATTCACAGTGAAGGCATATAGTTTTCTCTCCGTGATTTGTTATTCTTTTATTTATGACTAAGTGATTACTTGGGTGCCTATGTTAATCTTTTCATAACTACTCTTCATTCCTTTTACCTCTTTGTGTAATTTTACCACACTGGGACCCACCCTCCACCCCATCCCTGCCCCGGCTGAGCTTTGAATATAAGTTGTGAAAACAGATATCACTCATCTTGTTTCCAGTTTCAAAAACAAAGCTTCCAGTGTTTCACAGAATGTGTGAAGTATGTGCACACACACACACACACACACACATTTGTAGATACATTTTGCCGAGCATTGAGGTAGTCTCTAAGTCACAAGAGCTGCTAAGTTTGGCTTGCTTGTCTGCCATATACTCATTAGGTAAGAAGTCAATGAGCCAAATGGATGCACGCAGTTTATTACATACAAGGACAGCCAAAGCGAGATCAGATCAGCATGGTGTCAGCTACCCATATCCCTAGTCCCACAAGAAGATGATGAACCAGAGGGGCAAGGTGACAGATGACATGAGCAGTGAGTCACTCCATCATGGAGGAGCTGTTTCCATATTACATCTAGTTTGTTTTATAGCCTGAAGTTGTACCCTACGGGAGGAAGCAAGACGGAAAGCCCCACGCCTCACTAGAATGAGGGAGGTGGATGAGAAACTGCCTCCTGGCAGCCTTCCACAAGATAGGGAGGAGGTGAGAAGCAGTCCTCACAAGGCTGCTTGCCTTGCCACGTTCCGGGGGGATCACAGGGCATTCACCCAGTTAGGTCAGCTCGCAGTTGATTGAGTCTTGCCTGGGACCTGTGTGGAGAGGTGCCAGGTTGTTAGGACACCTGAGCAGAGGCGTTCCCCTATAACCAAGAACAAATTCTGAAAATTAATGGAGACTTTTAACTATATTGATACACAGTAATAAAAATACTTTTATTTATTTATTACAATAAAATTGTAGTAATATTTAATGGGTCAATTTTCAAATTGTGTTCTTTAGAACAGGGGTCCCCAACCCCCGGGCCGCGGACCAGTACCAGTCCGTGGCCTGTTAGGAACCGGGCCACACAGCAGGAGGTGAGCAGCGAGGGAGCGAAGCTCCATCTGTATTTACAGCCGCTCCCCATTGCTTGCGTTACCACCTGAGCTCCACCTCCAGTCAGATCATTGGCGGTGTTAGATTCTCATAGGAGCGCGAACCCTACTGTGAACTGCGCATGCGAGGGATCTAGGTTGCGCGCTCCTTGTGAGAATCTAATGCCTGATGATCTGAGGTGGAGCTCCGGCAGTGATGCTAGTGCTGGGGAGCGGCTGCAGATACGGATTATCATCAGCAGAGAGGTGTGACTGCACAGAGACCATAATAAATCCATTGCTTATAGACTCATACCAAAACCGTATCAGTGAGTGACAAGTGAAAACAAGCTCAGGGCTCCCACTGATTCTGCATTATGGTGAGTTGTATAATTATTTCGTTATGCATTACAATGTAATAATAATAGAAATAAAGTGCACAATAAATGTGATGCGCCTGAATCATCTGGAAACCATTCCACCCCCCCCCGCCCCTCCCCGGTCCGTGGAAAAATTGTCTTCCACGAAACTGGTTCCTGGTGCCAAAAAAGGTTGGGGACCGCTGCTTTAGAAATCCTTCAGTCTTGGTAAATCAGGATCTTACCGCTAGATGGCGTGTGACAAGTATTCATCATTCAATTGGTTGGCATGGAGGGATTACAAACTTAGTTCTCATTAATTCTAAAATGTATATACATTTTAACTTTAAATATAATTATCGTGCAATAATTATTTTTCTTAAAGTATTTTATTCTTTATTTTCTGGATTTTAGAGCAAAAAACAACAAACACCCGCATGTACTTAACCTAGATTTACCAATTATTAACATATTGCTACATTTGCTTTATATATCCTCTCTACGATTTTTTGCTAAAGCATTTCAGAGTAATTTTAGACATTATGGAACTTCACCTCTCAATACTTCAACACGTGTCTCATGAGAGCAAGTCCATCATACCACATTATCATACCAAACTACTATATTGATCTAATATTATCTAATATCTAACCTATATTCAAATGTCCCAATTGTTCCCAAAATGTCTCTGATAGCTATTTTATTTTCTATCCAGGATCCAATCAAAGATCATACATTGCATTTGGTTGTCATATCTCTCTTTTTGGTTCATGTTTGTTTAATCTTCTTTAATCTAGAACAGTTTCCCTACCCCTCCTTTAAAAAATATTAATATAATAATTCTATAACTATGTAAATGCACGTATATATTTATATTTTTAAATCTTTAATGTGTATTTATTTACTTCTTCCACTCACTGGGTGTCCTAATATTTTTAGGCAGACAGTGTAACATCCCTAATTATAAATGTTACCCAAAATAGATGAAATTTTTAAAAAGATAAACAAAGTGCTTCTATTTCTAAATGCAGCAATTCTACATGTCATGTATAATAAAAACCCATATAAAAGTTTTGGGGGTAGTTGTTTGTTAGATTATGAGCTTTTAGAAGGGGAATGGACTGCGTTTATTCATTTTTATAATCGCTACCCCCAGCCCAGGATCTTGAAAGTGGTGAGACTCAATACATGTTTGAGGGGTGAATGAATGGTTCTCTCTCTCTTTTGTATTGTGGTAAAATATACATGACATAACATGCATCATTTTAACTATCCTAAGTGTACCGTTCAGTGGCATTAAGTACGTTCACATTGTTGTGCATGGCTTTCTTTTAATAACCCAACAACTACAATGTTAATTGTAGAAAAGTTATTAAATAGGTAATCAAAAAGAAAAATGACCTAAACACCCCTCAAATTCTACCATCCATAGAAATCCAGACGTAATTACTCAACATTTTGGTATATATCCTTTCAGATTTCTTTATGTATATTTATTCCTATCTACATAAGACAACAAAGTGATCATATTATATATACTGTATAGTAACCTGCTCTCATTTTCTCAACATGTAGTTAATGTTTTCCTTGTTAATAATAATAAGTAAATGGGTTGTTTTTGATCTGGTTATATTTCATCCACTATTTTTATGACATGTACCTCCAGTAAGCACGCTGATTGATGGGTGGGGATCATGATGACAGGGCTAAAGATACAAATGAACTCTGTGTATTAGTTTTTTTCTCTGAGCACAGTGGAGAACAATACTGGTTTAGGGCAATTGCAGAAGGGGTTAGGCATCTTCTGCTGAGGCCCATCTTTAGGTCAGGGGTCTAGTGACAGCGTTGCACCAAGGGAAGGACAAGAACAATCTCTGTCATGTGAATGGAATGTCCTTTGAATCTGAAATCTTCCCTGGGAGAACTTGTTACTGAATGCCTGACTCGCCTTTGTTACTTAACTGGGGAAAACGCATCTTGAACAACAAAATGGTAATGCTCCCTACCAGAGACTAGACCTTGCGAATGTTCTCTGATGCCTAGTAGGACCACTGCAGAGAAGAATATTAATGAGACTGTTGCTAGGAGACGGGAGAGCCAAAAGCCCATGGCTTTGTAGGGGTTCCACTGGAAATCAAGGCATTTTAAGTGTGTTTTAGATCGGAGGTTTTGCTGTTAAATTCTGTCCTTTGTTGAGCATGTACTTTTTAGCATGTAATGTTTAATATGATTTTATATTTTGGGAGGAATTTTGAGCATAATCCCAAGGCATTTTTTCTTTCCCTAAAGCTAATCCCTTCTTCAGAGCACAGCTCATTTTCAAGTGGCTGCTGCGGCTCTGGCCCCCACCCCTTCAGTGCGACAGCCTCAGAGCTGGTGGAGAGGCAGAGCGCCGGCAGCGGGTAAGTAGCTGAGAAATCTTTTGTAACATAGATATCCGAAATACGCTTTTTAAAGCAAGCGACGTGTTTTGATGGAACACAATAATACAGAACTGTGTAGGAATTTGTGATTGTAATCAGCGGCATTGAGAAAATGGCTTAATTCAATTCTAAATCTTCCACGGTCACTTTTCTAGTTTAAAGCTCGTTTCTTAAACGGTGAATGAGTTCCTAGAAGGAAATATAGAAACTTCCCTCTTGTGATTCTGGTTAAGATAATTCCCCAAAGGGGACCTGATGAAGATATTACTGAAATGAGAAATGGTGTTCGGAATGGTATCTCAGCTTTACGATGTTTGCATTAGATGTGATGAAATGGTGACGATTCACGATGTTCTCAGATCTGATTTCCTTTCACAGTATGGAGAGAGCATGAGAAAAATGTTGTTTTGCAATGGGGAAAAGAATACCATGCCTCATTTTTTTCTTAATTAAGAAAATCATGTGACTGGATGTCTGTACAGGAGAGAAAATGAGGAGGGCAGCCTGTAATGTTCAGATTAATTGCTTCACGTGAGAGCAATTAATGGGAAAGATTTAAATTTGGTTTTAGGATGAAAAATCATGAAAGAGAAATAATAACTATGTGACTGTGCCTTTATTTTGAAAATAATTCATTTGTATTTGTGGACATCAGTTTTTACAGTAAAGACAGAATATTATCAGTGCTGCCTTCCTTGGAAAGGGATGTGGAAAAGATAGCAGATTCCTATCAACAAAGCTTTTATATTTGTTTCTGAATTGTGCCTGAAAATGTTTAAGCTTTTGTGTGTCCTTTTACCTGGAAATTGCTTTTGTAGATAAGTTGCTGCAAGAAAAAAGAAAAAAAAAGCTGAAGTGCATTTTTAAAAAAAATTTCTTTGAAATTCAGATTGCTTTGACTTCAACAGGAAGAAAAGGAGAAAAAAGATAGATAAGTAGATTTTTTGAGTTAGATGCCAAAATAGCAATCAGGGAGGAAAAATAAGAATGAAATAGCTTTAAAGAAAGTTGACAAAATGGGCCATTTTTTCAAGCTGAAAATGTCTGCTGGTGGCATGTTTTGCAGGAGGAAAAGGGGGGAGCATGATGCAGGCATAGGAGGGAGGGGGGCGTTGAACAGAGCACTGCGGCAAAGAGAATGACTGACGCATCCAGGGACATGTGACCATCTTCTGGTGTAGTGAAGAAAATTTTCCAGGAGTCCATCTTGTATAAGAAATTCTGTACCTATTAACATACAAATAATACTGTAATCTTCACGTAGTACATACTGAGTTTGTTTGGTTTGATCCTCCGTTGATATACATTGGCACATGTACTCTTTTTTATTGTCTCTTTTCCTAGACTTTCTTTTCTGTACTCTCACCACTTTTATAGCACTTGTTAAAATATCTTGTTAAAATGCCATCTTTCCCCTTTATTATAAAAATTCACACATTTATTGTAGTAAATTGGGGAAAATCTAAAGATGACCATAAAAATTACCCATAATCCTATAACCCAGAGATAATCACTATTAATATAATTAGTCAGTCCCCCTTCTCTGAATACATGCAAACTATGCATAAAAATATATATTTATATACAAAATGAAGATCATATGTACATATCGTTTTCAACCTGCTTTAATCACTAAACAAAATATTGGTAGCAATTCCCCATATTTTAAAATAGTCCACAAGAATGTGATGTTTTATAGATGCTTAGTTTTCAATCATATAGGTGCCCTGCTAAATGTCCAATTATTGAATGCTTCTATGTGTAATTTTTGCTGTTATAATTTAAGGAATATCTTTCCATGTAAATCTCTGTGTGCTTTTCTGGTTTTTTTCTCCTAGGGTAAATTCGTAGACGTGGAATTCCTGGATCAAATGGTATGAACCAGTTTAAGGTTTCTCCTCATCACCCCATACATATCGCCTAATTTATCATATGTGGTAAAGCATTATTTTTCAGTTGTTTTTTTGCCTATTCATTTTTTATCATTTATGGTGGGTTTTCTTAAACAAATTGCAGCTTTACATTTTTAGATATCCACAACTATAAATTTTTGATTTCGTGATTTCTTTCTTTCTTTTGAGGAGTATATTCACGTGCATTTTCTTCCTAGTCATTTCATTGCTTCGTTTTTTACAATTAACTCAAATTCATCTAAAATTCATTTTGGCATATGGTATGAAGTAGGATCTAATTTTGTGTTTTTTCCAAATAGGTCACCAATTGTTTCAGCATCATTTATTGAATAATCCAACCTCCTTCCACTGATTTGAAATGGCAAGAACTGTCCTCCCACTAGATAGGGTGTAGCTTTCCACAGGTCAGCCATTTTCTCTCTACCTGAGAAGGTTACATCCCACGGTAGTGCTCCTACCTTCTTGCAGCTTCTGGCGGTATTCTATAGCATCATGTTCTTGCTGATGCCTTTCACGACTTCTAGACACAACCAGTTTAGGGCAGTGGTTTTCAAACAGGATTTAAAAATTTTAAACCTTTAAACATTTAATTTTATCAGATGCTTTTTACAAATGAAAATCGAGGAATCCTGATGTATAAAACCACTGTTCCAGATGTGCTATTCCACTTGCACACAGCTGACAGCCTAAGTGTGTGTTCAAATAATATCCCCGGGGTTCGTGTTATTCCTAACACTATTGAAAGTTCCTCCTTCAACCTCTTTTTCTACTCCCTAGGTACTCGGAGAATTAAAGCTGTCTGGACTCAGTTCCTGGAATTTTCTAGAATGGTATAAGAGTAAAATGTAAGAAATGCATAAGGAGCAAAAATAATGTTTGCCGGCCTGTTGCTGGCCGTAGTCTGATCTAGGGATTTAAAGGAGGTGTGATGAGTCCCCCAATCCATGCCACCACTGCTACCATCCACCATCTCTTCTAGATAGGGACATACCCCAGGGATTCACCTCTTTTCACTGCAGGTGGAAGGCTCAAGAATACACCACGAAGTCTTTTAGTGGGAGATGGGTTAAATGTTGCTCACAGAAATATCTGACTGTTAAAATCACCTGCTACCCCCTGTTGACCCTCCCCACCCCCACTCCCAACACAGCCTTCTTTTTCTATTGACTTCTGGCTCTGGCCTCTAGCCTTTACTGATTCTGGAAGAAAAAAAAGGGGCGTGGGTGGGAGGATGCGTTGCCTGCCCTTACAGCGAGGGGCTCCTTTGGCTCACAGCCACAGCCCCAGTCATTTCTTGACTTGCCGCATTAGGCTGTGATTTGTTTGTGACTGGAGGTTGGTTTCCATGGCAACGGTAGCTCTCCCGGGCATGCGCATTCGCTCCTCCGCAGTGGTAGAATGCGGCTGCAGAGGCAAGGGAGGGGTCTTGCGGGCCCCAGTCGCTGAAGGAGTTGTTCTGCAGTCATGATGTCAGTTTTTCTGGGCTAAAATGCAACCATTCTTGTCTGTAGAGCATTGCATTTTTTTTTTTTAATCCTTGGAAGGCTTTGAGCCACTCCCGTTTTCTTCCTCCCAAATTACCTGCTCTCAATATGTCCACCTGTGATCACGACGTCTTCCCGATCTTTGAGGCCACTCAGGGCCCCGAGGGGATCCATAACAGTGTGGGCACAGGTAACAGACTGCCTGGTTTCAAAGCTCCACCACTTGCTTGCTGCCTGAGCACAGTACAGTTCCTTAATCTCTCTGTGCCTCAGTTTCCTCAGATGTAGAATGGGGATATTAATAGCACCTTTAGAACAGTGTCTGGTAATGATAACCACTGTATCAATGTTGGCTATTATTATTTGTAGATATTAAATTAAAGGAGACTTGCCCTGAAACAGGCTTGTGCTGCAATGTACAAACTCACCCTCTAATAACACAAACACACAAACTCCTCCCATTGCAAATGGATAAGTACCACGGCCAAAAACTTGCCCCACAGCACACAGAAATCCCCTACATCACCCAGACGCATCCACAGACACACATATCCTCCCTAAGGCAAAAAGTCTCACCTAAGGGATTCAGACCTGCCCCACGTGATGCAGACTGGCCCTACCATAAAAACTCTACCCATGACACACAGACAATCATCTCCCTGTCACACAGAGCCTTTCTCGGGTACATAATCTCTCTAGAGCACACAGCCTCCCCCCCCACAGAACACAGATGCTTCCAAAAGCACGCATATTTTCAAGGCGCGAAGACTCACTCCACGGGCCACAGACACGCTCTACCACCCACCAATACTCCCCAAACACACAGACTCTCACCAAAGAACAGGGACTCTGCCCATGGCACAGAGACGCCCCAAGGAACAAAGATTGTCCCCACAGCTCACAGATTTCCCCAGCGCCCCGCCAACTAAACCCATAGCTGAGATTCTCCCCAGGGCACACGCTCCTCACATCACACTGACCTTCACCGGAGCACACAGACGCATTTCACAGCACACAGACTCCCGCCAAGGGAGAGGACTTATCCCGTGGCACAAAGACACTCCCTAGAGCACGCAGACCCTCCTCAGGGCACACGACATCGCCCCCCATGACACAGCCTCCCTCCTGCCCCAGAACACGGTTCACGACATAGCTTGACAACCCACACAGAGAGAGACACGGGCTGTACTCCGACAGACAGACTTGCTCCACGACACGCAGACAAGCAGCACAGGACACAGACCAGCCCCAAAAGACACACACTTGGCCTGCAGTACCCAGTCACAACCCAGATCACGCAGACACCCCGCGAAACACAGGCTAAAACCCCCATAGCACAGAGATTCTCCCCATGGCCGAAAGGTGCTCCCCACAGAACACAGCCTGTCCCCCAAACCAAGATGCGCCACAGCACACAGACTCTGTGTCCAGCACATAGACTCACCCCACAAACACAACTCTCTCCCCCAGGACACAGGTCTTCTCCATGGGGCACACCCCAAATTCCTCAGACACACTCTGCGATAAATAGACGCACCTCGCAATGCACAGCAGATTGCCCCTACAGCGGGCAGGCTTGTTCCACAACAGACACACTCATGCCAAAGCAGCACCTGATCTTTCTCCAAAGTGTTCAGATTCACCCCTCAGGGCACAGTCATCTCACAACCTAGACGCAACCCACAACATGCAAACACATTCCACAGCGCAATGCTGCGCTCCACGATGCACAGAATTATGTCCCAAGACACACTTGCCATACAGATTCACTTCACGAAAACCACACTCCTTAGGGTGATTACACAGTGCACACAGGCACGCATGCCCCCAAACACGCACACCATTTGCTCTACAACTCCCGGATTCACCCCATCACATGCAGACTGCCTTCACACCAAGATCTGCCAAGCATGCACAGAACTCCAGCCAAATGCACAGATTCTCCCATCAATGCACACGCTTGCTCCCTGACACACACAAACGCCACTGAACCCTGAGACTCACCCCAAACACACAGTCAAGCCCTTCAGGGCATAGATTGGCCCCAGCACGTGATCACACCCACAAAGCTTAGAATTCACAGGAATGCCCGTGAACACATAGATCTCTTCCACAATGCACAGAATCGCATCACAACACAGACTTACTCTAAGATGGAAAACCTATAAAGCACATGAGCATTCCCCGACGGGTAGACACACAACACACACAATTACCCGTGCAACGCCGAGATTTCCATCATAGTTTACAGACGGGCTTTACCATCCTATTGAGCTACAACCCTGGCCTACAACAGACACAGCTTGTGTAATGGTTAAGAGCAAGGCCTCTGGACCCAGGCTACCTGGGTTCGAATCCAAGCTCCACCCCTTTCTAATTGTGTCACCTTGGGTAAGTATATTTCTCTGTTCTTTAGTTTGCTCATCCGTAAAACAAAGGTAACAGTAGTACCTACTGAAAAGGGTGGTTGTGAGTATTCAGTGAATTAGGATAGGCTAAGCGCTTGGTACAGTGCCTGGCACACAGGAGCTATTACAGTTGTTAATTTAATTTGTGATACTATCACCCCCACCATTGCTAGTGTGAAAAGGGCTGACCCCAAATACCTAGAATCATCTGAAAACACACAGATTCACCACGATACCTAGACTAGCCCCAGAACATCTAGAAACGCTCTACAGCACACAGACACCCCACCACAATAGCCACACACCCTACAAAGCGCAGACAGGACCCTAAGCCAGATGCCACTCACCACTCACAGAGCTGCATCACAGTTCAGAAGCGTGCTCTACAATGCACGGGCTCGCTGCATGATACAGACTCACCCCACAGTATCCAGACCCACAAACACACACACACACACACACACACACACCCTCCAACTCAGCAGTGTGCCCTACATCACACAAACACACCTACTGCACGCAAATTTTTGTCCCATAATGTGTGGCTGTATCTCACAAACACGCTCCTAAATTCACGCTCTGCAATGTCCAAGCCTTGTACCATGATCACCACTCATCCTACAGCACACGCACTCACCTAGCTTGCCTTACAAACACAGAGAACACTCCATAATCCATATCACATCTCCCAAGACACCTTAAGTGCATACTACGGAAGTGCTCAGCATTGTGTAACACACACCCTCACTCTGTAATGCACAGCGTCCTGCCCCAAATGCCCTACAACACGAAGACACTTCCCATGAGCTGAGCACAGCCGGGCCCCCAAATGTGCAGAGATATTCCATACCAACACGCACACAGCCTACACAGGGGCATCCTAAAATGCACAGACCCTCCCCCTCAATGCAGTAATTAGTCTCAGAATACCTGGAGACCCCTGCAACATAAACATATTTCCCACAGCACACGTGGTTCCCTCACCATTCACGGAACTGCATCACGATTTACAGACTTCCCTTACACAGCACAGTCTTGGGCAACAATATGCAGACTCACTCCACAAGGCGTAGGGACACGCCATCGTCCAGAGACTAGACTCACAACAAGTAAACACACCTTTCCAAATCGACACTCCCTCAAACACACAGAATTTTCCAACAGCTCACAAAGTTACATCACCACATATCTTTCCTTTAAAGCGGGGGCTCAGCACACAGCATACACAGTTGGCCCACGATGGAAGCCTTGCCACACAGTGCAAGCGTTAGCACCTCCGCTTCCAAACCGTATATAAAACAACGCCCTCTCCACAAGACCCATCCCACAATTCAGGGATAAGCCTCACAATACTTGGAAAAGTTTTACTATCTGTAGGTGCTCTGCAAGGTCCCAAGATCCCAAGATGTACCACAACACCTAGACATACGGCACAAGGCCCGGAGACACGCACACCCCCAAACAAAGGGGCAGTGTAGATTGTGGTTAAAAGCTGACACTGAGGATTCAGACTGCCGGGGTTCCAAGCCCACATGTATCATTTACTAATTGTGTGACCTCAGAAAGTTTTCTTAACCTCTCTGTGCCTTATTTTTCTCAGGTATAAATTGGGAATAATAATGGTTCCTACTTATGAGGGCTGTCAAGAGGAATAAATGAGTGAATGCTTATAACGTGTTTAGAAGAGCGCCTGGCAGAGAATTAGTGTTATCAGTGTTAGCTGATCTTGTCGTTGTTGTTATCGTTGCTGTTTCTACACGTGGAACTAGATCGTGATGGTACACCTCAATCTCAAATAATTCAAATAACCCACAACACGTAAAGTACACCTCCATGCAGCACAGAATCACGTCACAGCTCACTCCCATCACCCTTTCCTTACAGTTCCCGTATTGATTGCATTTAGCCCACAACACTCAGATGTGGAAGCGTCTACCACACAGTCTCGGCATAACATCTAGACACATCACACAACACACGTTGCAATACACAAACACACCCATGATACACAAACTCATCCATGCAAACACTCATCCCATTCAGCTAAATGCACCTTATCGTATATATATATATATATATATATATATATATATATATGTATATATATATATATATATTCACACACATGCTCTACAATACACACACTCACCACAGAGCACATTGGCCTCACCACACAAAGAACTCACTTTAAAATCCCTAGAAACGATCCACAACACATAGCCTTCTCCGACACACAGACCTGATACATACTACCTCGGCGTGCCTTACAGTGTACAGACTCAATGTCGCAGTGCATACTCCTCCCACAAAGTAGAGAGTGGCATCGCGACACACCATCTTGCCCCACTGCGCACAGTCTAGCCTCGCAGTACCTGGGTGTACTCCACAATGCACGGCATCCTCACAGCCCCAGCCCCCCAAGGGAACAGAATTACATCACAATGCAGGGGCCCCAAGCACCTTCAGTTGTGTCCACAGAGTCCCCGGATAGATACGCAGGACTCAGAGCACTCAAACACAACCTGTAACCACAGACTCATCCCACAACCTGCAGACACGCTCATAATGCAGATGTCTGCCTGCGTTGCCCGCACTCACATCAGAACATCTGGAGGCAACTCACTGCTCACAGGCCGCCCCACAGCCCACAGCCATGCCTCCCAACATGCCTCTCAAAGTACGGACACAGCCCGCAGCCCACAGGCTCGCCCCGTAATGCGCAGAGTGATGACGCAATGCCAAGATATGCCCCACACGGCCCTGTCTACCGCGCCGCGCACACGCTCATCACACAGCACGGTCGTGCCTCAACGCCAAGTGTTAACCCCAACAGAGCCCAGGTAACCCCCTCAATGCCTAGACCTGCCTCCTAACACGGGGTGTGCCAGGCAACCCGCAGACCCTCCTACTGTTCACGGGTTGGAATCACGATGCCCGCACTCACGGTACAGAGCTGATTTGCTCCACAGTAGATGCAATCACTCCACAATGCAAACGCTAGACCCACAACACCAGGCTCATCACAAAGCATTTCTGCAGCACAGAAGAGGCCCTATAATGTGCAGATATGCCTCCACCTCACAGGCTTGCCCAAGCACACTGGGCAATGCATAGACCCGCTCCACAATCCAGACAGGTGGCAGAACACCTTGTATGCAACCCAAACATGCCCCATAATGTACTTAATCCCCTGCAATGCGCAGACTTATCCCACGAAGCACACGCTCACCCCCTCCGTCTGATCTAATACCACAATCCCTAGACTTGTCCCCAAACACAAAGGCATATCCTAGAGTGCACAGGCATGTGCCACAACATCCAGAATCACCCCAGGATGCCCAGATTCGCTCCGCAATACTCCGAAACCCCATATCACTAATGCACAGAAATGCACAGCACACAGACCTGCCTTAAAAGCACATAGCTGCACAATACCGCACACACATGCCCTACAACAGACGTGCCTCCCAGCACCCTGTCACCTTGCTGGGCAAACACCTGGCTTACAGGGAAGACAGGAGCAATGAAGTACCTAGACCCATCCTGCAGCACAAAGACATACCCTGCAATGCCCGTCCACAACCCATTACACAGGCTCACCCCACAACTGCAAGCTCAGCGCACAGCGTACAGAATTGCAGAAACCCGACGTGCAGACACAAATGCAAAATCTGGACTCTTCTCAGAAAGCACAGAATCATAACAGAAAGCACTGAGATGCCCCACAATGCAGTGTGAAGTCACAATGCAGAGACACATCTCATGCCACAAGACTCTTCCTACAATGTAGAAACATGCCCCAGCATGCGTCTCTCCCCCTCGCCACACAGTCATCCAGACGTTCTGTAAAGACAATGCGAAGACTCGGCCCACGACTCATAGACCTGCACCAAAGAACACAAAGCCACCCCAGGCATTCTATAAGGTCAGCTCAAGACACACAGATGTGTCACACAGAACTCACAGTTGATACAAAGCATACACATTTTTACACACACATGGCCCTCGGCACAATGACGGATCCCCAACACTTGTGGTCAATGACAACATTCAACCTCCTCTCCCAGCAAGGTGTGGAATAGCATGACAAGACACCATCCATCCTTCAATCTGTAGAACCATCCCACAATTAACACGCTTTACCCATGGTGCAAAGATTTGCCCAAGCAGTGTACACACATGCATTACAACACGTAGAAACACTCTACAGTGTAGATGTAGAGACACATCCCAGATACAGATTCCTCTCACAGCACACAGAATTATATCCCAGCACATCAGCTCACTGTTCAAGGTACAGATGAGCTCAGCACACACTTTTGCCCCACACCACACTAACTCCACAAATGCCAGACTTACACCAAAACACAGATTTGACCCATGGAGTCTCAAACTCAGAGTGCAATACACAGACTCTGAAAATAGCTGCCAAATCACATTGAAATATAGAAACATGGCCCCTAGAAACACCCTCACCAAGCCCACAGTCTATCAATGGGTAGAAAGGAATGACAGCACTCAAATTCAGCTCACAATTTTTTTAGTCACCCCACAATGTACAGAATTGCATGCTAAGGCAGAACCACAAGCAACGACTCACAGATCTATCCCAGAGAACAGATTCATCCCACCACACTCTTACCACACAATTCCCAAACTTGCACCAAGCACTCACACTCAGCCCCAAATATACAAACCAACCCTGCATCAGACACAGCGTGACACATAGATTTACTCTCACTTAGAATCAATCCACGACTCACATCTGTCCCACAGTGCCCAGACACACGGTAGAGTATAAAGACAAGCACAACGTAGGCACTCCGAAAACAGTGCGCAGAACCCAATCACACAATGGAGCTCTCCCTCCAATGTCCAGACTCACCTCACGGCACCTCAAATTGCACAAAATACACACTCATTACGAAGCGGGCAGCAAAGACCCAGAAACACACAGTATTGCAGAACAGCTTACAAACATTTCTCAGAACACACACTTCATAACGATTGGACTCCTTCACGACATCCGGTCACGTCCGGGGGCATAGACTCGCCTCCTCCTGCGTCAGCATACTCTTGTCCAGGAGCTCTAAAGCATGTGACAGAACACTGACTTGCCTGACAGTACATACACAATTTTACACAAATTCAAAAATCGTCCTGTGATGCACGGACTTTCCTCCCTACACACTGTGTCAGCCCACAATGCAGACACTCATCTACAAAGCAAATAACTAACCCATCATGCACCACAACTGCCAGATATGCCCCCAAACACACAGAACGTGCACCACAACACCAAGAAACACTCACCCATCATTTACCTAGACCAACTTATGATGTCACACCTGCACCATGACATAAGACTCCCACCATAGCCCATAGAATAGTGTCACAATACACAGGTTTCTCTCACAACGCAAAAATTCTCCAGGAAAGCCAAGTTTTGCTCCCTGAGGCATCCAACATCACTATAACGCTTAGATTTACCTCAAAATGTCTTGCACCACAATACTTCCCAAATGCCTCACAATACCTACAATGAATTTATAGCGGACAGACTTGCCCCACAATGTCCAGACTTACCCCCTCCCACCAAGACGTGCCCTATAACCCACAGGTAAGTTTCGCAAAGCCAGACTCTCCCTATAGTGCACAGCCTCACTCTACATCATAAACTCACCCCACTATGGTAAGAAGAGACTTAAAATATTCAACCACAAATTCCCAGTCCTGCCACACAACACTCAGACGTCTTCCAACGCACAATCTAGCTCCACAGTCCCTAGATACAGCTAACTTACTATGGACAGGTGCACCCTATGACACAAACGTTTCTCCTGCAAACATAAAACTGTGTTCTGAGGCACAGATTCACCCCAACACACACACAGTCACTCCGCAAGGCAAATACCCCACAAAGAAAATATGTGTTTCCAACACCTAAAATTGCCCTAGGACACACAGACTTGCCCCACAGGATGAAGACATGCTCCACATTGCACAGTTACTCTACTTGACAGACATGCTTTACAACCCAGCCCTGCCTCACAAGGCACCCTTGACCCACGACCTAGACACAGTCTATAGTGCCCTTACTCGCCCCTGCAACACCTTGGCAAAGCCTCCAGTGAAAAGAACCCTACAATGTACAAACATCTTGAAAATGCACAGGCACTTCCCACAGCCCCAGAATGGCCACAGCAGGCTCAGACTTTCTCCACGAAGCAAATTCACCGGGAAGCACCTAGAACAAAATCACAACTTACAAAGTCACTCCGTGTCAGGTTCTCCCCTCAGTGCACTGACATGCTCCACGACACTCAGACTCACCTACGCACACAAAATCTCATCACAGCCTCACATCATCCCACAAATCAACACATGACCAACAATACTACAGACAAGCCTCATAATAGAGAGACTTGCCCCACACCACTGAGAGACACCCTGTGATGCATAAACGTGCTACCACACAAACTCACCCCGCCAAACAAATCCTCACCCAGTGGAAAGATCCCGAACTCAAGACGTGTTCAATCGTGCACTGGCATACCCCACCATGCAAGATCACATCATAAAGCAGATATGCCTACGGCACACAGGGTAATCCCACAGCACAAGTATAAGCTCCCTCACACCCAGACTCACCCCTAATAGGACACATTCTCTTTAAAACAGCAGAATATACCCAGCACCCCATCCAGAATCAGCCTATATCATACAGTGTGTAGCATGGACCACAACTTCCAGAAATGCCATACTATGTAAAGACACAACCCCACCTGAGGGGACGCCCTGCCTTTAAAAAACCCACATAGATTCCCCATGAAGCACAGACATACCCTACAATGCAAAGACTGGCCCTGTGACACAACACCTTACTATAGAATCTCCAAAATCAACCCATGACACATAGTCTCACCCTATGACTCCAAGATATATCCCACGATGTACAGACTGCAACGTATACACCACAACACCTAGACATGCCCTACAACGAGGACGTGTTCCCTCAGTCCATAGATTTACCTGATGGCACATCCAAAAACTCATAGTCATAAAAGTCACAACAGTCCAGATCACTCCCACAGAGCACAGTCACTCCAAACCAGATGCGCAGGCCTCACAGGGCCCATAATTCACAGAGATGACCCACCATCCACAGCTTTGCCTCACACCCCGTAGCTATGACTCCTTTAATGGAGAGAACAACCTCACGGCGCACACATGAATCACACCAGTCACAGAGTGACACCATGGGGAACTTGCTCACAGGACAAAGGGATTTGAGAGTGATGAATTGACTAACGCTTCACACGCTTCACATGTACTTGAGCCCTAGCACTTAGGCCCACCTTCCTTCGGACAGACTCACCCCACGACATCTAGCCTCGCACCCACTACACAGAGGCATGCCACCTAACCCAGAAACTAGCGCTGGGACGCTCAAACTAGTTTCTCATATAAGAGCCATACACAGAGGGACACAGTCCACAACACACATATTCATCCCACAACACCCAGCCTGGCCCCAGACTTCACAGACACCCCTAATAATAGCCACACCTGCCACACAATACTCAGGAGGCCTCACAACATCAAGGAAAGCAGGACGATATGTACGCTTCCTCTAGAACATTCAGATTCCCTTCGTGAGGCGGACACTCTATCACATTTAAGCCTCAACGACAAGTTGTTGCTCACAGGACACAGAGGACCTATATGCTCACATGGAACTTTGGCAAGTGACTTCACTTCTTTGAGTCTGTATACCCATTTGTAAGCATGGATGAAATACTTCCTTTTCAGCCGCTCCAAGGATTAAAGGAGATAATTTCAGGAAAGAATCAAGGCTCAGGACACAGTCTTTGGAGCAGGACCGGTGCCAGGGGTGGAGTAGAAGGAAGAAAGGTTTGGTGTCAGTCAGGCCTGGTTTTGAATTCTGCCTCTGACACTTATTGGCCATATGATACTCACGATTCGCTTTGATTCTCTGACCCTCAGTCTTCATTTGTCAACTGTGGATGACACTGGTTCCTGCCTCTGAGGCTCTTGTAGGGGTTAACCAACACCAGGTATCTTAAGCTGAATTTCTAGCCAAAGAAAAGAAGTAGAATGGGGAAGAAGGTAGGAGTACCTTTGAGCCCTTTGTACTATGCAGGCCTGGGGAAGCAGAAGGTGGGATGAGGGCTGTGTGTGCCTAGGGCCAGAGGGGAGAAGGAAGATAGGTGCACACCAGGGTCTCCAACAGAAATGCCCCTGATGGCAGCGGGATTGGAAGATCTGAGCAGCCACCAATTTTGGCCTTCAGATGATAGAAGCCTGTGTTATTGGACCATAGTTGCCATCTTCAATAATCAACATTTTTCAAGGGAGGCCATCTTTTAATGCTTATTTTCTTGGCTACTTCAAGAGGAGGAAGAAAATCTTGAGCCCCTTCTGCTGGCTGAACTGTAGAAAAGCAGGTGTAGAAATGAGCAGAGGAGTCTTTCTGGAAGAAAGTGGCCAATCTACACACACACGTTCATCATAGATATGTACACACACACCAGAGCACACACACACACACACACACACTGCCACAGATGTTCACACTGACACAGACCTTCAGGTGTGTCATAATCCCACATAGCATACATTCTTTCAGCCACAGCCAAAGACATATGTCTGCACAAATATGAACATATAACCCAGAGTCCCAACAGAGATCATCTCATGTATACACAGGTACACATATGCATACACACAGATACACACAAATGCCCACAGCTCTGTATGTAGGCACAGAGCAATGTATAGTCATAAATACACACACCATACTCACACAGGCCCAGAGAAGCACACAGAGACATATGTATGCTGACCTAGGCATCCAGAGGATGTGCTTACTGATTCATAACCTCGAAGATGCAAAAACACAGATGCACACACATACACACGTACAAAAACACATAGATGTTTCTAGAGGCTCATGAGGTGCACACCCATTCTCAGACACCCCCAGACATTTATGCAGAAATGTAGACAAACCCACACGAACCCACACAGACACATAGGCGCATGGACTCATCCTTATGAAGACACAGGTGTATGCATTTTTATCGATAGAGACACGGAGACATTTACACAAACACTGAAATATGGAGATTTATTCATAGGTAGATACATGGGTTTTAAACATGTACTTACTAGCATTTTCATGCTCACGGAGTCACATGAATCTACACACAGAGGCATAGTTGTTATTAAAACACACCTGCGTACACATGTTCCTGCCTATACACGCAGTCTAAGTGCTCGTGATCACCATGAAAACATATAAACGTGCACACGTGTGCATGTATAGAAATGCACATGGAGATGCACACGGGAGCATTCACATGTGTTGGTGTGTATATGGAAACACACAAGCATGCAGGTGTGCACACATAAATGCACTTGTACATGGAGACATATACGTGCACACACGGACACAACAGAGATGATCCATAAAGAAATCTCTACATGCATATATGCACACAGATGGTGCTATATACATTTAGAGAGATATGCTTCTATATATAGAGAGATATGTATTACATGTAGATACAGGGGGAGAGAAAAGCAGGGGGAGAGAGAGGGAGATTGATTTATACGCAGAAGCGTATACCTACACATATAGACACACAGGCCTCGAGAGCCACACAAAGTACACACAGGCAAACACAGAGATGCACAGGGACTCACACCCATATAGACTCACAAAGATACAGACACAGAAGCTTGTGCAGATGTGTGCAGATACATATATACAGATGTATACATATGCACACATTCCACACGACTGTACGAATAGACACAGAGACCCACAAACACACCTGAAGAAACCCAGAGACACACAGGTACACAAGTATGCGTGTCTATTGGCCTGTGCACACAGACATGGAAGGGCAGAGAGCAGCACACCTTCACAGACACACGCTTGCGCAGTCACTTGTGTGTATAGTCACGTATGCATGCAAACATAAATGAGCATATGTACCACAGAGACATGCACAAACAAACAGGGACAGAGACATGTGAGTACACATAGGCAGGCAAAATTCCCGTGCAGAGAGTCCTCAAATACACACAGCAACGTGAATACCTGCACGTGAACACACGGATGCATTCACCCAGAGAGTCATCCAAAGAAATTCATTCTCATGCAGACAGACTTATGCAGACCCTCACACACGTGCATCCATAGACATGAAGATGGTCACACAGATGTACACATGCAGCCAGAGGTGGATGAACAGATGCAGGAACACCAAGATGTGCATGGGTGAATATAGAAATAGACACAGTAAAGAACCTTACAGGCAAGAATGTACAGGTGTAGACACATAGACTCACACTCACACACACATATACATATATTATGTACACACAGATACATAGACATGCAGAGGCTCATACAGATGAATTTGCAAACAGTAAACATGAGGACTAAACATGTCCACACAGGCAGAGATGCTGTCTATACACATGGCCTCAGGCAGAGATGTATACACAGAAGACAAGATTTCACCCACTCAGATGCTGACACACTCCAAAACCCCCTTACAGGCACATGCACACAGAGCTGTGTAAATGCCCTTGCGTATACAGACACATAAATTCACTTGCAAATGTACACTCAGATGCCAGGCACACCCACCCAGAAATACACAAGCACACATCATCTTCAGCCCATAAAAGCGAGAGATATACACATATATCTACAGACAACGCAGACCCAAACACACTAAAAAAATACAAACATATCCACAGGCACACAGATGCACAGACATGTGCCCTCACATGTCAACATATACACACATTGGCATGTGCGCTCACTAGAACACACACACGCACACATGATCTACAAATGCACTTTTTTACCCACGCAGCATTCCAGTCTAAATGTACATCAAATATATGAATGCACAGACACATATATATCTGCCAACATAAGCATATAGATGCGTACATGGACTTAATCATGCTACAAACAGAAACTCAGACGTACACGTGCACAGACATAGAGACACATGCAGATTTATACATATGAAAACAGAGACTCAACCACATGTAAAAGGACACACAAACACTTTTTCAAAGGAGGCAGTGACTTTTAATGTATCTTTTTCTTAGTCTCTTCAAGAGAAAATGAAAATTCTTGAGCTCCCTCTGTTGACTATACTATGTAAAGCAGATGTGGAAATTACCAGAAAGATCTCTAAAATGATCTAAAGATCTCTAAAAAATAATATGTTTTTGTGTGCACACACAGATGCATCCACACACTTCTACATGCACAGAATCACAGACACAGAATCACAAAGAAGCACAGAAATATAAACATGCATAGGCAAATATAGAAAGATTCATAGATGGCTATACACACACACCACCAAAGCATCACAGAGTGCGGTATTTAAGGGCATGGCTATTGAACTTGGAAACGAACAAATGCAAACCTGCGTTTGCATCCCAGATCCAGCACTTACTGGCTCAATGATTTGGGGCTGTTTTCCTGCTTTCTCACCTATATCATGGGGCTGATATTAACACCTAGCTCTTAGAGGTGTTTGCAGATTCAGTGAAATGAAGGGCTCAGCCTGGTGCTTGGAATGTCACAGATGCTGCTGCTGCCGCACTTTGGTTTTGCTAGAGCTGAAGTTCTTAGCTGGACAGGGTTTGAGTTATGTGGTTAAAGTGAATGGTTATATTCGAGAGGTGAATTAGTTAACATTATTTGGAAATGATATTGATGAAAAATAGATTACCTTCCCAGACAAGGCTATTTCTGAAATTTTCAGAGATGAGAAGGGCTTATTACTGTCCTTGGCAAATGGAAAGACCTAAAACAAATATTTCCTGCTATTGTTGTTTGTTGTGGTTGTCACTATTATACGTTATTCGTATCCTTTTCCTTTTTGCAGGAGGAGATAGAAGATTGAGAGGGCCAGCGGAAGCGCGGAAGAGGGCTTCTTGTCCACTGCACGGTTGCCACCTAGTGACCATTTTGAGTAAGTACAGTATTTGTGGATTGCTGAGAAGCATCCCTAAATTTTCACCCGTTGCAAGGTTGTGTAACTGTCCTGGCGAATAAGCTGGTATACATCAAGTTATAGTGGTTTCTGCTATTCAGTAGTCCCTACCTTTATCCACCGTTTCGATTTCCGTGGTTTCAGTTACCCGCACTCAACCGTGGTCCGAAAATATTAAATGGTAATTCCCAGAAATAAACAATTCATAAGTTTTAAATTGCACGCCATTCTGAGTAGCATGATGAAATCTTGCGCCGTCCTGCTCCGTCCCATCCAGGACGCGAATCATCTCTTTAAGTCCTGCATATCCCACCCGTTAGTCACTTGGCTATCAGATAGACCGTCAAGGTATCACAGTGCTTGTGTCCAAGTAACCCTTATTTTACTTAATAATGGCCCTAAAGCGCAAAAGTAGTGATGCTGGCAATTCGGATATGCGAAAGAGAAGCCCACAGTGCTTCCTGTAAGTGAAAAGATGAAAGTTCTTGACTCTATAGGGAAAGAACAACGTCGTATGCTGAGGTTGCTAAGATCTACAGTAAGAACGAATCTTCTATCCATGAAATTGTGAAGAAGGAAAAGGAAATTAGTGCCAGATTTGCTATCACATCTCAAAATGTAAAAATTACAGCCCTAGTGAGTGATAAATGCTTAGTTAAGATGGAAAAGACATTAAATTTGTACAATAAGATATTTTGAGAGAGAGCACATTCACATAACTTTTATTACAGTATACTGTAGTAATTGTTCTATTTTACTTTTATTAGTTATTGTCATTAATCTCTTATTGTGCCTAATTTATAAATTAAACTTTGCCATAGGTATGTATGTATAGGAAAAAACATAGTCTGTATAGGGTTTGGTACTATCCACGGTTTCAGGCATCCACTGGGGGTCTTGGGACACACCCCTGGGAATAAGGGGGGGGGACTGCTGTATTCAGAAATTAAAAACTAATCAAATAAAAAGAAGTCATTCTTTCTAAAGTTCTTTCCCCCACTCAGTTTTCCTCTGGGCTTCATCGAGACTGTGTTCTATAGCAGTGGTCTTCAGACTTTCTAATTACAGGCCACCTAAAAGAATTTTGAAAAACTACCCTGTCAAACATCTTGAAGTTAGCTTCTGAAATTTCTTATCATAAGTTTAAGTATTTGTACAGTTATCATTTGCAGCATATTATAAATATTTATACTTTTAAATAAATGATTTAACCACATTTTTACATCCATCCAATGAGCTAAAAATACCATGGAAACTTGACACTCATCATTGTTAATTAAGAGCAAACAAATAAAAGAAAACCGTGAACAGTCAGAAATTTTACATGATTTTTTATCTCCTTGAAAGTACCATTCCATGCAATGTCCCTCACATAATTAATCCTAATGTAATATATTTTTATGTTTAAAGGCTTTTCATTGGTCACCCTACCATACATCTCTGCAAAAACGTATATATGGATTGGAGTACATTTTCCTATAACTCTAATCCTCTAAGTATTAAGTGTTTTATCATTAGATTATTAGTAGTACACAGTTTATCAGAACAGTATAAAATTTTACACATTTTGATAAGTGATTATTAAAAATGAAAACTAGAATTTGGTTGGAAATGCTTTCATTAAGTGAGTTCGATTGTTTATTTTCCCCCAAATTAGTTCATGACTCAGAGGATGACTATTACTTCTAAAGAGGCAGAGCGCAGTATATATAAATTATATTCCTATTTGTCACTTTTTTTAAACATCTTTATTGGAGTATAATTGCTTTACAGTGGTGTGTTAGCTTATGCTGTATAACAAAGTGAATCAACTATACATATACATATATCCCCATATCCCTTCCCTCTTGCGTCTACCTCCCACCCTCCCTATCCCACCCCTCTAGGTGGTCACAAAGCTCTGAGCTGATCTCCCTGTGCTATGCGGCTGCTTCCCACTAGCTATCTATTTGACATTTGGTAGTGTATATATGTCCATGCCACTCTCTCACTTCGTCCCAGCTTACCCATCCCCCTCCCTGTGTCCTCAAGTCCATTCTCTACGTCTGGGTCTTTATTCTTGTCCTGCCCCTAGGTTCTTCAGAACCTTTTTTTTTTTTTTTTAGATTCCATATATACGTGTTAGCATAAGGTATTTGTTTTTCTCTTTCTGACTTACTTCACTCTGTATGACAGACTCTAGGTCCATCCACGTCACTACAAATAAATTTCGTTTCTTTTCATGGCTGAGTAATATTCCATTGTATATATGTGCCACCTCTTCTTTATCCACTCATCTGTCGATGGACACTTAGGTTGCTTCCATGTCCTGGCTATTGTAAATAGAGCTGCAATGAACATTTTGGCACATTACTCTTTTTGAATTATGGTTTTCTCAGGGTATATGCTCGGTAGTGGGATTGCTGAGTCATATGGTAGTTCTATTTTTAGTTTTTTAAGGAACCTCCATACTGTTCTCCATAGTGGCTGTATCAATTTACACTCCCACCATGAATTAATATGCATTTTGAGGAGCATTATTTAAACCATGGAGAAATCAATTTGGGGACACCTCTTGTTAAATAGTTTACTAACAAAGTAAATAGAAGATTAAAATGATAATGATATTTTATCCACTTCAAAATGAATAATAACTTTATTTCTTATATGTAATTTAAAATTAAACAATGTAATATGTAGCTAACATGTGTAAAACAAGGAATCAGGTGACATGCATAGTTTCCTTTGGTAAACATATATCCTGATGTTGGGTTTCTGGCAATAACTAAGAATAATGTATAAAAAAATTTAAAAACATTAATTTTATTAGGCCACAGAATCAAACTTTTCAACCATATTTTATGAAAGAGAAGCGTATACATAGCTGAAAAATAATTGGTCTGGCAACTACCATATTTTAATTTTTGATAATAGGAGGTAGAAAATATGTAATTATTTATAAAATGAAATGAGGATCGACTTTAATTTGGAAAGATATTTCAAGATACAATCTGAGAAAACAGGTTTTAACTAGTTTAGTTGAATGATGTACCTTATGTGAAAGAAATGACATACAATTTCTATGTGGAAGTTTTAGCTGTGTAAACATTTTGTAGTACAAAAATCACTCCAATTATACTTAAAAGAATCAGCATCAACAGTATATATTGCTGTTAGTTAGGAGGTGCTTTTCTTTCCAGTTAGTGACACATGTAAGTGATTCGTATTGAGAATAGCTGCAAAATAATGCTTAATTTTAAGCAAGTAGGAAACGACGTTGTTCTTGGGCAGATCAGTTTTAGGCAAGAAGACACGTGGATCTTGAGAATCTGAGCGTGGATTTCCTACAGACTACCCCTGCTCGCATACTTTCTGAAAAGAATTCATGTACCAGTAGCCTAGTTGGAGACCACCGTTCTGGACGGTCTTCAGCAGGATTGCTCCAGAGCAACGTATTGTCATTGTTAGGATAACCAATTTATTGTAGTTCACAGTCACAAGAGTGCAGTGGAAGTAGCTTCCACTCTTGAACTTCTGCCAAATGCTTCTATGACTGATCGCGCTTGAGCAAAATGGTCTGGAAGGGATTATTTTGTTTTGCTGATAAGTGTATGTATCGACTAGTCCTCCATTGTCTGATTGTCTGATATTGGAGCCACTAGCCACATGTGGCTGTCGAGCATCTGAAGTGTGGTTAGTGCAAACTGCGATATATTATTCTAAGTGTCAAATACAACACACGGCAGATTTCAAAGACAGGGCAAACAGAAATGAAATATTTCATTAATATTTTTATATTGATTACATGTAGAAATGATAAGATTTTGGATATATTGAGTTAAACAACATACATTATTAAAATTAATTTCACCTACTTTTAAACTTTTTAGAATATTGCAACAGGAAAATTAAAATTACATATATGGCTTGCATTGTATGTTATATGTGATATTGCTGCTCTAGAGCTTCTATTGGAATTCTCTAACTTCCTCTAAAAGCACGACCAGAGAGAAAATTGATTTGTCCACTAATATTGGTATTCTGATGTGGCCAGTTCCTTTTACTAGTGTTTGGGTTTCTGAGTTGGTTAAGCAGGAAAAAGTTAAAAAACAAACAAACAAACAAACCAATATTCCACCAAGGATATTTAAAAAGCAGTCTTTCATTAGTACCTAGAAATTTTCCCAGTATGAACTTTGGATGGCTTCTCAGTGGGTACATGTGAAGCTCTTCAAACTCTTCAAAATTGTCAGTGGCAGGTGTTGCATTCTATTGAAGATATGAAGTGTTTCATCATATTTGAGATAATTTTTAAAGTAATTATGTTTTTATGTAACACTAAGAAAGAAAAAGAACACTTCCAAATAAACTATGGTGTAATGCTTCATATCCATAGAATTTTAATTTTATACTTACCGAAAGAGCTTTTTGGGGCATATATAGACATATATTTTTTATCATATATCATGATACCGTGAGTATATAAGGCAGTGACATCTCCCTTTCAACTGCCTCCTGGCCGACAGGGATTGTAAAATGCCACTGATTATAAGGCACATTCTGATTTCAGAGATATGGAAATGTGAAGAAAATATGCATCTTAGAATCGTTTAAATACGGTAAGTCATTTGTCAAGGAAAAAGGATCATGGAGGACAGAAAGCCAAACTCCAAGACATCAGCCTAGTGAAAACACCTTTTCTGTGTATGATTGTATTTACAAAAATACAGAATGTGGCTCTTATTTAAAAATTTATCATAGTGCACTTAAATGACATTACGTTATACATTTCATCTTAGTTGTTGGGTGGTTTTCTTAGCTTTCTTTTATTTGTTTCCTGGCTTGGAAGTGGGAGAGTTAGGGAAGAATCGTGTTGGGTGGGGCTATGGCTTGGCACAGACTGGATTACCCCAGGCTGAAAATGTCTAGCATCTCTGTAGTGAGAACCACTTAGCACAGTCTTGTGAGGGGCTGTGCCTTCAATGGCACTGTTTGTTCTTCACAAGTGTGCTAACAGAGGCAGCCTTTAGCTTCGTTTTAGCATATTCAATGTATCCTTTCTTGATTGAAGGGCCTAAAAGTGGGAGGAATGGAGATTGAACTGCTTTCCTAGTTTTTGTTTTACACAGTATTCGAGAGGCTCAGCAAGGTGAATAAAAACTCCACAGGAAGTACGTTCTGTCGAGAATCAATGAAAAAAAACCAGTCTAGATTTCTCATCTAGGAATTGTGGCGAATCTCTGATTCTAATGATACTCATGATGATATAAGAGATTTACAAGGGGAAACAAAATTAAAAGTTTTCATGAAATGAGAAGAATAAGAGAACCAAAACCATGTTTCCTCCCTCGTCGCTACACTTAACTAAGACTTAAGTGTGTCTTGAGGCCTCTGAAGCAGGGCCAGCTTCATGGGCTTGTGACCTGTACAGCCTCGTAGGGCCCTGTGCTTAGAAGGGCTCCATGCTTGGCTTAATGCTCTGCTGTCATGGTCTTGAAATTCTTAATACTGTTTTTAAAAGGAGGTCCCACATTTTTATTTCGCACTGGGTTGCACAAATTATGTAGCCGATCCTGTTCAAAAGGAGACACTTGCCAGAGAATAATGAACTGAGGTTGCAACATTAAATTAGAAGCATTGTTTTTCTAACGTTGTGCACTGAATTCTTTCTGTCAGTACTCATAAACATAGTATTCATAAGCTACTATGGTTGTTGTTAGGAATAATAGTTGTAGAAGTACATCGCAGGAGTGGTAGTATCACTCAACAGTACTTTGTATTGACTCCCCCATTTATTCGTACGACCTGGGGCATCTTCTGTGTCTCTGTTTTCTCTTCTGTAGAATGACAGTGACATTACACCCATCCTCCTTAAACCCAGATAAAGCTAATTGTTAGAATCAGATTGAAATGCCCCATGGAAGTACTTGTGATCTGTAAAGGTTGAAACAGATATAAAGGATTATTTATTCCCCTCCCCAGCATGGAGTCTGGGTGGCACCCATCTGCCTGGGGCCCAGGGCGCCTGAGTTGGGCTCAGCAGTGAGGCTGCTCTGGCCCATGGCTGTAGAGCAGATATCCCAGGGGGCTCTAGAGCCAGAAAATCAATGCCTCTGCAATTTCAAGAGCCTGGCCAGCGCATCTCACTGCTGTCAAAAGGGCTGTATGAAGGCTCTTTGGATGGGAATCACTGCTATTTGGACAGGACTAGAGGGCTGAGAAGAGAGGAGAGGAAGTGCAGCCAGGAAAGATCCTCTGAGCCCCTGGGACCTAGTCTCAAGGGCTTTTTCTAGGGCACACGCAGTACATCCGGGGTTGGGGAGGGCACAGCCATGGTGCCAGCCACTTCAGACTGCCACAGGAGGGTTTTTTTTTATATAATTAGATGAAAGCAACAGATTTTATTGTATTTTACTTAAAAATGTTTTAAATTGAAGTATAGTTTATTTACAGTATCGTGTAAGTTTCAGGTTATGGCACAGTGATTCAGTTATACATATTCTTTTTCAGATTCTTTTCCCTTATAGGTTATTACAAAATATTGAGTAGAGTTCCCTGTGCTATACAGTAGGTCCATGTTCATTATCTATTTTACATGTAGTAGTGTGTATATGTTAGTCCCAGCCTCCTAATTTATCCCAATAAGAGCTTTCTTATTGCTTAGAATGGAATTGTATTGAGTTGCCATTATCTGAGTTAGAAAAGGACACTTTCGTTTCCATTGTGTGAAGGAACTCATTTTCCTGGATGTAAAGGGGGAAAATGGCATAATGGAGGCCTCAAGGAAGCCAGGAAATACCATATAGCTTTTACGTATGCAAGAATGCCTGTCAGTGACTTTGTGGTACATCCTGAGAGTCTTATTTAAACAACTGCAGGGTTTTGCTATAATGCAATGGACAGAGGGGAAAGTAGCACTTCAAATGAGGCCACAGAAAATGCCATTTGAAATATCCTGGCAATATCCCCTGTCACCGATGGAGTATGACGATAGACAGTTTGCCTTATTTCACAAATCAGAGATAGCCCAAGACTTTGTATCTTCCATGTGGCAAAAGCGAGGACAGGGGTGTAGCTTTGTAGGAATGAGTGTCCAAGAGAAGGCTGTTTATCCCCTGCCTAAGATGATACAGTGCGTTTAGTCACATGTTTCTACTGGGAAACAGGAGGGTTACTGTGTTGTGTCACCATGCAAGGGGTGAAATGGCCAGGATATATTTGCATTATTTTGATGTTTTTGCACCAGAGTTTACACTCTAGGTTCAGTCTGCAGCAAAGGCTGTGGATCTGGTAAACCAAGAGCTGGTCTATGATTGGTCCAGATTTGAGACTTCCCGCTGCCTAGCAACTTGGCTTGGGGAAGATGCGTGACAGCCTACATCAGGACTGGAGACAGGGGATGAGGATGCTGATTGGGCAGCTGCATTTGTGCTAAAGATCTTGCTACTGACCACGTGCGTTTTGAGAGGCTTTTATCACAAGGGAGCCTGTAAAGGGAAGTTGGCTGTTGCGTGCAGAGGTCTGGGTGCAGGCACAAATATGCCTGTATGTGAGAGGATGAGGTGTGGGGAGGGTACTGTGGGGGCTTCGTGAACTGGATGGAAGGGGGCTATCTGTGCAGGTGCCTGTACCTGACTTAGGTCAAGCCCCGCTCAGGTTGGAATCAGAGCTTTTTTGAGCTGTCTACAGCACTGCCAGAAATCCCTACTGTGTGTTCCCACACCAGCCAACAGAGGCCATACCTGTTGGTGAACGCAGGTTGGGAGCTCAGCAACGACCTCATTTATAATATAGGAAGATTTCCAGCACTTTTCTTAGGACCCCAGTTGAGACTGAGGACCAGAGAAAGGAAGATGATAATATAGTTACAGAGTTGCAAAGAACCCTTCAAGGCCACTTAGTGCAATCCCTATGTCTCAATTTTGAAATCTCCGATAAATGGTTTCTCCTATCTCTGCTTGAACAGCTCCCGGAATGGGGAATTCAGTGTTTCCCGAGCCGGCCCATTCAGCCTCTCGCACCATCTTCATTAGTTCTGCCTCGTTCTGATCTCTGGGGCAAGTCACCTCCTGCTGACACATGGAGCTTTTAATCATTGAAGACATTTAACTCTTCTCTTTGCCTAGCTTAGTCTCTGTCCGCCAATTCCCATTGCCCATGTTGCCCTTTTCCCCCTCTTCTTGATAGTCCAGATCTCCAGGATCCAAAGCTTTGGACAGTATTCCTGGTGCAGTTGGCCCACCTGTTCCTTAAGCTGAATGTCATTCCTCTATTTACGGTCAGATTGCAGTCTTGACTCACCCAGAGTTTCCAGACAGTCTAAACGCGGCTGAAAGATGCCCTAAACCTACTTCACTAAGAGCAACAGGGATAGCCAATGCGTCTGACCAAAAGTATTTCACTCACTGAAAATTAGGGAAAAAAATGGAGGGTAGAAAGTTATCTGCTGTTGAGAGCTGTAGTATCTATTTTTTTCTACATATCCTTAGTTTCTCTATGTATCATCTCATATGGACTCCGGGAGCCCGAGAAAATATGGAAAAGTGAACCTGAAATGGGATCGAGGAACTGTAGTCATCACCTGCACTGTTCATAGTGAAGTGGGAGTGAGCTGGAAACTTCCTTTCTCTCTTCACGTCTCCCTCCCCCACCACAGTCTCAGGAACGAACACCACCACCCGCAAGGAGACGAAAAGAGGACTTGGTCACTTAAAAATATAGCAATCTGGGGTTTCCCTGGTGGCACAGTGGTTGAGAGTCCGCCTGCCGATGCAGGGGACGCGGGTTCGTGCCCCGGTCTGGGAGGATCCCACATGCCGCGTAGCGGCTGGGCCCGTGAGCCACGGCCGCTGAGCCTGCGCGTCCGGAGCCTGTGCTCCGCAGCGGGAGAGGCCACAGCAGTGAGAGGCCCGCGTAATGCAAAAAAAAAAAAAAAAAAAAAAAAAATCTAGCAATCTGAGTTTTTTCTTCCTCTAGATTTTAGCTAATAAGTTTGTTCACTGCATGGGCTGAAAAATGTGACATAGTCCATATAGAATTGACTAAATAATAATCCCTAGTAGAAAGTAAAGAAGATGTGGTGTGGTGGATTCATGCTTCAAGTAATTGAGCAAGAGCAGGATACAGTGTGATATTACTTTTATGAGACTGTTCACATTCCTGGTGGTCTTATATAACCAGCACACATCACAGTGATTAGTCACTTAAAATTATGTAATGCACACTCCATGCAAGGGTTAAATTCAAAATTATGACGAGGGGTGATAGCTATACATGTAATTATGGAGATAGTAGAACAGACTATTTGGTGTTGGGAATGTTCTGGAAAGAAGAGCCACGTGGGTGAAAACTTTGCTTGCATTGTACCATGTTCATGATTAAGTATTCTGATGCCCCCCACCCTTGGCATTTACTACATTTATTGTTCTATCTGCCTCTCTTCTTGGGGCTGGAGTTCCTACAGTTTCAAATCTGGTTCCTTGCCTTTGCACTACTTCTAGTGTTCTGAAGAAAACAGCATGTAAGCTTCAAATGCAAAACCGAATTGATTTTCAAAACGAAAGGTAAATACATTTTCCTTGCATTTCCTTTTTTTAAAAATTTTTATTGGAGTATAGTTGCTTTACAATGTGTTAGTTTCTACTGTACAGCAAAGTGAATCAGCTATACAGATGCATATATCCCCTCTTTTTTGGATTTCCTTCCCATTTAGGTCACCACAGAGCATGGAGTAGAGTTCCCTGTGCTATACAGTAGGTTCTCATTAGTTACGTATTTTACATATAGTATCAGTATAAATAAAATTTCCTTGCATTTCCAAAAATGTCCACCATAAATGTATAGGAGTTTTCTTAGTAGGAAAAATAAGAAATGCAATAAAAAAGGTTTATTTAGGTAGAGGGTGGGATAAACTGGGTTTTATGTCTTTTCAAAGCTTGGAACTCTGGACCACAGTCATTGTGAGCATGTTAAGCCTGGTGTCCTGACTTGGATCTTTGTTCCGTCTCAGCCACCAGTGGGAAGGGATGCCTGTGTGCAGCTGCCTTCACTAAGAGCAGAACTTGGCCATGGGCAGGAAAATCCTCTGGTGCCCTGGCCCATTTGGCCATATCCCATCCCCGCCCTGGACTCTGCTCTCCCTCTCACGGGCCAACAGTCTGTTAATGAGGAGCAGAGTGTATGACGGATGACAACGCCTTATGCACTTAAAGGCATCTCATGCTCCTTTACGGGTAAAGAACTGAGATAAGAAGAATGTAAAGTATTAACCTCCATTCCAGAAGGAACCATCTCACTTTTCTTTTTTTTTGCGGTACGCGGACCTCTCACTTTTGTGGCCTCTCCCGTTGCGGAGCGCAGGCTCAGCGGCCATGGCTCACGGGCCCAGCTGCTCTGCGGCATGTGGGATCCTCCTGGACCGGGGCACGAACCCGTGTCCCCTGCATCGGCAGGCGGACTCTCAACCACTGCGCCACCAGGGAAGCCCTCACTTTTCATTTTAATGAAACTTTATTAAAGTTATGAGCTTAACATTTAATTTAAATAATCAGGAAACTGCTTCTTGGGTAGATGAAGTGAAACCATGAGGCAGCAAAGGTATTTCATTGAGTTTCAGTTAATGGCAGCCAGTGGACACTTGACCTGGGAGTGGTACAGATCTCTTCCTCTGCATATTCAATCTCTGTCTCTTCCCTCAACCCAATCAATTAAAGGTCAGTTCTCTGTTGTAATTTTACCCAGTTTCTTCAGACAAAAAACATCTTATTATGGAATGCCAGATAATTACAGTTTACCCCATTCATATTTACTGGCCACGATCATGTTGAACAGTGTCGGGAGGGGGAAATTTCCTCCTTATCCTTCTTGAGTTCTTTTGGCCGGTCTAATAATTAAATTGACATAAGACAGATTAACAGGAGAAAATAAAGAGTGATTGAAGGAGGTAGAGAAGTCATATCTGTGCATAACTACTTGGAAAGTATTTTAAGTTTTGCCGCTTAAAAACATGACTATTTATAGAGGACTGTTTAATCTATGAAATACACTGTGAGTCCCAAGTGAGATGCGTGTGATATAAAATAAGACCTGAAAATCTCAACTGGTTTTCTCGTGGGCAGAACAAGTTTTGAAGAGGCTCCAATTTCTTGCCATGGCTGGATGAACAATTTGCTGAGGTGGAGTTTCAGGGGAAACAAGAAGATTAGCTTTGTATGTGATGCAGAGTATTAAGGGCTTTCTAAAGAGATTAAATCAAAACCTTATTACAGTCCACTAATGCTTTATTAATATAGCAGACATTTTTTTGCTTTTCAGGCTTTTCATTTAAACTTGTGTTTGTGAATATTATTAAATTTCTTGGGATTAAGGACTTTGAAAGCCCCTAGTTTGTAAAGCTCTATTATCCAGTGCTCTGCAGGAGCTCGGAAAGCCCTCTGCACATTTAACCTCAAAGTCCTCATTATTACACGGGGGTTTAAGAAAGGCAGAGGAGCTGAAACAGCTTTGGGAGAGAGAGGAACTTGGCCCAGGGAAGAGAGATGTTTGCTATTGTTCCTTCACCTGTGCCATATCATCCTATCACCCTGCTCCCTGATTCCTGAGTGATGATTATTCTAGGGACAGGGCATTAGATTTAGCCCCAATGGAGAACTTCGCCTCAGCCTGGTTAATGGGCTTGCAGGAGTTCCTGATTTGGAAGCGTAGGATCGCCGCCTCGCTCTGGCTCCTCCCAGTTCTTTAGGCTTTTCTCCCTCTCTCCCTTTGTGTGCCACTGCCTTTGCCTAGAATGTTCCTCTTCCTCAATTTGCCTGTTCAAACTCACCCCATCCTTAAAGGTTCATCTCAAATGCTTCGCTATCGTCCCTTCCACCACCAGCAAGAAACAAAATCTCCAGTGATCTCTGGTATTCCCAGCTCTGCTCACTCAGTGGCAAAATCTAAAACTTTTATCAACTCCAAGGTCAAGAGAAGGAGGTGGAGAGAGCGAGGCCCTAGACTTTCCTGTGGGGAAAGGCTTCTCTGTTTCTAACATCAACAGTCCTGCACTGTGCTTATTGCTCCAACTGCCGGGCGCGGTCATTTGCCTGTATCTTCCCAGTAAGGCTCATGAACACTGCCAGATTAACTGGGCTCTGTGCAAGCCCCATGATGAAGATTCTCTTGCTTCTGCTGGGCAAATGGTTAATGTTTTATAAATATATATTTGACTGGGAAGGCTGTCTTTCACATTTTTGGTGAAAATTCACACCCAACTCCTTCGGGGTAATGCAAAATTGGACAAGCAAGAATGCATTACTTCTCCGGGTAAATGGGGATTTTCTCACCACTGTGTAATTAAAGCAGAATAAACTAAGACCGTAGCTTTCATCCTTATGCCCTGATTTCAAGTGTTGGAGTTTATCAAATCTGCCTCTCTTCTCCCCCTGTCATGTCTGTGTCCCTCTCTCACCCAGATCTAAACACAAACTATATGGATAGAAAGCTGTAAAAAGATGCATCTCCCATAGTGTTGCATATGCATATCTCTGAACACTTAGTTTGGGGGGATCTATTTCAGCTGTTTGTATGTTCCTTTCTCAGGCATCTAAGAATCCTGAAGGTAGAAGTTCTATGTCCTTTACTTCTGTGTCCCTTGCAGGGAGTACCCAGTCAATGACTGAATGCACAAAGGACAGAATCAGTGTGTGTCAGTTTGTATCTGAGTGTTGGCTATTTGCACAGTTATGTGGTGTAACAGTGACAAGCCATAGAGAAGCCAACGATGAGTGAGGCAGACCTGTCTCCAGGTTAACCCCAACACAAACCACTGGGGAGAATAATTAAAGGAACAAATGGGACCCAGACACATCGACCCACAGCTCTCTCTAGTACACAACTGCAAATTAGGGAGGCGCATGTTGAAGAGTCTTTTCTTTTCTTTTTGTTTTTGGAAAGAGTTTTTCATTACCACACACTCCTGAATATCAGGCAGGTTGCTATTAGTATTTAAGTGACCTCGACTGACTCTTATTTCCTTACAAAACAGATGAGAAACTGTAACCAACCAGTGGCCTTTAACACCTCAGACACCCTTTTGTTTAACACAAGTCTGTTCACGAGGCTTCTGATTGCTCCTTCCAGGTGTGTGGATTGTTCCAGAAATCAATCACTGTTCAGCTGGGAACCTCCTGAGTTAATTTGGCCCTTGACCACCTCATTCGTTGCCTGTGTGTTGAAACTGAAGTTGAGGAAGCATCAAATAAGCTGGCCCAAGCCTGCTACACTAATAAGAAACTCCAACCAAGTGAAAATTCGGTATTTTAATTTTTAACATAACATAAAAAGCTTCTTATGCGTTTCTTTGTTTTATTCAGCACTAGAGAAAACGCTTTTTTGCTAATCCAAAAGAGGGAGACCTAGGACAGACACCACCTTTTCAACTACTGATCTCTTTCAGGCTAGTGAGAAGAGCCTAAAATTCCAGCACAAATTCTTTGTGCTGCCGTAAGTTATCAGTACAATCTGGTATAAGCCTTCCACCTTTGGGCCTCAATCACTTTGTTAATAGATAAAGGAGTTGGACCAAATATCTACAGACCCTTCCAGCAATTCTGTGAAACACCTTTTATTACTATATATGATGCCATTCTGGAGTGGTAGCCAATAGGGACGTAAAAACCATCCTCATTTGGGGTGTATCCCTTTGAACATATTCCCATGGTAGAAGAGTGCCTTTGCTCCTAGAGTCATGCTGTCCAGTACAGAATATATGCTGTACATGTAAAATACACACCGAACTTCCAAGACTTAGTTCCGAAAAAATTATAAAGTTTTCCATTATTTTTTTTATATTGATTACATGTTGAAATGATAATATTTTGGATATATTTGGTTATATAAAATATGTTATAAAGTTAATTTACCTGTTGCTTTTCACTTTTATCCATGTGTTATCTGAACATTTTTAAATTATATTCATGACCCATACGATATTTGTATCGGGTAGTCCTGGTCTAGAGAGTTACTCCTACTGCATGTGAAATGAGTTCCAGTTACTTAGAAACCTCCCAAGGTTGAAACCATCTAAACCTGTGGTTCTCAGTCCTGGAAGCGCTTTAGAATCACATGGGGAATCTTTTTTTAAATTGAATTGGATTGAATTTACATTTTATTATTATTATTAAAATTTATTACATGGGGAATCTTTTAAAAATACTTAATTCCCTCCTCCCTATGATTTTGATTCATCTAATACAACTCATAATGATCTTTCTTCTCTGCTCTGAGTTTCTTCCATAAGGTCATAGATGGTGTGATCATAATGAAATAAGACTCTGTTACGTGAATGCCAGAAACCTGTATAACCCCAGGTTGGACAGCTGCTGGATGAAAGGTGGATGCAACACTCAAATAGGCTAAGTTCAGACCCTGAACTAGTTCTCAAGAGTGAAAGGACCTTCTCCTTAGCTCTTCAGTTGTTAAAATTAAGCAAAGAGACAGGAAACAGTAACCTGAATTAATTCTGTCTTACTGCTACTTCTGAAAATCAGCTTACTGCATTCCAACTGGCCTCCCAGGGAGATACTTAGTATTACTTGGTCTGCTTTCAGAGAGGAAAACGGGGCTCAAGGAGTTTGACCATCTCTTTGGTTAAGAGAATTCCTTCTGCCAAATTTGTGTTACTTTGTTTTGCTTTTGTTTTAGTGGAGAGATTTTTTGCAGGGGACTCTTAAGGGGTCTAAGGAAGGGAACATACAAAAGGTGGCTTGATCGGAACTGGGCCGTCCTCTAGCATGGAGCAAGCAGCCATCGAGTTCATGTTGATTCCTCGTAGCACAGGCTGCATTTTCTAGCTGGACCCTCAAATGTTGGGAATCACCTTCTCCGAGGTCTGCCATCCCCATCTGCTCCCTAAATCCACAGTTACCTGTGGCTGGGCCCTATCAGGGTAAGAAGGAAGCTACTCCTCTCTTCTCCTGATATTCTTCTTAATTCGCAGGGCTGCCCATGCCTGCCCAGTCTCCATGGATGACCAAGGTTGGACACCTGGTAATGAATTCGAAATAGGTTGGCAAAATAACTAAAAACCCTAGGCTTTTAAATCAGATCCTACTGAATTGTATCTTGGGATCCTGGGGAGTCAGAGCACTTCCTGACTCGAGGGGTGCTTGAAAAAGAGGTGCTGAATTACTGTGATCATGAATGGCCAAACTTGGTGCCACCTACAGTGGTGGTAATGTCTTGCCAAGGCAGTGCGAGTTAATAAGGGAAAAGTTCCAGTAAATAATCCTACGTGTCCACAGTGCTCTGAGGCTTTACCAATCTTCTGCCTAGGATTTTTGATTAAATACCACTTCCCTGAGTGAAAGATTAAGTAAAAGTTGTCCTGTTGTCTGAGTTATTATGGGGTAGCTCTGCCACTTACTAGCTATGTGACATTGGGCAAGTAACTTCTCTAAGCTCCACTTGTAAACTAGGAATCATAGTAGGACCTACTTCATACCTTTGTCAGGATGCGATGAGTTACTCTACATATCTCCAGCACCTTGCACAGTGATGTGCCCAGAATAGCAGCTGAGGAAAGTTTTGTGGAATGAATGAATGAATGAATATTAATATTGCAGTGAAATTGCCCACTTTTTGGATCAATGTAAAAGTGCCGGGGTGTTACTGGGAGTGAATTGCTAAAAGCTAATTAGTTTCTCTATCAAATATTTAGACTCAGTGTGTCTTCATTCCCCTAGCATTTTCATAAAAGAGATACTAGACATAGATGGAGAGCTAAAGATATCATCTTTTGCCAATGGCTTTGAGTCTCACAGTGGCCAGAGTACACATTTTACTTTACAGAGATATTTTAGGGGATCGAATTGTTCTCAAATATGAAAAATGATAAATACAGCTAAATACAGCCCGATGTAAGTAAATTCTACTAAGTAAGGAGCTATTAAAATGGACAAGCAAGAGTTAGAATGGTAATTAGTAACTATATATTATTGAAACATGTGCCTTTAAGTGCTTGAAGAAAAAATAATTCTCTGAACTTCTTATATAACCTCTCCTCACTAAAAATAGAAGAAACAAGTAACAAGTACCCAACTTTTTCTTTTTGAGAACAGCCATAAGAGGATAGTGATGTTAGCTCAACAAAGAGATATTACAGTCATGGGTTTAGATTTTTTTAAATATTAAGGTGAAGTTTGAAAAAATAACATCATGCTTTTTTTTTCTGAAAGTCCATCTTTATACTATAGTCATAACCCAAATCACATTTGAATGAAACTTCAGAAAGGATGAAATTGGAAACCTCTTGTATTAAGAGATAGTTGTGGCTACAGTGAATAAAAGTGATGTGCTTTGAAGTCAGGTCAAGCGTAGAGAGAGTCAACCCTGGCATACTCCAATGGAATTCCAGTTTTAAAGCCAGATCACCTCCATGACTTCATTGTATTTTTTCTTAATCCATGGATCATTTTCTCTTGGAATCTCCATCACAGGAGCTCTATGGAATGGGAAAGGGAACAGAGAATAATAGAACTCCTTACACGTGCAGAGACAAAGTGAGAAATCAAAAAAGAGGTGCAGCAAGTGTAAGGGAGGCTGAATATATAGCCAGCCCAGCAGGTACTACAG
Source organism: Phocoena phocoena (assembly GCF_963924675.1). Classification (NCBI taxonomy): domain Eukaryota; kingdom Metazoa; phylum Chordata; class Mammalia; order Artiodactyla; family Phocoenidae; genus Phocoena; species Phocoena phocoena. Next base: position 118,354,880 of record NC_089240.1, read on the forward strand.
TGAGCTGGGTTGCAAAGTCATCTGGGGCTTTACCCTAGCCCACGTGCCTGGGCAAACATCAGGAAATATGCATTTACAATGCCATTACTTGATTTTCAATTTCGTTAACAGCTTTTTAAATCAACATATTTTATAGCAATTAACTATAATTACAAATCTTAAAAACATTTTTATGGGAAATTATACGCCTAATTATCGTTCCTTCATTTTCATTTAATTCTAAAAGAAATTAACTCTGCCGTTCTGACAAGTGCTTTGTGATTTCAAAACTGTGAATACTCTATTACTTAAATTTGTTGTTAAACATTTTCACAAACCTTTCCCCAGTCTGAAACTGTGTATGATACCTTAAAGTAAGTCCCCTGTCTACATGCTGGTCGCATACTACTCTCACGTCTGTGATTGCTTGGAAGGGGCTGTCACCACTGCTACAGAAAAATGACCCACCCAATTAGTCAGTGGCAGACCAGAGGAGAATTGGGCTCCACATTTTCCGATGGCGGTTGTTTGGCCATCTGGCAGCTGGCCGCCAAGTGAATTTTGATCCATTGGAACATCTGGATTGCCACGATTGGCTTTCTGTCTTCAGGCTACTTAAACTGTGTGTTTGGGGGAGATGAAAAAGAATTGAGAAACACTACTCTGTAACTTAACGTGTTTAGGCTAACTACAGTAAGATATTTGATAGGCATTGACAATAGGGTGGCTTAATCGAAGACATACTGAGCACTGGGACTTAGACGTGTTGAATGAATCTCTGAAATTCAATGAACTGTCCCAGATAGCATCTGAAATGCTAGGGAAAAACCCGAGCGAACTTTTTGGCCAACCCAATAATATACACTTTTAAATTTATTACTTTTCTTATAGTACTAGGTGCTAAGATAAATTTTTAGTAATGTGAAAGGAATTCTAGGTTTGGGATACAGTTGCACTGGCAAATGAATGCACAGTTCCTTTTCTAGAACGTGTGCAGCTATTGTATGAACCTGAAACTAATTTTTTTCTTATAAGCTTTTATCACACTGTCTTATTCTCTTGGAGAGTGGTGATGTTTGTTCTCCTAATTTCTCCAGTGGCAAAGCAAAGAATAATGAATTGCCTCTAATGTCAGTACTGACAATGATAAGTGATGGCCGCTTGTTTGTATCAGTGTCCATGACAGGTCCTATAGAGCTCACAGCCCTTCCATCACACACAGCTCACCTCAGCCTGGATGGCTAATTCCCACCCAGCTCAGCCTTCTTTCACTTATTCTTTGGGGCCTATGAGCCCATCATTAAGGGGCTACATTCATTGCGATGAATCATTCATTCAAAAAATATTTATTGAACCCATTTACTGAACCAGGAATTCTGCCAGGTGATGGAACCATAGAGATGCCTAAGCCCGACCTTAAGGTGCTTATAGTCTAACGAGGAGCTAAGACTTGTCTATGGATAACCCTAACACAAGGTAAGAAACAAAAATGTCACAAGGAAGAATGAGAAGCTATTGGAGTTCAGAGAAGGGAGTGATTACTTCTAGTTGGAGGAAATCAGGAAAGACTTCACTCACTCATTCATTCATTCATTCAAAAAGCAAAGGAGCAAGAGGCTACGCTAGGCTGAGGATACAAAGACAAAGAAACCAAACACCCTCTGCCCTCAAGGAGTTTACCTCCTGGGGAAAGGCAGATGGACACCCAAACTATGACAGCGCTCTGGGGTAAGGTTGTTACAGACGATTAAGGTAAGAACAAAGTGATGAGGGAGCTTAGGAGTTAATATCATTGGGGAAACTGCGGGAAGAAGTCATGGTTGAAGTAGAGTTTGAGCTGGGTTTTCTTTACTGAGTTTATAGTCTAGTGGATGTGACTGCCATGCACATAAATAGTTCTAGTACCATGTAAAGGGTGCTAAGTGCCTAAGAGAAATTTAGACAAAGGGTTATGAGGGAGAATTCGGGGGTGGATGCATTTACTTCCAGCAGGGGCCTTAGGTACTGGGTTGGCCCAAAAGTTCATTTGGGTTTTCCATACGATTTTACACAAAAACCTGAACGAATTTTTGGCCAACCCAATATTTACCAAAGGGACAAAATTGGAGCTGGGCCTTACAGGATGAATAGAAGTTCAACAGGGAAAGGGGTGTTGGAGGGGATAGTACAGAAGGGACAGCATAAATAGAGGCGTGGCCTGTTCCTGTTAATGAAGCCCAATCCAGCCTCTGTACCCTGACACCGAATTAAATCTCAGAGACAGAGTTTTGGGCGAAGTAGAAAAGAATATCTTTATTGCTTTGCCAGACAAAGGGGGCCACAGTGGGCTAATGCCCTCACAACTGTGTGACCCCACCTGGAGGGGTAGTGAGAAGTTTTATAGTAATGGTTCAAAGAGGGTGTGATCAGCTTGTGGACTTTCTTCTGATTGGGTGGTGGTGAGATAAGTGGGCATCAGCATCATCAACTTTCTGGTTCCAACCCGTCTGGGGTCTACGTGCTGGTGGGCAGCACGTTAATTTGGTGCCCTTTAACATGTGTTTCAGCCTCTTGTATTTCTTTAAGTTAGTGGTTAGGGGTATAAGCTTGAGCAGACTAAGTTAATTTCTTCCACCTGGTGGGGGTTTCAGTATCTGCAAAACAGCTCAAAGATATTGTTAAGTGTATCCCTTGAGGGGGAACCAGGACCCTGCCCCAAGGCTGCACTGTTGTTTCTTGACTGCTCCCCTCTTGTCTCCGCACCCCCTCCCTCCCCTAATTAGCAACTGTTTGAACCTGCCCCTTGGAACTCGGGGAAGGTCTTGGAGGCTGAATGAAGCCTATTTCCTGTAATCAAGAAATGGGGGACACAGAAAGGTGTTTGTGCCCAGGAGCCCCACAGGGTCCTGCTCGGTATCGGTAAATTCTCTGAAGTGGCTGGAGTGGACTAGGCTGGGCGGTGGCACAGTGTGAGGAAAACATAAGATGCAGCCAGATCATGGAAGGTAGTGAATGCCAAGCTGGGTCGTTGGACTTCATTGAGTAGGCAGTGTGTCTTTTCTTCTTCTGACTGTGCTTTCGGATTGAGGCAATATTCATTAAAAGCTAGGGTTCTGGAATCAGACTGCTTGCATTCAAATATTGCTCCATCATTTATATTCAAGTTCACTAGTGAATTTGAGCAAGTCTCTTAGCCTGTCTGGGCCTTGATTTTAACATCTGTGAAATGGGAGTGACAACAGACTGTATCCCACAGTTACAACCCATGAGGATTGATTTAGTTCATGTATATGAAGCTCCTAGGACAGTGCCTAGCAAGAGGGAACACTGTATGTGTCACTTGTTGGTGGCAGTAGTACTAGCAGTAACAATAATAGTTGTGATGCAAATAAGTAGCAACTTTAGGGAATTTTTGTGCTGTGAACTTATAGGGACAACTTAGGATGACCTGACTTGCTTAAGAAAACCGGTAGTGAATCTCAGGGGCTATTTAAAAGTGATCGGTACTATCCTCTTTGCATAATTGTTGAGGTACACCTGAGTTGAGCCATGTAATAGCCACACACATAGCCAAGCTTCAGCGGCTAGAAATGGCTCAACCAGAATGTTGGCTGCCAAGACAATGGGGACAACCAATAAAACAGGTCCAAGATCATGTCCAAGTTAGAGTTTCAGGAAGCTCCTACATATATGATACAAATCATATCGGCAAAGCTTGCAAACAGTAGGGATCATCTGTGGTGAACTTAAGACTATGCTGAAAGTCTAGCAATAAAATAACTTAATTCCCATGTCCCAGGTGCCTTAGTTTTCATACCCGTAGCTCAAGCTAAAATTTTAATATGAAGTGCGGCTGTTTCCAAGTACAGTCTGCCCTCCTATCCGTGGTTTCCACATCCACAGATTCAATCAATTGAATGCACAAATTCAATCTGTGGTTGGCTGAATTCGCGGATGCGGAACCGGCAGATACGGAGGGCCGGCTGTACTACACCATTTTATGTAAGGGATCTTGAGCATCTGCGGATTTTGCTATCTGCGAGGAGTGAGGTGGGGTTCTGGAACAAACCCCCCGCAGATATGGAGGGATGACTGTAATACTAAAGTGTTCCCACTGGGGGCGTGTTCACCAGGAACAGGCACAGCCTGAGAACAATGATCTGTAAAGCTGTGGAAACTGTTCTTTCTCATTTGACCCTTTGGGCATTTTTGGACACACTCAACAAGTACGGCTGTGTTTAGCAGGTGGCCCGTGATTGAGTATATTCCCATTGTGTGTCCGACTGTAGAGTCAGCAGATGGATGTCATCGTAAACATGACTCTTTCTTGTGGGTTGCCCTAACCTTTGGTTTACTTAATCTGGTTCTTGGTCATCACTAAGCACACAGGCTGCTGTTACGAGACGGAGGCACCTTAATAAGCCCTGGAAGAGACCACAAATCTCCTTTTTCAAATGAGCTTTAGCGCAGCGAGCTCAAAGGCCCCTTTGCAGATTCACAACAAGCCCCCGGAAGTTCCTGAGACACAGAGCAATTAAAATGGATCTCTTTTTGAGACCTCTATGTCTTACACTCTTAAAGTTCTGTGCAAACATCATTTTGTAGGCCTAAAAGTAAGGGGGTCATATTGCATTGGAAAAATGGTTATTATATGTCTTAATTGAAAAGGATTTAAAGGTGGCTGGTGGCAGGTATTCTGCCAGTAATCAAATAGCCCTCCAAGGATTAAGCCTTAAGCGTCTTCTGCCCAATTTATGCACCTTCCATCAGAAAATGGATCTTAACTCATATCCTGTTTTTGATAAACATTAATTAAACATTTACCTAGAAAAAATTGTGATGACCTCCTTAGAATTTTTTTTCTTGAGGGGATATTTTAGATGGCTCATGTTTGTTTAAAAAGACTATCCGTGGAAGTTTCCTAAAATAACTGTATTTGTGGCAAATAGAAGCTTTCAAAAGCATTCATAAAGTAGAGCTAGAAATGTAGAAATGAGGGAACCTAAGTTCAGAGGGCTTCGGCGAACAGAACACTTGGGTTTCAGCCTGCCGGTATGACCCTGAATAAATAAGCTGATGTTCAGACTCAGTTTCCTCATCTGAAAAATAGGGCAAAGAAGATCTGCTTATAACACTGCGTTGTCCTGAGGGAGGATTAGTTAAAATACTATACGGGGAAGTGCTTTGTAAATGGCAAACTACCATTCAAATGTAAAGAATTACTATTATAATCATCACCGTCCAAGGTCCTACAGCTTAAAGCTAGCTGGTCAGTTTACCTAAATTAATACACTCACATCTTTCCCCATTAGGTGGCAGGCGAACCACTTGTATCAAATGCTGTGCAAGTTAGGGATATAAAAACCACAGAGATTGTGGTTTGCGAGGCGGTGCAGCAGTGGACAAAGGGTGAATTAGAAACTGTGAAAAGCAGAGATGGCCTGTATCGTTACAACGAATCTCATTCAAACGCCATTGATTTTCAATCTACCAACATTTTGTATCTGTGAAAACATGGTCTTTTTCTTTTGACTGTTAGAAAAAGGACACCTAAGCAAATATTTTCTGCAAATGAGGAAAATGTTCAGTCCACTCAGAGTTATAGCTGACTGAGTTAACAATTATTTGTAACAGCACTTTACAGGTAATGGTTTCCTCCATATCAGAGGTTGACAAACTTCTGTAAAGGCCCAGATAGTAAATATCTCTGGCTTTGCAGGTTGATTAGTCTCTGTTGCAATGACTCAAGTTTGCTTTTATAGCCTGAAAACAACCTGAGACAGTAATAAAATGAGTGGGTGTGGTCTAATTACAATAAAACTTTAATTATGGATACTGAACTTTGAAATTCATATAACTCTCACTGGCCACAGAATATTATTCTTCTTTTGATTCTTTCCTACCATTGAAAAATGTGAAAACCATTCTTAGCTCAAAAACCACGCAATAAATGGCTGCAGGCCTGATTTGGCCCCCAGGGAGTAGCTTGTAGATGCTTGCGTTAATACCCTTAACTACCCGATTTGACAATCTCCTCAATTAATATAAATAAGCTTTTTACTGCTTTCCTAATAAATATTTCAAAGTGACCATTCTTTTTTGTGTATAAATTATTAAGAATCCTTGTGATAATTTTTGCCTACCTCTCCCTGTAGACTTGCATCTTGTTTGTTGGACTATAAACAAAAGAATTCAAGCCGTCATTGCATTGTTCTTAGAGTTGCCAGAAAAAAACAGGGCACCCTGTTATATTTAAATTTCAGTTAAACAACGAAGAGTTTTTAAAGTATAAGTGTGTCCCACATATTGCATAGGACATACTTGCATTAAAAAATATTTGTTTATCTGAGGTTCAGTTTGAACTGGGCGACCTGTGTTTTTATTTGCTAAATCTGGCATTGGTTCTTGTACTTATGGACCTCGTTACTTATCGACTAAGACCTGAAAAATAACCAAAGATCTGAAGACAGGCCTTCGGAAGCAAAATATATCTTTTGCGCTTTGAGGGAAATGTACACCTTAACACGTTAAAACAACTGTGTGGCGTAAAACAGCCGTTTTAGGCATCCATTTTTCCCGACGTATTTGTTTAGCATTCTTAGCTGCCGGTCTCACTTGGACAAGACATTTTAATTGCTTTGTAAGAAACCCAGCCCACAGGCACTTGCAGAGAGCTTCAGAGAAATTCGAGGTCTTATAAAGGAGTTGAGTGGAAACAACAAATCCAATCCCCCCCAGGCTGGTGTTCTAAGGGGCTAGGCTTACTTTAGGACAGCTCCCCCCAGAAACCCTTCCCTTCTCTAAACTTTTTTCATATCTCTTGATGGCGATTTCAAGGGTGCACAGGCAGCGATTCGTAGGGCTTGCTTTGACGGGTTTCTTTGTGTGCGTACTTGTAGGATGCACTACTAGTACTAAATGTTGACACATATTTCATTTGCTCGATGACTTTTCACGAAAGACATCGAAAGCTACATCCTACCCAAATCTGATGCTCCGTCCTGCTTTAAGGTTTGCCGCCCGCCCAAGCGACTGTTACCGCTATGGAATTACAGACCCTCGCGGAGTCTCTCATCACTTTGGGCTTGACCGAGTTCATCGCGTGCCTCTCGGCTGCAGCTGTTGGGACCGAGTGGGGCGCGGGGTTGGGTGGGTCGAGGGTGTAACTGAGGAAGTGTCCTGACACACAGCGAGCAGGTCGAAAGTGACAGCAAACGGTCCTCCCATCCCTGCGGAGGATGAGCCGGCCCTGCGCGAGGGGATGGGCCTCCCGTGGGGGCAGTTCTCTCCCGAGAGCAGCCGGTGGATAAAGGCTGCGCCGAAGGGCACTGCTTCAGAGCAGGCGCCCTGCCCAGACGAGACGCATCCTCCCCACGGGGAGCAGAGCGGGCCTTGGCGTTTAGGAGGAGATCGTGGGGGTCTGGAGCATCCAGAACAAGGTAAGCCGACGTCCTTTCGGTATTCTCCTTTAACCAAGCTGGTTTCCCTCGGGGGCTGCCACAAATTACCCGAGCGAGCGGAGCATCGTCGGCTCCCAGCCAGCCAGCCGGAGCCCTCCTCTTCGGCCACCTCCTCCTCTTCCTGCGGCAGCCCAAGCTTCGGCTCCCAGGAGCCTCCTCCGGGCTGCCTTTTCCCTGCCTCTAGCTGAACGATCACACCCATCACCAGGGGATTTGAGTGAGGCACAAAATTTAAGGGGGCAACGAGACACTCAGTAATGAAGATAAAAGTTTTAATGCACTACCTTTAAAATTCAAAGTTAAGCGCAAAAAATTCCAAGATGAACAAAATATGAAAATATCACATAAAGACATGATCCGACCCTGACTTGGGCCTCACCCTAATCCCCGGCTTTGCAAATCAACTCTAAAGTGATTCCCTCCTCTCTCGTCGTCCCGAGTCCTGGACCTCTGTGGTACTTATTTATTTGATCTTCCGTTGCAGTGAGTTGGGTTTTATTGTGTATGTGCCTCCTTGGCTCTGGGGAAGGGACTGCTGCTTCCCCGCCCCGGCTTTGCTCACGGAGGCGGCGGGGACGCTGTGGCGCTTGGAGGAGATGGAAGGTGAGCGCTTACGTAATCGCCCCAGGTTGCAAAGCTCTGCATTGGAACCGCCGAAAAAACCCCACGGAAGTAAGGCACAAAAGGAACCAGTGATCCCTTAATTAGGGCTTAGGAACCCATTCAGAACTAGGTTGAATATAAATACCTTAAAGGACCCACAAGTAGCAGGGAAGGGCTTTGAAATGGTTTTGCAGAAAGAAGGATGCCTCTGAACTTGGGGACGCCTCGTTCCACGCTGGCCTGTCATGAGCATTTCCTGGTATTGCAATTCAGTCTGAAATTGCAATGATAAAAGCACCTTTAATAAGGATCACACTCCATAATTTACAGTGCGTCTCCCCCTATCTTACCTCAGACACTCTGCTAGGCGCTGGCTAAAAGCGCCTTTTAATCGTCATTACCTCCTGGAACCATTTTTATGCTGATCTTGTATTGTTCGCTGTCCTTAAGGTTAAGAGAGGGGACAAACGGCGCATCTAGCCCGGGTTTTGGAGATGGCCTGGTTATATTCCAGATTGGGACGAGGCCGGCCACTAGGTCCATGATTGCCAGATTCCTTAAAGGGTTCCTTAACTAAAAGCTTTCTTTTGTCTTACGCAGGCCAGTGAAAATGAGGTAAAGAGGACGAGCAAATGGAGGAGGAGATCAGGAAACTATTGTTTAAACTTATGTGCCTTTTCTTAAAAAAAAAAAAAACTTTGGAAGCTTTGGGTGTGGCTAGTCCTCCAAAAGATCAGGAAGAAAGGTGAAATTTGTTGGAGCACTTGCCGGATACCTGCCCTGCTAAGACGAGTTTGCTTACCTTGAGGAGCTACTAACTCAGCATTCTGCTTAACATAAAAGGGGAAAAAATTGGGGAAGTGTGGACCTTGTGGGCCTGTCAGGCAGAGCGCACCGCAGACCCCTGAGCTGTTGCATGCCTTCTCTCCCCGGCTTTAACTGTTCCTCTCTGTAGCCAGAGGAGGGCACTATTGCTACATAGAATCCATTTTGACTTCTGGGGTGGCGGGGTGGGGGAGGAAGAATTTTAAGAGCTGTAAAGGATGCTTGGATCCAGTAAAAAATATGCATGATTTGCCATGTAATTTTAATGGGGAAAATAGATTATTATTAAGAACTTATGGATGTCTATTTGATTAATACCCATTGAACCAGAAAAGGGAAGTGAAGATGTTTCATTACCTGTCTTTGTTATCAAGGATTAAAATAGCAAGAACATAATAGCTAAGTGATAATAAATATCAGCACGATATCCCTAAATTATTTAGGACACAACTAGTTAGGGCTTTTTCTCCTAGGAATGTGTGTGCTGAGACCTAGTAACAGGGAAGAATAGGTCTGATTTAACCTAAACACCTGCTTTTTTATTCATTGCAAACGTAAACCCTTGCATTAATATTGGGACAATTAAACGCAACTCCATCTCACCAAAGAAATCTGGCATCGGAGGCCCTCCATGATACGCCTCAACAGACTTTTCCAATTTTATTTTTGACGCTCCACTTCAGCCACCCTCTGTTTCAGGCTCATCTAATCAAACCCCCACACTTCCCTAGCAGTTCCTGCCTCTGCCTTTGCCGCCCTCACCTCCCACTCACTTGCCCCTTCACGCACTGGAAATCCTACTCAGTCTTCAAGGTCCAGTTCAAATGCTGACCCTTTTGTGAGTGTTACATGTAGCTCTTACTGTCTCTAGTGGAAGCATTTATGCAATAAAATGAGGACCTCTTCTGTTCCAGATACTGTCGAGGCATTCACAAATGATGAACACACAGGGAAACAGATGGCGCTACAGGAAATGTCATAAATGCTGTAATCAGAGTAAGCATGGGAGGGAGGCTCTGAGAGCTTCGATCAGTGCTTCCGAGATGGCCAGAGGGAGCGACGAAAGCTTCCTGCAAGAGGTGGTACTTGAACTAGCGTTAAAGGTTAAGGAAATCTGGATGATTGAAATAGCCCCTTAACTGGCTGACTTGTAGATTACAGTGGAGGACGGGAAGAGGTAGTGAAAGATAGGACTGGGAAAGTAGGCAGGTGCCATCGTACAGAGGGAGTTGGACTTTATTCAGTAAGCCATGGGGACTCCTTTCATGGGAGTGATTTAAAGTGGAGGAAGTACTGGATCAGACCCTCTTTAGAAAGGTTGCTCTGGAGGCAGTGTCGTCGACAGGGTTGAGTGGCAGGCAGACTTAGGAATTTACACCACTCTTCAGATGGAATGAGAAGGGCCTGTATCTAAGTAGGAGTGGACATGGGAATTCCCAGGCGGTCCAGTGTTAGGACTTGGCGCTTTCACTGCGGTGGCCCGGGTTCAATCCCTGGTTGGGGAACTAGATCCTGCAAGCCGCACTGTGCAGCGGGAAAAAAAAAAAAAAAAAAAAAGGAATGGACAGAAAGGGGCAGATTAGGCCCCCATAACACATTGTTTGCAACTCTTTTGGAATGTGTGGCTTTCTACCTTATATCGTGTTCTATTTATCTTCCCTAGGAGACTAAGTTCCTTGAGATCAAGGTTTTTAAATTCATTTCTTTATTCCTCATATCACTTGGCCTTGTACATGATAAGTTCTTTGTCAGTATAAGTTGACCGAGGAGAAGGAATGAATGGCTGAAATTTTTGATCGTGAGGATCTGCTTTTGAAGTGCTCTATTATTGCCCTTTGGTCTCAAAAGTCAGTTGGATGACATCTTTGTTTAACATATTAGTAAATTCGTTTGGGGTAGTTTATAAATTAAAAAAAAATAAGATTTCTCATGGAAACCTCACCATTGGTTACCATTTATGGGTACATACTTTAGAATGTTAAATGATTCTGACGGTCTGTACTCTTTGAGCTCACCACTTGAGTGTGTGTGTGTTTTAAGATTTTTGAAGGAGGAGGATGATAGCTCCGCACAGCTTTTATAAAAGCAAACTCCTTAAGACCAAATGTCCTTTCATAACAAAAGCTGCCGTGAACTCAATCTTCTTTGTCCATACAAATCCTCACAGTGTGTGGCGTTTTAAAAAATCCTTTGTTCTTGGTTAAAATGCTGACAGAAAAACATCCTGAGATCCTTCTGCCCTTTTGGGCACTTGAGCACGGTGATCCCCAGCTCTTGACTACAGAGCTCAACCAGCCAGGCTCTATTTCTCCTCACAGAGGATGCCAGGCATTCTCAGACTCATGAGGACTAGAAGCACGCTGTTACACTCTCTGGCTAAAGGTACTTTGGAAAAATACCTTGAGAAGAGGTGCACTTGATTATTCCATTATTTATTAGCATCCTAACAGCTTCAAGTCTCCTTACAGCTTGCAGAAGTGAAAGCTAACATGGGAAGTTTATTTCAGTCTTTATTCCTCACATTAACTTGGCTCCAGTATCTTGCAAAAGTGACGTATCTTTAGCAAAGTCAGAGAACACAGGATTAAACTCTGACCCAAAGTGAGTTTTATGGGTAGAAGTATAGCTACCATTGGAAAGTTGGTTGAATGAAGTTTTACTCAGTGATTTAGTTAAACATAGAGTAATATCATTCTCCCTACCTGGAGTTATCAGTTTTTTTTTTTTTTTTTTTTTTTTTTTTTAAGTTTGCGGGCCCCTCACTGTTGTGGCCTCTCCCGTTGCGGAGCACAGGCTCAGCGGCCATGGCTCACGGGCCCAGCCGCTCCGCGACATGTGGGATCTTCCCAGACCGGGGCACAAACCCTTGTCCCCTGCATCGGCAGGCAGACTCTCAACCACTGCGCCACCAGGGAAGCCCGGGTTATCAGTTTTAAAGCTCCTACTTCCTCCTTATTTCCTTTCATAAATCTCTATCTCTTGAATGGTATAGAAAACAGTTATTAGTATTATGAAGTTGAATTATCCCCAGGTTCAAATAATCAAGTTTCTAGTAAAATTGCTATAAACCTTCCGTTCAAATTTGGTAGAGAAAAAAAAAAAAGACTTGGAAATTGAGTCTCTTACCTTCAAAATGATATTGGGATTCAGCTTCATAATGCCTTAGTATTTAATTTATTGACTAAAAACAAAGGAAAATATTTCATTTAAAGTGATTTCCCTCCAGTGATCAGTTGGTCTTTAGTTGTAACTCTTCATGTTGTATGTAACCTGAAAAGCCACTGATGTATATGGGATAGTGCCTAAAACATAGCCATGAAACATGAGATTATTACTTTATGCACATATGTGTATGCACACATACACTTTTTATTATGAGAATTTTCAAACCTATAGAGAAATAGAATAGTGCAATGAATGCCTACCTACCAACTACCTGGATTTAACAATTAACATTTTTCCATAAAACAAAACTGATTACATAACATGTGTTTACTTCAGCTCCCCCGCCAAAGTGAATATTTGCCTGTATTACCACAGTTCCTTATACCTAATAGAGTCAATAGTAATCACCTAATCTCATCTAATGGACAACTCATATTCAGGTTTCTCCTGTTGTGCCACCAGAAGATCAGAGATCTGAGAACTCGGTACTGTCACTCAGTTGATAAAAGTTAGCAGTATAGATTGGTAGCAGAATGGAACTTAAGCCAGCAAAATGTATAGTAATTATTTATTCATTTGGAAACATCACCCTCCTCAAGCTATGCTGACCTCCGGAGAAATTGCGTATCAGCTGCAATCAACTTGAGCCCCAACTTGGTCATCTTGGGGCTCTGACTCTACCAGAAGCTCCGTGGCTCTAGTACAGAGGAGAAATGCCATTGAGAGAGGCCTTCAGACATTCTTGTAGATGGATAGTCAATTATTCCAACACCATTTATTGAGTAGTCCATCCTTTACTCAACAGCTTAAAATAATACCACAGAACTATGAAAACAATGAAAGAAAATATGTGAAAAATAAAAATGTATTTTTGTATGTATTTTTATTTTTCTATGTTTTTTATCCTCTTAGGGAAGGGAAGATTTTTCAAAGCAAGGCATGAAACGTTTGACTACATAAATATTTGAAACATCTTTATGGCAAAAGACAAAATAAAATTAAAAAGTAAATGACAGGCTTCGAGAAAATGTTTGCAATATAGAATTACAAATAAGAGTTCCTTAATACGCTAATAGCACCTACAAATCAGTAAGAAAAACATTAAAAACTGGGCAAAGGATATGAACAGAGAGGTTAAAGATGAAATAGAAATGGCTTACCATATGGAAAGATGATTAAAGAAATGAAAATTAAAACAAAAATGAGATACCTTGTTATTCACCTTCTGCTTGGCACAAATTGCAGAAGCCGACAGTATTTCATGTTGGTGAACACATGGGGGAAAAGGACTCTCATCCACTCTCAGTGAACACGCAAATTGGCACAGCCTTTGAAAGGGCAATTTGGCATATATTATTATTATTATTCCACGTTTCTGTTCTCCTCACTAGCTTATTACCTACTTGTGCAGACTGCTTCTGTTCCTGACTCCATTTCCTATTTTTGTGTCTGCTTTCTCCTAGATGGTGATACTTGTTCTCATCTCAGCCTGGTAGCCTGACCTTGACTGCTGAGTTCTGTGGTGCCTTCACAGCTACAAGTCATTCTCATATGAAATTTGAGTTTACCTAGTCTGCACCTTTGAGAGTTTTGTAACAATATGCAAATTCAAGTTACCATCATGTTGTCTTACTGACTATCTCATGTGACAAGACCAACATTTGGATTGCTTGCTTGTACCCTGGTTCTTCTGCCTATTGTTCCCTCTGCGGCCGTCAATCACACACATGTGTAGTCATGCAAAAGCTATTTTGCCCTTTTTATTTGTCTTGTGAATGTCATCATTTGCTCCTTATAGTGTTGTGTATTGCTCGGTGATAGAAAACTTTCCGTAACTGTAAACTTGTGTAAGTTTGGGTGAGAATGGCATCCAAGCAAAAAACCAAGGAGGTAAATGATAGAAATGCAAGAAGAGTGAAGAGGTTAAGAAAGGTGGTGCCTATAGCAAACAAAATGAGAATTCTTGAAACGCTCGATAATGGTGAAACCAGACCTCTGTAGGGCGTTTTTTTTGTGTGTTAATGAATCAGTAAAGAAAAATGAGAAAGCTATTAGGGCCAGTGCATCAAGGGGCACACCAGAATCACTGAGACAATCAGACATAACTTGAAATGCTAAAATAGAGAAAATGGAAAGAGATTTGCATTTGTGGCTTCTAAAACATAGAAGCCTGAATAAGCCTCTTTCCATGTGTATAATCTGGCAGTGAGCATCACAAAAATGCAAGTTTAAATTTTGATCTGGATGGAAAATTATAACATTTATCGTAATGGGTGGTTGGATAGGTTTAAGAACCGCTATGGTCTGTATGAAAAGAAGTGGCTGGTAGAGGAAGCAGATCATGAAGCCGCTGCAGAATATCCTGAAGAAACGGATGGAGAAAAATGGTTATTTGCCTGAGCAGGTCTTCAATGCTGATGAAATGGTCTTGTTCTGGAAGCGCATGCCTACTTGCACATCTATTGCAAAGGATGAGCAAAGGACCAGAGACTTCAAGCCTGGGAAAGAGAAGCTCAAAGTTCTTCTTTGTTCCAATGCTTCCGGTGACTTTCTAAACCCATGTTGCTTCACAGATTCCGAAATTCTTGCCCTCTTAAAAGAAAATGCCAGAAACACTTTTCCGTGCACCTGAAAGGAAACCATAAAATATGGAGCACTGAGAAACTCTTTTTGGACTGGTTTTTGAAGTGTTTTGTTCCTGAGGTCAAACAATATTTCAACCCAAAACATCTTGAATTCAAAGTGTTGCTGATTCTGGACACGGCTCCCAGTGACAAAAGCGTGATTGTAAATGCTGATCTTTGTGCTGAAGTCGTCTCCATTCCCCCCAGTACGACTCCACTCCTTCAATCCATGCACTTGTGAGTATATTTTACTACCTGGCAGATCTTATGAGAGAGAGATCAGAAATTACTCTGAAAGTAGCTTGGCAAAATTTCTCCGTTTGTAACGCTTTAACTGTGGTAGAAGAATCAGTGAGGGAAATAAAACAATCAAACCTTAATGGAGGCTGGAAGAAACTTTGGAATGAGGTTGTAACTGATTCTGAAAGGTTCCTTCCAGTTGCAGAAAGAATTGAAAATGTTGTAGTATCTGCAAAACGTTTTGGTGGTGAAGGATTTGAGGACAGTGAATTAAGTGACATTGCTGAACTGTAGATTCTCACCCTCAGAAGACAGTTGAGAAATATTTCAGAGATGTGATCACATCAAAAGTTGATGAAAGAGGTCAGTATAGGTTAACTTCCAGAACTCGAAGAATGTTGAAGCACCCACTCTGCAAACCAAATTGCCGTGATGATTCAGAGAAAAGAGATCCTTCGGTGGAATATTTATTGACCTTCAGGCAAGGCTTAAATGATTACCCATAACCCTATGAAGCAGTAATAAGAAACCTTCAAACAAAGGCCAGTAAGTGTTTTCTCTCTGCTTGCTTCAACAGGGAGAAGAGGCTGGACCGTCGGGCTGTGTCATGCAAACCCATTCTACAAACAGCAGGCAGAAAGACCTCACACAGATATTTGAACCTTGGGATTCAGACTGACAACTCTGATGATGTGATGATCCACGTGCTGAAGGATGAAAGTGGAGCGGGAGACTGAGCTTACTCATATTCAGACAAAATTCTGTTATTTCCATTCTTTCCCTGTCACTACTGTGATGATCAGCATTTTCATTGAGCTCAGAGAGAAATAGAAATTAATTGCCCAACAGTCACTATTGCTAATGTAAAATTAGTGAAGTACCACCAAGAGTCACTTTACTTAGTGTTTTATTTCAGTGAACAAACCAATTGTCTGGGCTTTCATAAAACTCTCTTCTCTCCCCCAATTTCCCCCCAAACCTTATATATTCCTCCAACACAAATTCCCCTACAATGAGGGTTTCAGGAACTCAACTCTAAGACCTAGGGAGGGGGTACTCAACTTGATTGGAAAATTTTGTATTCTTGATCCTGAAATTTATTTTAATTCTGTTTAAGCCTAACTTGCTATCTCAACCGAAAGGATACAAATCTTCCCCTTTTAATTAGTTTGGTATAAGTTAATTTGTTTTGCAGGAATTGTATAAGGTCCTGAAAGGCAGTACATTTATAATGGATTCCTGGATTTACTTTGGCACCTAATCAAGGAGGAGAAGCTGCTAGAGTTCATTTCCATCCATCTTCTCTGTTCTCATATCTGCTCTTCCCAGTGATTTGAATGCTTGAATATCCTCTTCCCTAAAGATGTTGGAAATCCAGTAATTTCCCTCCCAGCCTGGAGGTCTGAAAGATAGGCTACCTATATCTGAGTTTGAAGTGATAAGAGAAAAGGGAAAAAATACAAAAGTTAAAAGGCTTGCTTGCATAGTTACAGTTGAGACGACAGACATTCCTCAACATGGTCACAAGAGGCAGATGAGAGTTGAAAACCCATTAGAGGGTGAGAGGGATCTAGTGACTTGCCACCGTGCCATAGGAGCTTACACTCTTCTCTAAGCCACGGTGGTTTTCAACACTGACTGCCCATCAAAAGCATTATGGGGAGCTTCAAAAAACACAGATTTCTGGGACCTGCCCCCTGGACATGCTGAGTCAGAGGTGAGGCCAGCAGCTGTTTATTTTGAAAGCTTCTCAAATGATGTTTTAATATAGTCATGGTTGCAAACCACTGCTCTAAGTTTACACATAATTATGATAGAAAATGTAACACAAATGATAGTGGGCCCAGGGGCTAGGAAAACTTGATTCCAAGTTTCTCCTCTGCCACTAGCTCAATGGATGGTCTTATTCAAATCACCCTACTCTTTCCTTATCTGTCAAAGTAGAGAATAGGACCACTTGGTCTCTGATGTCCTTCTATCTCTGACATTCTTACCTTGAGAGAAAGGTGCATCAGCCTCATTGGTTGATTTTGAGACTACCCAACCCCTTTCATAGAGACCAAGGTAAGTAGTAATATCACTGTCCTATACTGTTGTTATTTTAAAAATTGTTCTTGTGGTTCAAGCTTTATCATGTTTTAGTCCCTCTCAGAAAAGAGAGTTAGGCATAGATTCCACAGAAAAAAGGGAAGCCAGTATAACATCAACTCTCTGAAAGGAAAGATAGAGAGTGCCTCCTGTGAGTTTTTCAATGTGATAATGGCTCTTTTTCTTCTGAGTTATAGGGTTTGTATTATGTATATGATGCATAGATATTGTGAGTAAAGCACTTTAACATTTTGTATCATTTCCATAAACCAAAGCAGAGAAATCTGTGTTAACTGTTTCAAGGTTCCATGGATGATCGGTGTACTCTTAATCATACCTAGAGGTAAATATTTTTAAGTTAATGATTATTTTACCAGCATAATCAGTAGTTCCATATGCTTTTAAAGAATGTAGTTTCTTGATAATTTTGCCATTTATTGAGATTATTTTGTTGGCAATTTTTTGGTCTTAATTTGACCAGAATTAGATAAATCAAAATTTGAGTTGAATAGCATCCATCGGGACCAATTAGTATAAAATAATACAATGGGAAACTGATTATTGTATGATTTTGATTGTGGTAGGAATGCCTAGACTTTGGCTTGATATATGGAAACATTTGTCTAGGTCCCAGGCCATTTGAAATAAAATATTGGGATAGGTCTAATTCTTGTTTAAGGCAATATCCAGTTAAAATAATCTGAGAAGTATCACTGGTGAGGGTAAAAGAACATTTTAATATGGTTCAGTTTAACAAGTCAGCAGAACTTATAGGAGGATGTGAAAGTTGGTTTAGGCTAAGTGGTAGAAATAGAAATTAACGACAACAGTGCCATGTACATGGGTGTTTCTTTTTTCTTTTTTAAGTTAGGAATAGTCCCTAAAATTGAAATTTCTTTTAGTATATTTTATACACAGTTTGAGCGGAAAGAATCTTTCTGTTGTCAAATGGTTCAGGTAAATTCTTGTGGTCAATATTATGAAGTGCATGGTAATTTCCTCCTTTGCAGATATTTAACAACTTGCAAGAAGAAAAAAAGAAAGAAAAAGGGGGTAGAGAGAAAGGACAGTCCAGGTTGCTGAAATTTGTAGAAAATATTAGAAAGCTGGCATTACATTAAAAAAGAGCTTTTTGTTTACTTAAAATCTTTTAAGATCAAAATGCAGAGAAGGCTCTTTAAACTACACATTTGGATTACATAGCTGCCGGCACCTGAATGCTAATAAAGGGCTTCTACAGTGTGTATAGTCTAAGAGTGTGTGGGTCATATTTGTGCTGTGAAATACATTACTCATTGAACTTTGCATAGTTTTTATTACCTTTTAATGGCCTTTGATGTCAGTTTGTTATGGTTGTTTCTCTAAGAATTCAGAAATAAATATGATGTGCTATGAACAGAATGTATATGTTTTTGGGAACCATAAAATCGAGTAGAAATAGATGAAAGGATTAATAGTACATTTCATTAGCATGAATAACAAATATTGAGAAATTAAATATGAATCTAGTGCGCTTGAGACACTGCGCTTCATTTTTCTTGCATTACTACATAAAGCCAAAGATATAATTAACCTATCATTGCAAACACCCAGAGTTGGCTTTTGATTAACTGGCAGTGGTATGATGAGTGCCCTAATGACAGGAACATGGGAGTTAGAGTTAGGGCTTTGCCAACAGCTTCTTGTCTGCCCTGGGCTGGGGACTCCCTCTCTTTGGGTGAATGGTGCTTAGTCCTGGTAGGATAACCCTTGGCCTATTGGGGTGTGAGAAGTCAGCATGGGCCTAGGCTTTGGAATCAGACAGATCTGCCTACTTTCAATCCTGTCTCTCCCTGCCAATTACCAGCTATGTAACTGTGGCCATGTTTTTAAACCATTTCAAACTTGAATTTCTAATCTGTAAAACAGGGTCGAAAATACTTGCATTATAGGATTGCTATGAGATTGTATGAAATGTTTAGTACAGTGCCTGGCACATAGTAAGCGCTCAATAAACTGTTGCTATTATTATTATTATAACATGAATAATCATTATAGAATTAGAATATGATCATTTACTCTTTGCCAAATTTTACCATTTTGATATTTTATCTAATTTCCCTCAAAATAAGTTATGCATGATGGTTTTAAGAAGAGAGAATGACTAAAAATTGATGTTAAATATTTTTCTTTGTTTGCTTATGAGAGATACCTGAAACAATAATTCCTCCGTCCCTGTTACACCTTGACCTACAGAGATTCTATATACTATATTTATAATGTGGTTATTTATTTAAATAGTGATTAGAAGTAATGACTTTTCTCACATGGATGTATTCCTATTCTTTAGAAACTAATTCATCCACTTGATCCCACTTTTAAGATAAAGTCACTCTGTGTTATAGGAGCCAAAGATAAAGCTATATAGGACCTACTTTGCTTAAACCACAAAGTATTAGCTCAGCTGCCTTTGAGAAAAATTGGATGTCTAAGTAATCTTACTAGGTGAGAACAAGACAATTCCTTATAACTAACTTCTGAACTTCCTCATATTTCATGTATTCTGTGTTGGCAATCAAGAAGTTTAAAATAGTGGTATTCAGAATTCTGAGTATTCATCATAACTCTGACGCTATGTGTGCTGAGCAAGAGAACTGTAATTCAACTTAATTCAACCTTAATTCAATTGTAATGTTATAACTCACATCCCAACCTTTTAAGTGTTCTAATTTGGAGTCTTTGGTGTTCTAGTGTATTTATCTAGTGGTCTTTGGCATTCAGCATCTTGCTGCTTGACTAACTTTCCTTATGCACAATTCTGATTCTGGTACTTTCTTGTTCAAAAATCATCAATGGCTGCCCATTGTCTATATATTCCATTATTTAACCTTTAAGTCCAGGCCTAATCCCAGTGTACCTTAACCAGTTTTATCTACCAGTGTTCTCTTTTATGCAATATATGTGATAGTACCTCTCTTTCTCAGCCCTATCTAAGTACTAAAGATCTTCCGGCCTATAGCTCAATCCTGATCCCTTAAGCTTGTCAGTCTTGGATGGGTAAGATCGGAAATCAGATTATCTGAAGCTAGAGTGCCTGAGATGAGCCTACCAAGCTGTAATCTCCTTCCTGTTCTCCATCATTGCAAACACCTAGAGTTGTCTCTTGATTATTTGGCAGTGGTATGATGACAAGAACATGGGACATAGAATGAAGGCTTTGCCACTGGCTTCTTGTCTCTCACTGGCTGGGGACTTTTTCTTTGGGTGAGTGGTACTTAGTCTTGGCAGGATAACCCCAGTCTTTAGGGGTGAGTTTCTTCTTTTTTTAAAAAAAATATTTTTTGTGAGTTTCTTCTTAAGCTTCCAACCTACTAAATTAGGGCATCCTCACTGAACGTTATGCCCCTGGCCAGGGGCCTTGAATGCTACCCACTTAATTTTGGCTCTGAATACAAATCTCCTTGTTTAGGGCCCTGAAACAATTAATTGGAGATCTAAACTACATTCTTAGGTTCTTGACAGCTTCATCTCCGAATATCATCACATAAATACTATCTTTATTTACCATTGGGCTTCAGATTGCTCTATCCATTCTTTTGCATGTGAATGCTAGCCTGGAAGTAGTTAAGTTTACCATTCCCTAGATTTGGCATCTAGAGCTGAGCCTGGCAAACTAAGGCCTGTGGGCCAAATCTGGCCCAACTCATTTACGTATTATCTAAGGCTTCACTACAATGCCAGAGTATAGTAGTTGCAACAGAAACCATATGGCCTGCAAAACCTTAAATATTTACTATCTGATCCTTTACAGAAAACTTTTGCTGACCCCTGACCTAAAGTCAAGTAGTTCCCCTGCCATGTTGTTGCTTATTCTTTGATAATTCCTCATTCCTCATGCTGTCAATCAATAAACCCCCAGAATCCCAGTTCGTTGAGACTATGAAGTAAGTTCCAACCCACTGAAACTACTCATTTTTAATTGAATTTCCCTGCTTCCTCTTTGTCATCTTCCTAAGAAGTCCTTTCTCTGTATTTTACTTTTTAATGAAAGAGATGCCATAGTCATAAAGACTGAGTAGCCTTATTATGTCTTTTAATGTTACATCAGGTCCTAATATGATAGTCTTTCAACATTGCCAATATTTTTCAACATGACCTTCCAATAGCTCTAAGATTAGGCCTTACAATTCTTCAGTGTCTCTAATATCAGGTCTTCTGAGCTACATAGCTTCTGATATCTCCAATTGCCAGATCTTCTAAATGTTACAATATCCATGTCTTCTACTCTCTGGCTTGCAACATGTCCAGTGCTAATGTTTTTAGACTCCTCAATATCAGAGTCATTAAAAGTCTGGGTCGTCTAATAACTCCAAGAATCAATCTTCAAGTTCCAGGTCTTGTCTTTCAGGGGCCAGAGTTCTAATTTCCAATTTTTCTATGTTCCCAATCCTCCAATACCTCCTAGCTACAGGTCTTCTAGAGTCCATTTATTTCATTGTGTCCAAGTCTAGCTCTTCTAATATCTTCCAGCACATAAATAATTCAGTTCCTACAATTTATAGTATCTTCTAAATCCTGATTTTACAAAGTCTTGTCATCACAAGTTCCTCTAATGCCCAAGTCTTTCAATATCTCCAAGAGCCTGGTCTTCTAACATTCAGGTGTTCCAACATCCCCAGTGTCTGAATAACTAGGTCTCTCTTAATATCCCGATCTTTTAGTGTCCAGGTGTCCTAATGTTCAGGGCTGCCAACACTCTTGACTTCCAGCATCCTGAAAAGTACATCTTCCAAATTCTATGTCTTTTAACATGAATATGTCAATACCCAGGTTTTCTAGTGTCTCCCAATATCCAGGGATTCTGATTTAAGATTTCTAAATGTCTAGGTCTTCTACTGTCCATACCTTCCAATGTTTAGGGCTTCCAAGGTACAGGACTTGCAATGTCTCTAGTGTTCAGGGCTTCCAGTATCCATGGCTTCCATATCCATTAATTCCAACACTCAGGGTCTCCAATGTCCAGAATAACAAATGTCCTCAAAATCTAAGGCTTCCAATGTCTCCAACATCCTGTGCTTCCAATGTCTCCAATGTCCAGGGTTTCCAATGGCGCCAGTGTCAAGGTCTTCCAACGACTCCCAAGTCTTCCAGCAACTCCAAGTCTTCCAACTAATTCCAAGTCTTCCAACAACATCAAGGTCTTCCAGCTAACCCAGTCTTCCAGAAAATCCACATCTTCCAGACAATCCATGTCTTCCAGCAATTATAGGTCTTCCACAAAATCCATATCTTCCAGGAAAATCCATGTCTTCCAACAATTTCAAGTCTTCCAGCCAATCCACGTCTTCCACCAAATCCAAGTCTTCCAGCTAATTTACGTCTTCCGTAAAAATCCAAGTCTTCCAGTCAATCCATGTCTTCCAGAAAGAAATCCAGGTCTTCCTCTCAGTCCACGTCTTCCAGAAAAATCTACGTCTTCCATCAAATCCAGATCTTCCAGAAAAATCCATGTCTTCCACCAAATCCAGTCTTCCAATCAATCCACGTCTTCCAGACAAAATCTATGTCTTCCACTAAATCCAGGTCTTCCAATAAAGCCACGTCTTCCAGAAAATTCATGTCTTCCACTAAATTCAGGTCTTCCAGCAAACTTATGTCTTCCTAGAGATTAACGTCTTCCAGAAAATTCATGTCTTCCAGTAACTTCCAAGTCTTCCAGCAAATCTATGTCTTCCAAATAATCCAGGTCTTCCGGACAATTCGGGTCTTCCTGAAAATCCATGTCTTCCAGAAAAGCCATGTCTTCCAGGAAATCCATGTCTTCCAATGACCTCCAGGTCTTCCAGCCTATCCAAGTCTTCCAGAAAATCCATGTCTTCCATCAAATCCTGGCTTCCAGAAAATCCACGTCTTCCAGGAGATCCATGTCTTCCAGCAAATCCTTGTCTTCCAACAAAACTGTGTCTTCCATCAAATTCATGTCTTCCAGCCTACCCATGTCTTCCAGAAAATCCACGTCTTCCAGAAAATCCATGTCTTCCAACAAAGGTGCGTCTTCCAGAAAATCCACGTCTTCCAACAAAGCGGCATCTTCCAGAAAATCCACGTCTTCCAACAAAGCCGTGTCTTCCAGAAAATCCATGTCTTCCAACAAAGATGCGTCTTCCAGAAAATTCACGTCTTCCAAAAAAGGTGCGTCTTCCAGAAAATCCATGTCTTCCAACAAAGGGGTGTCTTCCAGAAAATCCACGTCTTCCAAAAAAACCACGTCTTCCAGAAAATCCATGTCTTCCTACATCTCCAGGTCTTCCAGCATCTCCAGGGCTTCCAGCATCTGCTCGTCTTCCAGCATCTCTGTGTCTTCCAGCATCTCCACGTCTTCCAACATCTCCACGTCTTCCAGCATCTCCATGTCTTCCAAACAACTACTCAGTCTTCCAAAAGCAGGCTCAACATCCACGTCTTCCAACGTCTCCAGTGTACCGGTCTTCTAACATTCAGGTCTTCCAGTGTCTACGATATCCAGGTATTTTAACATGTTCCATAGTTCAGGCCTTCCGACCTTTCCCCAGGTCCAGACGTTTTCAAAATTAGTCTTCCCAAGTTCGAGCCTTTCCATGTTCAGATTTTTCCATATACAAGCCTTCCAACTCAAATATTTCTGCTTCTAGTTGAATTAGCTTCAAAAAATTGAATAGGGCATTCCTTCTTATAGACCAGATCTTATGGATCAACTGTACTGCAGCTCAATAGTGTTTTTGCTACTAGGAAATGTGCATTCATTCTTTACAACTTTTAAAGATAGTGTTCGTAAAACAGCTTCTATAGAATAAACACATAGATGGGATTGCTGTGACAAATTTTGCTAATTTACTAATGCTCATATATTTTATACAGTCAACTCTGTTTAGGTACAAGTAAAATTCTTATTTTGATGAGAAAAATTCCTGTTTAGAGACTTTATTATTTTAGATAAAGCTGACATACAGTGTATTTATCCATTTTTTATAACATCAATTTTTGTTGTTTGGTCTTATGTGACATAAATAATAATAATAATAACATTAACATAGCATTTACTATGTCCAGGCACTGTTCTAAGGTCCTTACATGCATCAACTCATTTAATCTTCATAAGAACTCATTGAGGTAGATACTATCATCCCTGTTTTACAGATGAGGAATCTAGCACACAGAAGTGAAGTAACTTGTCCAACGGACACAACTAATAAAGTACAGCACTGGGATTTGAACACAGCTAGCCTGTTTCCAGAGTCTATGACCCTATCCATTATGCCATAATATCTGCTATTGAAAATCAAGATGAGAATTAGAGGATCCGAAGCTTGATTGCTCCCATTTTATGTGTAAATTATTATAAGATCTTATATATAAATGGTCTCACTTTATCCTGTCACTTATCAGAACCTATTTGTGTTCCTCAAATCTCATTCCTCAACTAGCTACTATCATTTCCTTGCTCATGTATATGGAACTAGGCATAAACATTTCCTGATATCATTTTCAGTTTGGGCAGAAATAACACAAGTGAGAACTGAATTCAAGTACCCTTTGCTTTAGAATCATATTCATAACTCCATGATTTGAGCACTGATGCCTGGAATTTAACTCTCCCATCTACTTTAATCCATTCTCCAGTTTGCACCTTACTATCTAGACCATTTACCATTAGTTTGTTTCTGACCTCCAGGATCCACCTGCTTCTTCAAATATCACTGACATCCTGGATTCCTGACCACTGCCTTGTGTTTGATTAATGGTAACTACAACTCCTTAACTCCCAGCTTGGTGACCTAGAGAACTAACTACTTGGTTCTCCAAGTCTCAGCTCCTACCAGGTGCTTCCAGCAACGTTGCTACCTGTGCCTCTGGCTGGCATGGCAAGCATTAATGCTACATAATGAAATTATGGTTAGGCAAGGAACCTCTAAAGATCTAGAATCATCTATACAAATTAATAATAATAATAATTGAAATACCTTCCAAATAAATGTCTAATGATTTAGTTTACAAAGTGCTGTCACTTCATTCCTCCATCTCCATCCATCCATTTATTCTTTCATTCAACAAATATTTATTGAGCGTCAACTGTGTGCCAGGCATATTTTAATGGAGCTTAAAATCATTTGGGAGAAACAGACAATGTACAAATAATTGAACAATTATTTATCAGTTGTTGTAAAGCCATGAAGGAAAATTAAGTATAGGATGCTGTAAGAGTCCAGAAAGTTAAGAAAAGCATTCCTGAGGAAGTAACATATATGGTTGCTGGAGGATCTATTTTCTTATTTGATTATCAAAATAACCTTGTGACTAAGCTAAGACAGATGTTTTTATATCACTTTTACCTAACTAGAGGTTAAACAGCAAGTACTAAAGACGGGCATGGGATCCACATATTTTGACTTTTTTTTTCTACTTCTCCATGCTGCCTTAAAATATATAGTAAATACAGTTTTGGCAATATATATCAAGGTATATGAAAATGTTGGTACTCTTTGACTTAGTATTTTCACTTCAATAAATTTACTCAAGGAAATGATCTAAAATATGGATAATTCATGCACAAAGATATTCCTCCCATAGTTACTTGGTATAGTGAAAAACAGAAAAACCTAAGGGTCTAACTTTAAGGGCATGATTAAGTAAATGTGCTATTTCCATGTGATAGACTATTCTTCCATTAAAATATTTATGGTATGTTCATATTATATAATGTTAAGTGAGAAATCAGCATATAAGATTATATGGAGTATGGCTGCAATTATTTTAAATATATATAATCAGAGAAAAATGACTAGAAATACACACATTGGAGATTGTGAACTAATTATCTCTAGGTGGGTAGGATTATGTGTGATTTTTGTTTACTTCTCTATGTTCTTATTTTCTGCAAAAGTTCTTACAGTGTGAAAGTATTTTATATTCAGGAAAATATTTAAATGATTGTGCATAAAATTCATTATTTATTCATTTTTTATTATACATGTAATCAAGTTTTACTGTTGAAAACACTTTGAAATGTAAGTGAGCAAAGTGAAAAAATTTAAAAAATAAACTCAACACTCAGACAAACACTGTAAAATTTTTGGTGTATGCTCTTCCACACTCTATGTATGTTAATTTTTTTTACAAAATGGAATCATACTGCCTTTTATCCTATTTTTTCCACTTAATAAATTGTAAACATTTCATGTCAGTAAACGTGCATCTGTATTATAATTTTAATACATAGCTTATTTACTTCGTTTCCTACTGGTGGGCATTAAATTCTTTCCAATTTGTTTTGTATTCTAAAAACTGCTGTGATGAGCACATACATTGTGTAAGTTGTGCAGAACACAAACTGTGTTGTCCCACGTGGTAGCCCTGTACATAACTGTGTGCATAAATGTTCAGATATTACTTAGGATAAATTCTGAAAAGGAGAGTTGCTGAGTCAAAGGGCATATGCATCCATATTGCTTATCATGGCAAAAAAATTAAAAGCAATCTGGATGTCCGACAGTTGGGGGTGGTTAGCTAAAATTATGTTGCAACAATATGATGACATATTATGCAGTCATTTAATATTCAGAAGAATATTTACTGAAATGGGAATATGTTCACAAGATCTCAGTAGTGAGAGAAACAGGTCACATGAAAGTATGTATAATATTCCAATTTTGTAGTAAGAAAACTATATAAATGTCTTCAGAAAAATGACCAGTAGAATATACACTAAAGTATTAGTAGTGAAAGTCCAAAAAGGATTGTGGTATATTTACACAATGGAATATTATACAGCAGAGAAATGAAGGCACTACAGGTAAATAATAATAATAATATGGGTAGATTTTACTTCTATCATGTTAAATTAAGGTATCAAGTCCCAGAAGACTACATATAATAGAATATCCCTTTTTTACTATTCAAAAACAAGTAAAACTGAAGGCTATATTATTTAGGTGTACATATATATTTGGGATTAAAAATATTTTATTAGAAATCAAAGGAATAGCAAGGAAAACTTCAGGATAATGGCCACTGGGGCTGAGGAAAGGGGGTTGGAATAGGAGGGGATCAGAGAAGTAGGTGGAAGTTATTGTCAGTATTCTAGTGCTCAGATTTGATGGGTGGATGGGTAGGTGGGTATTCATTCTATAACTAAAAACATATCATTGACTATTTAGTGATTGTATGAGTATTATGAAAATTAAATAAAAGAACAAGTTCTTGGATCAAAAAGAGGGCACGGGTCAGTGAAACAGTGTGCATGTTCTATGACAGTGTGGATGCATGACTCATAATTCAGTTCTGTGCACTTGAATTTCACATTTTCTTAAGCAATTATCTCTGGGTGGTGGAAATACATGGGCTTTTTATTCTCTGTGTCTCTTTATTCTCTGAATTTTCTATAGGGAAAATACAATATTATCTTAGTTGAAAGACAAGCCCCAAATTATGTAGAGTAAGATCTCAAGTATGTTAAAAATGCATAACAGGGACTGAAAAGACAAGTGGTGACACTAATGCCTCTGCGTGGTGAGAATTCATATCGCTTTCTTCTGTTTCCTTACAGTTTTTTAAAAAATCCAAATGTTATACAATGAACTTATGTTACTTTTTCTGTTAGAAAAGTAATACATGCTTATTATAAAAGTAAAAAGTACAGTGGTTTATAAGGTAGCAAGTGAAAATATCCCTCTCCTAGTCCCACAGCCCAGAGACAGGCATGATTATTTGTTTTGTATCTTCCAAGTACTTTTTCTGTTTATGTGTTCTTGTGTGTCTTACAAAACGAAATTATCCTATGCATGTTATTCTATCTACAACTTGATCAACCCATACCTCTCATCCCCAGATCAATAGAAAGTCATTGTAACAGCTAGTAGAATTCTACAGTAGGGTGTACTATATAATTTATTCAACTCTTTCCACATGATACATCTTTAGGTTGTTAACAGTTTTTTTTCTATTACAGATAATGCTATAAAAAATGGTCTTTTGAATCTATCTTTTGCACATTTAGAAGTATTTTCATAGGCCAGTACCTTAGAAATGTAATTGATAGATCAAAGAGTTTGAGCTAAATTGCCTCCCAGCATGCTGGGCACTATTATTCTTTTTAATTTTTGTCAGCACTTTGGATGAAAAATCGAATCTCATTCCTTTATTTTTCCCTAATTGCCAGTGAAGTTAAGCACCTTTTAATATATTTATTAGCTATTTGTATTTCTTCTGTGGGAGATTGCTTGTTCATATCCTTTGCCTATTTTTTCTGTTGAATCATTTGTCTTTTTTCCTTCTTGATTTGTAGGAGGCCTCTGGATATTAGAGCTGGTATCCTTTTGTCTGCTATATGTTGCCAATGTCTGTCATTCGTCTTTTTTTTTTTTTTTTTTTTTTTTTTTGCGGTACGCAGGCCTCTCACTGTTGTGGCCTCTCCCGATGCGGAGCACAGGCTCCGGACGCGCAGGCTCAGCAGCCATGGCTCACGGGCCTAGCCACTCCACGGCATGTGGGATCTTCCCGGACCGGGGCACGAACTCGTGTCCGCTCCATCGGCAGGCGGAATCTCAACCACTGCGCGAAGCCCCTGTCATTTGTCTTTTTAAAAGTTTGTTTATGATGGTTTTTGGCATAGATTTTAATTATGTAAAAAGGCAAACATTGTAATCTTTTGTTTACAGTTTCTTGGTTTTGTCTTATATTTAGGTAGGCTTCTGTACCCAAAATTATTTTCCTCTACTAGTTTATATATTTGTATAGCTTAGTGCTTTAATCCATATATGTTGTGTATGGTGGAAAGTAGGAACCTATGTTTATTTTTTCAGAAGAGATAGCTAGTCTTCCCAACTTATTTATTGTATTGAATTATATCTGCACTGATTTGGAATTCTCTCTATGGGTATGCTGCTTATGTTTCTTTTCTATTCAATTTTTGTCTGTTACTGAGCTAGTACCTCACTGCTTTAATTATTGTAGCATTGTAATATATTTTTGAAATCTGTCCACCCTTCATTATTCTTTTTTTTCCCTAGAATTTACTTGGTTGTTTTTGTACATTTTCTTTTTCCAGACGAATTTTAGAATCAACTCATCAACTTCTGTAAAACAAAAAAATCCCTGGAAGTGCCTTGGACCTTTTGAGTAATGTGTCAAAATTGGCATCTTTACAATATAGAGTTTTGTAAACTCAGTTCTGTGGGGGGTTTTCCAGTTAGTTATCTTGAATTCTTAGATATGCAATCATGTCAGCAGTAAATAATGAAACATTTGTCTTTTCCCTGCTAATGTTTACATCTAATTTTATTCATTTTTAGCACATTGGTAAAGATCTTATGACTTCCAAGACAGTGCAGATTTATATGGCTTAATAAAGAGTAGGGGGGCTTCCCTGGTTGCGCAGTGGTTGATAATCTGCCTGCTAATGCAGGGGACACGGGTTTGAGCCCTGGTCTGGGAAGATCCCACATGCCGTGGAGCAGCTAGGCCTGTGAGCCACAACTACTGAGCCTGCGCGTCTGGAGCCTGTGCTCCGCGACAAAAGCGGCCGCGATAGTGAGAGGCCCGCGCACCGCGATGAGGAGTGGCCCCCGCTTGCCACAACTAGAGAAAGCCCTCGCACAGAAACGAAGACCCAACACAGCAAAAATAAATAAATAAATTAATTAATTAAAAAAAAAGAGTAGGCATCCTTCTCTTGTTTTTGACCTTAATAGAAGTAACTCATTGTTTCACTCTAAAATATGATGATTACCATTGTTTCTGATAGATACACTTTTTCAAGTTATGGAAATGCCCTTCTGGTCCTTATTCCTGATTGACTTATAGTTTTGTCAGGAACAGATATAGAATGTTATCAAAGACCTTTCCTGGTATCTGCCAAGGTGATAATATTGTTATTCTTTTTAACCTGTTAATGTATTAATTACACTAATAGATTTCCTAATGTTGATCTATTCTTGCATTCTTGGAATAAAACTGACTTGGTAGTGATGTTTTGACTATGTTGATATTTCATTTAGAATATAAATCTCTGTATTAATAAGTCCCTAGAGCAGTGCCTCCTTACCTTTTTCAAATCATGGCAATTAAAGCAAATGTGTATTTTCTTTTTGTTTGGTAATATTATATCATATTTCTACATATTAAATCAAACTTGTTAATTGTTATTTAGATTTTCCCTTTTTAACTGCTTGATCTAATTTTTCAGATAAAAGTATGTAAAATCTCCCACTGTTGTTTTATCACAGCCTCCTATTTTTAACGTTTTCTGCTTTACATATTTGAACTTCTTTTTCATTGTGTTAAATTTCATGATTTTCTTATTGCATTGTGTTAATTCACAACATAAAGAAACCTTCTTTAACCCATTTAATGCTTTTTGCTTTACATTTCTTCCCCCTGCCACTTGATTTTTGTTAGCATTTGTCTGGTGTATCTTTATCCACTCCCATATTTTCAACATTTTTGTGTTTTGTTTTAGGTGTATCTTTTCAAAACAGCATGTGATGCGATTTTTTAAACTTCATCTGAGAATGTCTGCCTCTTAATTCATAATTAAACCCTTTACATAGATTACAACTGTAAAATATTTATTATTAATCTGTCAATTAAATTTTTTTGGTTTTCTTCTTCTTCCTAGATTTGTCAAAGTGTGTTTCCTCCTTTTTCCTATATAGTGGTTTAAGAGTTTGAAATACAGCTTCTAAGAGTGGTTGCACTGATATATACATATTTTAGTTCATGTATTTTTATATTGTTAAAAATTTATATGTTAAAAATATGTTTAAGGTGAGCATATAATACTTTTGTAATAAAAAAGCATCTGCTTTTAAATGTGTCCAGTATTTGTTCATTCCTTACCAGTCTCATTCTCCTTGCTCAGGCTTTCATCATCTAGATTTTATATCCTTCCACAAACCTCTCAGTCTCTCACTACACCTGTCCATCTTGTATACTGCTACCAGATCATCTCCTTAAAATATGTTTCTCCATACAACTCAATTCCTAACTAAATCTAAACTCCTACACCTGACATCCAAGTTCTCCATGACCTTATCCCTATAACCATAACCGTTCCTGTTCTCTACTTGACCATGGACCATCTATTCCAGGCAGGCTGGTTTCCTCACTCCCTTATAAATCAGCATTTGTTCCTCTACTTTCATTTATTTTGTTTCCTACTTTTTTCCTATGTTTACCTGGAGTCCTACCCAACCACAAAGAGTGTAGATACCTGTCTTAGAAGATAAGTTATTCTTCTCTCATGATAGTTTTCCATTAGGGAAGACCTATGTCTTCAGGGATGCAACATTCTGGTCACAAAACTATGGGAACAGACTTCATTTTTGACCAGGAAACCTTAAAGCATTTGATGTCTATTGAAGAGGGACAATTTTGACTGTGTCCTAAAATGCTTTAACATTGAGATTGATATTAACCCCTCACCCAAACCAAAGGTTTCTTTACAGTTCTTCCTTAATAACAGTGCAGGACAACATCACCTCAATGTAAACCTTTCCCGAGTTTCTGTAGTTTCTGGATCCTCTCTAACAGAGGATAGTCAGTCTCTCATTTCCTTGAGAGTTATTTGGGGGCATGTCAGCATTTAGTCCATGACCTTAAGCTCCTCTGGAAGTTTCTGTCAACTGCTCCAGGCCTGATTCCTCAACAGAGCTTTTGCTTCCATTTCAGTCAGTGTGACCCTTCCTTCCCCAGAATGGAGCTGGGAATGGGGCCCCAAATCTCTAGGCACTGAGGAAACATTTTCTTATCAGTGCCAAGAAATAATCATTCATCTACAGTGCTCCCACCCCCAAAAGACAAGGTCTTTAGCATACTTTGTACTTTTATTTCCCTTACCACCTCCTCCAGATCACTCTGCCCCCAAAGTTCCTAGAAAGGAGTATAGCTGTAAGTAATGCTATCCTCATGATGTGGTGTTCTCTGGATCAACAAAGCTGAATTCTTGATGAGCCACTGCCCCTTTTCTAGACTTCAAAATATTTTTGGTTGTTTACACTATGCTCTTTCTACTTTATGACTTTAACTTAATAGTTGACTTAATTTCATAACCACATTACCAGTAATTATTGAGACAATATGTTTTCCTGGTTACCATTGTTAGCACCAAGTCGTCTCCCTTCTTGCATGCATTTCTCATTTTTCGTGAATAAAACACATTTTCCCTCCCTGGAGTGTGGTATAAAGTCTCAGCTTTTTCATATCGCAACCAAGCTTCTCTTGGGTACCTAGATCACCAGGAACATATAGGTGCAAAAGTCCACACAGGTCCTGACATGTATAAACTCACTACAGCAACCACCTTTTTATACGTGGGTCTTATGTCATTCCTGAAGAACACAGCAAAATTGGTGCCTCCATTTTGAACCAAGTTCAGCATCAGAAAGTTTCCATCCTAATCAGCATTGTGAAAAATGAGGACGAGCTCAGGTGTTCATGCTGTGTCTGCCCCCAAGTCCCCAGCAGGTGAGAAAGCCCACAGATTCAATTTAATATCCAGACTCAGATGGTCCTAATACAGAGTTTGTCTGAGGATTGTGATCATATATGCATTTTGTATTGCCTGCTTACTTTATGTCGCCCCTGTTGAGTATTGTCATGGACATTTGGCCGTTCACAGACTCCATTGGTTCCAGGAGACCAAAATCACTTTTTTAATGTTCAAATTTTCATAGACCAGTGGTGATGACTTTAAGCTGACTCTTATTCCACAACTCAGACACCTTTGAAAGTGTCCTTGCTTCCTCCAGGAACAGGATGTTTCAGGCTGATTTTAAAGTATGCCACTATCTAAGGACCCCAGTTCCTTTTTATTGAAAAACAGAGAGACCAAACTCAGGATGCTAAGAGTGGAAATAGTTTCACATGACTGCTTGGGGTAGAACACAGTAGCGTGGTGGCTATTATTCACTTTCATGATGAATCAAAAATATTACTTTTGGGCTTCCCTGGTGGCGCAGTGGTTGAGAGTCCACCTGCCAATGCAGGGGACATGGGTTCGTGCCCCGGTCCAGGAAGATCCCACATGCCGCAGAGTGGCTGGGCCCGTGAGCCATGGCCGCTGAGCCTGCGCGTCCGGAGCCTGTGCCCCACAACGGGAGAGGCCACAGCAGTGAGAGGCCTGCGTACCACAAAGGAAAAAAAATTACTTTTTTTCCAAAATACACCCAAGTTCATGTTATTGCTTTTAAGCCACTGTTTCTTTTTATCTGGTTTAATGAGGGCTTATTCATCCAATTTTTCAGTTGTGTTTTTAAGCTACTAATTTTTTTTTCCTTTTCTACTGGCTTTATTATACCATGATAGGTGTTATAAAACTATGAGTTCAAATGACAGCACTGCAAGTCTTATATTTCTTTGAAAAGGCCACAATTCACATGTATACAATGGAATATTACTCAGCCATGAAAAGAAACGAAATTGAATTATTTGTAGTGAGGTGGATGGACCTAGAGACTGTCATACAGAGTGAAGTCAGAAAGAGAAAAACAAATACTGTATGCTAACACATATATATGGGATCTAAAAAAAAAAAAAGGTTCTGAAGAACCTAGGGGCAGGACAGGAATAAAGACGCAGATGTAGAGAATGGACTTGAGTACATGGGGAGGGGGAAGGGTAAGCTGGGACGAAGTGAGAGAGTGGTATGGACATATATGTCAAATGTCAAATGGATAGGTAGTGGGAAGTAGCCACATAGCACAGGGAGATCAGCTCCGTGCTTTGTGACCATCTACAGGGGTGGGATAGGGAGGGTGAGAGGGAGATGCAAGAGGGAAGAGGTACGTGGATATATGTATACGTATAGCTGATTTACTTTTTTATACAGCAGAAAGTAACACACCACTGTAAAGCAATTATACTCCAATAAAGATGTTAAAAAAAAAGAAAAGGCCACAATTTGTGTAGCTCCAGACAATCTCCATCAATAGTCTTCAAACCCCAGTGATCTGAAAAGAAAAATCTCCACCCCCACCAAAGGAATCCAGAAGTGTGGGACATGACTGGCTCAAATAGATTATCAAGCAGTTGTCTAAAAGTTATCATTAATGCTTTATTTTTACGGGAACTAGTGTTTTTCTGTTGTTGCAGGCAGCTTTAATATTGAGCTCCAGTTTCTTAAAGGCTTTTAGATAAATACAGATATTTATTATCTCAGTACTGTACCAGTGCATCTTTGCAAATAGCAAGTAAGAATATCAGAAAATGTAGCCAATATAAAAAATCATCAAACTTAAATTTTATACAGAAAGTTCAAGTGGGCTTATTTCTGTACGCCTGTATAATTCACAATTCTGTTTGTTTACTATAAGCACCAAAACATAAAATGCCAGAAAATTAAGATAGCAAACTTCAATTGCAATTTTATGTCCAAGTCACATTTACTTACCCTCCTTTTTCTCACCCTCCGCTGATTCCCACTAATCCAAGTAGTGACATTCTTTACATGGTTTCTTATTAAAACAAGGACAAAATAGCTATTTAAAGTTTTAGTGCAAAGATCAACATGGATTAAGATGTCTCATTTCAGTAAGCCCAATTTTGAGTTCAGTGGTAACTTGATCACTACAGAAAAGATATACAAAGTCACTCTTTTCTGGGTTACTTTGCTGATAGGGCCTGTATTGCTTACTTATTGTGGTATAAAAAACCACTTCAAAATACAGTGGCTTAAGTTGATAATCTTCTATTATCATGAGCCTATGAGTTAGCTGGGCATGCCTTCTTATCTATGCTAGACTCACTTATGTGTCTGCAGTCAGTTATGGGTAAGTTAGGAAGCAGCTCTGCTGATCTTGGCTGGGTTCTCTCTCATATTTGGGAATTTCTTAGAATAATCAGTTTCCCATTTACATGGCCTTTTCTTCTCCATCAGACTAGCCCAAGTATGTTCTCACAGCATGACAAATTTCCAAGAAGGAGAATAGAAGTGTGCAAGTCCTCTTGAGGCCTATAGATGGAACTGGCACATTATCACTTCTTCCACATTCAGCTGGCCAAAGGAAGTTGCAATGGATCCCAGATTCAAGGTGTGGGGAAATAAACTCCACCTTTTAATGGGAAGAACTGCAAAGTCACATTGCAGCAGGTATGGATATAGGGAGTGTGTTAATGGTGGCCATCAGCTGTGGATGAGCTCTTCACTGTGCTCTTACATATTTGGGGGTCACTAGCCTTATGCTGACCTAGGATGACCTCAGCTGGGACAACTGGGGTTTGTTCCACATTTTCTTGTTCTTCAGCAGTCTTGTTCTCAAGACGTGGCAGGGATCCAAGACAGGATTTAAAAGGACTAAGCCTTTTGATGCCTAGAGATGGAACTGACACATCATCCCTCTGCCACATTCTATTGGCCAAAGCAAGTTACAGGGTGTTATCAACTGAATGTTTGTGTCCCTCTCCAAACTCATATGATGAAACCTAATCCCCAAGGTGCAGGTATTTGGAGATGGGGCCTTTGGGATATGATTAGGTTATGAGGGTAAAGCCCTCATGAATGGATGTTTCCATTTCAGAGAATATATTCAAATAGAATCCCTGAGCTATTGAAAATTGTCTCTGCCTTTATGTCTCTGTCCTGATGAGTTACTGAAAATTGTCTCTGTCCTGTTGCAAGATGGCAAACTAGGAGGTCCCAACACTCATCCCTCCCACAAAAACAACAAAAACAGTGAACTACATGCCAATAAGAATACCTCTAGGAGAGCTCCAGAGTACAAAAAAGAAGTCCAATAAAGAAGCTGAAAGAGAGGAACAAAACAACTGCAAGATAAACATAAAACAATTTAAAAAATTGCAACAGTAAGTTCTCACTTATCAATAATTACCTTCAATGGAAACAGATTAAACTTACCAAACAAAAGGTATAGAATGGATGAATGGATAAATAAACATGATCTAGTCATATGCTACCTACAAGAGACTCACTTTAGAATTAAATACATAAGCTGAGAGTGAAGGGGTGGAAAAAGATATTTCACGCAAATGGTAACCATAAGAAAGCAGGGGTGGCTAAATTTATATCATGCAAAATAGACTTTAAGTCAAAAACTATCTCTAGAAACAGAGAAAGTCTTTACATAATGATTAAAAGGGTGATTCAACAGGAAGATATAACAGTTATAAATGTATATGTACCCAACATCAGAACACTTAAATATATAAAGCAAATACTGACAGATTTGAAGGCAGAAATTGAGAGCAATAAATAAAAGCAAAAGACTTCAATACCTCCATTTACAATAATGGATAGAAAATACAGACAGAAAATCAATAAAGAAACAGCTGACTTGAACTCTAGACCAAATAAGCCTAACTGATATATACAGAACTTTCCATTTAGAGCAGAAGAATACATATTAGTATCTCACACGATATACAAAGATCAACTCTAAAAGGATTAAAGATTTAAATGTAAGACCTGAAACCATAAAACTCCTGGAAGAAAAGGATCAGAAAAGTTCCTTGACATTGGTCTGGGGAAGGATATTTTGTATATGACAGGAAAAGCACTGGCAACAAAAGCAAAAATCAATGAATGGGATTATATTAAACTAAAAAGCTTCTGCACAGCAAACAAAGCAATCAATGGAGTGAAAAGGCAACCTATGGAATGGGAGAAAATATTTGTAAATCATGTATTTGATAAGGGGTTAATATCTAAAATGTATAAGAAACACATACAACTCAACAGCAAAAACAAAACAGCAAATAACTCAATGAAAAATGAGCAAAGACGTGAATAGGTATTTCTCAAAAGAAGACATACAAATGGCCCACAAGTACATGAAAAGTTTCTCAGCACCACTAGTCATCAGGGAAATCAAATCCATAATG
This sequence comes from Phocoena phocoena, assembly GCF_963924675.1. NCBI lineage: Eukaryota > Metazoa > Chordata > Mammalia > Artiodactyla > Phocoenidae > Phocoena > Phocoena phocoena. Next base: position 118,391,691 of record NC_089240.1, read on the forward strand.
GAATAACATTTCACTCTTGTTAGAGTGGCTATTACTGAAAGGCAAAAGACAACAAGTGTTGGTGAGGATGTGGAGAAAAAGGAACCCTTGTACACTGTTGGTTGAAATGCAAAATGATGTAGCCACTACAGCATGGAGTTTTCTCAAAAAATTAAAAATAGCACTACCATATGATCTAGCAATCCCACTTCTGGATATATATCCAAAGGAAATGGAATCAGGATCTCAAAAGGATATCTACACTCCCACATTCATTTCAGCATCATTCACAATAATCAAGATATGGAAACAACCTAAGTGTCCACTGATGAACAAATGGATAAAGAAAATGTAGTGTGGTGTGTGTGTGTGTGTGTGTGTGTGTGTGTGTGTGTGTGTGTGTGTAGTAACGGGCATAGCTTGTTTTATTCTGCTTCACTTTATTGCGCTTCACAGATATTGTGCTTTTTTACAGATTGAAGGTTTGTGAAAACCCTGCATCAAGCAAATCTATCAGTGCCATTTTCCCAACAGCATTTGCTCACTTCATGTCTCTGTGTCACATTTTGGTAACTCTTGCAATATTTCAAACTTTTTCATTATTATTATATTTGTTATGGTGATCCGTGATCAGTGACTTTTGATGTTACTATTGTCATTGTTTTGGGGTGTCACAAACTGTGCCCAAATAAGATAGTGAATTTAATCAATAAATGTGTGTTTTGACTCTTCCACTGAACAGCTGTTTCCACCATCTCTTTCCTCTTCTCAGGCCTCCCTATTCCCTGAGATACAATATTGAAATTATGCCAATTAATATTCCTACAATGACCTCTAAGTGTTCAAGTGAAAGGAAGAGTCACAAGTCTCTCACTTTAAATCAAAAGCTAGAAATAATTAAGCTTAGTGAGGAAGGCACGTTGAAAGCTGAGATAGGCCAAAAGCTAGGCCTCTTGCACCAAACAGGTAGCCAAGTTGTGAATGCAAAAGAAAAGTTCTTGAAGGAAATTAAAAGCACTACTCCAGTGAACACACAAATGATAAGAAAGCAAAACAGCCTCATTGCTGATATGGAGAAAGTTTTAGGGATCTGGATAGAAGATCAAACCAGCCACAACCTTACCTAATCCAGAGTAAGGCCCTAACTCTTCAATTCTATGAAGGCTGAGAGAGGTGAGGAAGCTGCAGAGGAAAAGTTTGAAGCTAGCAGAGGTTGGTTCATGAGGCTTAAGGAAAACAGCCGTCTCCATAACTTAAAAGTGCAAAGTGAAGCAGCATTTTCTGATGTAGAAGCTGCAGCAAGTTATCCAGAAAATCTAGCTAAGGTAATTAATGAAGGTGGCTACACGAAACAACAGATTTTCAATAGATGAAACAGCTTTCTATTAGAAGAAGATGCCATCTAGGACTTTCATAGCTAGATAGGAGAGGAGATGTCAATGCCTGGCTTCAGAGCTTCAAAGGACAAGGCTGACTCTCTTGTTTGAGGCTAATGTAGCTTGTGATTTTCGGTTGAAGCGAGTGCTCAATTACCATTCTGAAAATCCTAGGGCCCTTAAGAATTATGCTAAATCTACTCTGCTTGTACTCTATAAATGGAACAACAAAGCCTGGATGACAACACATCTGTTTACAACATGATTTACTGAATATTTTAAGCTCACTGTTGAGACCTATTGATGAGAATAAAAGATTCCTTTCAAAATATTACTTCTCGCTGACAAAGCACCTGGTCACCCAAGAGTTCTAATGGAGATGTACAATGAGATTCATGTTGTTTTCATGTCAGCTAACAGCATCCATTCTGCAGCCTATGGATCAAGGATAAGTTTTGACCTTCAAGTCTTACGATTTAAGAAATACATTTTTTGGGGTGGTGGTGTGATGAATTGGGCGATTGGGATTGACGTGTATACACTGATGTGTATTAAATTGATGACTAATAAGAATCTGCTGTATAAAAAATAAAGGGCTTCCCTGGTGGCACAGTGGTTGAGAGTCCGCCTGCTGATGCAGGGGACGTGGGTTCGTGCCCTGGTCCGGGAGGATCCCACATGCCGCGGAGCGGCTGGGCCCGTGAGCCATGGCCGCTGAGCCTGCGCGTCCGAAGCCTGTGCTCCGCAACGGGAGAGGCCACAGCAGTGAGAGGCCCGCGTACCGCAAAATAAATAAATAAATAAATAAAATAAAATAAAATTCAAAAAAATATAAAAGAAATACATGTTGTAAGGCTATAGCTGCCCATAAATAGTGATTCCTCTGATGGATCTGGGCAAAGTAAATTGAAAACCTTTTGGAAAGGATTCACCATTCTAGATGCCATTAAGAACATTCGTGATTCATGTGAGCGGGTCAAAATATCAACGTTCACAGGAGTTTGGAAGAAGTTGATTCCAACCCTCATGGATGACTCTGTGGGGTTCAAGACTTCAGTGGAGGCAGTAACTGCATTTGTGGTGGAAATAGCAAGAGAACTATTAGAATTAGAAGCGGAGGCTGAAGATGTGACGGGATTGCTGCAATCTCATGATAAAACTTTAAGGGATGAGGAGTTGCTTCTTAAGGATGAGCAAAGCAAGTGGTTTCTTGAGGTGGCATCTGCTCCTGGGTGAAGGTGCTGAGAAGATTGTTGAAATGGCAGCACAGGATTTAGAATATGACATCAACTTAGTTGATAAAGCAGTGACAGGACTTAAGAGGATTGACTCCAATTTTGAAAGACGTTCTACTGTGTGTAAAATGCTATCAAATAGCATTGCATGCTACAGAGAAACTGTTTGTGAGAGGAAGTGTCAATCAATACAGCAAACTTCATTGTTGTCTTATTTTAAGAAAGTGCCACAGCCACCCCAGCCTTTGGCAACCATAACCCTGATCACTCAGCAGCCACCAACATCAAGGTGAGACCCTCTACTGGCAAAAATATCATGATTTGCTGAAGGCTCAGATGATGGTTAGCATTTTTTACCAATAAAGTATTTTTAAATTAAGGTATGTACATTGTTTTCTAAGACAATGCTATTGCACATGTAATAGTTTATAGTGTTAACATAACTTTTATATACATCGGGAAACTAAAAATTTCATGTGACTTGCTTTATTGCAATATTCACTTTATTGTGATGGGCTGAAGCCAAACCCGAAATATCTTCCAAGTATGCCTGTATAGCACACAATGGAATATTATTCATACTTTAAAAAGAAGGAAATCCTGCTATTTGCAACAACTTGGATGAATATGGAAGACATTATGCTAAGTGAAATAAGCCAGATAAAGATGAATACTCACTTACACGTGGAATCTAAAATATTGAGTTGGCCAAAAAGTTCGTTCCGGTAAGATGTTACGGAAAAACCAGAATGAACTTTTTGGCCAGCCCAATAGTTGAACTCAGAAGCAGAGAGTAGAATGGTGGTTACCAGGGGCTGGAGGAGGGAGAAATGGAGAAACTTTGGTCAAGGGCTGCAAAGATTCAGTTATGTAAGATGAATAAATTCTGAGGATAATGTACAACAATGTGACTACGATTAACAATATTTTACTGTATACTTGGACTCTTTTAAGAAGGTAGATCTTTATTCTTATACACATTCACACAAATGAAAGAAAAAAGAAAGTGGTAACTATCTGAAGTGATGGAAATGTTAATCAGCTTTATTAGAGTGATTATTTCACATGTATATGCATATCAAATAATCAAATTATATACCTTAAATGCAGACAATTTTTAATTGCAGAATGTGTTAATAAGAAAAAAAAAGAAATTGTCTCTGACCCTAGGTGATGATAGCTTTCTGGTATCCCCAAAGCCTATTTCTTTGCAATGGTATTTTAGGTTCAAAATCCTTTCCTTTCAGAACTCTATAAACATTATCATAATGTCTAATATTATTCCATATTATGGATAAAGAATTCAATGCCAGCTAAACTTTTATTCCCTCTCTCTGAAATCTTCCATGATTTTCACATTATTCTCATAATTTAAAGTATGTGCATCAATTAGCTTTTGTGGTATAACAAAACACTTCAACATTTTGCGGCTTAAATTGTTTATTGAGCTCACGATTCTGTGGTTTGGCAATTTGGGCTGGCCTCAGCCGGGCAACTTTTCTGATCTCTGCTGGAATCACTCATGCATCTGCAGGTGTAGTGAATGGTCTCAGATGTCTGGGGGCTGACTAGGTGTTGTCTTGGATGACAAGAGTGACTGAGTGTCATAATCCAGGGGAATAGCCTGGATTTTCTTGCATGGCAGTCAGGGGCTTCAGGAACATCGAGAGAGCAAGCCTTTGTATGCGAGTGCTTTTCAAGCCTTTGCTTGTGTTATATTTGCTAATATCCCATTGGCCAAAGCAAGCCACATGGCCAACCCAGATACAAGGAGTGGAAATACAGAGTCTACTTCTTGAGGGAAGGATCTGTGATATCATACTGCAAGGGTGAGGATACAGAAAGGGGAATGATATGTGGCTGTTTTTACAATTTTACCATACTCCTCTTTTCATTTCATCTCCTACCCCTCCCTCCATCACTTACTCCACTCCAGCCAAACTGACCTCCTTGCTTTACCTGAGAAATGGCAGGCATGTTCTCACCCCAGGCCCTTTGCACACACTGATCCCTTTGCCTAAAATACTGTTCCACCAGGTATCTGCATAGGTAGTTCCTTTGGCTCTTTCAAGTCTGTGGGTTGGCAATTTGTCCTGAGCTCAGCTGGGCAGCTCTTCTGGTCTCAGCTGGGATCACTCATGTGTCTGTGAGAATCTGGTAGGTCAGCTGGGTGCTAGGAAGGCTTCAGCTGTAATGGCTTGTGTCTGCTCCACATCACTTCTTACCTGTCAGGAGAGTAGCCTGGGCTTGTTCGCATAGTAAACAGAGGGTTGGTTCCAAGCAAGCGTAGAAGCACACAAGGCCTCTTGAGATACAGCTTGGAACTAACACAATGTTACTTCCACCACATTCTATTAGTGGAATGTGGGATATCTTGGGCAAGCAACAAGGCCAAGTCAGATTCAAGGTGCTCCTTGATGGGAGGAACTTCAAAGTCACATTGCAAAGGGGCACGGATACAATGAGGGGGAAAATTGTGGTCATTCTTGCAAGCAACATACCATAGTGTGCTATTTTTCAGTATTTTGCTTCAAAACAATAGTCTTCAGCTCGGGGAGGTGTATCTTCTGTTACTCCATAAATTATGTTTTCCCATCTCTCCTTTCTCTCCTTCACCATTTGGAAATTCTATTAGAAAGACTTTTGACTCACCTATATCTATTCTCCCTGCCTCACAACTTTTCTTTCTTAGCTTTCCTATCTCTCCTTCCACCCCTCCCCAAATATTCTAAAAGAATGCTTTAATGGAATCTTCCAGACATCTAATTTGATTTCCTGCTATGTCCCTTCTGCTATTAGGCCTTATTTTTAGGCAATATTTTCTTTTTTAATCCGGCAATTATATTTATAATGTTCATAAACTGTTTACTTTACAATTATACCCTTTTATCACAGTAGCTTGTTCTACTCTTTTATGGATACAAAATTTTCTTGAATATCACTAAGGATTTTTTTCTAAAGTTTTCTTCTGTTTCCTGCATTAATCCTTTGGAGTTAGTAACCTCTATTCAGCTTTGCATCACTTTTTCATGCTGTCATTATCTTCAGTCAATGGGCAATTATTTTTCAGCTGGTCTCTTCTGAACCGCTCAAGTTAATTATCAATGATCATAATATGAATACTATCCCTGTTGTTACTCTGGATCACATAACATCGAGTTATCTATTTGAGAAATAATTCAATAGAAAAGCAGTGCTTATAATTTGGAGTATCTGCCTCTGTGACTTTCAAAAAGGGGCTTCTCTTTAAGCACTGTTTGATTTTTTCTCCTTGGCATCTTAATGCATATGACAGTGCTTTCCTGATTAGCAGTCATAGAGGCCTCTGCTATAGCTGCTTTGAAGCATGTTTTTATGAAGTGAAGTTTCACAAAAAGTGAAGCTCCTATATTTCAAATAGCCTATATTTTGAGTCAGACTATTCTAAACATGTCCTGCAAATTTGGTGAAAATTTATCCAGCCATAAAGTGATATGATATGTACACACACACCAGAGCGCGCGCACACACACACGCACACACACACACACACACACACACACACAGTGCCACAGATGTTCACACTGACACAGACCTTCAGGTGTGTCATAATCCCACATAGCATACATTCTTTCAGCCATATATGTGTTAGCATATGGTATTTGTTTTTCTGTTTCTGACTTACTTCACTCTGTATGACAGACTCTAGGTCCATCCTCTTCACTACAAATAACTCAATTTCATTTCCTTTTATGGCTGAGTAATACTCCATTGTATATATGTGCCACATCTTCTTTATCCATTCATCTATTGGTGGACGCTTAGGTTGCTTCCATGTCCTGGCTATTGTAAATAGTGCTGCAGTGAACATTGTGGTACATGACTCTTTTTGAATTATGGTTTTCTCACGGTATATGCCCAGTAGTGAGATTGCTGGGTCATATGGTAGTTCCATTTTTAGTTTTTTAAGGAATCTCCATACTGTTCTCCATAGTGGCTGTATCAGTTTACATTCTCAACAACAATACAAGAGGGTTCTTTTTTCTCCACACCCTCTCCAGCATTTGTTGTTTGTAGATTTTCTGATGATGCCCATTCTAACCAGTGGGAGGTGATACTCATTGTAGTTTTGATTTGCATTTCTCTAATAATTAATGATGTTGAGCAGCTTTTCATGTGCCTCTTGGCCATCTGTATGTCTTCTTTAGAGAGTTGTCTATTTAGGTCTTCTGCCCATTTTTTGATTGGGCTGTTTGTTTTTTTACTATTGAGCTGCATGAGCTGTTTATATATTTTGGAGATTAATCCTTTCTCTGTTGATTCATTTGCAAATATTTTCTCCCATTCTGAGGGCTGTCTTTTCATCTTGTTTATAGTTTCCTTTGCTGTGCAAAAGCTTTTAAGTTTCATTAGGTCCCATTTGTTTATTTTTGTTTTTATTTCCATTACTCTAGGAGGTGGGTCAAAAAGGATCTTGCTGTGATTTATGTCATAGAGTGTTCTGCCTATGTTTTCCTTTAAGAGTTTTATAGTGTCTGGCCTTACATTTAGGTCTTTAATCCATTTTGAGTTTATTTTTGTGTATGGTGTTAGGGAGTGTCCTAATTTCATTCTTTTACATGTAGCTGTCCAATTTTCCCAGCACCACTTATTGAAGAGACTGTCTTTTCTCCATTGTATATCCTTGCCTCCTTTGTCATGGATATGTTGACCATAGCTGCATACATAGCAAGTCTATTAGCCTCACAGGGATATTTTGAGGAGCCAATGTAATGATATATGTGAAAATAATATGGCATAAATATAAAAATATTATCGCATACTTAAATGTAAAGTATTTAAAGTGCTCAAACTTGCTTTGCACTAAGGATGAGAAAGAAGCCTCTTCTCTATTATGTTACACTATTTTGATATTATTCTGGCTAAAATGTAAAAACTCAGATGGTTACATAGTTATATAGACTCTGACTACATGGAAAAAAAATCCTTTAAATAGGGTAAATTTTCAAGAAGGTGTAGAAGCTGCAAGTGGCAACCGGTGGCATGATTTGCGACTAATAAGACCTTGCGTTATCTGAAAAAGTTACTTATTTGGAACAGTGCTCCAGGAAATCTAATTTGAGATCATTTAAATGTCAGTAAATTAAGGGGCCTAGATGATTAAATATAGTGTACAGATATTAAAAGCTGCAGGGATGAAGGGCAAGAACATTATTCTCATTCTGATTAAGAATTGCTACACAGAGTTCTTTTTCCAGTATAGTAGAAATTAAAAGCTATACCTTTTGTTTTACATTTCTGAAAACTTAATAGTGGATTAGGAAATGTGGAGAGAAGAGAGAATAATACATTGTGATATCCTTAAGATCTTGAGTGCTTTCCCTTGCCTTTAGAGTAAAATTCACTGAAAACTAAGTTGGAGAAGGTGTTGTAAAATTCTTGGGATTTGCATTTATGACTTCCATTCCAAGATCCCCTTGTGGCCACATTAAATTAATATGTAAATTTGTTTATTGAATGATTACTATATCCAGGGCAACAGATACAGAGGGAGAAAGAATCCACAGAAGTATGAGGTATGATTCTTTTGAGGGATGTCTCAGTGTAGGGCAAATGTTCTAGAACTTAAGTAAGCCTAAGAATCACCTGGAGAGCTGGTGAAAATGCAGATTTTCAGCACTCATCTGCAGAGCTTTTGATTCCACAGGGCTGGGGTGGAGCCCTGGAGTCTGAATTGCTACCAAGAACTCCAAGTAATTCTGATCCACACTACAAAACACTGGTCTGGAGGAAGCAGCAGTTATGTACAAAGAACTGTGGTAACAGTAGAGCTACAGAGCCTAACGGGAGTATTGGGGATGGGGAAATGACTTGTGACTGGTGAAATTTAAGGAAGTCTGCAAAAAGAAGGCTGGTTTGAGCTGGGCAATGAGGAAAGGGCAGGACCGCTACAGGTGGATATAGTGAGGTAGCAGAGTGGGGAGAATCAGAGAGGAGGCATTTCAGGTGGAGGGTTAGCAAGCAAAAAGGTACATATGTGAAAGCACTTGGGGAATGGCAAATAATCTGATATGGCTGGATTGTAAAATGCCTGTAGGATTGTAGTGGGAGATACATTAGAAAAACAGAGAGCTAAGTATAGACAGTGGAGTTCTTTGAAGGAGTTTGACTTTGTTTCAAAGGCAACAGGAGTCTTTGAGGTCTTCTAAGAAGGAACATGGCATCATTACTTTTGCTTTCACTAGTGACTCATGAATTCTTCACAACAACCCTTTAACAGTTGTGGTATTATCTCCATTTTACAGCTGAAGAAACTGAGGTTAAGAGAGATAAAGTCCCGTGCCTGAGGTCTCCTAGCCAGTACCTAGCATAGTCAGAATTCGAACTCAGGTTCCCAAACACAGTCCTTAGGTGGTTGTAGAGGTAACAGGCAATGTGGATGCTGCTCACTACAATGGGGAACATGTCCATTATTCATCATTCAGTAAAAGGTTGTCATGCACAGTGTTAGGCACTCAGTTTATTTTACAAAATTCTTCCAAAAATCATATATTCAATTACACAATTTAAAAAACTAAATTGTATTACAAGTCTTGAAAAGAACAACAGGAGTCCCTTACCCCCATGCCTTAGTTCAGTCCTGTTCTCCAGAGGCAACCACTTTTATCTCTTTCAGCATTTTTTCCTGCTCTGGTATATATTTCTGTTGTTACCAAACCAAACTCGGGTTTGCTCACCAGATGCACAGCAAAGCCAATCTACTGACACCAGGTTGTGATGAAGTAAAAACCAGTGTTTGGGCTTCCCTGGTGGCGCAGTGGTTGAGAGGCCGCCTGCCAATGCAGGGGACGTGGGTTCGTGCCCTGGTCCAGGAAGATCCCGCGTGCCGCGGAGCGGCTAGGCCCGTGAGCCATGGTTGCTGAGCCTGCGCGTCCGGAGCCTGTGCTCCGCAACGGGAGAGGCCACAACAGTGAGAGGCCCACGTACCGCAAACAAAACAAAACAAAACAGTGTTTACTTGTAGGGTGCCAAGCAAGGGAGTGGGAGACAGCCTTAGAACCACTCCAAGTTTCCAAGTTGGTCTTTGAGTTCTTTAATGGGGAAGAAACAAGAAACTGTGGTTAATTATTGTCTTGTGACATTTCTTAATCACAGTTTTGGCAGTCAAGATGCCTATGCTTTACAAGTCTCTGGTCTGGTGGTCTATGATGGGTGGCAGGGGGTTGTCTGTTAGCTCATCTTGTCCTGGAGAAACAACCTTAGTCTGTATGTTAACGATGTTATCAACAACAGCAGTTGTAGTCATCTGATTCTGGTTGGTTAGTATTTAGGTAACACAGGATTGAGGTCAGAGGGGACAAGAAAGGGAATAAACTGTGGATAGAGAGGTTAATCCTAAACTTGGCAGGAGAACTTGGGTTTTAGGGGGACTCAGTTTCATTTCCATTATTTTTTAAACAATTTGCATCTACATCTGTTTATCTATTTTTACATTTATGCAGCTATTATGTTGCAACTATGGAAAACAGGATTTATTTTTCTTATTCCCTCCCACCAAACCTATATCTCTATTCTCTCATTAGTTATAATTTTAAAATCAATATTATATGTGCAGAAAAGGAAACCATAAACAAGATGAAAGACAACCCTCAGAATGGGAGAAAATATTTGCAAATGAATCAATGGACAAAGGGTTAATCTCCAAAATATATAAACAGCTCATGCAGCTCAATATTAAAAAAAACAAACAACCCAATCAAAAAATGGGCAGAAGGCCTAAATAGACATTTCTCCAAAGAAGACATACAGATTGCCAATAAACACATGAAAGGATGCTCAACATCACTAATCATTAGAGAAATGCAAATCAAAACTACAATGAGGTATCACTTCACACCGGTCCGAATGGCCACCATCAAAAAAATCTACAAACAATAAATGCTGGAGAGGGTGTGGAGAAAAGGGAACTCTCTTACACTGTTGGTGGGAGTGTCAATTGGTACAGCCACTATGGATAACAGTATGGAGGTTCCCTAACAAACTAAAAATAGAACTACCATATGACCCAGCAATCCCACTCCTGGGCATATATCCAGAGAAAACCATAATTCCAAAAAATACATGCACCCCAATGCTTACTGCAGCACTACATACAATAGCCAGGACATGGAAGCAACCTAAATGTCCATCAACAGAAGAATGGATAAAGAAGATGTGGTACATATATACAATGGAATATTACTCAGCCATAAAAAGGAACGAAATTGTGCAATTTGCAGAGATGTGGATGCACCTAGAGACAAGTAAGTCAGAAAGAGAAAAACAAATATCATATAATATTGCTTATATGTAGAATCTAGAAAAATGATACAGATGAACTTATTTGCAAAGCAGAAATCGAGACACAGACTTAGAGAATGGACGTATGGATACCGGGGTGTTGGGGGGAAGGGGAAGGGAGGAGGTGGGATGATTTGGGAGATTAGGATTGACATATATACACTACTATGTATAGAATAGATAACTAATGAGAACCTACTGTATAGCACAGGGAACTCTTCTCAATGCTGTATGGTGACCTAAATGGGAAAGAAATCCAAAAATGACAGGATATATGTATAGCTGATTCACTTTGCCCTACAGCAGAAACTAACACAATATCGTAAAGCAACTATACTCCAATAAAAAAAATAAATTCAATATTATCTATGCAAACATTATTTTGATTATTGTGCATTGCTGAGTCATACAGCATACTGTGACTATTAAAAATCATATGATTGGGATTGACATATATACACTAATATGTATAAAATAGATAACTAATTAAGAACCTGCTGTATAAAATATAAATAAAATAAAATTCAAAAAAAATTATACAGTTTTACTTTCCATAGAGTTAACAATTCCCTTGTTTTCTGTTTCTTTGTTTTATTTATATATTTCTCCGTACATTTTCCGTAGTCTCTCTACCAGACAGCTAAAACCCCTTGACCGGTGTTCTTGCAGCCCGATCTTTCCCTTGCTCCACTCTTCTCCCCACCTTTCATATCCTGCATCTCCTGGCTCAGACCTTCTTCATGCTGATCTGGACTGGTTCCTCTCTAAGCCAGTTCCACAACTGCCATCCTGGGGGCTTTTCTTCATCATTGTGTGGGGGAATTTTCTTCATCTCTTTCTTGTGTTTATCCCCACTTTCCTGGACTCCACTTCTCGCTCAGTTTTGGTTTACTTATTTGTTTCAGTGCAGCCCATCTTAAACAGCTTGCTAAGAAGGTGTCATGTTGTGATTTATAATAAATTTATATTTGATCTTTATCCCCTTTTTGTGGCACAGAGCTCCTAAAACCCTTGGAATTTCCCAAATTTCCTAAGTGTTGAGAGCAACAATGGTGTCTTCTGTTAAGTTAATAAGGTGATTTAGGAAAGCCCCAGTTTCAGGAAAGGGTGGGGGCTTGTTGCTAGGGGAACCAACCCTGGGAGTAGAGTGTTGGAACTTTCAGTCCTGCCCCGACCTCTTGGGGGGGAGATGGGCTGAAGATTGAGTTCAATCACCAATGGCCAATCACTGAATTAATTACACCTGTGTAATGAAGCCTCTGTAGAACCCCAAAAGAATGGGATTTACAGAGATTCCAGTTTGGTGAACAAGAATGCATCCATATGCCGCCCAGCCAGGGCCCCAAACTCCACTGGGATAGAAGCTCTTTTGTTCTGGGTGTTGCCCTAAGTATCTCTTCATCTGGCTGTTGATTCGCATCCTCTAATATCCTTTGTAATAAATCGGTAATCTAATAAGTACAGCAGTCCCCTCCACCCTTATAAGCGGTTTCACTTTCCGTGGTTTCAGTTACCCGTGGTCAACCACAGTCTGAAAATCTTAAATGGAGAAATTCAAGAAGTAAACAATTATAAGTTTTAAGATGCACACCGGTCTGAGTAGCACAATGAAATCTCGCATTATTGATCTTTGTCCCGCCCAGAACATGCATCATCCCTTCGCCCAGAGTATCCCGCCTGCCCGTAGTCAGTTAGTAGCTGGCTCCATTATCAGAGTAACTGTAGAGGTATCACAGTCTTGTGTCCAAGTAACCCTTATTTTATTTAATAATGGCCTCAAAGCTCAAGAGTAGTGATGTTATCAATTCAGATACACCAAAGAGAAGCCACAAAGTGCTTCCTTTATGTGAAAAGGTGAAAGTTCTCAACTTAAGAAGGAAAGAAATAACATCGTATGCTTGAGGTTGCTAAGATCTACAGTAAGAACAAATATTCTATCCGTGAAATTGTGAAGAAGAAAAGAGAAATTCATGCTAGCTTTTCTGTCACACTTCAAACTACAAAAGTTATGGCCACAGTGTGAAATAAGTACTTAGTTAAGATGTTAAAGGCATTATATTTGTACAATAATATATTTTGAGAGAGAGACCACATTCACATAACTTTTATTACAGTATATTGCTGTAATTGTTCTATTTTACTATTATTAGTTCCTGTCGTTAATCTCTTACTGTGCCTAATTTATATATTAAACTTTATCATAGGTGTGTATGTATAGGAAAAAACATTGTCTATATAGGGTTCGGTACTATCCATGGTTTCAAGCATCCACTGGGGGTCTTGGAACACATCCCTGGGAATAAGGAGTGACTACTGTATTCAGAAATTTAAAATAGTAATAAAATAAAAAGAAGTCTTTTTTTCTAAAATTCTTTCCCCCGTTGAGTTTTCCTCTGGGCTTCATTGAGACTATGCTTTACTACAGTACATTGTTCAATTTTATTATTAGTTATTGCTGTTAATCTCTTACTGTTCCTACTTTACACAATAGACTTTATCATAGGTGTGTATGTATAAGAAAAAACATAGTATATATAGGGTTCAGTACTATCCATAGTTTCAGGCATCCACTGGGGGAATCTTGGAATGTATCCCCCTCACATAAGGGGGGAACCACTGTAAAATGTTTCTCTGACTTCTGTGAGCTGCTCTAGCAAATTACTTGAACCCAAAGTCTTTGGACTCTCCGGTTTATAAACAGTCAGAAGCACAGGTGACAACCTGGACTTGCTGTTGGCATCTGAAGTGGGGGGCAGTCTTGTGGGACTGAGCTCTTAACCTGTGGGATCTGCTGCTATCTCCCTGTGGATGGTGTCAGAATTGAGTTGAATTGTAAAATGCTGGGCTCCTGTGCGAGAATTGCTTGGTGGTGTGGGGAAAAGCCATATTTCTGGTGTCAGAAGTGTGAGTGTGGTAGTAGTGTGAGAGTAAAGGAGAAACACAGGAGGGAAGAGCACGAGTTTGAGTTTTTCCAACTTGGAAGGATTTATGGGGGATAACTTTTTCTGGTACTTTGTATCTCTGAGAAAGTATTCTGATTTAACACTTGGTATAATAGTTCACGCTGGGCACTAAGTGGGTGTTCTTTTTTTTTTTTTTTTTTTTTTGCGGTACGCGGGCCTCTCACTGCTGTGGCCTCTCCCGTTGCGGAGCACAGGCTCCGGACGCGCAGGCTCAGCGGCCATGGCTCACGGGCCTAGCCGCTCCGCGGCATGTGGGATCTTCCCGGACCGGGGCACGAACCCGCGTCCCCTGCATCGGCAGGCGGACTCTCAACCACTGCGCCACCAGGGAAGCCCTAAGTGGGTGTTCTTAATATGGAAACATATCCTTCTGTTCTGGGAATTTTTCTTGTATTATTTCTTTGATTTCCTACCCCTATGTTTTTCCTGTCTTCTATTTCTGAAACTTCTATTATTTGGGTGTTGGTTCCCCTCAAATGATTCTTTAATTTTCTTACATTTACTCACTTTATTCTATCTCTTTTTCTTCAGTTCTACTCTTGGGAAATATTCTCAACTTTATCTTTCACCACCTGTAATGGATTTTAAAATGTGGCCAGGATGCTTTAAGTTTCCAAGAGCTCACTCTTAATTTCTAATCATCATTGTTTTTCTTTTAAAAAAATATCCTGGATTCAGTATTTTCATAGATTCAACAATTATTTCTAATCTCTCAGGTTATTAATTATAAATATTTTGAAGTTTTTTTCTACTTTATGGGTTGTCTAGTTCCACTGAGTTGTTTGCTTATCTTGGTCTTTATGTTGGAGACTTTCTTTAGATTTGCTCTCATTGTATTTAATGGCTATGTACAAAAAACTTATAAGCTCCTTGTTTACCAGTGGTGGTTTTGACTGGTAGTCTGCACTGTAGGGGAGTTATGAAGGACCCAGCTGTCGGTATCTGTCACTTCAGAGAGAAGTGCCCCATTCTTCCTGGGTGATAGATATAAACTTGGCTCATAGCATTCTTGGAGCCAAGCAGGGAAAGGGGACTGCTGGGGCTCCTTGCCATTTAGTTATTATTAATTTTTTTTTCTGGTTCAGGAGAATTCATTACTTTTGTTTAGTCTCCTTTAATCTTGAATAGTTTCTCAGTCTTTCTCTTTAATGGCCTTAACATTTTTTTTTTCAGCTGCACCATGGCATGTGGGATCTCAGTTCCCCCACCAGGGATTGAACCCGTGCTCCCTGCAGTGGAAGCAGGAAGCCTTAACCACTGAACTGCCAGGGAAGTTCCCTCTCAGTATTTAGACTTTCACTCAAGTCCTCTGTTTTCAGCCTGGTGTCCCTAAATTGTTTAATTTCTTCAGAGTCTAAATATAAACTTCCCTTCTGTCCATATAGGGGAGAGAAGTAAGGAGGGAAAGGAGAGGGGTGAGTAGATGTGTTTCTTATGCAGGTTTTCAATCCCACAGTTCGCCTCCTGAGAAAAACAGAACAGGATCTGTCTTTGCCTACCTCTGCCTCTCTTTTCTTCCCACAAAATTTATTGAGTGGCTAGTATGTTGCAGACTCTACCATCTACCTAGAATAAAATGGTGAATAAAGATAAATGTAGTCTTTACCTTTGTGGAGCTTATAAAGAGAACCTAATTAATGGCAAAATTAATGTAAATTTATAACTAAGACAAGTGCTAAGAAGGAAAAGTAAGAGGTAAAAATAAAAACAACAGCCATAATAACCATAACAGCTAATAGTCTCTTATTCCTATTCTGGAGGAGTGTGTAATGAGAGGTTTGACCTAATTAGAAAGTTTGGAAGTTTTAGCTGAGATCTGAAATGCAAAAAAGGAGTTAATTAGGGGACGGAGGGGTGGGAGCATAGGTAGCCTCAAGGAAGACAGGGAACAACTTGTGGCAAATACCTGGGGTGGGAAGCTGTCTAGAGAAGCCTGAAAGAAGGCCAGTGTGACTGGGGTATACAGTGAAGCTACACATAGCTGTGATTACATTAATATTCACTAATTAAAGCTCTAAGTTTAAAATCAAGTTTTTCCTTAAGCCTTTAAGTTCAACGTAAAGCTTTGTTATTCTATTCATAAACCTGGTATTTTTCTATAAAATTAAAAAAAAAACACTTTCACTTGTTCTTTAGCTCAGTAGATTTTCCCTTAAATTTTTTACCTTAAATACATTTGGATATTTAATAAATTGATTCCTATAAACATTTCAAATACTTGACAGGGTAATCTTACATACCTAATAAGCAAAATGTTTCTAAGTCCTATAGTAATGCTGATAAATTTAATAACCCCAAATTATAATAGTCTAAATTACATTCTGATGAGCATTCAAAGTTTGTATATATACATAACAAAATTTTCTTACTCCTTTCAGTAGTTTAATGATATTTAAACATTTCAAATTACAAATATAATTTTAGAATCTCTAATAGGTTAATTTTTATTAAATGTCTCAAATACCTTAACTTGCAAACACAGATTATCAAGATAATACCAAAATGTATTCCTAAAATGAGAACAGTTATTTACTGAGGGTTTGGTTTGCTTCAATATTTATATACTTATTTCTGTATCTTATTGGCTATTAGGGTTGCCAGATTTAGCTAATAAAAACATGATACCTAGTTAAGTTTGAATTTCAGGTGAACAACAAATAACTTTAGTAACTGAGATTTAATTAAAATGGGTGTCCTGTATTTTATCTGGCAGCCCTACTGGGTTTGCAAAATCACCTACCCTACTAGGAGAGCAGAGTTAGACCAGTTCTGGTGGGCTGTACTTACTTGGTCAGAGATTTGTGGTCATAATATTGTTACAGGGTCGAAGATTCATGACTATAATATGGTTACAGATTAGGGATCTTAATCAGAAATTATAGAGACCTGGGTTCTACTTCATGGATGATTCTACCCAAGTCACAGTTTAACATGATGAGCTATTTCAAATTACCTGAATTTGACCTGCTATGTCAGTGGTGACCCCAAGCCCATGCATTTTAACTTGGATATAGTTTTGCAGCCATGGACATCATGGATTCTTTTGGGTGTCTTCTAGGTTTCACCATTACCTAATTTTTTTTATTATAACTGGTTTTAACTTTTTATGTCATTTGAGTTGATGGAATTGGAATAATGTGGCTTTTTCCCCCTGTAAAAGCAATGGGGAACCAGAGAAGAGTTTAAGCAACAGTGTGATGTGACCAAATTTTTGTTTTTGGAAAAAAAATCACACTGGTTGCTGCACGGAGAATAAATAGGAGAGGTTTGAAGTGGGTGACAGAGACTACTTATGAGGCTTTTGCAGTAGAGGAACTCAGAGATGTTGATGAACTTGGTCGATGCTGATAAACAGGACAAATTTGAGCTATTTTGAAGGCAGAATCAATAGCATATGGTGATGGATTGAATATAGGCAGCAAGAGAGAGGGAGTTAACAAGCATGACTTCCAGGTGTCTGGTGTGAGTGACTGGATGAATATTGACGCCATTCACCCAGATAAGAAACAAGTGAGGAGGAGAAGAGCGGTTTGTTTTATTTAAAAAATTTTTTAAAAAGAATGTATATATATGTATAACTGAGTCACTTTGCAGTACAGCAGAAATTTTAATTAATTAATTAATTTATTTTTGGCTCTGTTGGGTCTTTGTTGCTGCGCACGGGCTTTCTCTGGTTGCAGTGCGCGGGGGCTACTCTGTTGCGGTGTGCGGGCTTCTCATTGTGGTGGCTTCTCTTGTTGCAGAGCATGGGCTCTAGGTGTTCAGGCTCAGTAGTTGTGGCACACGGGCTTAGTTGCTCCACAGCATGTGGGATCTTCCCAGACCAGGGATTGAACCCATGTCTCCTGCATTGGCAGGTGGATTCTTAACCACTGCACCACCAAGGAAGTCCTGAGCCATTTAAAAATATTCTTCATTTGTTTGCTCTGAGGAGAGAAACAATGAGTCCAGTCTGGGCATACTAAATTAAAGATATGTTTGGGACACATAAGTGGAGATGGTCAGCAAACATCTGGAAATGCATTTCTAGATCATACTTTGGTTTCCATCTATGGCTATAGAATCCAGAATTTCCCACAGCAACATAATTACAATTTGTGTTTTCAAAAGTTTTCTACCTGGCCATGTTTCTCCAAAGAAACTTGTAATGTGCAATGTGTCCAAAATCCATTTTAGCATTAGAGCGGCTGTTCTGAACTGGAACATTCTTCTCTCTTGTTGGTTGATGATAGTATTTAAAAAATGTCACCTCATTGATGGATTCAGGGTCATACCCCTATTTTTGGTACTTATTTGATTGATGTGTATTTATTTGAACCAATATCCAGAAGAACACTGTTTATATGACCTAATTTAGTTTTGAATTTTGTGCCTTGTTACTCTGTTTAACGATGCTAAGCTATTTAGAAGAAGTAGGCAAATAATAAATCTTTAAGCTTGGAAGACCTATTTACAGTCAATTGACTTCTACCTTCAGGAGATGGGAAATTAATGAACTCAATGCTTTCTGTGACAACAGATTTTACTCAGTTCTTTTCAGGTTGTTGCAAAGAATTCTTTTACCTTTTTCAATTAGCCAGGACTTCCTGACGATGTTTTCAATGTAGGGAAACCCTGCTCTTCAAGACATAGCTTTGTGGTTTGTACACTTTGCTGGTATGCTTTATGTAGACAGTGGCTTGAATAATATTTTGGTCTGTTTCACACTTTGTTTTTCCAAGCTCATGCATCTTTTAAATTTATTTTATTTTATTTATTTTTGGCTGTATTAGGTCTTTGTTGCTGTGCATGGGTTTTCTCTAGTTGCAGCGAGCAGGGGCTACTCTTCATTACGGTGCTCAAGCTTCTCATTGCGGTGGCTTCTTTTGTTGTGGAGCACTGGCTCTAGGCGTGCAGGCCTCAGTAGTTGTAGCTCACGAGCTCTAGAGTGCAGGCTCATTAATTGTGACACTTGGGCTTAGTTGCTCTGCAGCATGTGGGATCTTCCAGGACCAGGGCTCGAACGTGTGTCTCCTGCATTGGCAGGCGGATTCTTAACCACTGTGCCACCAGGGGAGCCCCAAGCCCATGCATCTTTCATTCTTATTCAGAATAAGTAGTTGGAGCTGTTCATGGCAGTTTTCATTCATTCTTGTATTTATTTATTTTGTGTAGGATATCTTGGGATAGTTAATTGCAAGGACAGAGTCCTAAAAATAGCTAGTTTCTGAAGTGAACTTTAATAACACTATGTTAATTATTTTGATTTTTATTCAGCTGTGGAAAACCATTCATCTGTTCTATTCAAGCTATTTTTCTGATTACTGAAAATGAGAATATAATTCTTATTTATTAACTACCATCAGTACTTTTTCTGGGATAAAAAGTATTGCTGTTTCTATACAATACAACTTTTGACTAATTAATTAGAATGTATGCCCATATTATCACAAATGTTTATCTCTATATTTGGAAAGAGGACAAGAACACTTTTAGACTTCTAATTTAACATGTAAATTCATGGCAGGCCTGGTTCCATAGCTAGTCTGGGCCTTAACAAATCATCTTGAGAGTAAATTGCTTACTGATAATAAATGATGAATAACTCTAAAGTATTTAGTGTCTGGTAACCTGAAATCTTTCTTCCTAAATGATGAGTGGTTAGCAGAAAATAAAAGATAGACCATGATATCATTAAACAGGTAATCAAATTAGTTGTGATATAGTTTTCAGGAGCCAGGAGAGTATAGCAAGGAGCCTTTCCAACCTTGTGGTTAGTTTTTAGAGTGCTTTGTTGGCTAACGCAGGATCAGGGGTAAGATGATTACAATCAAATTTCAATGGTATACAAAGAATCAAGCCAGAAAGCGGTGGGAGTCAGAATCAGGGACAGAAGAAAAATGAAAAAAGCAGGCCTTGAGAACAGTAGTCTAGAGACTAAAATCCATAGGAAGAGGCAACATGTGAGATGCAGATAATACCAAAGAGGTCTCAGGAAGAGGGGGAACAGGTCCAAGTGAGGCTATAATACTGTAAGAGACCACTTTGATTGGGACGGGCATCTATAACTTAGGCTTAAATTTTCCCTTTACTCACCTAGTCATAGGAAAATCCTCAAGAGATCATAGGTGCAGGTTGAGGGAAACATAGTAGTATGATAAGAGGCCGATCAAGACACTTACCACTCTGCTCATGCAATTTATTTGTGCCTTCAGTGGCTGGAAGTTAAGTTTGACACTTGGCCATCTGGGGCCCACTAGGCAACCAAGCAAAAAATTAAGTTATAGTTTTTGCTGGGTGATTGACATTATGTAGAAGAGTAAAGGTGCTGAAACATGGTACAGCAGAGATGACCATGAAGGGAACTTGGGGGAATCTCCTGGGGTGTTCTGTTGTTCTACAAGTATGCTCACAGGTAAAGCATAATGGTCCATTAATGAAACTATGCAGGTAGGGCACTGAGAGTTCAGATCCCTCAGGAATGAAAATTGGATCATACCACCCAGGTAAACATCTTAAATAGTAAATAGCTGACTACCAGGATTATTGATAGGTACAAGGAAAATGGTGTTTATAAAGTCTTATGAATTATATATTTTATGCATATTTAATGCAAACAATATTGAGCATGAAGTATTTAAATAGTAATATCCCAAACTACTTTGCCTTGGATGGTGGTGGTCTATATTTCATTGTGTTACCCAGGAGGTATCAGAGCACTTTACAAAAGGAAAATCTTTTAAATTTGGATTCCAAGTAGGAAGAGACTTTCAGCCAAAGAGGATATAAATTCCTGTTTCCTCCCTGCCTCCACCCCACCCCTACCTCCTGTCACTGTGTTCAGAACCATGTGGTGTGTTGGAGAAAGAATAGAGTCATCTAAAAGTCCACAAACACAGAATGCTCAGGTTAAGGAAATATAGTTATTCTCACCCCTTAATTACAACCTTCTATTCCTCTGCTGAGGTCTATTGTCCTTGCTCCCATGGCCTGTAATGAGGTTAGCCTGTGTCCTGAATTTCTCCTATCATATGCTGATGGTAGACATCACTAATCAATTATGGCATGATTTCCTATTGAGCTAGACCGGTTACATAGCTACTACAAATTGTTTGGGTTGGAAGTTGAGATGAAATCTATTTGATGTCTCGGGTCTATATTATCAGGAAAAAGAATTAGAAACAACTATAGGAAGGCCTGATCACCTGATCACTCATTTCTTAGTAGGCTGACAGCAAAAGTATAAGGGTAAACAGTTGTGTCTATATAGTCTAATGCTAGGAGACAAAAAAAATACACGCAGGGTGAAGGCAGTAGACCAGAGAGCAAAATAAGCTATTTACTAAACGAGGGCGAGGTTTTTCTAATTCACCCAGTACTAGGAAGTACTGCTGAATAAGCACCCATAGTATTAAATCAATAGGTTATTATCCCATTTGATAAAAAGTGACCAGCTAAGAAGTGCAAGAAAGTGCAATTATATGGCCACTCAACATCTAGAGGAAATGTAGGGTGATTACAAGCATAAACTAAAACATACTACAGCATGCTTAGAAAGCCTATTACACTATGGGCTTATAATACAAATAATTGACAATAAAAATATCCTATTAAGAATACCAGGGGGATGTTCAAAATGGCAGAGGAGTAAGATGTGGAGATCACCTTCCTCCCCACAAATACATCAAAAATGCATCTACATGTGGAACAAATCTTACAGAACACTTACTAAATGCTGGCAGAAGACCTCAGACTTCCCAAAAGATGCCCTCAGGCGACCTACACACAGAGACAGGGCCAAATCCAAAGCTGAACCCCAGGTGCTGTCTGAACAAAGAAAAGAAAGGGAAACTTTTCCCAGCATCCTCAGGAGCAGTGGATTAAATCTCCACAATCAATTTGATGTACTCTGCATCTCTGGAATAACTGAACAGACAATGAATAATCCAAAAATTGATGTGGTGGACTTTGGGAGCAACTGTAGACTTGGGGTTTGCTTTCTGCATCTAATTTGTTTCTGGTTTTATGTTTATCTTAGTTTAGTATTTAGAGCTTATTATTACTGGTAGATTTGTTTAGTGGTTTGGTTGCTCTCTTACTTTATTTTACATATATATATATATATTTTTTTTTTCCTTGTTCTCTTTCTGTGAGTGTGTATGTGTATGCTTCTTTGTCTGTATAGCTTTGGTTTTACCATTTGTCCTAGGCTTCTCTGTCCTTTTTTTTTAGTATAGTTTGTAGCGCTTGTTATCATTGGTGAATTGGTATTTTGGTTTGGTTGCTCTCTTCTTTCTTTCTTTTTGCTTTTAATTACTTTTTTATTTTTAATATGTTTTTTATTTTTTATTTTAATAACTTTATTCTATTTTCTTTTTTTTCCTCCCTTTTTTCTGAGCTGCGTGGCTGACAGGGTCCTGGTGCTTTGGCTGGGTGTCAGGCCTGAGCCTCTGAGATGGGAGAGCCGAGTTCAGGACAGTGCTCCATCAGAGACCTCTGGCCCCATGTAATATCAAGTGGCGAAAGCTCTCCCAGAGATCTCCATCTCAATGCTAAGACCCAGCTCCACTCAATGACCAGCAAGCTACAGTGCTGGACACCCTATGCCAAACAACTAGCAAGACAGGAACACAACCCCATCCATTAGCAGAGAGGCTGACTAAAATCATAATAAGGTCACAGACACCCCAAAACACACCACCGGACGCGGTCCTGCCCACCAGAAAGACAAGATCCAGCCTCACATGCCAGAACACAGGCACAAGTCCCCTCCACCAGGAAGCCAACACAAACCACTGAACCAACCTTACCCACTGGGAGCAGAAACCAAATACAACGGGAACTAGGAACCTGAAGCCTGTGGAAAGGAGACCCCAAACACGGTAAGTTAAGCAAAATGAAAAGACAGAGAAATACATAGCAGATGAAGGAGCAAGGTAAAAACTCACCAGACCAAACAAATGAAGAGGAAACAGGTAGTCTACCTGAAAAAGAATTCAGAGTAATGATAGTAAAGATGATCCAAAATTGTGGAAACAGAATGGAGAAAATACAAGAAATGTTTAACAAGGACCTAGAAGAACTAAAGAGCAAACAAACAATGATGAACAATACAATAAATGAAATTAAAAATTCTCTAGAAGGAATCAAGAGCAGAATAACTGAGGCAGAAGAATGGATAAGTGACCTGGAAGATAAAACAGTGGAAATAACTACCAGAGAGTAGAATAAAGAAAAAAGAATGAAAAGAATTGAGGACAGTCTCAGAGACCTCTGGGACAACATTAAATGCACCAACATTCGAATTATAGGGGTCCTAGAAGAAGAGAAGAAAAAAGGTACTGAGAAAATACTTGAAGAGATTATAGTTGAAAACTTCCCTAATATGGGAAAGGAAATAGTCAATCAAGCCAAGGAAGCACAGACTGTCCCATACAGGATAAATCCAAGGAGAAACACACCAAGACACATATTAATCAAACTATCAAAAATTAAATACAAAGAAAAAATATTAAAAGCAGCAAGGGAAAAACAACAAATAACACACAAGGGAATCCCCACAAGGTTAACAGCTGATTTTTCAGCAGAAACTCTGCAAGCCAGAAGGGAGTGGCAGGACATATTTAAGTGATGAAAGGGAAAAACCTACAACCAAGATTACTCTACCCAGCAAGGATCTCATTCAGATTCGACAGAGAAATTAAAACCTTTACAGACAAGCAAATGCTAAGAGAATTCAGCACCACCAAGCCAGCTTTACAACAAATGCTAAAGGAACTTCTCTAGGCAGGAAACACAAGAGAAGGAAAAGACCTACAATAACAAACCCAAAACAATTAAGAAAATGGTAATAGGAGCGTACATATCAAAAACTACCTTAAATGTAAATTGATTAATTGCTCCAACAAAAAGACACAGACTGGCTGAATGGATACAAAAACAAGACCCGTATATATGCTGTCTGCAAGAGATGCACTTCAGACGTAGGGACACATACAGATTGAAAGTGAGGGGATGGAAAAAGATATTCCATGCAAATGGAAATCAAAAGATAGCTGGAGTAGCAATTCTCATATCAGACAAAGTAGACTTTAAAATAAAGACTATTACAAGAGACAAAGAAGGACACTACAAAATGATGAAGGGATCAATCCAAGAAGAAAATATAACAATTGTAAATATTCATGCACCCAACATAGGAGCACCTCAATACATAAGGCAAATACTAACAGCCATAAAAGGGGAAATTGACAGTAACACAATCATAGTAGGGGACTTTAACACCCCACTTTCACCAGTGGACACATCATCCAAAATGAAAATAAATAAGAAAACACAAGCTTTGAATGATACATTAAACAAGATGGACTTAATTGATATTTATAGGACATTCCATCCAAAAGCAACAGAATACACTTTCTTCTCAAGTGCTCATGGAACATTCTCCAGGACAGATCATATCTTGGGTCACATATCAAGCCTTTGTAAATTTAAGAAAATTGAAATGGTATTAAGTATCTTTTCCGACCACAATGCTATGAGACTAAATATCAATTACAGGAAAAAATCTGTACACATGGAGGCAGATTTTAATGCAAACACATAGAGGCTAAACAGTACACTACTAAATAACCAAGAGATCACTGTAGAAATCAAAGAGGAAATCAAAAGATACCTAGAAACAAATGAATGAGAAGGAAAACACGACAACCCAAAACCTATGGGATGCAGCAAAAGCAGTTCTAAGAGGGAAGTTTATAGCAATACAATCCTACCTTAAGAAACAAGAAACATCTCAAATAAACAAGCTAATCTTACACCTAAAGCATTAGAAAAAGAAGAACAAGAAAACCCCAAAGTTAGCAGAAGGAAAGAAATCATGAAGATCATACCAGAAATAAATGAAAAACAAATGAAGGAAAAGATAACAAAGATCAATCAAACTAAAAGCTGGTTCTTTGAGAAGATAAACAAAATTGATAAACTATTAGCCAGCTTCATCAAGAAAAAAGGGAGAAGACTCGAGTCAATAGAATTAGAAATGAAAAAGGAGAAGTAACAACTGACACTGCAGAAATACAAAGGATCATGAGAGATTACTACAAGCAAATACATACCAATAAAATGGACAACCTGGAAGAAATGCACAAATTCTTGGAAAAGCACAATCTTCCGAGACTGAACCAGGAAAAAATAGAAAATATAAACAGACTAACCACAAGCACTGAAATTGAAACTGTGATTAAAAATCTTCCAACAAACAAAAGCCCAGGACCAGATGGCTTCACAGGCGGATTCTATCAAACATTTAGAGAAGAGCTAACACCTATCCTTCTCAAACTCTTCCAAAATATAGCAGAGGGAGGAACACTCCCAAACTCATTCTACGAGGCCACCATCACCCTGATACCAGAACCAGACAAAGATGTCACAAAAAAAGAAAACTACAGGCCAATATCACTGATGAACATAGAGGCAAAAATCCTCAACAAAATACTAGCAAACAGAATCCAACAGCACATTAAAAGGATCATACACCATGATCAAGTGGGGTTAATTCCAGGAATGCAAGGATTCTTCAATATATGCAAATCAATCAATGTGATACACCATATTAACAAACTGAAGGAGAAAAACCATATGATCATCTCAATAGATGCAGAAGAAGCTTTCAACCAAATTCAACACCCATTTATGATAAAAACCCTCCAGAAAGTAGGCTTACAGGGAACTTACCTCAACATAATAAAGACTATATATGACAAACCCACAGCCAACATCATTCTCAATGGTGAAAACCTGAAACCATTTCCACTAAGATCAGGAACAAGACAAGGTTTTGCACTCTCACCACTATTATTCAACATAGTTTTGGAAGTTTTAGCCACAGCAATCAGAGAAGAAAAATAAATAAAAAGAATCCAAATCAGAAAAGAAGAAGAAGTAAAACTGTCACTGCTTGCAGATGACATGGTATTATACATAGAGAATCCTAAAAATGCTACCAGAGAACTACTAGAGGTAATCAATGAATTTGGTAAAGTAGCAGGATACAAAATTAATGCACAGAAATCTCTTGCATTCCTATACACTAATGATGAAAAATATGAAAGAGAAATTAAGGAAACGCTCCCATTTACCATTGCAACAAAAAGAATAAAATACCTAGGAATAAACCTACCTAAGGAGACAAAAGACCTGCATGCAGAAAACTATAAGACACTGATGAAAGAAATTAAAGAAGATCCAAACAGACGGAGAGATATACCATGTTCTTGGACTGGAAGAATCAACATTGTGAAAGTGACTATACGACCCAAAGCAATTGACAGATTCAATGCAATCCCTATCAAACTACCAATGACAGTTTTCACAGAACTAGAACAAAAAATTTCACAATGTGTATGGAAACACAAAAGACCCCAAATAGCCAAAGCAATCTTGAGAAAGAAAAATGGAGCTGGAAGAATCAGGCTCCCTGCCTTTAGACTATACTACAAAGCTACAGTAATCAAGACAGTATGGTACTGGCACAGAAACAGAAATATAGATCAATGGAACAGGATAGAAAGTCCAGAGATAAACCCACGTACATATGGTCACCTTATCTTTGATAAAGGAGGCAAGAGTATAGAATGGTGAAAAGACAGCCTTTTCCATAATTGGTGCTGGGAAAACTGGACAGCTACATGTAAAAAATGAAATTAGAATACCCCCTAACACCATACACAAAAATAAATTCAAAATGGATTCAAGACCTAAATGTAAGGCCAGACCCTATAAAACTCTTAGTGGAAAACATAGGCAGAGCACTCTCTGACATAAATCACAGCAAGATCCTTTTTGACCCACCTCCTAGAGAAATGGAAATAAAAGCAAAAATAAACAAATGGGACCTAATGAAACTTAAAAGCTTTTGCACAGCAAAGGAAATTGTAAACAAAATGAAAAGACCTCAGAATGGGAGAAAATATTTGCAAATGAAGCAACTGACAAAGGTTTAATCTCCAAAATTTACAAGCAGCTCATGAAGCTCAATATGCAAAAGACAAAGAAAGCAATCCAAAAATGGGCAATAGACCTAAATAGACATTTCTCCAAAGAAGATATGCAGATTGCCAACAAATACATGAAAGAATGCTCATCATTAATCATTAGAGAAATGCAAATCAAAACTACAATGAGATATCATCTCACACCAATCAGAATGGCCATCATCAAAAAATCTACAAACAGGGCTTCCCTGGTGGCGCAGTGGTTGGGAGTCCGCCTGCTGATGCAGGGGACACGGGTTCGTGCCCCAGTCCGGGAAGATCCCACATGCTGGGGAGTCGCTGGGCCCGTGAGCCATGGCCGCTGGGCCTGTGTTTCTGGAGCCTGTGCTCCGCAACGGGAGAGGCCACAACAGTGAGAGGCCCGCGTACAGCCAAAAAAAAAAAAAAAAAAAAAATATATATATATATATATATAAACAATAAATGCTGGAGAGGGTGTGGAGAAAAGGGAACCCTCTTGCACTGTTGGTGGGAATGTAAATTGATACAGCCACTATGGAGAACAGTACAGAGGTTCCTTAAAATTCTAAAACTAGAAGTACCATATGACTTAGCAATCCCTGGGCATATACCCTGAGAAAACCATAATTCAAAAAGAGTCATGTGGGCTTCCCTGGTGGCGCAGTGGTTGGGAGTCCATGTGCCGATGCAGGGCACACGGGTTCATGCCCTGGTCTAGGAAGATCCTACATGCCGCGGAGCGGCTGGGCCCGTGAGCCATGGCCGCTGAGCCTGCGCGTCCAGAGCCTGTGCTCTGCAACGGGAGAGGCCACAACAGTGAGCGGCCCACATACCGCCAAAAAAAAAAAAAAAAAAAAAAAAAAGAGTCATGTACCAGAATGTTCATTGCAGCTCTATTTACAATAGCCAGGACATGGAAGCAACCTAAGTGTCCATCAACAGATGAATGGATAAAGAAGATGTGGCACATATATACAATGGAATATTACTCAGCCATAAAAAAACACGAAATTGATTTATTTGTAGTGAGGTGGATGGACCTAGAGTCTGTCATACAGAGTGAAGTAAGTCAGAAAGAGAAAAACAAATACCATATGCTAACACATATATATGGAATCTAAAAAAAGAAAAAAAAGGTTCTGAAGAACCTAGGGGCAGGACAGGAATAAAGATGCAGACGTAGCGAGTGGACTTGAGGACATGGGGAGGGTGAAGGGTAAGCTGGGATGAAGTGAGAGAGTGGCATGGACATATATACACTACCAAATGTCAAATAGATAGGTAGTGGGAAGCAGGCATATAGCACAGGGAGATCAGCTCAGTGGTTTGTGACCACCTAGAGGGGTGGGATAGGGAGGGTGGGAGAGAGACACAAGAAGGAGGAGATATGGGGATATATGTATATGTATAGCTGATTCACTTTGTTATACAGCAGAGACTAACCCACCATTGTAAAGCAATTATACTCCAATAAAGATGTTTAAAGAAAAAAAGAATACCAGAAGCCAGGGAATTCCCTGGCGGTTCAGTGGTTAGGACTCTGTGTTTTTCACTGCCGTGGACCCAGGTTCGTTTCCTAGTCACGGAATTAAGATACCACAAGCCACGTTGCAAAAAAAGAGTATACCAGAAGCAAGAAATAATCCAAACTCAACAATGTCCTTTAATGTTAACCCTAAATAAGCTTTACTTACCCATTATTGAGCTACAACAACTATGTCACTAACCATCAACATCAATGGAATCAAGACTTTTCTGGTCCAGCTGTCTTTTCCAGCTCCACCAACCTCAGTAGCCCTACACTTTCTGAAAGCACAGTAAGGTGAAAGTGCTCTATCTATGCCTACTTTCTGAAGGGTTTTTTTTTTTTTATCATAAATGGGTGCTCACATCTGGTAGAAATCAAGAGCTGGATTTTGGTAGACTATATAAATTCGGTGAGTACGTTTATCTCAGCGGTGTTGCAATGGAGAAATATGGTACTTAAATTAAAAAATCAGAAAGCTTACTGTTCTAATTCAAAATATGCAGCAGGCAAATGAAATATTTTTGGAATTCCTTCCTGAGAACTGCTTCATAGAATGCCTATGAGCTAGAGAATTAAACGTAGTCTTGTAATATAATTTATTTTTTTAACCTAAAAAGATAATGTCTGGTTTATTCACCTTCTCTTTGACTATGCTTGGCTCTGAAAGACTTTTGGTAGTTTCCAAAAGGTAAATTCATCCTTAAGAACAAAAGAAGGTCAAACTATGTCCCCAGTGTTTGAAGATCCCCCCAAATACTTTGTGCAGTAGTTGCTTCCCTGAAATGTGTGTAGCTTCCCCATGTAAAATATATATGTGTATTATTTATTCATTTATTCACCCACTTAGTTACTTGACAAATGTATACTGATAGCTATTTTCCAGATTTCCTCTAGATGCTGGAGATGCAGGAGTAAAGAAAAAAAGACAAAGATTTCTGCCTTCATGTAGCTTACAGGAAGGTGAAGTGAGACAAACAATAGACGATAAACATAATAAATAACAAATAGTATGTTAGGAGGTGATATAGTGCTACAAAGAAAACAAAAGGTGAAGTGGGGAAGGGGAATGGGAGCAATGAAGGTTAGGGGTGGAAGGTAATGAAAAGGTGACAATTTGAGCTAAGGTTTAAAGTAGTGAGAGAGTCTGCCTTCTGGATATCTGGGGTAACTGCTATAGGCAGGGGAAAAGAAATAAAGAAAATGCCTGATATCATGAAGGAACAACAAAAATCAATGAGGATGAAATGGATTGAATAAAGGGGAGAGTAAAAGGAGATGAAGGCATAGTAGTAATCGAGAGGGCCAGATTGTATAGAGTTATATAGGTCACTTGGCTTTTATTCTGAATAATTTGGGGAGCTATTGCAGGGTTTTGAGCAGAGGTATTACATGGCTTGATTTGTGTCTAAAAGGATCACTCTGGGAGTTCTATTTCTGGTAAGCCTGAGTACTTCCTACTGGACCCGGCTCTCCATAACAACTATAAACTCTGGAAAAAATTGAATGCACAGGAAAGTGAACAAAAGGCAGGGGTGGGGGACATGTTGGAGGGGTTGACACTTGGAAAAAGCAATGGCAGGGGTGGGTGAGAGTCCCATTCTCAGGTTTCAGCCCAAGAGCAGGCTGAATGCAGCACCATAAAGTGGCTAGAACTCTGACTGAAAACCTGTAGTCTTTCCAGCCTAAAGAATTAGAGTACAGAGTCTGGGCAATTACAGCCTCTGCATCTCTGGCTGAATCACATGTGTGCAGGGTAGACTCAAAGCAGCTGAGCTAAAGGTTAAAAGAATAGAGAAGAAATCAAATGAGACTTGAACTATAGCCTAAGAGACAGACTTGGTGGACAATCAAGGGGAACACCTACTTACGGATGAGACGGCAGTCCTTACTAAAGAGGCAACATTTATGCTGAAATCTAAAGGATAAGGAGGAGCAAGCCATGTGAAGGTGAGGATGGGGGGAGTGAGAAACACCATGACCAGAAACTCAAATGCAGGAAAGAGTATGGTGTTTTCCAGGAAATGCAAGGAGACCAAAATGGGGAAACTGGTCAATTTATACTAAAACAATAAATGCTCTAAATATGAGATAAGGAAAAAGCATTAAAGTTGATCTCTATCCTCAAGGTGTTTATAATCATATCAGGGAGACAAACATGCTAATGTCAATGAAACAACTAAAATTCAATACTAGACAGTATGTAGTTGACCAGCACTTTGAGTTTTCAAATCACATTTGCAAGAATCACCTTATTTGGTCCTCACAATAGCCCGATGAGGCAGGTACTCTTATTGCCACTGTGCTTATTTAACCTGGTTATTTTCTCTCTCTTTCCCCTGATGATAAGCGCTATGAGGGCAGGGCCATACCTGTTCTCGTACCACTGCACCCCCAGCATCAGGCACAGCTTTGAGTTCAGAGAAGTACTAAGTAAAGTTCTAAGAAGTACTAAGTAAAGTTCAGAGAAGTACTAAGTAAATCTTTGTTGAATGCATGGGTTTAACAGATTGGAAACTCAAGGCTTTGAGGGGAAAGGACTTAAATGCTCAAGGGAACACAGCATGTCCATGACAGAATCATCTAGAATTCATGGTTCTCATCCCCTGGGCCAATATTATAACTTGGCCAGTGATTTTCAAGTCTCTTCCCCACCCCCCCACCCCTCTTCTCCCTTTTTTCCTCCTTTTCCTCCTTCCTTTTCTCTTTCCTTCCTTCAAGCAGCAAAACCCTTTGTTTTCAAACAAAATTTTTTTCACTTGGATATGGAAACAAAAACTTCAGTTATCGATACATTATAAATATTTTATAAATTCAATGTTATAGGATTTATTATGTCAGTCACTGAGAATGATGACAGTTGTTTTGATGGACACAGAAATTAGACATCATGTGCCTGGATGATAGTGGCCGTCATAAGACAGTCTCACCATCCAATTTATTAAGGAATTTTGTTTTGAATGCCCAGTATTGAGAAAATCCAGATGAACATTACGAAGTATAATAGTTGAAAATGGTAACAGGTGTTAAATAGTGTGCCAGCCATCTCAGTATGCTTAAACTCGACTGATCCTGAGGATTAGGAAAGGATATCTTTATTTTAAATTTGAATCACTAACAACATCTAACTGTTAACTGCCATGCTGTGCCGTTAATATAAAAGTCTGACAAGAAGCCCCTATGGAAAACCTGCTGCAGCACTTGTAAGTATGATAATACTTTCATAATGCAACATGTTATGTGTACCTTTGTAGTTGCACAACTGACTACCATGCGGAAAGTGAGACCAAGCACTGATGACGTGACTGTGCCTTGTCTTGCATTTCACTGGGTCCAGTATGTGTGTTCTATGATCCGCTTCTTATTTGTACAATTTTGCGTGAGTGAACCCAAACAGGCCTGAAATAAGATGGTGAGTGGAAACCTATAATTTCTTCAATCAGTGATACAATCAGTGATATATGTCCAAGAAGTTCAAATCCATGCTAGATGTGACAGGAAGAGTTATATTCTGAGATCTGCCCCCAAAACCTGTTCTGTACTACATAAGGAAATACATCTATGGCTTTCAATGTGCTCAAACATGGTACGTTTGAGTGAGCTTATTACGCTTACTATAGTTTAACAAAGAATTTAAAGTGCTTTTCTAAAATTAAACTCAATCCGAAATATCTGTACCCTTGGAGCACTTCAAAGCAGTCCCAGGGTTCTGTAAAACTCTGTTGGTAATCCAAGCCCTTTAGCACTATGCTTCACCCTAAACTACCTCAAATTTAGGTGGGCTGACTTTCTGGTGGTGTAGGCAGGTATGGCCTGGATAGCCCTGGCAATGAGGCATTATGGGAATTTTCCTGCAATGTTCATGACATGGATGTGCATTTTGCCAACTATCTCGGGCACAGCCTCTGGAAACAAAGCAATAGCCTTTTGCTCTCCAGTTGAAATGCAATTGCTGTGTTCATCAAAATTTGGTTGGGGAACTGAAGGAATATTTGAATTTTTATAGTGTTGTTAATATTCTTTCCCTTTCCAGTTAGCTTATCATCAATCTGTAAGGAGAGATTCTGGAATGTCAAGAGTTGAAGGCCATGTGATTAAATTAGGTCATTTGGCTTCATTAACTTAATAACTGCATAAATAATTTCTCAGAATGATCTGTCACTAATGCTTATTTGTCTTTATATTAATATTTTTTCAATGAAATAAAGTTGTTTTTACTGTTGTAAAATGTACAAGTTCAGGCTTACAGGAAAAGGGCATCGAACCTATTTTGTGGGGAAGGATAAATGTGTGAGAGAGACAGACAAGGGAATTAGACTCTGATTAGGTGGTTTGCCTTTTTGTACTTTAACAGACCTGAGGTAGAAGATTCCTCTTAGTAATGATGGTTCACAATGCAGTGATTCGCAGAGTCAGTGTGGAAATGGAGCCGTATAAAATTCTGAAGGGTCTCAGGTGTGTAGCTTGAAAAGCCCAGAATTTAATATGAATGCTTTCTCATAGCTTCTCAGGCTACTGAAATCCTACCTAGCTTTTGGGAGTGCCTCCATAAAGACTTCTCAGACCTTTGTTATTTCTTATTCATGGACCATTCATCCCTTCTCTGAACTTCTACAGAAGTTATAGGGCCCACACTACTTAACCTAGCTTAATAAGCAGACTGAATGGTATGACTCAAGGAAGTGTACTTTATCAGGAGTTCAAAGACATAGATTTTGGTTTGTGCCCATGTGGCCCCACTGGGCAAGTAACTCACTTACTCTGATTCCTGTCTGTTAAATGGGTATGGTAGTAATAATTCTACCTGCCTCATACGGTTGTTATGAGGGTTAAATGAGATGATTCTTACAAATGTTTTTTGGAAACTCAAGGCACTGAGCAGCTACATGCTGTCTAGTACTGAAGTTTAGTTGTTTCATTGACATTAGCACTTTTGTCTCCCCAATGTGATCGTAAGCAGCTTGAGGATAAAGATCAACTTTGACGTTTTTTCTTATCTCCTTACAGGGCTGCATGTATAATAAATATTTAGAGCAGTTATTGTTTTTATAATTATCAATGACATTAACATAGTGCTTCATAGTTGCTAAAGCATTTTCACATACATTATTATCCATGGTGTACCTCCATTTTTATATTGCCACAGGACTGAGATTTCGGGAGGAACAGTGATTTTCCCAAGGCCATACAGTTAGTGGAGTTGTTGGAACTATTACACAAGTCTGCAGGTTTGCAGTCTGTGGCTCTTTTCACTGTGTGATTAGACCTTTTGTAATCTGGGCACTATCAAAAAGGTACTTTAGTCTAGGTAGTTCATGCAGTTCTGGTTGTAGAAGAGATTTGACTTTGTAAACTATGTAAGTCTTCTGGGAGTGACATTATTGATTCTCTACTTTACAGCCGGTTCCATCTGCATCTTTGACAGCATTATCTTATCTTTCAGTATAACAGCGAGTGTAGTTAGAGTATGGCACCTGCCCAGAGTGATGCGTGGTTTGGGATATCTCCATTTCAATGAAGCCAATTCTTAATTTTTGAAATTGTGGATTTTCCAGGGTCTCTGTTGGGCTGGTCTTTCCCCTTTCTGCTATGGCCCACTTTTTGTACATGTCATGGTGGAGCTAGAATTCTGATCAGAAGGAAACCCAGCAAGGGGAAGAGAGGGTGACCAATTACAGTCCTAAAATGTGATACTTTTTCATCACTCTGCACAGAATATTTTAGAGAAGAGGTCGAAGTTATTGGACAAGCACTCATTTTAAAATTATCTGGGTATTTTCCCCCTCCACGTTCTTCTGGTCCTAATTTAGTACTGTGCCATCCAAATTAATCCCAAACAAAAATAAACAGTCAATGTATCATTGTATCCCAATTATTATAATTAAAACCTGAATTTGGGTCAAAATGTGCTCTTTAAATCACCTAGAGTTTTTGCGGGCCTCTCACTGTCGTGGCCTCTCCCGTTGCGGAGCACACGCTCCGGACGCACAGGCTCAGTGGCCATGGCTCACGAGCCCAGCCACTCCGCGGCATGTGGGATCTTCCCGGACCGGGGCACGAACCCGTGTCCCCTGCATCGGCAGGCAGACTCTCAGCCACTGTGCCACCAGGGAAGCCCAATCACCTAGAGTTTGACTAGGAATGATAGTAATGGTGATGCAGTGGGCTATTGACAAGACCTTCACAAATTCTCATCAATTTCTGTACTGATTTTGACATTTCATCAAAGCTCAGGAGGAAATTGATCAATTATTTATTTGATTTAAAAAATCACAGGGTGTCACAATGTACTCAAGTGACTACAAATGAAATGCTTTAAAAAAGAAGAACTGCAATGGGTGCATCACAACTGAAATTAGAGCAAGTGTCAGTATGTCAGCTGTAAATTGACAGGTCTTGCACAAGGCACTTAAGGTTAATGAGTGATATTTAATTTGGCCAGAGTGACCAAAAAACTTCAAAGATGTGAGGTCATCTTAGAAAAGGGCTACTTAAAGCAAGAGTCTAGAGGAAGCTGATGTACCTTTAAAAGCAGCAAATGTACATCACAATATAATAGTACTGTTGTATTAGTGTTAGTTTAGGTGTTAGCATTGGGTTGGCCAAAAAGGCTGTTCGGGTTTTTCCGTAAGCTCTAATGGAAATAATAATAATAATGCAACTGTCATTTGTTTGGTGCGTACCATGCGCCAGGCACTGTACACTAAAGCATATACCCGTACGATCTCATTTGTCCTCAGTTCAACCTTAGGTTGCTCCATTTACAACTGAGCAAGCAAAGGTTCAGGGAGTGAAAAGCTGGGATTTGAACCTGTGTCTATCACATTAGAGAACCCAGTTTTCTAACCCTTTACCTATTACATGGGTCTTGTGTCAGATCTAACATTTACTGTACTGTTGTGTGACCTTGGAGAAGATGCTTTCTCTCGCTCGAAATATCTCCATCTGTAAAGTGAAGGAACTTGACTGTGAGTTTTCCTATCTTTAGTCTTTTTTTTTTCCGATACGCGGGCCTCTCACTGTTGTTGCCTCTCCCATTGTGGAGCACAGGCTCCGGACGCGCAGGCTCAGCGGCCATGGCTCACGGGCCCAGCCGCTCCGAGGCACGTGGGATCTTCCCGGACCGGAGCACGAACCCGTGTCCCCTGTATTGGCAGGCGGACTCCCAACCACTGCGCCACCAGGGATAGCCCTAAAGTCATTTAAGAATGAATGGGTACAAGATCTTTGGATAGGGTGAAGTGTTGTGGAGGAGTAGGGGGAACTGGTGTGAAAATGGTGTGCAGGTGAAACAGGACCTTAGAACTTGGATGGGCACTCTTGCTCTGTGATA
Source organism: Phocoena phocoena (assembly GCF_963924675.1). Lineage (NCBI taxonomy): Eukaryota > Metazoa > Chordata > Mammalia > Artiodactyla > Phocoenidae > Phocoena > Phocoena phocoena. The sequence continues at coordinate 118,427,416 of NC_089240.1, forward strand.
TGAGCCACTTCTCTGCTCTGGGCCAGTTTGTACCTTTCTCAACAGGCTTTGTTATTCTGGGCTTCAGAAAGGCCTAGAGGGAGGGAGAAGAGTTTCTGGACATTAGGAAAGAAGGTTCTTTTTTGGATTCTCCTCTTATTAGCACACTAGCCTCTGGAGGTGAGCACATCCCAATGGCCTGGATCTGAAGGCATGAAGACAACTCAAAAGCCCTACACCGAAAGTCAAGAAACTGGCGGTTGAGCAGTGCTGATGTGGAGGCAAAAACAAATATTTGTATTTTTTCTTCAGCCATTAACAAATTTTTAATGTAAGTAATGTAAATGTAATATATAATGTGCATTTTTTTTTTTGGCTGCACTGGGTCTTCATTGCGTGTGTGGGCTCTTTGTTGTGGGCTTCTCTTTAGTTGCTGCGCACGGGTTTAGTTGCCCCGCGGCATGGGGGATCTCAGTTCCCTGATCAGGGATTGAACCTGCGTCCCCTGGAAGGCAAATTCTTCACCACTGGACCACCAGGGACGTCCTTAATGTGTTTTTAATATTTAGTTTTGTAGAAAATTAGATATATGTATACATAAAAAACAAATTAAAAGCATCCACAATCCAACTGCTTAGAGAACAGCTCTTAATAGTTTCATGTATATTGTTACAGACTCCAGATTTTAAAAAACAAACTAGGCTGTCACTAGTTTCTCTGTTTCTCAGCACCTTTGGTCAGGAGTGGGGTGGGGGTGGGGGGACCAATCCCGTTGTTCAGATTGTTCTTTTTTACAGTGATTGTTTGATATTAGTAACCTAGACTGAGAATGGAAAAGATAATATGGATAATTCTGTATTATCAGTCTCTGACCTATGACTGGCAGCTCATTGTTTATTCACCAGTTGTCTTTGCTGATAATACTTTTAATCAGTTAGTGACTGATTATGTTCTTTTATTTCTCATTACATCTATAAAAAGGAAATTCTTCAAGAACCGACTCCAAATTATACTATTTTTTTCCTTTATCTCAATTTGCCTTTTATCCTGAGAGATTTTTAAAAGTGTAATTGGTGTTATTTTCTGTAACCATTTGTTCTCTAGGATGGGTCTCTTTAATTTTTAAGGATGACTTTGGTCTTCTCAAGGTCAGGCCAATTTTAAAACAGAATTTTCCTGAATATTATATTTTAGTGTTTTGAGAAAGGCAGTTTTCACACTCCTGAGGGACAAACATTTCTGAAAACTGTTTTGATGGAAACTACGGTTCATAATGATCAAAGTCTCCTCCGAACCTGTTACTTTTTTAGAAAAGCTTAAAAGCACATTGTTCCTCCCCCGAGTGTATCCCCTAGAGAAATTCTTGCACATCTGCACAGATGGCATGTACCAGGATGTTCTTTATTAGTGATAGCAAAAATTGTAAGTATCTTAAGTGTTCTATCAATGGGATAACAGAAATAAATTATATATATTTGTATATGCTCCATCCATCAGCATGGGTGCATCTCAAAACTGTCAAGCAAAAAGTTGCTGATGAACCTAGGGGCAGGACAGGAATAAAGACGCAGACGTAGAGAATGGACTTGAGGACACGGGGAGGGGGAAGGGTAAGCTGGGACGAAGTGAGAGAGTAGCATTGATGTATATACACTACCAAATGTAAAATAGATAGCTAGTGGGAAGCAGCTGCATAGCACAGGGAAATCAGCTCGGTGCTTTGTGGCCACCTAGAGGGGTGGGGTAGGGAGGGTGGGAGGGAGACGCAAGAGGGAGGGGATATGGGGATATATGTATATGTATAGCTGATTCACTTTGTTATACAGCAGAAACTAACACACCATTGTAAAGCAATTATACTCCAATAAAGATGTTAAAAAATGCTGAATGATAAATATGGTAGGATACCATTTATACAAAGTTAAAAACTATGCAAAATGTATCTGTTTGGATAAGCTAAGTTATGCTGCTTTAAGAAACACTCCCAAATCTTAGTGACTTACAGCCATGATATGGCTGGCATAGATTACTTGGGGCCTCTGTCCATGAGTAATTCAGAGCCGCAGGCTGATATAAGCTTCATTTTATCACATGCTTCACTGATCACTTTACCAATGGGAAGCAGATAAAGTGACTTGCATGGTAGTTCTTAAAGCTTCTCCTGGAAGTGGCACATTTCACTTTCACTCATATTTCTTTGTCCAAAACAAGTCACATAGCTACACTGAACTTTAAGGGGACTGGGAAGGATAATCTTACCATGTGCTTTGAGGGTAAGATCACCCCAAGTATTTGGTGAATAACTGTAATAACTACCAGACTAAACAATACTCTGTAGTGCATATGGATATATACAAGTATAGTAAAAGTACACAGATTTGAATGGAACTATTGAACTCCAAATTCAGATTAGTGATACCTCTGTGGAGGGAGGGAAGGAGGAGAGTAGGATGGGATGAGAAAGCTGAATAACTGGTATCTACCTCTTCAGTTAACTCTTTTCTCCACTCTGCTCTCTGCCAGGGGAGGCTGACCTGTATCAACCTCATTGGTGGGTTCTCCATGTTCTGTGGCTTCAGGATGGGTTTGGACAATGGGAAAGCCAGTAGGAGATCAGAAAGAGACTAGAGAGTATTCTTCTGGCTCCCTCTCCATGAGGTCACCTCAAACTGACTATGTCCCTTGACCAGAGGTCTCTGCTACTTTCAAAGAGGCCAATTCTACATGATTATTCTTTGGATTCCAGGCATCTCTCCTTTTCTTATCCCTTTGGGCCTAATGGTGGTAACAGTTTAGTTGCTACTAGTTGCAAGTTTCTGCACGTCCATTGTAGTTCTCTTATACCCAATCAAAAATGGGCAGAAGATCTAAATAGTCATTTATCCAAAGAAGACATACAGATGGCCAACAGGCACATGAAAAGACACTCAACATAGCTAATTATTAGAGAAATGCAAATCAAAACTACAATGAGGTTATCACTTCACTCCGGTCAAAATGGCCATCATCAAAAAGTCTATATAAAATATTTCATAATTAAAGAACAAACTGCAAAATTTATGTCAAACACACTGTAAACATCACAATGCCCTCCCCCCAAAAAACCTTTAAAATTCTATTTTTTAAACCTATTCTATTGACAGTTTCTAATGTATGGAGATTAAGTTGGTTTTTGTTCCTTTTTCCTTTGTGATTTTTCTGTTTCATAAAACAAAAACAAACAGAAAAACTCCCAAACAGTAGGAGTTCTGTTAGCTGACCGCTGAGTGGTTTCTGGTTCCTCTATGATACATGTAATACTTGCAGCACATGTAAAGTTCACAGCTGGTAGGCATCTCCCTATGTGCCTATGTGGCCCTTTTCCTACTGGTTGAGGTGTATGCTTATCAAGAATCATTTGTATGCTCACAATCTTTTTGTATGCTAATTAAGCTTGGTATCGTAACTATTTAATTAAATGTCAAGAAAACCAATGAGATATAACTGTAAAAGAAAGATTTTTTTCTTGTAGGAATGCCCAGATAAAAGCCTTGGAAAGACACAGTAAAGGTGAGCCTCTAAAATAAATCTGTATTAATTAGGTATGAGCAAGAAAATTAAAAGATTTGTAAAAATATTATAAAAATTAGAAGGCTTCCCTCAGACTGTTTGGCAGGTGTTTTTTTAAGTTATTGCTCCAATTCAAACAAAATGTAACTAGAAATTATACTGTATTCACTATGAGTATGCATTTCATAAGAAAGATGAACAGAACTCTGGATACATCTCAAGAGAAGACCTTGGCTTCACATTACAGGACTGGTTAAGGAATGTACACTTTCATGTTTTATGTTAAAAATATGGAAAACAACTACAAAACTCTAGTGAAAGAAATCAAAGATTTAAGTAAATGGAGATATTCCATATGCATGGATAGGAAGAATCAATATTGTCAAGATGTCAGTTCTTTCCAACTTGTTTTATAGATTCAAAGTAGTCCCGGTTAAAATCCCAGGGAATTATTTTGTGGACATTGACTTTAGAATCAGTTTGTCAACACAGAAAACCTAGAAGACCTTGGATATGACAATGACATTTTAGATACTACACCAAAGGCATGATCCATGAAAGAAATAATTGGTAACCTGAACTTCATTAAAATTATAAACTTCTGCCCTGCAAAAGATGCTGTCAAGAGAATAAGACAAACCACAGACTGGCAGAAAATACTGCAAAAGACATATCTGATAAAGGACTGTAACCCAATATATAACTCAAAATATACAAAGAACTCTTAAAACGCAACAGTAAGAAAACAACACCCCAATTTAAAAAATGGGCGAGAGACCTGAAGAGACACCTCATGAAAGAAGATATATAGATGGTGAATAAGCACATGAAAAGATGCTCAACAACATATATCATTAGGGAATCGCAAATTAAAACCACAATGAGATACCACTACACAAGTATTAGAATAGCCAAAATCCAGAACACTGACAATGCCAAATGCTGATGGGATGTGGAGTAATAGGAACTCTCATTCATTGCCAGTGGGAAAGCAACATAGTACGGCTACTTGGGAAGATTGTTTGGCAGTTTCTTACCAAACTAAACATACGATCCAGGAATCATACTCCTTAGTATTTTCCAAAAAAGTTGAAAACTGATGTCCATGCAAAAACCTGCACATGGATGTTTATAGCAGCTCTATTCATAATTGCCAAAACCTGCAATCAACCAAGATGTCCTTCAGTAAGTGAATGGATAAATAAACGGTGGTACTTCCAGACAGTGGAATATTATTCAGAGCTAAAAAGGACTGACCTATCAAGCCATGAAAAGAGATGGTGGAATCTTGCTGGAAGTGCACATTATTAAGTGAGAGAAGCCAATCTGAAAAGACTACATACTGTATGCTCTAAAAAATAAAGTCTATTAAAAATATTTAGTATAATTTTTGATTCCTGTTTTAACTGACTTTTTAGACTGCTTACAATAAATAAGAGGTCTTCTGTATTTGCATTAAAAAAGACTGAGAAGAAGTACAGTTGACGCTTGAATAACATGGGAGTTAAAGGGACTGACCCCCCACTCAGCTGAAAATCTGCTTATAACTTTATAGTCCACCTCTGTATCTACATGTCCACATCTGCAGATTCAACCAACTGTGGATGGGTAGTACTATACGTATTTAATGAAAAAAATCCACATATAAGTGACCCATGCAGTTCAACCCATTTTGAGGTGCAACTGTTTATCAGTATTTTCAAGTCCCTTATCCCTGGGTGGTATATTAACAGGTGAATTTATTTTCTTTACATGTTTTTTTCATTTTTCATATTTTCTATAATAAACATTTACAATTTAAAGGGTTATCTTTAAAATAGCGAAAATAATGTGGAAGAGTAAAAGTAGCCTAGACTACAGGGTAATTCTTCAGTATTTACTGCAAGAATCCTTCTATTATTTTGACAATTGTAACATTTAAGCTATATTTGACATTAATATCCTATCCTGGTGTAACTACCTTGATATCCCAGCCGGTTTTTGGTTTCTTGTTTTGCCCTTTTGCCATGAGGAAATAACTGCCTGAAGTTCCTTTCTGTTGTCCATATGATGTATTATGGATTCCAGAAAATTTTATGTCTTCTTGTAAGTATGGCAAAAATTGCCTGCTTGTTGTAAATATCAGTTTGCTGGGAGATATTCATAATGTTGGGTTTATGCACTTTCTGTAAATCCATTCCTTCTTCTTTTGCCTAAAGATATACTTGGAAACAGTGTTTCATCAGTTAAGTAAATTTCCACAAAATATCAGAAATAAATAAGAGGAGAGAGAAGTACACTCAACTGAAATGTATTGAGTATAATTATGTAAGTATACTACAGAAAGTGAACTTGAGAGAGAAAAGAGCATATTTTTTCACAAGATGCTCCAAGTGGAAAAGAAGATGCCACATTTTAGTATAGAGAGAAATTTAGGAATGAAGTGTTCAAAAGCTGGAACAACCAATGGATGCAACTTTTAAGAATTACTTGTTTCTAATAAAATACCAGTTAGTGACAGAAGCCAGGATATGGTCATCCTCAAGTCATCTTGTCCTCAGTTGGCCTGCAGTAGTCAGTCACCTTTGGCTACCATTGTGCCATCCAGACTTCTAGCATTATGATTCCTATGGTGAAGAGGGGCATGGGTATTCTGATGCTGAAGGCAATCTTTGGTGTCCCCATCTCAGTTTATTTCTACTCTTGAGTACTTTTCATGTGTCAGTATGTGCACTTGATTCTGGAATGTACAGTCTAGAAGGCAAGACTCACATATACTTAAATCATGCCAATCCTGGGCAAATTGTAGTTGGCAATAGAAGGGCAGAGTACTGCCAGTACATGTGGGTAAAGAGGGAATATGGTTTGGAGAACAGAGAGGGAGGTAGTGGCATCTGAGCTGATCCTTGAAGGACAATGTGCACTCAGGGTCTGGTGAGAAGCTCATTTTGTTTGGCATTATGGCTTCCTGAGGTTTATCTCACCAGACTAAGAAGGTTGATTTTTGAGTCAAGGTTAGAGCTGGTAAGAGCTGCCTTTTAGAAAGAATGCTCTGCCTTTAAGAGTGGAGTGCACTGGGGAAAAGGCAAGACTGGAGAAATCACCTTTTTCTGTTAACCCTCCAAACCTATCACACCCTGCACCCTAATATACCTCCATTTGGCTTACCCTTCAAATGAGTAGAAAAATTATAGCACTTAATTCTGTTCTATCTAGCATCCAATCTTTGATAAGATGCTCACATTAGGACATTCTTCAGATTCTCACTTACGTGGATCATCCTGTGGGTAGAAGAGGAAAAATAAAATTATGTCGTCTTAAAAAAAAAAACAAAACGTCAGGGACTTCCGTGGTGGCGCAGTGATTGAGAGTCTGCCTGCTGATTCAGGGGACACGGGTTCGTGCCCCAGTCCGGGAGGATCCCACGTGCCGCAGAGCGGCTAGGCCCGTGAGCCATGGCCGCTGAGCCTGCGCGTCCGGAGCCTGTGCTCCGCAACGGGAGAGGCCACAACAGCGAGAGGCCCGCGTACCACAAAAAAAAAAACAAAAAACAAGTCAGGAAGATCAAAGTTTCTTGTTCCAGCCTTCACCTTCCTTATGTATAAATATATTTAAAAAGTATAAAGAATTATTGATAGTACGGATATGTTGGTTTTCTGAGTGTGGAGTTTCTACCGTTTTTTGTTGTATTTGGATAATTTTTTGGCATCTGTAATCAGCTCTTTATTATTGGATTTAATGGAGGTGAACAAAGGTTGGATAACCCAAAGAGACAGATAATTACAAACCTCTGTTATTCTGACTTCGGGAATCATTCTTGACATATTGCTTCCTCATATCAGAAGAATGACCTGAGGACAGGAAAAGCCAAGATATAAATTTGCCTTCTTCCACTTAGGAGGAAGAAGGTACTGCCCTCTGTAGCCCCCATCTATATTTATAAAATGTTAGGAAAAGTCTGACATTTGTTTAGAGACTAGGCCTCTGAAGTTTACATTGTCTGGTTTATTGTCTTAGTGTCTCTTTCCCTCTAGGGAACATCTCTATCTTCTTGGAAGGAAATTTCTTCTTCCTCTCAGTCAAACCAAGTTGTTCTAGTAGAGCAACCAACTGTCCTTGGTTACAAGGGTAGGCCCATGAGAGAGAATGAAAACAGCAGAGCAGGCAGCCAGGTGGTATTTGAGGTCTCAGTTCCAACTGTTCTGAGAACAGACACACCCTTTGGTTTGGTTATGTGAACCATTAACGTTCCTTTTTTGTGTAAGGTTAGAGTTGAGTTTCTGTTGCTTATGAGAAGAGTCTCAAAGAAAACGCTCTTAATCTGTTCACTCTTTTCCATTCCTACCACAAATGCCCTAGTTAATATTCTTATGACCTCTTACATCTACCGTTTAAATAGTTTCCTGACAAGCCTCCCCATGTTCATGGAGGAAGTGAATATTTAATTGTATTTCATTTTATTGCAAGTGCTGGGTGCCACAGGTCCCTAACAGGAAGGTGGGGCTGGAATCTTGGCCCAGACTGGGGGCAGTGATGGTGGCAGCCAAAGTGGTAATAGTGATGGCATCAGCTGTTGGTCATGGGGAGTGGTAGTATTGCACATGGGGGTAAGTGCTGGGACTCAAGGTGGGAGGTTGTCTTTCCCATCTGTCCCCAGAGTCTGTCCCTGTAGTGTATGTACAAACATCAACTCTGGCCTGAATACCAGGACAAGAGCTGTCTGTGCTCAAGCAGTAAATTTGTTAGTAAATTATTATAAAAATAAAAGCATGTACATGGACATTGTACTAACCATTTCAGGGAGTTATTAGAATTCTTCAAGGAGTTTAGAATTTCTGCTTTTGAAACCTGCTAAAACATTGCAAAGCAAATATCCACAGGCTTAGAAATAAAAGTCAAATTTATAGATCATTACATTTCACAGAAACCCCCCCCCCACTATTTTCATATGAAGACTTGGATCTTAGTGTTTCTGCTTCTCTGGTTGAATGTGAGTAATACAGTGTTCTATGGGGAAAGTCCCAAAAGTATAGTACTTCTAGAAGGAAGATACCAGATAATGAAAGGTACAAAAGAAAGCAAAAACAGAAAAACAAAACCAACCCAGCCTAACTTATAATCCACCAATTATAAATAATTTTTAATCAAAAAAAAAATGAAAGGTCTAGACCAGCACTGAACAATAATAGTACTTTTGCGATGACGATGATGGAAATGTTCTCTATCAGTGCTTCCCAGCTCAGTAGCCACTAGCCACATGTGGCTATTGAATATTTGAAGTGTGGCTAGTATGACTGACTATGTGAATATTTAACTTTAATTAATTTAACTTCAAATAACTACAAGTGTCTAGTGGCTAATGTAGTAGACAGCAAAGGTCTAGACACTCTGATATATGGGAATCTCCTGAAAGAAACAAATATGTTATTTTGGACAAGTAAGACTTGAGTAGAACATGTTGGCTATTTTCAAATATCTGAAGGATTGTCATGTGATTGTTTAGAAACACTGTGATTCCACAAAGCAGAACCAGAACTATTGAATAAATGGTTACACAGGGACCAGTTATGGATTTTATATAAAGAACTTTCTAGGGGGCTTCCCTGGTGGAGCAGTGGTTAAGAATCCACCTGCCAATGCAGGGGACACGGGATCGAGCCCTGGTCTGGGAAGATCTCACATGCCGCGGAGCAACAAAGCCCGTGCACCACAACTACTGAGCCTGCACTCTAGAGCCCGTGAGCCACAACTACTGAAGCCGGTATGCCTAGAGCCCATGCTCCACAACGAGAGAAGCCACCGCAATGAGAAGCCCGCGCACCACAACAAAGAGCAGCCCCCGCTCACTGCAACTAGAGAAAGCCCGCGTGCAGCAACAAAGACCCAACGCAGCCAAAAATAAATAAATAAATATTTTTAAAAAAGAACTTTCTAAAAACTAGTGCATCTAAAACTGCAATGGGGCTCCCACAGTATGGCCGGCGACATTAGCTAGCGCTCGCTCTACTCTCTCTAACGGGGAAACAGCGGACTACAAGAGACTGAGCTGTATCTGCCTCTATTTCCAACAGACTCACGTTCAACTTTCGCTCACACACACACACAAAAAAAAGCCGGGAAAATTTTATTAACCCTTTTTAAAAAAAAGTTAATATAAAATTATAGCAAAAAAGGAACCTGAACTTTAGTAACACAGCTGGAACAATCCGCAGCGGCGGCGGCAGCGGCGGGAGAAGAGATTTAATTTAGTTGATTTTCTGTGGTTGTTGGTTGTTCGCTAGTCTCACGGTGATGGAAGCTGCACATTTTTTCGAAGGGACCGAGAAGCTGCTGGAGGTTTGGTTCTCCAGGCAGCAACCCGACGCAAACCAAGGATCTGGGGATCTTCGCACCATCCCAAGATCCGAGTGGGACATACTTTTGAAGGATGTGCAATGTTCAATCATAAGTGTGACAAAAACTGACAAGCAGGAAGCTTATGTACTCAGTGAGAGTAGCATGTTTGTCTCCAAGAGACGTTTCATTTTGAAGACATGTGGTACCACCCTCTTGCTGAAAGCACTGGTTCCCCTGTTGAAACTTGCTAGGGATTACAGTGGGTTTGACTCAATTCAAAGCTTCTTTTATTCTCGTAAGAATTTCATGAAGCCTTCTCACCAAGGGTACCCACACCGGAATTTCCAGGAAGAAATAGAGTTTCTGAATGCAATTTTCCCAAATGGAGCAGCATATTGTATGGGACGCATGAATTCTGATTGTTGGTACTTGTATACTTTGGATTTCCCAGAGAGTCGGGTAATCAATCAGCCAGATCAAACCCTGGAAATTCTGATGAGTGAGCTTGACCCAGCAGTTATGGACCAGTTCTACATGAAAGATGGTGTTACTGCAAAGGATGTCACTCGTGAGAGTGGAATTCGTGACCTGATACCAGGTTCTGTCATTGATGCCACACTGTTCAATCCTTGTGGGTATTCAATGAATGGAATGAAATCGGATGGAACTTATTGGACTATTCACATCACTCCAGAACCAGAATTTTCTTATGTTAGCTTTGAAACAAACTTAAGTCAGACCTCCTATGATGACCTGATCAGGAAAGTTGTGGAAGTCTTCAAGCCAGGAAAATTTGTGACCACCCTGTTTGTAAATCAGAGTTCTAAATGTCGCACAGTGCTTTCTTCACCCCAGAAGATTGAAGGTTTTAAACGTCTTGATTGCCAGAGCGCTATGTTCAATGATTACAATTTTGTTTTTACCAGTTTTGCTAAGAAGCAGCAACAACAGCAGAGTTGATTAAGAAAAATGAAGAAGAAACGCAAAAAGAGAACACACATAGAAGAAGGTGGTGGCTGCTTTTTAGATATTGATACCAAGGGCCATGCTTTCCATAACCACCACCTTGTAGTTGCAGAAAGCCCTAGATGTAATGATAGTGTAATCATTTTGAATTGTATGCATTATTATATCAAGGAGTTAGATATCTTGCATGAATGCTCTCTTCTGTGTTTAGGTATCCTATGCCACTCTTGCTGTGAAATTGAAGTGCATGTAGAAAAAACCTTTTACTATATGAAACTTTACAACACTTGTGAAAACAACTCAATTTGGTTTATGCACAGTGTAATATTTCTCCAGGTATCATCCAAAATTCCCCACAGACAAGGCTTTCGTCCTCATTAGGTGTTGGCCTCAGCCTAGCCATCTGGGACTGTTCTATTAAATTGCTACCAGGATTTTGCATCCAGTTACCTCCACTTTCTAGAACATATTCTCTACTAATGTTATTGAAATGAATTTCTACTTCATACAGATGTTTTTGCAGCACCAATCAAAGTTCTTCTTCCACGAGTCGAGTCCTCTACGAAAATGACTGCAGTTATCCATTTTGTGTGTTACTATCTCACTGCTTCCTATACTTGTGTGACTTTGATTCATTCCTCACCATGGTGTCTCCCTCCCAACCACACCCCCTCCATAAAGCAATACACTGTTACACTGTGGGTTTACACTAACCTTATACCCCAGAGGGGGAACGGGGTTGGGGGTGGACCCTGGGCTTAATTTTCTTTTAAGGTCAAGGGAGTTTGGCATTTTTCGTTACCATGAGCTCTTTTGGAATAAGCTGGTGTTGATTAGTGAAGAAGGTGTAGATTGATACTAGGGAATATTGGCAGAACTGTATGCCATTCTGTGCCCCCCATTAAATGAGATTAGCTTCTCATGGGTACCATGTCTTTATTAACTTGCTAAGTAGTAGTATAGAATAATTATCACTAAATTTGTTAGCAAGGAGATTTAAGATAAAGGTTGTGTTGGATTCAACAAGTTGAGTCAGCTCAGATGATTCACCTCAACTTTTATTTTCATAGCCATTTCCACTAATTTCTATTAATGATATGCCATAAACTTTCGTTCAAAGCAGAATCGATGTCTTTGCCATCTTTGTGACTTAAAAAGTTCTGTGACTTTGTGATGCATGTGATAGTGTTCTGACGCTTCCTCTTACTGGTATTTCTTTCTCCATGGAGTAACATCAAGTGATGAATGAGAACTGTTCAGGTTATTCAGACATACTACACAGTGAAGCAGAGTGCTATCCATAAAACATAACATACAAAATTCCAAAATGGTCAATTGGAAATGACTAGAAATACAGGCTTAAAAGAGTTGGCATCTTTTAGCTGTATTTGCTAATACGGACATTTATGTAAGCAGCTGAGAAAAGAGCAAAGCTGACTCAATTTTGTATTTCTTCTTGTCCTCAAACAATTTTTGTTTCATTCTGGATTGATGCAGTGATGTTTTTGTTCCTTCTGTACTTATAAATGAAACACTTTTTTTTTAGTGTTTCTAAACATAAATTCTACTTGGTTTGAAATCAAGTGGTTGGAACACTTTTGACTTTTAAACATGTTGATTCAGAGCTTCATTGAAGAAGCTTTCAATCAATGGATCAGTCCGGTTCTGTAATTAGCGCACAGTACCTAATGTTTTGGTGCTATTATGAGGACCAATGCTCAAAGTGGATTTTGTTCTTGAACAGTGTCCCAGTAGATTTGATGAACACTTATTGGCTTGAGGTCTGATCCCTGCCCCAGCCCAATAGATTTAAGATTTCTATTTAATGTTGAGAAACTGCACAAATTTGTATGGAACAAAGCCTAGAAAAATAAAAACTGTAGATTGAATAGTAATCTAAATTAATCCTAGTGTGTATGATAGAGGAGGGAAAATTTTGGTGCCATAATTTCTCTCTTCGTGGTGTTGGACTTAAATCAGTTGAAATGTATTTCTGTACCACAATTTAAGCTTCAATAAAGGTTTGCTTAATTCATAAAAAAAAATAAATAAATAAAACTGCAATGGGTGACTAGACTAAATGTCCTTCAAGGTCCCTTTCCTGTGCTGTGAACCTATGATTTTATGATCTAAATGTTGGTAATGGTGTACTATAGAGGGAATTTCTTTCCAGCTAGATAGCCATGTAATACAAAGGTCATTTAGGGCACCCAGGCTACGTGGCCTTGTCTATTTCTCTATTAAATCCTGAATGAAATATATTCTGTCAATATCCGAGATTAAGAATTCTATTTTCTACCCACTGTTTTTGAGAAAATTCCATTACTAAAGTAATTTGTGGGAGAAAAGAAAACTAACTTTTCAAGACCTTTTTCTTGATGCTATCAACATATAAAGTCCATGATTCCTTCATTTCCCAGCTTTCATAGGTTTCTAAGTTCATGTCTCTAAAACATTGACAGGTAAACATTGAGACTGATGCAATTCCTAGGTTAGATAATGGTTGATGCTAATCACTTCAAGCAAGAGTGTAATCTGACTAGAAGGAAGCAGTTACCATAATCAGTTTCTGTGTTTACATTTGTGTAATCATGTCTTTTGTGTGATACTCAACTTAGGAAAGATTATAAAGTTAAAATAATGATGTATTTTATTTAACAATTCAAATGCAATGGCAAATCAAATGATTCAACGACGAATATTTACAGTGCACACTCTGATCCAAGCAACGTACAGACACTATGGATACAGTGGGAGACATGGCATGGTCTATAGAGATAGACAAGTAAACTGTCAATTACATCTTGAAAATTAATTTGATGATGAGAGGAGGAGCATAGAAGGGGTATGGGAGTACAGAGAAGAAAACCTGACCTAGCCTGGACTTGGGAAGGTGTGGGAAGAGGACAAGATACGTTATTGAACACTGTTCTATATCAATTTAGATATGATTTTTCTCATTTAATCTGTCAACATGGTATGCTTGTCCTGGGTATAGCTGCCCTCAGATTCATCCCTCACTTGTCCTCTGCTCTGCCCTATAATATACACAGGCTGAATCCTACAGTCTGCAATTCTCAGGCCGGCCAACATTTTGCTGCCATCTGGGTTCTGCCAACAGGCAGACTAACAGGATATTAAACCCAGGAGGATAGAACAGCCTGTTTTTCTCCTTCTTCCTCTGCATCAGGTAGTTTCCCCTTCAATGGCTACATATTTTCCACGGTTCCAGCCCCATCAGATTGATCCACCATGGCTCCAGATCCTATTGAATCCAACACGTAGGCTCCAGTAACACTATCTTCTCTCTTTGTCCTTCCAGCCTCGAGGTGGGAACGACTTCTTTATGTTGCCAATTATAGGGTTCCCCAACTGTCCCCTGTTTAGCTTCTCCATCATTTTCGTAACCAATTCTCTGCTTTAAGTATTTATCATGGTTTCTATTTTCCTGGAAAATCCCTGACTGTTACATGTGTGGCCAATTATAGTGACAGATTTTCTAGTATTAAACTTCATCACATTCCTGGGATAAACCCAATTCTGTCACCAGCAGTTAAATATGTTCAAGTTTCTTCTAGAATTAATTAAAAAAAAAAAACCAAACCCCTCAAATACCTCTGGATCCTGAAACCTCCTCCAAATAACACTATATATCACTCATATTCTTCATATCCTAATCAAAAATATTTTTTACACTCCTAGCTTTTGTATGTATTTTGAAAAATTCTAATAATATAAGTAATCAGATGACATATTTATCTTTACCTATGTGATGCAGCCCAAGAGCTACTCAGAGGGAAATATATAGCCTTAAATAGATGTATTAGAATATAAGAAATGTTTAAAACATCCAAGCCATTCAAGAAGCTAGGGAATAAATACCATGTTAAACCTAAACAAGTAGAAGGTAGGAAATAATGAAGGTAAATGCAGAAATAATGAAATGGAAAACAGTAGAGCCAAATAACAAAAGCCAGTTCTTTGAAAATCTTATAAAATAGACAAATTTAAACAATATGATTACTGAAGATAAAAGCAGAAATAAACAATATAACTTAAATAAAATTGTACAAAATATAGATGCAGAAGAGGTTTAAATATTATAAGAGAGCACAGCAAATATATTACACCTTTCCTTCAGGATAACCAAATGATGTACCAAGAACAATTTCCACATATTATAGGGGTATTTCAGCTCTAATAAACTAAGAAGGAATGAGAGAATAAGAAATGATCATTCTTCAAGCCCTAAGGGATTAATGGATAACGGTCATCAATGACTGCCAGCATCAGCACAAAGAGAGATAACCAGACATTATGTACTCTCCTATTGGAAGTACACAGCATCACCTATGGAGTAGTCTTGCAAAACATAAAAAAAAATACACAAAACAATCTGATCAAGTTTCTACCTCTAACTAGCAATGTGAAGAAGTACAGGGGGCTGAAGAACATGTTAAAGGACACCGAAGTGTTGCAATCTGCAAAATCCAGACTATGGGAAACAAGATAGAACACAAGATCTGTGTATGTGTTTATGAAATAATAAAAATCAATTTCAATGAGAAAAGGTGATGGGGGGGAACTGTAGATTAAAAATAACTTAGGGGACATAATAAAAAAATCCCAATGTATAGATCATAATTGGGCACCAACTGAAGGAAACCAATTTAAAAAAAAATATATATATATATATGGCCATTAGGTAATTGTGAAATGTAACTGGATATTTGATATTAATGACATTTAAACTTTTAGGGTTGATGATTGCATTGAGTTTATAGTTTATAAGAGAGTCCTTATCTTTTAAAATGCATACCGAAATATTTAGAGGAGAAACGGTGTAACGTCTTGGATTTGTTGCATTATTCAAGCAGCAAAGATTGGTGGGGATGGTGGTGGATGGAAGTATAATTAGAACCATGTTGGCCATGCATTGATGATTGTTGATGCTGAGTATCAGGTATATTGGGTTCATTACACTATTCTCTCTACTGTTGTGTATGTTTTAGAATTTCTGTAATAAAAAGTTTTTATTATAAATATCATGTCATTAAATATGAAATCCTAAGTGAAATAGACCACTTTTTAGAAAAAAGGGTTAAATTGATTCATAAAGAAATAGAGAATTCCAATTGAACCATACAAACTGAAACTGTTTTCAAAGCTTAAGCCATCCTTAAATGCTGCAGGACAAGCAGTTTGAAGGCCAGTTCTATCAAATGGTCAGGAAGAACCAAATCACCATGTCATGTAATCTCTTCTAAACCATATAAAATGATGGGCAGTTATTCCTTAGTACAAAAACCAGATGAGGACTCCCCATGAAAATAACATTTGAGTCAAGCTCCTCACATGGCAGTAAATATCTTAAATAGATTAATAGCATATTCAACACAGCAGTGAATTAAATGAACAAAGAGACTGTGTCTGAGGAATGAAAACACGATTTAATATTAGGAAATACTTTCAATTGTAATTCCCTATATTAACAAATTAAAAGAGTGTGTTAGCTTGCTAGGGCTGCCATGACAAAATACCACAGACTAGGTGGCTTAAACAACAGAAATTTATTTCCTTATAATTCTGGAGGCTAGAAGTCCACGATCCATATGTTGGCAGGGTTGGTTTCTCCTGAGGTCACTTTCTTTGGCTTGCAAATGGCAGTCTTCTTCGGTCTTCATATGATCTTTCCTTTGTGTGTTCCTGTTTCCCAGTCTCCTCTTCTTCTAAGGATGCCAGTCATATTGGATTAGGCCCCATCCTTTTGACCTCATTTTACCTTAATTACCTCTTTAAAGGCCCTGTCTCCAAATTCAGTCACATTCTGAGTTGCTGGGGTTTAGGATTTCAACGTATGAATTTTGGGGTACACAATTCAGCTCACATCAAGAGAAAACCGTTCAATTACATCAATGGGTACCAAAAATGAAATCTTAAAAAATTCATTACAAGTTCATAGGAATTCTTTTAGCAAACTAAGATTACAAGGGAACTTCCATTCCCCCAAATCTATAGCAAACATACTTTAATGTGAAATATTAGAAGCATTTCCATTAAAGTCAGGGAAAAGATATAGATACATGCTATCATCTTTACCATTCCAAAAAGATACTGGAACACAAAGTCAGAGCTGTGGATATCAAAATAAATAAGAGGTATGAATATTGAAAAGAAAGATATACCATTTGGTGATAATATCACTTGTGTAGAAAATTCTAAGGAATAAGCGTGTGTAATATTCAAATGAATAAGAAACCTCAGAAAGACAGTAAAAATTCACTATAGCAAAAGCCAGAGCCTTGTCACATAAAAGCAATAACTAATTAGAACATGTAATAGAAAATATCCCATTCACGACAGCAAAAAAATCCAAAAATTACCTTAAAAGAATCATCACAAAAATGTATGAGATCTTTATAGAGGCAACTATAAAAGTTTACTGATAGATCCAGGTAAAATAAGTCACAGATAAACAGGGCAGTATATCATACTTATTGATGGGATACACATCATTGTAAAGATGTCAATTCTCATTTACAGATTTCAGTGCCTTACTTGTAACTGCTAAGGTGACAATCAAACTTGGGCAGCTGTCTTCTCCCAAAATCAAGCCTGGAAAACCCAGAAGGTAGAATAAAAACAACCTCATAAATATACATACTAAAATCTAAGTGACAAAACATGAGAAACCCCTGGGGAAGACTGAGGACTATGCTGAACTTGTGTTTGGGATGAGGGAGTTCTGGGGCTAAGACAGATTGGGGAGAGTTTGTAGATTGTAACAGAAGGAAGATGACAGGATAGGGAGGAACGAAGTTTAAAAACTTCTGCTCCTGCTTCATTGTAGTAATCTGAGACTGAACCTAAGACCCCAGATGCCAGTATCCCTGGAGTAATGTCAGGAGAGCAGGAAAGATGGGTTGATTTAGCCAGTATGGCTCGAGTCTGCTAATAATCACTTGAAACCACTCTAGCGGGTAAAGGGCTGGTCTTTTAAAAAAAATATATTATTTTAGCAGAATAAAAAAAGTGGACTAAAAATGGGATAGTGAGTATCACAATGAATCACCCACAGTAAGGTAGGTATTCATGAAATACACACACACACAAACACACACATTCTACATATATACCTGGCAGAGATACACAATGTACAATATATTTCTTACTATGGATGAGGGTTATAAAAAAGAAAATCACCTCACTGGACAACGCAATGTTAGATAAGCTCAGAAGAGGCAGGACATCCCATAATCACAACACTTCAGCCTCTTCCATGTAGAAAATAATTTGTTTTAGAACAAAAAGTTTCTAAAATCTAAGTCTGGCTGGTGAAGAGACCCACTGGGAAGTTGGGCTTCTTCTCTGTCATGGGTGCTGCTACTCTTCCACACAGCAACTAGCCTGGAACCTGAAAACATTCTTTGTAGGAGTTTCACTTGAGCAAATGGTCAGAGATGGCAGAGAGGGGTAATTTCCCACATTGTATTTAATTGACAACCCAGGATACAAGATGAGGACTCTCAAAGAGGACTGGAGGGTCCACCCATTCCAGAACAGAGGGTACCCCACAGAACCCTGCTTTACTGCTGATGTCAGTCCTGGGAGACTGCAGGCAGGGGTCTCAGGCTGAGCAGCCCTGTTCATTTCCAGCTTGGGGGTCTCAGGAAGGTGGAGGCCTTGGTCTGAAGGTGGCAGGCATAGGTCAGTAGAGGGAGGAGTCCAGATCTTGCCAGTTGCCAAGGTGAGGACTTGAAGGAGGATTTGAGGGCCTGAAGCAATTGGCCCCAGCCCTGCCCTCTTTCTGTGGTTAGCCCTGGGAAGCCCCAGGGCATGGTCACTGGATGTGGTCAGAAGGGAGGGACACGCAGACACTGTCACCATCAGATCACCACCAGACATCAAGGTGAGGACCCTGAGGGAGGATCACATAGAAGCCTACCGCATGGCGCTTCCCTGGTGGCCCAGTGGTTAAGAATCCTCCTGCCAATGCAGGGGACACGGGTTCAAGCCCTGGTCCAGGAAGGTCCCACATGCCGCAGAGCAACTAAGCCCGTGTTCTACAACTACTGAGCCTGCGCTCTAGAGCCCACGAGCCACAACTACCGAAGTCCGCGCGCCTAGAGCCCGTGCTCCGCCAACAAGAGAAGCCCCCGCTCGCCACAACTAGAGAAAGCACACGTACAGCAACGAAGACCCAGTGCAGCCAATAAATAAATAAATTCATTTAAAAAAAAAGAAGCCTGCCGCAGACAGACGGCGTACCACAGAATACAGCCCTTTGCTTGCTTTCAGCCCTGGGAGGCCCTAAAGCGTGGTGGCCAGATGTGGGGTCCGCTGACTTCCCATTCGGGCATCAGAGAGAGGTGAGGACCTTGCTCTGAGGGGCCCTGTTTCATGTGAGGAGAGGGGAGGGGGCCCAGGCCCTGCCAGGCATCCAGAGGAGGATCTTGAGGCAAGACTGGGGCGAGCCCCTTCCCAGACAGTGCGGGCGGGACCCACAGGAAGCCGCCCACGCAACCAGCACGGGCCGTCCGGGCCGCCCAGTCGGGCAGAGCACCCCTCCCCCACGTCCTCTTTGGAGGGGGCGGTCCAGGGAAATGGGGACCTTGGACCGAGGGACGCATCATCAGGTCAGCGAGAGGCAGGGCCCATACAAGCCCTGTCGGGAGTAAATATAAATACTAGCTAGGACAAGTCTGCGGGTATGCCTACAATCTCAGATTGGGAGGGTAGCTTGCCTGCCTCTGCTGGCAGCCCTCCGCAGCCGTGGCACGTCGCAGCTGACACAACGTTTGCTCACTTCTGCCTTGATGTTCTCGGGGAGCATCGGCTTGTCCTGGAGCCCACGAGGGAAGCAGCCCAGGCAGTGCTGGAGTCAAGGTGAGGACTCTGAGCCAGGACTGGGTGGCTTTTCCACCCCAGAGCAGGGATCCTGTCAGCGCCCTGCAGAAAGAGTGAGAATCCCGTCAGTGCCCCGCCGAAAGAGCGGGAACCCCGGCCCCCGCCCTGCCCCTGCTGCCATCCCTGAGACACCCCAGGCAGGATCCCTGGACGCGGTGTGTCGGGACTAGCACCTCAGGAGTCTGCAGGACAGGAGGTTGTCTCTGGGGCGTGCAGACTTAGACCAGAAGAGAGAGGATTCCTAGGCTCTGCCAAGGTTCCGGGTTAGGTCCCTGAGGAAGGCGGGAGAGGCCTCCACCAAAGAGGCTTCGCCCTGCCTGTGCCGGCGGTCCGTCAGCTGTGGCGCTTCTGGCGCTGTCAGGAGCCTGAGGGACACGAGGCTAGTCTGGGGTCTCGCGGGGGGAGGAGCCCCAGGCGTTGTCTGGTGTAAGGGGAGGACCCAGAGGGACGAGAGGCCCACCGCAGGGGGTTCCGCCGCACGCTTGCTGGCTGCTCTGAGAACACGCAGGCAGGCTTCCTGGACATGTGGTGAGGCTTGTTAGTGGAGACTGGACTGGGCAGCAGAGGAACGCGCCCAGGCCCCGCCGGGCGGCAAGGCGAGGATCCACAGGGAGGAGATCAGCCCTCTCAGGTGCCCTAGATGGGCCTCTCTGACCCGCTCTGCCCCTGCCGTCCTCCTCGGGAGGCTCCGGGCAGGGGTCCCGGATATGAGGTGTCTGGATTTCCGGCCGAGGGCTGAGGGAGCAAGGCGTCGTCGCTTGGGGCCGGTGGCGCGAGCTTGGGTCGGCGGAGACGGAGGCTCTCGCCGGCCGGCGCGGAGGTGAGGACGGGGAGGAAGGCCCGGGGGCCGCTCTCCGCAGCCCCCGGCCCACCCTGCGTGGCGCCCCGGGCAGCCCAGGCTGGGCCCTCGCAGGTGTTCTCCCTGGGCCTCCGTGTCAGGAGCGTCGCGGCTGGACTCGGGTCAGAAAAGCTGGGGTCCCGTTTCTGCCGGCTGTTAAGGGGGGCCCTCGTAGTCCGCACCGGGGGGCCCGTGGGCGCCCGCCCCGCCCCTCCCGGCCCCGCCGGGCTGGTTGTGTGCCCTGAGGCGACTCGGGCGGGGCTGTGGGCCGCCGGGCCGCTCTCCGTCTCCTGACGTCTCTGCCTGGCGACCCGGGGCCGTGGTGGCCGTGGGCTGAGGCAGCGACTTCGGGTCAGAAGAAGGGAGGGGGGCGGGCCCCGTGGGGACTGCGTGGGAAGCCGTGAGGATGGACGAGGGCACCTTCCGCGGACGCGGAGCCCCACGAGCCCCCCCGGGAGGGCTCAGTGATGCCCCCTCGTTCCCTCAGGACGCCGTGGGGTTGGTCTCCGGGAGAGATGCCATTGCCTGAGGCCGACGGCGACACCTTGAGGGGGGACGGGAGCTCCCCCGCCACCGAAGAGATGGCGTTCAGCCCCTGCTGTCAGCCCCAGGAGGTCCTGGGCAGGGGTGGCAGGGTGTGGCCTTTCGTTACTTTTTTTTTTGTTTTTGCGGTACGCGGGCCTCTCACTGTCGTGGCCTCTCCCGTTGCGGAGCACAGCCTCCGGACGCGCAGGCTCAGCGGCCATGGCTCACGGGCCCAGCCGCTCCGCGGCATGTGGGATCTTCCCGGACCGGGGCACGAACCCGCGTCCCCCGCATCGGCAGGCGGACTCTCAACCACTGCGCCCCCAGGGAAGCCCTCTCGTTACTTTTATCTGGACGTTCTCAGGGCAGTGAGGCCCTAGACCTGAAGGGGCAGGGACAGCTCGGCAGAGGGAGGAGTCCCAGGCTTTCCCCGGGCTCAGATTAAGGACTGAGGGCACCCCGTACACCAGAACAGATGGGGCCCAGCAGTTCTCTGCCCTTGCTGCCGACACGGGAGAGCCAAGGATGGCTACTGGCTGTGGGCCCCGGCTCACTCATTTTCTGGGGGATTCCCGGGATGGTGAAGACCTTGGTCTGGTGGACGTGCCTGAGTTCAGCCCCGGGAGGACTACCACAAGCTGCCAGGCGTCAAGACGAGGACCTGAGGGAAGACTTGCTGCACCTCCCACCCTGTAGAGAGGGGTCTCACAGCCACCTGCCCCTGCTGTCAGCCCTGGGAGGCCCCATAGCAGGGTTGCCAAATGTGGCATTTATTGACTTCCACTCTGGGAGTCTCAAGGAGGTGAGACTTTTTCTGAGGGGTGGACCTCAGGGTAATAGATAGGACTGTGAGGGAGGATTGAGAGGACCACCCTCTCAGGTAGATTTGGCTTCTTTCTGCCCTGAAAATACCCATCTTAGAGAGAAGGGGTCCCAACCCAGCCCTGCCCCTCTTGTCAGCCCCAGGAGACCACAGGCAAGGTTGGCCAGATGTGGCGTTTCCTGACTTTTGCTGAGGGGAGGGTCTCAGAGAGGTCACAGCGTCGGTCTGAGGGAGAGCCACATCAGTTCAGAACGGGGAGGAGTCCCAGGCTCTATCAGAAGTCAAGAGAAGGACCATTGGGAGGCCTGAAGGGCCCCTTTCCCTGAAAAGAAGGATGCCACAGGATCTCAGTGCTGGGAGGATCAGAGTAGCGGTGAGCAGATGGGAGGAACTCTCACTTCTGCTGCAAGCTCTACCAGGAGTCAAGGGGGTGGAGTGTCTCAGCGAGGTAAGGGCTGGGTTGCAGCGGAAAACTTCAGGTCAGCAGAGGGTAGGACAGGCCTTGCCAGGAGTACAGATGAATACCTTGAACGAGGAGTAAGTGCATTCCCTATGCTAGAACAGACCCCAGGCAGGTGTGGCTGGATTGGGTGTCTTTTTACTTTGTGTGGGGTGTCCCAGAGAGGTGAAGGCTTTGGTCTGAGCTGATGACACCAGCAAAGGGGGAAGTCCCAGAATCTGAGGAGTCAAGGTAAGGTAAAGGCCTTGAAGGAGGACTAAGGTTACCCCCTAACACAGACAGGAGGGGTCTCACAGAAATTCCACTCTGTCCCCACTGTCCACCCTGGCAGGATCCGGGCAGGAATACCCAGATGTGGTGTACCCTCACTCCCTGCAGGGGGTGCCTGGAGGTGTCCCTGGGAGGTAAAGCCTTGGTCTGAGAAGGATGATTTCAGGTCACCAGATAAGGTGGTCCCAGGCCCTCTAGGAGTAAAGAATACATTGAGGGAAGACAGAGGGAACTCCTTATCCCAGAACAGAGGGAACCCAGCCCCTGCTGTCAGCCATGGGAGACCCCAGGCTGGGGTGGCTGGATGTGATGTCTCTTCACTTTTGCCTTAAGGGTCTCAGGGAGGTGAAGGCCTTGGTGTGAGTGAGAAGACAGGTCAGCTGAAGGAGTCACATCGCGTCAGAAGAAGGAAGAGTCCCAACCTCTACCAGAGTCAAGGTAAGGACCCTTGGTGAGGACCAAAGGTACTTCCAACCCCAGAAAGAAGAGACCCCATAGAATCTGGCTATCTCCTGTCCTCAGGCCTGGAAAGACTCAGGCAGGGTTGGCTGCATAGGTGTGCCCTCACTTTCTCCAAGGGTGAGAGAGGTGTCTCCGAAAGGTGAGGTCCAGTCAGCAGGGGGTAGCCTAGGCCCTGTCAGGAGTAAAGATAACATGAGGGAGGATTGAGGATAGCCCCACCACAGGACACATGGGGACCAGCTCTTGCTTTTGGCACTGGGAGGACATAGCAGGGGTGGTAAGATGTGGTGCCCCATTTTGGTCCATGGGTTCTCAGGGAGGTGCGGTCCTCGTTCTGAGGAAGTGGCAGTCTGAGGGGAAGCCACATCAGGTCGGCAGAGGGAAGAGTCCTAGACTCTGCCAGAGTTTAAGGTAGGGACCCTGAGTGAGGCCTGAGGGCACAGCCAGCTCGGCCCTTCCCCTGTTGTCAGCTCTGGGAGGCCCTGGGCACAGTGGTCAGATATGGTGTACCCTCACTTCCCTCTTGGTGGTCTCAGGGAGGTGAGGGCTTGTTCTGAAGGGGCCAGACTCAGGACAGCAGAGGGAGGAGTCCTGGAACCTACCAGGCATCAATGTGAGGAATGAGGGTAACACTCAGCTAGGAGAGATGGGGACCCCACAAACTTCATTCAGCTCTTTCTGTTACCCCCCGGAGGCTCTGGGCAGGTGTGGTCGAAAGTGTTGCCCCTTCACTTCCTTCTCATCTGTTTAACGAATGTGACCTCTTGCCTTAGGCTAGCAGAGGTGCAGGAGGAGAGGGCACAAGACTCTTTAGAGGAAAGGTAAGAACCTTAGCGTGGAGGGGATCATCACTCCAGAACAGCGGGGACCTCACAGAACTCGGCCCCTCCTCGCCTGTCAGGGGCTTCAGGAGCCCTGAGGTGAGGGCCTGGGTGTGAGGCACAGGTCCTCAGGTCAGCAGAGCAGAGGAAGCCCAGACAGTACTGGGAGACAAGGTGAGGTGTGCACCCTGAATGTCTGCCAAGGACCCCACAGTGCCTGACCCACTTGCCCACAGTCAGCCCTGGAAGCCTCGGGTTGTACTGGTTGGCTGCACCCTGAGGAGCTTTCTCGCATCTTCCTACAGGTTCCTAGGGGACAAACTGTCCAGGGAGACAGGAGCCCTGTGAGGCCCTAGAGCACCCCCTAAAGAGGGGATCTGTAAGCCAGCCTTTGTCAGAGCTGCCAAGGGTGCATTTCTTTGCTGAGGCTGCTGACCCGCTCTCTCTCTCCCCCAGGTCCTTGGGATCCCATCTCCCACCATCCTGCTTACACTTCTACCTGCTGCCTCCAACAAGAGTCATCATGCTTCACTCTCCAAGGCATCTGCGCCTCACATTTGAGCCAGACTTTCAGATCCTAAGTGACATACGAGACCTGCTCACAGTGCAGGCTCCCACAGCTGAGGAGGAGGAGGAGGAGGAGGAGGAGGAGGAGGAGGAGACTGCCTCTGTTTCCTCTTGCTCTTTCACTTTCTCCTACCCCTCAACTTCCCCCCCTTCCTCTCCTCTGCTACTGGGCACCCCAGAGGAGATGGAGGAGGAGGAGAAGAAGGAGCAGGAGGAGGAGGAGGAGGTAGAGGAGGAGGAGGAGACTGCCTGTGTTTCCTCTTCCTCTTTCACTTTCTCCTACTCCTCAACTTGCCCCCCTTTCTCTCCTCTGCCACTGGGCACCCCAGAGGAGCAGGAGGAGGTGGAGGAGGAGGAGGAGCGGGAGGAGGAGGAGCAGCCTGCCACTGTGCCATTGGGTCATCCCCAGAGTCCTCAGAGCTCCTTCTCCGCCATGCCATGGAGCACATCAGATGGAAGCTCCAGCATCCAAGGAGAAGAGGGCACACACTCTCTCCAGGCCTCAGCACACACCAAATCCTTGTTCAGAGGCCTGCTGGATGAAAAGGTGGCTGATTTGTTGCATTTCATGGTCCTCAAATATCGACTGAAGGAGCCCTTCACAAAGGCAGAAATGCTGAAGGTTGTCATCAAAAAGGACAAAAACCAATTCCCTGTGATCTTCAAGAAAGCTTCTAAGTGCCTAGAGGTGATCTCTGGCATTGATGTGAAGGAAGTGGACCCCAAAATCCACTCCTATGTCCTTTCCAACTCATTAGACCTCACCCATGATGAGATGCATAGTGACGACCAGAGCATGCCTAAAAATGGCCTCCTGGCAATCATCCTGGGTGTGATTTTCATAGAGGGCAACTGTGCCCCTGAGGAAAACATCTGGGATTTCTTGAATATGATAAACGTGTATGCTGGGAGGGAGCACTTCATTTATGGGGAGCCCAGGAAGCTCATCACCAGAGACTGGGTGCAGGAGAATTATCTGGAGTACCGGAAGGTGTCTAATAGTGATCCTCCACGGTACGAATTCCTGTGGGGTCCAAGGGCCTATGCTGAAATCAGCAAGCTGAAAGTTCTGGAATTTTTGGTCAAGGTCAAAGGAACTGACCCCATTTCCTTCTCACACTGGTATGAGGAGGCTTTAAGAGATGATGAAGAGAGTCGGGGCCACAGTTGGCCCCTTAGATAGTACTATTGCCATGTTCGTTGTGCAGCATTCCTCAACAGTTTCTGACCCAACTGAAGAATGAGTGCAAATCTTCACTCCGTGCTTGGAGAGGGCAGGCAGGGTTCTATGTAGAGGAGGGTCGGGGTCAGGCTGGGAAAAACACACTGTGCAACAACTTTGTGTTCCTGTTCTGTATGGGTGACTTGAAAGTTTATCTTTTTTTTTCCTTTTGGTATTTTTTTCGAATGCTTTTCCTTTAATAGGTTCATTAGCCTTAGAATCTGTTTATAAATGATATTGGTCACATTTATTGCTAAACATCAGATTTAAGAATAAGAGTTTTGGGGCTTCCCTGGTGGCGCAGTGGTTGAGAGTCTGCCTGCCGATGCAGGGGACACGGGTTCGTGCCCCGGTCCGAGAAGATCCCACATGCGGCGGAGCGGCTGGGCCCGTGAGCCGTGGCTGCTGAGCCTGTGCGTCCGGAGCCTGTGCTCCGCAACGGGAGAGGCCACACAGTGAGAGGCCCGCGTACCGCAAAAAAAAAAAAAAAAAAATCAAAACTCTTTTTCTTATTCAGAACTGCAAATCCTACATTTCTCATTCCTTTTCTTCTTTGCAAATGGTTATCAGTAGCAGAAAGTTACACTTTTTTTTTTTTTTTTGCGGTACGCGGGCCTCTCACTGTTGTGGCCTCTCCCGTTGCGGAGCACAGGCTCCGGACCCGCAGGCCCAGCAGCCATGGCTCACGGGCCCAGCCGCTCCGCGGCACGTGGGATCTTCCCGGACCGGGGCACGAACCCGTGTCCCCTGCATCGGCAGGCGGACTCAACCACTGCACCACCAGGGAAGCCCGAGTTTTGATATTTTGCAAAGCAAGTTGGGGAACCTTCCATCTTATTTTGTGATCTGGAACAAGATAACATGACATTGGAATAGGAATTTTCTTGGAAATGTGAAAGAACTCAGCAGACAATAGAGAAAAAAATGTAAAAACTGGTTCATTTTTGGATTCCCTTAACTACTTTAGTGTATTGTTCCATAATATTAAAATATATACCTGGACTTGCTTGGTTTATTCAAGAAAGTAGGAGTAATCTTAACAAATCTTAATTTTTTGATTCCCTTAACCATTTTAGTCTATTGTTCAGTAAAATTAAAGGATATATGCTTGGATTTGCTTCGTTTATTCAAGAAAGTAGGAGTGATCTTAATCTTAATAAAAAAAACTTCTCACTGACTCATTCATCAAACATTAACTGGATATTTTCTCTTTGGAAAGCACTGTGTTAATAATGGAAATTCTAGGGTAAGCAAGACACACCCCTACCCATAGAAGGGTAGAGGTTAGGAGCAGCAATCATATCAGGAAGATGGTGAGATGTCCTCCATTACCTAAAGAACAAGTAAAAGAAGAGTGAGGAGGTGGGACTCCAGGTGCGAGCAGTCGAGTGGAAATGCCCTGAGCTAAGGCAGTCTGGGGCTTTGGGAAATGGCAATTCCTTCTATGGGAGTTCATTTTAAATTCAGCTGTGGGTGGTGGCAGGGGCCAGACTCTCAGACTGTGTGTTTTAGAGGTGAGAGAAGAGCGTGGAATGGAAAATTGCTTAGTAGTTATGTTTGGATCAGCGGTAAACCAGAGGGAAATCCCTACCTGGGGCAGGTATGAGAGGTACCCTGAACTCTTGTCCCAGTGCAGTTAATACAGTGCATGAAGGTGCTCTATACATATCTGCAGTGATTTCTTGAGAATAGGGTGATACTCTCTTGAGTTGGTACCCAGAAGCCATTAGGCTGGCATTCCTTTCCCTGGCCTAAGAGAGCCAGAGCCAACTCTGTTAAAATCACATTAAAGGTAGGTTATCTTGAGTGTAATTAGGCCAAATCTAAGCAGGGTCTAGGCTTTGGTGGCAGTGAAATGAATGAAAACAGTATTTAGATGGATGAATACCTGGGAGAGAAGGAAGGAGTTAGTCTTTCACTTAAATTCTAAGAGCTTTGAGTTATATCAGCTGTGGAAGACTAACCCATACCCCAAATTAATTTATCCTCTAAGAGGAAAAATTTAATGAGTTTTGTGAAGCTGCATTTTTGCCTGATTTGATTGAACTGTGTATTATTTGAGACGTCCTGGATAAAAACAAAATCCCAGAGGAGAGGGCAGTAAAGTCTGGGGACAAAAAAATACTAGAAATAATTGCCATTCATTAAAGATCTAATAAATGCCAGGCACTGTGCTAGATGCTTTTCTTACTTTGCATACGTTCCAGCAGTCCTACAAGACAGGGCTTATCAAACCCGTTTTACAGAGGATGCATCCAAGGCTCATAGTGTTAGTAATTTCCCCAAGATTATACTGCTAGTAAGTGACAGGGCTGGGACTAGACCATGGTCTGCATTCATCTAGGGCCCACGTTGTTCCCACTCTTCCTAGCCCAAGGCAGGTCTGTCTTCTGTTTCTCTTCTCAGTACTGTATAGTATCTCTCAGGTGACAAAAAGAAGGACCATGTGATGGTACTAAAAGCAGGCATAGAGAAGGAAGGGGAAATGAGAATAAAACATAATTTGGGGATTGTCTGAGCTTTATTTACATAGGGTCCTCCTGCTTAGAGACCTAGGATACCCTAATAGCTAACTCTGCCCAGGTGCTGCATTTGTGTCCAGTCCTAGCAATATCCTGACTTAGAGCATGCTTCTCCTGATCTTCCCCAGTGTGCCCTCCTGTCCAACTCTGGAACCTGGCCTGCTGGCCAGCTGCTCACTGTCTCCTCATCTGAAAGATGTGCCCTGCTCCCAGTGGACAACCCAGAAGCGCCTACCTTCCCCCTAACATAGAACATTCCTACTCCCTGCAGAAGTCCCCTGCTGTTCCATCTGTCACTCTGGAACCCTAATAGCAACAGCCCCTTTAACTTAAAAGTTCAAATTGGAAAGCTCAGATAGATAGTGTTGTTTATACTGATGTGTAGTGAGTTGAATGGTGACCCCCAAGATATATATATCTAAGATATATATATCCAGGTAGATATATCCAAGTCCTAATTTCCAGTATCTCTGTATGTGACCTTATTTGGAAATAGTCTTTGCAGATGTAATTATGTTAGGAATCTTGAGATTATCTTGGATTTAGGGTAGGCCATAAATACAGTGAATGGTGTACATATAAGAAAAAAGAAAGGGAGATTTGACACACACACACAAGGGGATATGAAGAATGGAGGCAGAGATTGGAGTGATGCATTTATAAGGCAGGGTTGCTGGCGATCACTGGAAGGTCAAAGAGAGCCACGAGATGGAACTCTCCTTCAAGGTCTCCAGATAGCCCTAGGAAGCTAATACATGTTCATTTCCCCTAGGTGTATTTAACAAACTCTCAAAGTGTTTTGCAAATGGGCTTGTTGGTAGAGTCTGATTTGGCACATAATCTACTGGTTGTTGGGATATAACTCTGAAGTTAGATACATTATTTTTGAAACCACCCTAATATTTGTAGTAGGATTTTAATGGGATGTCTTTTTGAAATTGATCACAGAACACATACATAGATGGATGTGCTTATCCATGTGGTTAAAAACCAAAGCCTTCCTCATAAATGATAGATAAGGAAAGACCGTGGAAATCTCTGTGTAATCAAAAGGCTACAGAGGCTAAATTCTTAAAATCTTTGTAGTCCTTCTAGGAGGTGAAAATGGTTCCTTAACAGACATGCTAGTTTGTTTAAAAATGAAAAAAACACCATTGTTAGGAAATGCATGTTTGTATCCCCCACGAATTCATATGTTGAAAACATAACCCCCAATGCAGTAGTATTAGGAAGTAAAGCCTTTGGGATGTAATTAGGTTTTGATATGGTCATGACGGTGGAGTCTCCATGATGAGATTAGTGTCTTTATAAGAAGAGAAACAGGCTAGAGATCTCTCTCGGCCATGTGACAATAAAACGAGAAAATGGCTGTCTGCAAGCCAGGAAGAAGGTCCTCCCCAGACACCGAGTCTATCAGCAGCCTGATCTTGGACTTCATAGACGCCAGAAGAGAAATAAATTCCTGTTGTTTAAACCACTAAGTTGATGGTATCTTATTAAAACAGTTTGAGCTGACTAAAACAACCATCCTTCCACTGACCCTCATCTGTGTACCTACCACAGAGGAAAAATCCTGGTTTGCAGTGTGCCAAGAGGCACCTGTACAGGTGTTTGGGAATGTTCAGTCATGTATAAGGTAGCAGAGACTCATAAATTAAAAGACTTTGACTATGTATCACAAGGAAGGAGAAAATTTTCGGTCTGTTGAGATTACAAAGATTATTGCAAAGAGTAGTGCAGAAAAGTGCTGTTGAGTGAAGAAGGGTGATTTCTCCTTGCTATGATTTACAGAATCCTTTGACAACTAGGTGTGGTCCTATATTTGAAAGCACTTGTCACATGGTAGGTTCGTTCCTGAAAAATTGGTGAATCTCAAGGTAAATTTGATTTTCTCAGAAACTCCCTTCAAGAAATGAAGAGAGTTGTTGTCATATCAAACTATAATCGCTGCTTTTTATTGAGCACCTACTAGGTGACGGCTTATGGGAGAGACTGGTGGCTTATGGAATAGACTACAAGTGCTCGTCCACGTCTTGTCTTCTTCACCTTCCTGGGTGGTCCGCTTGTTGTTAAGCAGAAGCCAGTATGCCCTTTCCATGCTTCCTATGCCATTCAGCAGCAAACATGGAGACCCTATGTCGGGATAATGGTGCTACAAGATGGAAGCAGCCTGGATCCTTGAGTCGTCTGAAAGCAGAAAGTCCCTGCCAACCCAAATCAGAATTTATGTGAACAACAACAATAACAATTGTGTTAAGTTACTTGTATTTCAGGTTTTGTCTATTGCATCAGCAAGGAGTTACTCTAACTGATTAACACACAGCTCCTATTTCTGGTTTTAAGCTTACTTAAATATTTTACTTAGAAAGCTAGTAGTTCATATATTCTTGTAAAAAAATTCTAAAAATAAAAATCAATCACAATTTCCCCCTTTACAAAGTTCCTCCAAAATTCAGACCCCTTCTCAGAGGTAGCCACAATTAAAAATCTGGTGTGTATTATTTTATTATTTTTTTTAAACATCCTTTTTGGAGTATAATTGCTTTACAATGGTGTGTTAGTTTCTGCTTTATAACAGAGTGAATCAGCTATACATATACATATATCCCCATATCTCCTCCCTCTTGCATCTCCCTCCCACCCTCCCTATCCCACCCCTTTAGGTGGTCACAAAGCACCGAGCTGATCTCCCTGTGCTATGTGGCTGCTTCCCACTAGCTAGCTATTTTACATTTGGTAGTGTATGCCACTCTCTCACTTCGTATTATTTTAAAGGCTATTCTAGGCTTTTCCATAAATGTATATATTAAAATATATATCATTTTTCTTTTAACATACTTGGTGATTACGTATATATTAACCTTCCACTTACCTTTGCCACTTAATAAAGTGAATGCAAGATCTTTCCATGACAGCACCTACTCCCTAGAATTCTAAAGTATGTATGTGCCATAATTAATTAAACACTTCTCCTGATGGACACATAAGTTGTTTACCATTGGTTACTATGATTAATAGAACTGAAATCAACATCTATGAACATGATTTTTTTGGAAAATTTATATGTTTTCTAATAATAAAGATATAACATAGAAGTTGTGTTAATGTGCAAAGGGCATGAATATTTAAAATTTTTATAAATATTGCCAACATTGTATTCCAGTATATTTTCTCACAAATTACTGTATGTAAATATCCTACACTCTCATGAACATATTATTTTACCAATACTTTAAATTTTGGTCAAAATTACAAGTGAAAAAATATTGTGTCAAAGTTATTTTAATTTGTGTCTCCCGTTTTCTCATTAGGTTAAACAGAAAATTAACTTAATCCCTCACCCATATGAAGCTGGATTTATGCAGTGATGTCCTGAGAGAAGGGATTCCTCTGGGCATGACTTAAAGTTCTGAAATGTCAGCAGGACCTTTCTCCTTTACTTTGAGAAGCAAGGATTTGGCCAGAATGACCAGGAGCCAGGGAAGGATACTCTCAGTCAGTGAAGGTCATTGAGAGCATCCTGGCGAGAGCGATTGCCAGAGTCCACAAGACAGCACGTACAAAACCGAGTCCAGAGAGCCCCAGGCACGCTGGCGGTCAGGGCTCTCTGAGCCCAGAGTTCAGGGCCCAGAAGGAGAGATGGTGGGGAACCTGGGCGGGTGGTACTGGACGCCTTACAAGAATAGGCTGGGGAATCTCGGCATCCTCATGACCAGCCGGAAGCCCCAGTGTGGTCTGAGTGGGTAGGTCATTGGGAGGAGTGGACCAGCCACATGCCAGACACCACCCGCTGCCTTAGAGTCGCCCGTGTGTCCTGTCAGGAAGAGCACAGCTGCTCCCCTGCATCATTTGGGTGAGCTACATTTCCTGACACCTCTAGTGGTCCAGTGCTCCCTTGCCAGTGTCCCCGCGCTGGGAGCTGTCTTGATGCCTGCTGGAGGCTGGGATGTGCCCCTGTGCGCAGTGGACCCCTCCATAGCCGCTGGGCTATGTGAGTGAGTGGGGTGGTGACCGACGTCTGCCAGGTGAGACAGGCCAGGGGCACCAATGAAGAGTGGAAGGCCGTGCGCAGCCACAAGGAGGGGGCAATTGGAGGGGCGATCCCTGGGACTAATCACCTCAGAGACTCTGCAGCAAAAGGGCTGGGTGTGAACGCGCATTGAAACATGATCCAGGTGTTGTCCCCAGCTCAGGCTGCCTCCCACGGATTCTGAGCTGTTGGGACACTAGAGGGCGGGTGTCCTGTGGCTCTGACTGCCGGTCTATGTTGCCACCAGACACTGTTTGGGATACAGGATTGGCCCACGGTGCAAACATTTGCAGGGTTGATGGAATCCTGTGGAGATGGTACCCTTCTTTGTTAAACTGACTGGGAGTGAGGGGATGTGTGAAGTCCAATGCAGGAAGCAACAGGTCCTATCCTGTTGAGAGCATCTCCACCTCTAAAATGGTGTTTGCACATGGGGAGATGTCCAAAATGACACGCTCAGTGAGATTTTCCCATGGGATTTCTGAAGTTACATGAGCAGCTGTAACACTTTGGGTTTCCTCCATGCAGGCAGAAGGCCCAGGCAGGGGACAGGCTCTACATTTTAAATCATTGAATGTGATCCTCCAGCATTTTTATTGATTGATTTATTCCTTCATTTATCAATTCAACTAATATTTATTGAACACATAATGAGTTAAAAACAATGAGTAATCAAAACAAAACAAAATGACAAGGGACTTAATTCAGCTGTGGGTGGGAAGAGAGAAGGAGACAGATTTTAGGAAAATTCTGTGAGATGGTGTTAGAGTGTATGAGTCTGAGTTTGCTGATTAGGTAGAAGCTGTTTCTCCTACCTGAGACTGTGGATAGAGGAAGAAGAGCTGGTGGTGATTTGAGTGAGGAGTAGAGATGATGAAGGGCATGGCGAATGACGTCAGTGTGGGCCATGTAGATGGTGAGGTGGAGTGTGCTATCCACCTAAAGCTGTCCCTTGGGCAGTAGGAAACATGGGTTGGATTATCAGAAGAGGGTTTTGGGCTGGAGAATTAGGCCACATCAATAGAGGTCATTCATTGTATAGACAGTAGTCTGCATGCTATAGGATATCATTCCTTCTGCAAAACCAGTTAGCAGTTAAAATCACACAAAGTTTAATGAATGCAAGGAAATCTTCTTTTTTTAAATTTATTTTTGGCTGCGTTGGGTCTTTGTTGCTGTGCACAGGCTTTCTCTAGTTGCGGCGAGCAGGGGCTACTCTTTGTTGCAGTGCATGGGCTTCTCAATGCAGTAGCTTCTGTTGTGGAGCACGGGCTCTAGGCGTGCGGGCTTCAGTAGTTGTGGTGCGTGGGCTCAGTAGTTGTGGCTTGGGAACTCTAGAATGCAGGCTCAGTAGTGCACGAGCTTAGTTGCTCCACGGCATGTAGGATCTTCCTGGACCAGGGCTCGAACCCGTGTCACCTACACTGGCAGGCGGATTCCCAACCACTGTGCCACCAGGGAAGTCCCACAAGGAAAACTTTAAAACAAAAAAAAGTCCTCACCCAGTTTAATGAAACACAGGAAAACTTTCCCTGGTGGATTTCTGGGTGAGTACTTTTTCTTGATATGTATAACTATATATACATACATAAACATAATAGCTATATATACTTACGCATGTAATATAACACACATGTATCATACACACACACACACACACACACACACATATATGCCTGTGTATTTGTGGTTCATATTATATATACAGTGACTCCATTCTGCCCAATGCACTGAATCCCAGTTTTGCTGCCTGGCTTTCCAGCACTGCCAACAATTTGTGTGCCCCCAACCGCTGCATCCCCAGCATACCTTACCATCCCATTTCTTGTTCCCCAACTCCTCATTGCCCCACCCCTGATCCAGACACAAAGGCACACACTGTCCTACTGACGTGTCTAGTCCACATTCTCAGCCTGAGGCTGGCTGCTTTCCCTGCAACTCACTGCCCCCCTGAAGATTTTGTTAGGATTTTTCACACGCTCTTGCTGCCTGTCTATCCAAAACCTTGTCTCTACTTTCCTTCCTAGCCTTGCTTTGAACTCTCTTCTGCAAAGAAGCCCCTGCTAGCGCCTTTACCTGGTAGCTTCTCAGCACCAAATACCATGAAGGGCCTTCTCCAACTTTGCATCTGTGTTTCCTTCTTTTGAAACTATTCTGTTCATGTTCCGGCTCCTTCAACAAGAGCAGAGAACTTCACTCATTATACTTCCATCTGTTGCCTCAGCTCCCCCAACATGGCCCACAATCCTCTTGACTGATATCCAGGTTGCCTAATCTCAACCCAATCAATTAAAGATGTGTAGTTTAATACCCTAAATGTGAAGTGATTCTTATAAGAGGTTTTCATTCAAGGAACAGAGAAGCATAATTTGTCTGGGGTTCACAGCATTTCCTCTAGATACTTTGTGTTCACACTTTAAACGATGCGTGTTTTTTAAATGCCTGGGGTGTGAGGGCTCACCTGGTCACGTGCCAGGGCCTAATATACAAAGAAGAAAACAGCCAGCTCTGTCCATTGGATCTCAGAAGAGTTAGACACACGAAAACCAACAGTATACTTCCATTTCTCCCTTCTCAGTCTTTAGCCTGTAGTTGTCATATATTTCACGTGTTTTAAACCACTCCATACATTGCTATTCATTTTACTTTAAACTATCAATTATACCTTAAAGACAATTACACCAAAGGGCAAACACCTTTTATATCAATATTTACTCAGGTAGTTGAAATTATGTTATACCATGGAGTTCCAATTTCCATGTAGTTGACCTTCACTCCTTTTGTAGATCCAGATAATCTGGCATAATCCAAATTATCTGGCATAATTTTCTGTCTGCTTGGAGGACTTTCTTTAATATTTCTCATAGTGCACGTGTGCTGGTGATGAATTATTTTAGGTTTTGTAGTTCTGAAAAAGTCTTTATTTTACCTTTGTTTTTGAAATATATTTTAACTGGGTATAGAAATCTAGGTAGGGACTTCCCTGGTGGCACAGTGGTTAAGAATCCGCCTGCCAATGCAGGGGACACGGGTTCGAGCCCTGGTCCAGGAAGATCCCACATGCCGTGGAGCAACTAAGCCCACGTGCAGCAATGAAGACCCAACACAGCCAAAAAAGAAAAAAAAAAAAAAACAGAAATCTAGGTAGACAGGGTTATTTTTTCTTTCATTACTTTAAAGATGTTGTTCCAATTTCTCTGGTTCTCTTTTTTTGGTGGTAAAGTTCACGTAACATAAAATTGACCATGTTAACAATTTTCAAGTGTATAATTCGGTGGCACTTAAAGTGCAGTCATCACTACTAAAATGTTTCAGAGTTTCTTAATGACCCCAAACAGAAACCCTCGTACTCACTAAGCAGTCACTTCCCATTGCCTCATTCCCCAGCCCCAGGCAACCACTAATCTGCTTTCTGTCTCCATGGATTTTCCTATTCTGGATATTTCACATAAATGGAATCATACAATACTTGATCTTTTGTGTCTGGGCCATCACCGTTTTCACAAAAACTACTGTCATCCTTATATTTTTTTCCTTTGTAGGTAAAGTGTTTATTCCCCCCTCTGGCTACTTTTAGGATTTTCCCTTTAGCACTAGTTTTAAGCAATTTGATTAGCTTTATTGAGGTATAATTGACAAAATGGTAAGATATTAATGGGTACATCACGATGATTTGATATACATATGCATTATGAAAGTATCCGTCCCCCCCATTGTTTTATTGTTTGGGGGATTTTTAGCTTATTGGATCTCATATATTTGTTTTCTGCATTTATCATTCTTCCATTTTAACAGCTTCATTCACACATTGTCCTCACAAAATTATTAATGTTTTCTTTCACATTGATATATAATTTTTGTGCCTCAGAAATTTTCTCACCACTGTATTATTTGTTCTTTCTTTTCCATTTTAGAAGAACCATGCATCCTCTCCTCTTTCTTCCTGTGAGCATTTCTCTTCCTTTATATTTTGGCCCATGGCCCTCTTTCTGAAGCTCATCAGTACCTGAGTTTTGTCAAATGATTTTGATTCAAAGGTATTTCTATAGATATTCAGTTGCAAAAGATATGCACATTACTTCTTTTCAATGGGATAATCTTATAATAGTTTTATTTTTTCCTTTTAAAATACAGATTCATATTTCCTAAAAACAGTGCAATAATAAAGATTGTAACTTGTTAAGACCAGCTCTTTCCACTCAGCACAATGCCTTTGAGAGTCATTCAAGTTGTGTGTATCAGTAGTTCATTTTTGTTGTTGTTGCTGAGTAGTATTCCATTTTATGGATGCACCACAGTTTGTTAATTCGTTCACCTGTAGATGGCTATTTGGGTTGTTTCCAGGTTTTGGAAAACATAAATAGAGCTGCTATAAACATTCATCTATAGGTTTTTGTGTGAACATAAGTTTTTATTTCTCCCAAGAATGAGATTGAGTCATATGATAAATGGGGGTTTATAAGAAATTACCAAATCATTTTCCACAATGGCTGTACCATTCTATATTTCTACCAGTAATGTATGAGAGTTTAAGTTGTTGTTCATACTTGATAACACTATAATACTTAGTATTGTACATACATATTTAAAAGTTTAGTTATCCTCAGATGTGTTTTGTGGCACCACATTGCAGTTTTAATTTGCATTTCTCTAGTGGCTAATGATGTAGAACATATTTTCATTTGCTTATTTGCTATGCATATGTCCACTTTGATGAAGTGTCAATTGATGTCTTTTGCCCATTTTAAACATTGGGCTATTTTCTAATTTTTGAGTTTTGAGAGCTCTTTATATATACATGATACAAGTCCTTTGTTGGGTATATTATTTGAAAATATTTTCTTCCAGATTGCAGCTTGATTTTTATTCTCCTAACAAGTGTATTGCTCAGAGCAAAAATCTTTAATTTTGAAGAAGGTAATTTGTCTTATGAATCATAATTTTGGTGTCATGTTTAAGACTTCTTTGCCTAATTTCAGGTCATGAAGTCTTTCCCCTGTTTTCTTTTAAAAGTTTTATAGTTTTTCATTTAACAGTTGAATCTATGATCCATTTTGAGTTAATTTTTGCATAAAGTATGAAGTCCTTTTTTTTGCATATATATGTCCAATTATTTCAATGCTATTTTTTAAAAAGACTAAAAATTCTCAATTAAATTGTATTTAGACATTCGCAAAAACTTCATGGGCCATATTTTGTTGGGACTAGATCTGTACTCCTTTCTGTTCCATTGATTTATATGTTTATCCCTTAACCAAACTGCCATGATTGCTGTATCCTTATACTAAATCTTAAAGTCGTATAGTGTAATTTCTCCAACTTTTTCTGCTTATTCAAAATTGTTTTATCCTCATTCTAGTCCCTTTGCCCTTTGTTAGGCACTTTGAATCAGCTTGTCATCGTTTAAAAAAAATCCTGCTGGAATTTTGGTTGGCATTGCATTGAACCTTAAGATCAATTTTTAGAGAATTAACATCTTCACTAAGTGAGTTTTCTAGTCTATGAACATAGTATATATCTACATTTATTTAGTTCTTTTAATTTCTTTCATCAGTATTCTGTGGTTTTCAGCATACAGATCCTACACATGATATTTTTGACTTATACCTAAGTTTCCATTTTTTCAAGCTATTGAGAATTATATTTAAAACATTTCGGGTTTCCAATTTTCTGTTGTTGTTATATGCAAATACAAATAATTGTTTTGTGTTGACCTTGCATTCTGTGACCATGCTAACCCTACGTATTAGTTTAAGCACGTTTTTCTCTTTTGGGATTTTCTTGGGGTTTTCTACATAGTCAATCATACCTTCTGAGAATAGGAACAGTGTTACATATATTTTATTCCAATCTGTATGCCTCTTTTAAATTTTCTTCCTTATTCCACTGGTAATAATTTCACAACAATGCTGAATAGGAGTGGTGAGAGCAGACATCCTTGCCTTGTTTTTAATCTTAGGAGGAAGGCATTCAGATTTACACTATAAAGTTTGACATTAGGTGTATGATTTTTGTAGATGCTGTTTATCAGATTGAGTAAGTTCCTTTGTATTTCTTGTTTTCTGAGATTAAAAAAAATCATGAATGGATATTGTATTTTGTCAAACGCTTTTTCTGCTTCAGTTGAAATTATCATGAAATTATTCTGTTTATATGGTGGATTACACTGATTGATTTACAAATATTGAAACAGCTTTACATTCTCCAGATAAATCCCATTTGATCATGATGAATGGATGGATTCAACGGTTAATCTACCTAACATTTAAAGATGAATTAATGTAAATTTTCCACAAATTTTTCCCAAAAATAGAAGAGGGAACATTTCCCAACTCATTCTACAGGTCCAATTTTATCTGATACGAAAGACACACAAATAAGTCATAAAAAAGAAAACTACAGACCAATAGCCTACATAAATATAGATATAAAAATTAAGCAACAAAGAGAAATAAATAAAAGCCATCTAAATTGGAAAGGAGTTTAACTGTTATTCACAGATGACATAATCTTGTATATAGAACATCAGTAAGAAATTCTTTAAAAATATACTAGAACTGAAAAACAAGTTTGCAGGATACAGTTCAATATACAAAAACTAAATATATAGTAGTCCCCCCTTGTCTGTGGGGAATACGTTCCAAGATGCCACAGATAGTACCAAACCCTATATATACTATGTTTTTTCCTATACATACATACCTATGATAAAGTTTAATTTATATACTAGGTACAGTAAGAGACTAACAACAATAATTAATGATAAAATAGAACAATATACTGTAATAAAAGTTATGTGAATGTGGTCTCTCTCTCTCTCTCAAAATACCTTATTGTACAAATTTAATGCCTTTTCCATCTTAATTAAGCACTTACTTCACACCCTGGCTGTAACTTGCAGTTTGAGGCATGACAGCAAAACTAGCACAAATTTCCTTTTTCTTCTTCACAATGTCACTGATAGAAATTCTTACTGTAGATCTTAGTAACCTCAGCATACAATTTTTTTCTTTCCTTATAAAGTCAAGAGCTTTGACGTTTTCACTTAAAGAAAGCACTTTGCGGCTTCTCTTTGGCATATCTGAATTGCCAGCATCACTACTCGCATTTTGAGGCCATTTTCATTAATAAAAATTAGGGTTACTTGGACACAAGCACCATGATACTGAGACAATGGTTCTGACACCTGAGATGGCTACTAACTGACTACTAGCAGATGATTCGCATCCTGTGTGGGGCAGCGTGAGATTTCATCATGCTACTCAGAGCACACAATTTAAAACTTATGAATTGTTTATTTCTGTAATTTTCCATTTAATATTTTTGGGCCATGTGGAAATGGGTAACTGAAACTGTGAAAAGCAAAACTGTGGATAAGGGATTACTACTGTATATCTACAAACTATCAATAAACAGTCCACAACTGAAATCAAGAAAACAATTCCATTCACAAGAGCATCAACAAGAATAAAATACTTAGGGATAAATTTAACCAGAGAAGGCTTGTACATGAGAAACTACAGCACATACTTGGAAATTTTTAAAGAAGATATAAATAAATAGAATGATATCCCATGTTTATGGCTTGAAAGGGTCGATATTGTTAATGACAATACTCTGCAAATTGGTGCAAATTCAGTGCAATCCCTATCAACATCCTCCTGGAACTTTGCAGAAATTGACAAACTGATCCTGAAATTCATACGTAAATGCAAGGGACCCAGAACAGCCAAGCGATCTTGAAAAAGAAGGACAAAGTTGTAGAACTCATACCAGTTTCAAAATTTATAACAATATTGCAGTAATCCAGACAATGTGGGGCTGGCATGAGGACAGATATATATATCAATGCAGTAGAACTGTGGGTCCAGAAATAAACCTTTACATTTATGGTCAGTTGATTTTCCTTAAAGGTGCTAAGACAAAAAAACTTCCAACAAAATATCAGCAAACCAAATTCAAAGAATATAAAAGTCTTATACTCCTTGACCAAGTGGTATTTATCCTAAGAATGTGAGGTTATTTTAATATCTGAAATTCTATTAATGTATATATTATATTCATAAAATAAAATATTAAAAAACACATTATAATCTCAATAAATTCAGGAAAAGCAGTTGATAAAATCCAACATGCATTTGTGATAAAAATCCATAAACAAACTAGGAATAGAAGGGAGTTTCCTTGTTATGTTGTGCACCCTCCACCCAAATTCATATGCTGAAGTCTTAACTCCCAATGTGACTGTATTTGGAGATGGTGTCTATAAGTAGGTAATTGAGCTTAAATGAATTTTAAGGGTGGGGCCCTGATTTGGATAGGATTAATGTCTTTAAGAGAACTCTCTCTCTCTCTGTCTTTCTCTCTCTTTTTCTTTCCCTGCACAAACACCAAGAAAAGGCCATGTGAGCACAGAGTGAGAAGGCTGTCAGTCAAATAGAAGCCAGCAAGAGAGATCTCACCAGAAACTGACTGTGCTGGCACCCTGATCTCAGACCTACAACCTCCAGAACTGTGATAAAATAAGTTTCTATAGTTTAAGCTATCTAGTCTATGATATTTTGTTATGGCAGCCTGAGCTGACAAAGGTGTTCCTCAACATGATAAATAGCATATATGAAATACTGCAGCTAATGTCATAATTAACTGTGAAGAATGAATGCTTTCCCCCTAAGATACGAAACAAGATGTAGAAAGAGTAGTCTTTTCAACAAATGGTGTTGGGATAACTGGACATTCACATTTAAAAGAATGGAATTGTAACACTAACTTACACTATATGTAAAAGTTAACTCAAAATTCATCAAAACCTTAATGTAAAGCTGAAAGCATAAAACTCTTATAAGAAAACATAGGGGTAAATCCTTGTGACCTTGGATCAGGCAATGGTTTCTTGTATATTACATCAAAAACACAAGGAAAAAATTTTTTTCACAAGGACAATTTTTGATAAATTGTATTTCATCAAAATTTTAAAATATACACTTCAAAAGACACCATCAATAAAGAGAAAAAACAACCCTCAGAATGGGAAAAGGTACTTGCAAATCATATATCTGATGAAGGTCTTATATCCAGAATATGTATAGAAGACCTACAACTTCAACATAAAAATGCAAATAATCCAATTGAAAAATGGGGAAAGGATTTAACATGACATTTCTCCAAAGAAGATATACAAGTGGCCAAAAAGCAAATGAAAAGATACCCAACATCATTAGCCATCAGGGATGCAAATTAAAACCACAGTGAGATACCACTTCATACCCACTAGGATGGCTATAATCAAAATGTCAGATAATAGTGTTGACAAGAATGAGGAGAAATTGGAACCCTCATATATTTATTGGGGGAAGGTAAAATGGTGGAAAACAGTTTGGCACCTCCTCAGAAAGTTCAACATAATATTACCATATGATTCAGTAATTTCCCTCTTAAGTATATACACAAGAGAAATGAAAACAGATGTCCACATAAAATTTGTACAAGAATGTTAATAGAAAAAAAAAGAATGTTAATAGAAACATTATTCATAATAGTCAAAAGTGAAATCCACCCAAATGTGCATCAGCTGATGAATGGATAAATAAAATGTGGCATATCCATTCAATAGAAAATTATTTGGCAATGAAGTGAAATAAAGTACTGATACATACTATAACATGGATGAACCTTAAAACATGCTGAGCAAAGAAGCCAGTCCCAAAGGACAACATATTGTATGATTCTATTCATATGAAATATCCAGAATGGGCAAATATATAGATACAGAAAGTAGATTAGTGGCTTCTAGTGTTGAGTTGGTGTATGTGGTATGGTAGGTGATTGCTAATGCATATGACTTTATTTTAGGGGTGATGAAAATTTTCTAAAATTAGATTATTGTGAAGGTTGCAAAACTCTGTGAATATACTACATACTATTGAATGATATACTTTAAAAGGTTGAATTGTATGGTATGTCAATTAAATCTCCATAAAGCTGTTAAAAATAGAAAACTCCAAAAAGGTAAAAATAAACATTAGTATCTTCATGTAGTGTTGACAAATAGACTTCTTTTAAAAGTAAATATTTTATTATAATATCCTCCTA
Source organism: Phocoena phocoena (assembly GCF_963924675.1). Taxonomy (NCBI): domain Eukaryota; kingdom Metazoa; phylum Chordata; class Mammalia; order Artiodactyla; family Phocoenidae; genus Phocoena; species Phocoena phocoena. Next base: position 118,469,764 of record NC_089240.1, read on the forward strand.
AACTTTTATTTTGCTTCTGAATAATACCAGTTTAGATATTTGAAAACAATTATCATATCTCCCAAACCCTTTGTCTTCTGATATTTTTTTCTGGCCCTAGAAAGGGGTGGTGGAATTAGCCACAGGCATTATGTTCCTAATAAAGCAGTAGGTACAGTGGGCTTGTAATCCTCATCTGGGCATGCCACATTTGACTTTATGGTTCTTCTTTCAGTTTTCTATGGATAAATCCCTCCCTCCCTTGTGTCCACTGGTTGATTACTTACTAAGGAGGCATTACTACATCACTTTGCTTAAAATTTCAAGAAGACAGACTATAACACACCATGAACAAACTCATGGAGAACTGACAGACTGGCAAATATATTTGCAACATAGATCACAGATAAAGGGCTGATATCACTAATATGTCAAAACCTAATACAAAACTGGGAAAAATACATGAACAGACATTTCACAAAAAAGATATAGAACTGACCTTTAACAATGTACAAAGATGTTCAATCCTGTGGTAAGAGAAATGCAAATTAAAATTATCCTAAGAAATTGAAACTGACCTAGAACTGATTGTAGAATTAGCAGACAAGACATTAAAATAGTTATTATAACTGTATTCCATATGTTCACAAAATTGAGACACAGAATATATAGAGAAATACCAGTAAACTTCCAGTTCCAGCCCAGATAGAATAGACCTGTTCTCAGAGGGACAGTAGTCTTGAAGCAGGATCTTATTTCCCTGTCCAGGGACAGAATCTAGCCACCAGTCTACCAGGGACTAGAGGCTAGCAGCAAAATTCTCTGATTCTTATCCCATTTGAAAGCAAAAATGTTTCAAGGAGGCAAAAACTTCAAAACAGGTACAAAGTTTATTATTGGAGACACAGCACGCAGAGAAACAGTTTATTTAAGTCAGAAGCAGGGCAGAAATACACACCTGGAGAGGAGTGCGGGTGTCCTGAGTGAGGAGTGCAGTAAAGAGGTGATTTAAATCACTTATATAGGACAGTCCTTCCAGGTCTTTCTTTACATTTGGCCAATTATTTTGTTCCTTTTTTCACACCTGACTGGTCCTAGAACCCTCCCCAAGATGCGTGAGCAACTTTTTGCTAAGATGGACCCCACCACAGAGGCCTGTGGGTGCATGTCTACACATATTATGGGGTGGCACCCCCTCCCTTTTTGAACCCCAAGGAGCCTTCCTGTGCATGTGCAGACAGGGAAGTTTTCCTTGACCTCAGGAGTGGACATCTTATCTCTTTACTTCAGCAGAGCTCAGCTTCTGCCACTAGCTTTGTCCCTGGAGTGTCTGGATGAGACCAGAGCTTCAATTTTACTCCACTTGCCAAAGACCAGTTGTCCAGCCCAGGGGCCTCTCTATCTGCTACCTCAGACCCATTCTTCACAGACCCTTTGCCTTACAATAAAAATTCCTATATGTAATACAGCAAACAAGCATAGGGGGACCCTGGAATGTAGAAAGAAGACAGACTGTTGAGGGACCTTGGGACTTGAGTTAGTGACACCACTGTGAGTTCTCTTTGTTTTCATATTGACTCCTATATATGCTGGATATATGGGAGGGTGCTGCAGAGACCTCCAACCAAGAACTTCCAGCAGGAAGATACAAAAAAAGTTACAAGAAAAACCTGTTGTCCCTAGCCAAAAGACCAGGAAAAGGTTGGCCTAACAATAGAAAATGTTAATGTTGGCAGGGCTTAGCAAAGAGTTAGGCTTCAAATTCCCTGCCTGGCAGAAACAGGCAACACTCTTATTCCCCCCAAAGGTGGTGTGGGTGGGCAGAGCAGAGAGCCGATCTTCCATTTTCCAGATGGCAGAAGTAGGAGGTGCTCTGATTCCCCCTTCAAGGATAATGTGAGCAGGATCCAGTGGCTACTGAGCCTCTTCCCCCTCATAACATTGGACTCTGCAGTCTGAAGCAGAGCGATATGGCACTCCACTCCTCCCCTCCTCTCCACTTTCCTAGTATCATTGGGGGCAGTGGTGAGCTCACAATCTACCCTGCCCTACAGCAGCAAAGCAGTTTGAGTTATCCCTCTTCCCCACTCGTGTTGGTGGCCACGCTGCTCAGCAGAAAGGCAAGTTTACATCCTGGATGGCAGGCACGCAGGAGGTGTGAGTTAGTTCTTCACATTTGCCAGGGCCGTGTCAGCTCAGTAGAAGAGGGAGCTGAACTTCCACTCTATCTGTCTGTAATAAGGCTGAGTCAGCGCCTTACTTTTGCTGGGAAGATGTTGGTGGGGACCAGGGGAAAGCTGAACATGGACCCGCCATATATCTCAACAGGGGAATTGTCTGCTAAAAAGAAGAAAAAGGAATAGGATCTAGAATTCATAATATAATGTCCAAAATGTGCAAGATACAATTGGAAAATACCTTTCATACCCAGAACCAAGTAAATCACAATTTGAGAGAGGAAAGACAATCGGCAGATGCCAACACTAAGGTGAATAAAACATTGGAATTATCTAACAAGTATTTTAAAGCAGCCATTATAAAACTGGTTCAACAAGCAACTACAAATTCTCTGTAAACAAAAGAAAACTTCTCAGAAGAGAAATGGAGATTATAAAAAAGAAACAGATAGAAAGTATAAAACTGAAAAATACAATAACTGATATAAAAAACTTGAAAAATACAATAACTGATATAAAACTGAAAAGCACAATAACTGATATAAAAAACTTGCTGGATAGGCTCAGTAGTAGAGTGGAGATGACAGAGGATAGAATCAGTGAACTTGAGAAGAGAGCAATAGAAATTACTGATCTGAAAAATGGAGGGAAAACACACTGACCTTATCTAATCATCAAAATCTAGTCTGGAGACTTCTGAGAACATGGAGTAGATGTATTTTTTCCTATTATTCCTGCTGTGAACAACTAAAACTCAACTAAAACAAAATGTCCAAGTTTCAACTGAAAATCATCATACCAAGAACTAAAAAGATCTCAAACTGAATGACAAAGGCAATGCATGGAGGCTAACAACAGGATAATAGTAATGTTAGAATTATCTAATGAAGACTTCAAAGCAGTCATCACAAAAATGTTTCAATGAGCAATTATGGGCATGATTAAAACAAATGAAAAAATAGCCTCAGAAAAGATATATAAAGTTTCAGCAAAGAAATAGATGATATAAAAAAGAATCAAAATCAGGAAACAATATAGATATCCTAGATTGGTTAAACAAACTGTCGTATGTCCATACCATGAACCACTAGTCGGCAATATAAAAGAATGAACAACTTGGATAGGTCTTTAGGGAATTTTGCTGAGCGAAACAGCCAATTTCAAATGGTCACATACTGCATGATTCCATTTATATATCATTCTTGAAATGACAAATTTATGGAAATGGCAATCAGATTAATGGTTGATAGGGATTAAGGAGGGTTGGGGCAGGAAGAAAGTAGATGTAGCTATAAAAGGGCAACATGAGGAATTCTTGTGATGACAGGAATATTCTGTACCTTGACTATATATTATAATACAGTTTTGCAAAATGATACTACGGGAGAAAAGGGGTAAATGTAGATGTGAATCGAATCTACAATTATCTCAAAATAAAAAGTTTAATAGTAAAACAAAATTCCCATCTAAGAACTTTATATGACAAATGATCCTGTTTCTTCAACAAAAAAATTACAAAGGAAAAAAGAAAAGATGGAGGAGGAGCTGTATATTTAAAAAGATTTAAGAAACATATAGCCCAACTTCAATACTTGAAGCTATTTAGGATCCTGCCATGAACAAATAAGTTAAAAAATAGTAAAACAATAGGAAAAATTTGAACTCTGACTAGATATCTGATGATATTATTTTTTATTTTTAAGTGTGATAATGGCATAGTGATTATGTTTAAAAATCAGTCTTTAATATAACTAATGAGAACCTACTGCATAGTACAGGGAACTCTACTCAGTGATCTGTGGTGACCTAAATGGGAAGGTAATCCAAAAAAGAGGGGATTTATGTATATGTGTAACTGATTCACTTTTCTGTACAGCAGAAACTAACATAACATTGTAAAGCAACTATACTCCAATTAAGAAAAAAACCCCAAAAAACCAGTCTTTATATTTTAGAGATACATACATAAATATTTATAAATTAAATGATATTCTGTCAGGGATTTGTTTCAAAGTAATATGGGTGAATAAGGTAGATGAAATTCTGACATGGCCCCCATGAATCCTATCTCCTGATACTTAACTGTATAAACTCTTCCCCTTGAGTGAGACCTGTGAATATGATAGGATATGGCTCCCATGATTATGTTATACAATATGGCATGATACCTTTTTCACATGTAATTAAGATACCTAAGCAGCTGACTTTGAGTTAATAAAATGGGAGATTTTTCTAGTTGGGCCCATCCTCATCAGGATTGCCATGAAAAGAGACAAGAAGCAGCAGCAGATGCTTTCCTGCTGTCCTTGAAGAAGTAAACAACCATGTTTTCCTATGGAGAGAGCCACATGCCACAGACTTAAGAGTGGTCTCTAGGAGATGAGAGCGGTCCCTGACTGACACCCAGCAAGAAAATGGGGACTTCAGTCCTACATCCACAAGCAATTGAATTGTGCCGACAACTGTATAAGCTTGGTAGAAGACCCCAAGCTCCATATGAGATCATAGCTCCAGGAAATACTTTGCAGTTTGGTAAGACCACAAGCAGAGAACCCAGTTACACCATGCCCAGAATTCTGACTTTCTGTGAGATAATGTTGTCTGAAGTCTCTAAGAGTGTTGATAATTTGCTTTGGAGCAATAGAAAACGAATACAGGAGAGTATAGGTGAAACAAGATTGGTAATGAATTAATAATAGCTGAAGTTGGGTGATGAGTACATGGTTTTCATTATACTAACCCCTCTACTTTTATATATATTTGACATGTTCCACAATAAAATTTTAAAAATTTCTCATAGTGTTTTATAGGCTGAATGCTTGATTTTGGGGAGTTGGCAGAGGGATGGCATGGTCTGTATGGTTAGCTGTCTTCTCTGAGAAGGTAGAACCTTAGTCCCAAGCCCCACACTTCTTTAAAAAGAAGCAGATCTGGTACACTCACCTAAAACTCTGCTGGCCTGCTGCTTTGCTGGTCATTCTAGTTTCTTTTCCAACCTATGGTAACTGTGAACTTTTGATACAGGATCGAGGGTAAGTGTGTGCATGCAGACATTCTTGGTTTATGGTCTTATGTGTATGTATATGTATGAAACTGATGAATAAACTAGTAACAGATAAAAATTTAACAAAAGTAGAATTGGAAATTGCTTTTAACTTTAGGCATTCTTTAGACAGCTAAAATGCTGGAAATCTACCACTTACATCTATAAACTCAGCTGTTTATGGTAACAAAGTTGTCTTGTGGAAAGAAGAATGTAAGGATGGATCTGTACCTTACTAGGGTCTACCAGTATATTAAATGTGATACCTTAACGCCACCTAAACTTTGCTTTCTCCTTCTATAAAGTATTATCTGTGTTAAATGTTAAAATGTATAACTTCAGGCCACTGACTTTCCATTTTTCCTTATATAAAATAGGACCAGAACTACCTGCCTTATCTACTTCATTTGGGTTTTTGTGTATAGTCACGATTGGCAGAAAGTACAGTTTCACATCTCTCCCTCCTTAAAACAGAAGAATTGTTTAAGAATTATATCTAGGATTTATATCATGAAGTGACAAGAAATCAAGTTGGTTTATATAAAAGTCAATTCATGGAAACATAGAAGAATAAAATCTACTCGAAGCAAGAATCCCCTTTCTGGAATTCCCTGGCAGTCCAGTGGTTAGGACTGTGCACTTTCACTGCCAAGGGCCCAGGTTCAATCCCTGGTCGGGGAAGTAAACTAAGATCCTACAAGCTGTGGTGCGGCCAAAAAAAAAACAACAGAAAAAAAGAATTCCCCGTTCCAATAATTGCACCAAAAAGTCAAACACTTTCCATTATGGAGACTGCACTATTCCCTGAGCAGCAGCAACTGCAGAAGTGGCTTGAGGGCCTTTGGCTTTCCACCAAGTATCTAGCCCTTTTCCTCAATTCATTGATGTGGACAAATGATGTTTTCACAATCTTACATAAATTGCTATGCAAATGTAGCTTCCAATCCAGTCCCTTAGAATCCACTTGTGACTAGAGCGCCATCTCTAAATCTGTCCTAGATGAAAAATTGAAAGTGTCATTATTCTTGAGAAAGCATATCAGGTCTCAGTCCAGTTTGACGCTTAGATTGTCTATTGAGACACTGAGCCAAAGTTGACTTCACTCTTAACTCTGCTCGTAGTCCCGGTTTTCTACCCATATCAGGACTTCTGGGAACAAACAAGATGATTTTCCTGCCCCCAAAGCTCCTGACATATCTAAAGTTCAACTTCCATGTGTATTTCAAAGAAGAATTTAAAAAATGTCCCTGAGGGGCATGCAAGAAATGGTAAGCTTAGCCATAGGTCACATAATTATTGCCTAATTGATTTAAGGTTGGACCACACTTCTTGTGACCATTTCCAATAAAAAGGAAGCTCCCAATGGGGCTGGGAGGAGCATCTGGAACAATTAAGTTAATAATAGAAACTTCTGGGAGAACCATCCATCACCCTAGGAAAGTCCTGGGGCCAGATTTATGTTAAAAACACAAATCACACAGCTGTAAACAACTCTACAAATATGTTAGAGAGAGTAAGGTGAAGCTCCTCAGAGGACTATTAAGGTAGTGAGTGGTTTGAAGGTAATATATGACTGTGACAAAAAAAACCTCAGAAGTCTCCTGGAGGAAACAGTCATCAGTTCAGGGCCACAGGTGAAGATATAAATATTTCAAAACATCATGCTGCGTCTGAAAAATTTTCTTGGATTTCCAGCACCCAGCCTCCCTTCTTATGTAACTTCCTCCAAACAAATGTTCAGAAATTTTGTAAATGGCTGAGGCATTCGAAACAGATAGCAAGAGAAACTGAAAGCCAGGACTCCATGAACACCCACACATTAGGGCAAAGGATGGTCTAAATCTTTCATTTTTACCTGTGTGAAACTGCCTGTGATGATGCTAAGGAGTACCAAAAATAAAAACAATTTAGACCAAAAGCAAAAGAAGGAAAAAGAAAAATTCAAAAACTTCACCTTGAAACGATTGCTGGATTTGTCTTCCACCTCCTGTGGAAAAGAGCTCAAAGTCAGGAATCTCTTCTGCAGATCTGAGAGCTCATTTGTTTTCACTAAATTGCAATTTTTGAAAAGAATCATCCTGGGACTTCCCTGGTGGTACAGTGGTTAGGAGTCTGCCTGCCAGTGCAGGGGACATGGGTTCGAGCCCTGGTCTGGGAAGATCCCACGTGCCGCGGAACAACTAAGCCCGTGTGCCACAGCTACTGAGCCTGCGCTTTAGAGCCCATGTGCTGCAACTACTGAAGCCTGTGCGCCTGGAGCCCGTGCTCTGCAGCAGGAGAGGCCACCACAGTGAGGGGCCTGTGCACCACAGCAAAGAGTAGCCCCTGCTCAACGCAACTAGGGAAAGCCCGGCGCAGCAGCTCGCAGCAACAAAGACACAACACAGCCAAAAATAAACAAATAAATTTATATATATATATAAAAAAGAATCATCTTGTCTTGCTTGGTACCAAGACACAGGGAGTATGGAAGTCCCAAATGACACTTAATGATCCTATCCTATTAGTAGACAAATAAACAAACAAACAAAAAACAAGATTTAAGCTTGTACTTCAGGCAAGTATCTCTCTAAATTGAAAATCATTTCCACACCCTAAGGATGGCCTAGGCATAAAACAATGTTTTAGAGTAGATGTAAATTAAATTCTTAAACATTTATTGAGCACCTACCATGAATTAGGTGCTAATCATAACTACATGTATAGTCACAATTCACACAAAAAACATATATTCATAAAAAATTGTATAGGCACTAAATGTATAGTCACAATTCATACCATTAAAGGGCTCACAGTAGGAGAGGCAGGCATATAAATTAGTTCTTATAATGCACTGAGAGAGCTGTTATTGACTGATGAAATGTAAAATGTTATGGGCACAGAAGAGCTGATGCTTGGAGCACTGAGTCATAGAAGATATGATGCTGTAGCAGAATCTTGACAAATGGTTACAAGTTGGCCAGGAGAAGTGAGGACATTCCAGACAAAGAAAATAGTAGATCTGTAAAGGGCACAAAAGTCTGAAATAAAATAACATGTTCAGGAAAAATTACGTGGTTTTGTCTGGTAGGATGCATAAGATACACAAGAGGAAGAAGCATAAGATACAATTTATTTAAAAGCAAGACGAGAGAAGCCAGTGTAGGTAGAGCATATTGGTGAAGCAGGAGAGAGGCACAAGGTAAAAGTGAGGCATTCTCTACAGCTCTCCTCTTCTCTTCTGAGTCCTCACAAGAATAACCCTTAACAGTCCATTCACGGCAAGGCAGACTTTTTCTAGCATGCACCTCCAGACTCTTCCAGCCTCTGCCCGCTACTCAGTTCCAAAGCTGCCTCCTCATTTTTAGGTATTTGTTACAGCTGCAACCCCACTTCCAGTCCCAATTTTCTGTCTTAGTCTGTTCTGTCTGCTATGATAAAATACCACAGACTGGATGGCTTATAAACATCCTATTTATTTATTTATTTGTATATTTTCTAATATTTTCTCTTAACCTTTCATTCACTTAACAACGTTTGGAGAAATTTATTTCTCATAGTTCTGGAAGTCAGAAATCTGAGATCAGGGTTTCAGCAGAGCGCCCTCTTCTGAGTCACAAACTTCTCGTATCCTCACATCTTGAAAAAGGGTAAGGGGGCTCTCTTGGGTCTCTTTTATAAGATCATTAATTTCATTCATGAGGGCTCTGCTCTCATGGCCTTATCACCTCCCAAAGGCCTCACCTACTAATACCATCACATTAGGCATTAAGATTTCAACATGAATTTTGGAGAGGATGCAGACATTCAGAACATAGCACACTGTTTACAGCATGGAGAACATTTGGAGGGTGGCAGGAATAAAAATGTGGAGACTTTTCAAGGAACTATTTCAACAGTAAAGGCAATAGTTCATAAGAATCTGAACTAAAGTGATAGTGGGAATGGAAGATTGAAAAGATTAGGGTATACTTAGTTTGGTCAACCTTTTTAATTTCAGCCACTTAGCAAGTATGTATTGGCATATCATTGTGGTTTTAATCTACATATTCCAGATTACTAGGTTGAGCATCTTTTCATGTGCTTATTGGCCATTCACATATCTTATCTGCTGATGTGTCTGTTGAAATTTTTTAAATTTATTTTTATTGGATTGTTTGTTTTCTTATTATTGAGTTTTGAGAGTTCTCTGTATACACTGGATACAAGTCCTTGATTGAATACATGATTTTCTAATATTTTCTCTTATCCTTTCATTCTCCTAACAATGTTTTGGAGAGAAGTATTTTGTTGTTGTTGTTGAAGCCCAATCTAACAGTTTGTTTATTTATTTATTTACTTTTCTTTTCTTAATGCTGATGACTCTAAAGACATGTCTATATTAATTAAACCATCAATTTATTTATTTATTTATTAAAATATTTATTTATCTATTTATTTAGGCTGCTCTGGGTCTTAGCTGCGGCACATGGGATCCTCGCTGGGGCATGCAAGATCTTCAGTTGTGACGTGAGGACTTCTTAGTCGCGGCATGTGGACTCTTAGTTGTGGCAGGCATGCAGGATCTAGTTCCCCTACCAGGGATCAAACCCGGGCCCCCTGCATTGGGAGCACAGAATTTTATCCACTGGACCACCAGGGAAGTCCCAGTTTATTTCTTTTTTAATGGATTTGGTGTTTTGGTATCATATCTAATGAATTGTTGTCTGGCCTAGGATCCCCCAAATTTTCTTCCATGCTTAGTTTTAGAAGTTTCATAGTTTCAAGGTTTACATTTAGGTCAATGTGTCATTTTGAATTAAATTTTATATATGGTATGAGGTATAGATCCAGGTATTTTTTCCTTTCTTCTCTGGACTCTGTATTTTCTTCCAGTGGACTATTTGTCTATCATTATGCCAATGCCCTGCTATATTGCTTAATGTAGTTTTGTAATAAATCTTAATATCAGGTAATATTTTATAACTTTATTCTTCTTTTTCAAAGTTATTTTGATTGGCTACTCTAAATCCTTTGCATTTCCACATGAATTTTATAGTCAAATTGTCAGGAGCTACAAAATTTTTACTGGGAGTTTGGGTTTGAATTGAATCTATAGATGAGGTGAGGAAGAATCAACATCTTAACAATATTGAGTCTTCCAACCCATGAATATGAACTATATTTCTACTTATATACTTTGTTTTAAAATTTCTTTCATCAGTGCTTTGTAGATCACTGCATACAAATCCTACATGATTTTGTTGGACTTATATATAAATACTTCACTTTTTGGTGGTACTGCAAATGACCTCTTTTTTAATTTCAAATTTTAATTTCCAATTTCATTGCTTGTATATAGAAAGGCAAAAGACTTTTGTATATTGTCCTTGCACCCCCTTGTATCCCACAACTTTGCTAAACTCACTTACTTCTAGATTTTTGTTAAGTTTCCTTGGGATTTTCTGTAGAGACAATCATGTCATCTGTGAATGGAGATAGTTTTATTAATTCCTTTCCAACGTGTATGTATTTTATTTCTTTTTCTTGCCTTATTGCACTGGCTAGGTCTTACTTTTATTTTTAAGTAAAAATGTTAATATTTTATTCAGGGTTCTGGGATCAATTTTCAACAATACATGGGCAGCGTCTCTAGAAGTTACTGAGTGATGATAGACTGATTATTACAAGGGACTCCAACATTTCTTGGAGGAGATTCCATTGTTGGTGATGGAACCAGGGTAAATTTGCTGATGTTTCTTAGGGAGGCAAGAGTCAATAGTAAAATCTGTCCTCTGAATTGAAGAGAGGGAACTGGCAAGTTTTGGGGAATGGATGTAATATTACTCTTCTAAATACATAGGTGATATTGCAAAACACCTATTTTCTCATTTGGTGCTTAGGATAACTCATAGATGTTGGTATTAATAAATTATTTTACATATGGGAAAACTGGAGTTCAGAAAATAGAATGTTCCACCTAAGCTTACATGGCCTTATGAGTCCTCATTCAATGCTCTAAGAATCACTCATCTATTTAGAGATCCTGATTTATGAATTGAGGAAGCCCTGGCCTCTTCTCTAAGTGCTGGGACCAGTAAATACTTTGTGGTAGTTTTACATATTGCCCTGCTAATGTACAAGGGCTGGAATAGAAGTTTCTGACAAACTGTCCTCTTGCTTTTATGTAATCAATTGCACATCAGGGAGTTGTACTTTTTCTGACATTTGACCCTTTAAAAACGACACTGTGAGTACTCGATTCTTTGATAGCTAGGCAGATAATTATTTCCACCAAGTTATTCCCCTGCCCTGTCACTCCATAGTTCTGACTGCATAGAATGTTCAAGGACACAGAAGTGCTTCTGATGCGTGAGGCTTTTCAAGAGTCTAGGGACCCCAGAGTTAGACTTGATCTTGCTAACAGGTATAGAAAATGCCATAGTTAGTGTGTTTCATTTCCATTTCTGAAACCTCCAGATGCACTCTGGGTTAGTTTGTGTATGACTGATGTCTTTGCTCCAGTGATGTTGGCTTCAAATAGTAGTCCAAGTGTGTCTCTTTTTGGCAAAAGTCTTCACAAATCCCACCTCCTTTGTGTTCTGACCTCTTTTTGCACCTTTAGGACAGTACTCCTCACTGCTTTATAAAAGAGTTATAGTAGAGATATTTATGTTTCAAAGCTTCTGCTATCCTTTCCCACCAGGCTGTGTGCTTCTTGAGAACAGGGTCCCTATCTTATTGATCATTGTATCACCTATGCTGAAGGCAGGACTTAGAACCAAATTGGGCACTGAATAAATATTTGGCTAATGGAATTAAAGAGTAGTTTTTTGGTTCTTGATATGAGCAGCAACAAAATATCCTTTCAGGTTATTTTCATTATTAGACTTGCTTTCTGAATAGTTAAGCAGAGGATAGTATGAGACTTGGGTTGTAGAAACCTCCAAGTTATGCTTCTAGCTACCCTATAAGGGGAAAAATAGTTGGAATTGTTGTTGTTTCTCCAGTTGAGTTGTCTCTGGTTGGGGCATGCTCCTTACAACTCACTGTACCATATAGTCAAGGTGTTCCATATGCCTCACAGTATGAAAGACAAGGTCCCTGCCCTCAAAGAGCTTGTATTCTAGACAGATAATAAGAAAATACCCAATTAAAAAAGAGAAAATAACCCAGAAAACAAACAAAAATATAATTACAGGTTGTTTTGATATGAAAGGAATGAACAATATGGTGTGTTAGAGTGAGGTAGGGAAGAGGGGTGGTTGCTTTGGAAAGACTTCTCAGGAAAGACCTCTCTGAAGATATGACATTTGTCCTGAGATTTGCATAATCAGATAAAGGCCAGCCACTTGAGGAGCTGAGAAAAGAAATACTCCAGGCAGAGGAATCAGCAAATGCACAGATGCTGATGTGAGAAAGAGGATTGCTTCTTTGAGGAACAGAAAAGAGGCCAGTGCAGTTAAGGTGAGAAGACAGGTATAAAATAAGATTGGAAAATTGGCAGGGGTCAGATCCTTGGAGGCCATATAACCTATGAGAAGGACTGGGAACTGTATTCTGAGTGTGATGGGAAGCCACTGATGGGATTTAAGCAGGAGAATGACACGCTCTGATTTATGTTTGAGAATCAACTGCTGTTTGGAGATTAGACTCTTAGGTGTAAAGGGCAAGTCTGAAAGCAGAAATACCAATTAGCAAGCTGGTAAGAGATAACAGTGACTTGGATTATCCTGATAGCAGTAAGGATGGAGAGAGGTGCATGGATTTGGGGATATATTTTGAAGATAAGTTAACAAAACATGTCGTTAGATTGGATATGAATGACTAGAGAATGGAAAGAATCAAAGATGGCCTCTTGATTTTTGGTTTGAGCAACTGGGTAGATGATAATGCCATTTATTGGGACAGGAAAGACTGAGGAATGAGCCAGCATTGGTTGTGGAGTGCAAAATCAGGATCTTGGGCCATATTAAGTTTGAACTCAATAGAGAGCTATATGAAGATGTTGAGAATATAACAATCTGAAGTTCATAGAAGAGGTCAAAGCTGAAGCTATAAATTTGGTAAATAGATGATAGTTAAAGCCATATCCTTCGGTGAGATTTTTTTAGGGATAAACTATTTTTAGAGAAGAGTGCCCCTCAATATTGGGACCCTTCAACAAAGAGAGAGTGTTTAAGACAGGAGCAGAGTCCACTGGATTTGGAAACATGGGGTATCGTTGGTTACCTTTTGAAGAAGATAGAGAATTCAAGTCAATTGCTTCTAATTTCTCAAAATCAATAAGCTAAGGCCATCTGCTGAGAGTGTGTGGGTGAGGCTGTGGAAGGTTTGAGGAAAGACAGAAAGGTACAAAATGGATACGGTAAAAGCAAATTTATTAGGAAAATGTAGGATTTCCTGGCACTATAGAATACCCATGTGAGGTCTGTGACTATGAATTTAAATAGGATTTTCCCCAAGCAATATTCAGCTGCTAAGTTTTACATGTGAGAAAATGATATACTTGGGTTCAACCAAGGTTGGGATTTTACTCCTTGCTCCAGAGGGATAGAAGCATCAGGGTATAAGAAAGAGAATGATTATAATGCTGGACAATGGGATCTAATTTGGGTAAAGAAGTGAGGACATGGAAATGGTGATGGGGCTAATGGATTGGAGATTACAAGTTCACTGAAAGATTGTTTGAGTGGGGGTACAGGAGGAAGAATGAGAGATTGAAATCAAGATTTCAGAAGTGATACAGTTATTGGTAATGTTAAGCTTGAGTACATGCACATGGGAGTGAGTGACTTAGATGAGGTAGAGGGAGAGAAGACTGGATGAAGAAACTGTGAACCTGGAGCATTAGACATTCCATGTATGTGGTTATTGACATCACTAAACATTATGACTGGAATAGAAATGGAAATGATGCCAGAGAGCCATAGCCAAAGCCTTTAACGAATGAAGAAGAGGTGCTGGGAGGTCAGTAGTTGGTAGCAACTAGGAGAGGTAACAGGTGGTTTTGTCTGATGGCATGAGTTTTATAGGACCTTGAGATTTTTCGAATAAAAGAGGAAAAATGACTTTGAAGTAGCAGTGAGGAATAAGGCTGTCTCTGGCTCTGGGATTCAAGGATTAAGAGAGAAGAATATTCGTCTTTGACAGCTTCATGTCTTTATGGGGTAGGCAGGTCTTGATTAAGGTGAGGAGGTGGAGGGATATCCTGGGAAGAGGTTGAAGATATAGGAGAATAGACTGAATAGGAAACATGTACCCAAGAATTTAAAGGGATAGGTAGGTGAATGTGTCAAATTAAGGAGTATAGAGAGAAGCATAGGGAGGAAAGTCTAGGTGAGTGAGGCAAAGAGTATGGGCAGGTGGGTAATACATTCAAATTATAGACCCAAATACCATACTTAGTTCAATGATTTAGTGGTTTTGCCTATGAATGGCAAGAAGTTGGGGGTCTAGGGGTGTTCTCACCAAGAGTGTAAAGAGATTTGATGGCCTTGCGGCTTGTGGGTAAGTAGGCAGGCCTACAGCTTATCATGTTGTAGTTATCCAGAGCAGGAGGCCGTGTGATGGACATCATCTCTCCCTAATGAGATATTCGGAACTCTCAAAAAAATAACGGGAGTGGGGCAGATTTCTCTTTGTGCTTATGAGTATGGAGAAATGGCGGTGTCTAATTTAGTGCCACTGAGCTCTACATAATGTGCAGTTCCTGACCACTTGGATGTGTTTTCTGCTGAGAAACATATGATCCATCCTAAGCCAAAGAGATATCAGGTAATTGTTCTGCCTTCAGGCACTGACTCTATTCCTTTAGAAATAGAGCCAAACCCTTCTCAGGCAGAGTTATCATTGCTGGTTCAGAAGTATACTGCAAGGACACGTAAGTGTTGCTGTAGGATTACAAGAAAGGAAGGTTGCTTCTTACCCTCCACCATCATGGTTGGATGGCAGTTGTCACACCACCCTTCATAGTGGGAGGGTTCCTACCTCCCATTCTAGGGTGCCAACAATCCACATTCTTCTCCTCTCTACTTATGTTCCCATCCTTCTCCTAGCCTCACATTCTTCCCCTAAAACTGGGAAGGGCTTCCTTTTTGGGCCATGTTAGAGGTGCTTTCCTTGAACTCTGCCGGTTTTCCTAGGGCAGGATTGGATCTGTCTCTACCAGCTGCCGAACAGCCATTTGCTGATTGTGGTCGTTCCTTTACCTTGACAGCTCTACCCCTGGTTTCCACTCTGACATTTACTTAAGTATACTTCTTATTGAAGTAGGCATGGATAAATAAATGTGCACAAATCATAAACATGTAATTCAATATATTTATACAACAGAAATATACCTATTTATACATCAGTCATATCAAATACCCTTCATTCCCTCTTCACAGTCCTTCCCTGTCAATACAACGCTCTACCAAAGTAGCTACCATCCTGAATTTCATACTGCTCTCAATGTTTAGGCTGGTATTAATTCTACTTGCTGTAATATCAAATGCAATATGTTTTTCCTTTGGTCAGAAGGCTAT